>NC_091457.1:41738497-42443497 GCF_027789765.1 Dendropsophus ebraccatus | reverse complement strand
TGTGTGGGCTGTGGCTGCTGGAGAGGATAATGACAGAGGGATGCTCAGTGTCCCTCCAGTGCCTTGTGTCCCTCAGTGTCCCTCTGCCATCATCCTCTCCAGCAGCCACAGCCCGCACAGCCCTGGGAGTCGGGTCGTGACATCACCATTTTATCCAGGAAGTGAAGCCTTGATGCAGTAGTAAGTGCAGGGAATAAAGCACTTTATGTTCATTTCCTGTAATAAGTGTATATTGGTGATTTGTATAACTTTTGGGGTGCAATACAGTACTTTCACAAAAATTTTCGCTGGACCTTAATCATTTGGAAAATTGTGTCAGATAGAACATTTGTGGCCATATGTTGACTGTTACTATATAAGACCAACTACAAGCTTTACTACTTTGGAGAAATTATATACTAAAATATACTGCAATAAGGTTATATATTTGTTTGTTTGACAGATAGATAGATAGATAGATAGATAGATAGATAGATAGATAGATAGATAGATAGATAGATAGATAGATAATCAGTAGATCAGTAGATTACAAAAACTGATCTATGGATTGCTATTAAAAGATGGGCGCACGTCAAGGATGTTCGGGTTCTTCCGAAACCAAACTCTTGGCATTTGATTAACAGTGGCTAAAGAAGTTGAATGCAGTAGGCTGTACCTATTTCCCTAAGGATGCATCCATCTTGATCAGCCATCTATAATCAAATGCAGAGAGTTCCGATTGGGAAGAACCAGAACATACTCGAAGTGTGCTCATCTCTAATTGCTATGGAATTGCATGTATCACCTTAATTTGTGTACTACTATCAACAGAGTCTGCCTGAGACAGACTTTTAGCAGATTAACCATGGCAGACCTGGAGGCCATAGTAACTGTTGGCACCCAGCATATTGCAGGGGTATCAATCGGACACCCAACAGGTTGGGCACCTGTTATTAAGACCTTCAATGCCATGATCAGCAGATATTGTTTGTATGGTGTCCCTACAGTATATACTCTAATAGGGCATGGAGACAACCCACATATGGCCTCTGGGGAAGGCCCAGACTGAAAATCCATTGCCAAAGTTTCTCCTAAATATTTTTATTTCTACACAATGAATGAAGATAATTATATTTTTATCTTATCTTTTCTGTTTAGTGCCCACTGGAAACCCAAAATGTTCTTGTAAATGGACAGAGTGGTTTAGTGTCAACCGTCCAAAAGAAGGTCCCAATGGTGGAGAATGGGAGACCCTGAGTAACATCACAGCTCGTGGATATAATGTGTGCCGAAAACCTAGAGACATTCACTGTGGCTCTGTCCGATTTCCCTATATCCCCTTTAAGGACCTGGTGTACAACACCCAGTGTGAAAAGAGCATAGGGCTGATCTGTCTCAACAAAAACAATGAGGCCCCATGTATAGACTTTAGGGTGCAATTCCTCTGTTGTTCCTGTGATCAAGTGCAAGATTTACCAAGCCAAACAACCACAGAGATGTCTGATTCACCAAACCTAGCGACAGAAATGCCACATTCACCAAGCCAAACAACCACAGAGATGCCTCATTCACCAAGCCAAACAAACACAGAGATGCCTGATTCACAAACTTTTACGACAAAGATGCCACATTCACCAAGCCAAATAACCACAGAGATGCCTGATTCACCAAACCTTATGACAAAGATGCCACATTCACCAAGCCAAACCACAGAGATACCCGATTCACCAAACCTTACAACAGAGATGCCACATTCACCAAGCCAAACAACCACAGAGATGCCTGATTCACCAAACCTTACCACAAAGATGCCACATTCACCAAGCCAAACAACCACAGAGATGCCCGATTCACCAAACCTTACAACAGAGATGCCACATTCACCAAGCCAAACCACCACAGAGATTCCTGATTCACCAAACCTTACGACTAAGATGCCACATTCACCAAGGCAAAAAATCACAGAGATGCCTCTTTTACCAAACCTTACGACAAAGATGCCAGAACTTTCAACCTCACAGATCGCCGCTCTGCCCACAGGTAACTACTATGTCATTGATTTATATCCACTCCTTTCCTTAAACCACTTAATGACCATGCCAATTTTCATGGTTGTTAAAACTTCAAATTTTCTTTTTCTTTTTTTATTGCAGCAAATCCAACTACCTGCTCCAATAACCAATGCACTTGGACGGAATGGTTTAACAGCCACCAGCTAACCTCAGGCCTGACGAAGATGTTGGAAAAATTCTTGGGATTATTTGGCAGCCGTGTGTTACCCCACTAGGAGCTTAGTGCCGCCAAGTCAAGTTCCCCTGTATAAAAACTCTCAATAGGAGTGTAGTGCCACCAATGGACTTGTGTGTCCCAACAAAAACCAGGATAATTGTGAATGTATGGATTATGAAGCCAGCTTCTTGTGCTGTACTTCTAAATGATATTGATAATTTTTTCATAAACAATGATAAATTAGATTAAAGGGGTTGTCCGGCGATAAAAAATTATTCACAGAATAACACACATTACAAAGTTATACAACTTTGTAATGTATGTTATGTCTGTGAATGGCCCCCTTCCCCGTGTCCCACCACCCCCACCCGTGTACCCGGAAGTGTGGTGCGCTATACATTACCTGTCACGTGCCGACCACGGTCTCCGATCCTCAGCAGTGACATCTTCTTCGGGAGGCCGGCGGATCTTCCCGAGTGCCGGCCGCCCTCTGCAGCGTCATCCGAAGCTCAGCCGCGATTGGCTGAGCATAACTGTGCTCAGCAAATCGCGGCTGAGCGGCTGATGACGCGGCCACGCGTGAGTATAATGCACCACACTTCCGGGTCTAGCGTGGGTGGGGGGGGAAACACGGGGAAGGGGGCCATTCACAGACATAACATACATTACAAAGTTGTATAACTTTGTAATGTGTGTTATTCTGTGAATAATTTTTTATCGCCGGACAACCCCTTTAAGGCTCTGGCATGTCTTTAGACTAAACCTGGCTGCAGGCATTAAATAGGTTGTATAATACAATAATAAGTGTCATCTGGGCGGGGCTTCACAGCCATTTTGTCCCCATCCTGCCGCCTATGTCAGCACTGCAGTCTTGGCCCTCTCCATGACGTCATTAGAATGTGTCATTAGAATTACTGCTGTGAAGCGCCGGGAATCAGTGATGCAGGTGCGGTCGAGCAATAATGTTGCCGTATCCTCAGCTGATGGCATGATGTTGTTTGCTGACAAGCAGAGAAATTAATGCAATCTTCCTTCTGCCCCTGCGGTATAATCTTTTTTGGTACTCTGACTACCCTCTAAAGGCAGACCTAAGTGCAGACGCGGTAAAATCTTACTGCCCGACCGCACCTGCGCCACTGATTCCTGGAAAGATGATCCCCGATGCTTCGGTGCAGTAGGAGCGGCCCATTCTAATGACGTCATTGATGGGGCAGAGACTACACTGTGCAACAATTGAAAAACAAACATTTTTTGAGCAGAAAGACAACAAATGGTTTATACAGGTAAATATGAAATACTGAATGGTGACACATATATGGAAAGGGGGGTTACAATATCCTCAGTGACCATACCAGTCACTAGATCGAGCAAGGAAAGAAGCGTGCAGCTAAGTACTTCTCCACAAACCCTCGCAGTCTGCATTCAAGATGCAGACTGGGATTTAGTCTTGGTCACGTGTCACAGAGATAGACAAAGGGGAAAAATTATCAAGCTGGTGTAAAATAGAATTGTTTTAGTTGCCCCTAGCAACCAATCATATTCCACTTTTCATTCCTCACAGATTCTTTGAAAAATGAAAAGTGGAAACTGGTTGCTAGGGACAACTAAGACCATTCTACTTTACACCAGTTTAATAAATCTCCCCCTTAGTGCGCACCTTAAACACTCAAACACCAACCAATCAAAACATTTGACATGTCTGTACAAAAAGTCAAAGGTTTTTTTAAAGTGACAGTACCTATTTACCTTAAAATAAAGCCAATAATTGTTTAATTGAAAAATCATTATCATTATTGCAGATAGGGAGGGGGGGGGGATATATCAAGGATGCCAGGGAGAAGTCGCAGATTCAAAAACGACCACACAACACTAAAGAAATAGGCGATATCCATGTTTTCCTGGCAGCCGTAGGGCTTTATCCAACTTCTCCAACCACTAGAAGTCAAATGCAGATCATCTGGGTTCGGACAAACCCGAACTTTCAGTAGGTTCGCTCCTCACTATTGCTGGATTTTTGTGTGGCCGTTTTTGGCAGTCAAGACATTGGCTGCACATCGTACACAGGTGCTTCTGACAGCCAATGACTTTTCCACATGTCAGAACAACCCAGTCAGCAGACAAGCACTTCCTTGTTTATGCATTGACTGCTAGGCCTATTACACAGGACCACATCAACCTGTTCAGTCAATATCTGCCCTATGTAGTGGAGCCCTAAAACCATTGTCACTCTACTCTGGGTTACAGTAGGGCTTCCATCTCGTAATGTCAATCTTGTAATGTCCATATGTTCTAATAACAGAGAGACAGGGGTTGTTTTACATGTATAGTAGTATTTGTTGCCTTTTTTTATTTTCAGTAAAAATCAACAATATACAGATACACAAAATGCATTCTCCTGTAATTATTATTACACAATCTCCACTCCATAACGGTATCCAATTACTCTATATCGGAACCACTTGTATTTTATTAGAATAACTAACAGATGTGTTTCAGCTAAATTTACACACCTTCATCAGGTCCTGTCACATACAAATAATACTTCAAGCGGTATTCCCATTACCTAAACCTTGATCGGTAATGCAAAAGAAAGCTATTTTGCAAATGCTCAGCATTACCAAAACAGATTTCTTTTGAAGTATGGCCCCTTTGTCTCCCTGTATAGTTGTCAACTTGTTGCCTAGGTTCCCAACCACCACGCTGAAATGCCAGTCAGGTGGTCAGGACCTCGGGGACCCCTCCACTATCTTCAACTGAGTGAGAGACACAGTAATGCCAAGCTGATTCAGCTCAGCACCATTGCATCTGGTCCTCGTTCCCCCCCACACCAAGCCACAAAGTGAGCAGGGACACAGTGGCACAGAATTTAATTCTTGGCAGGTGGGACAACCCCTTTAAAAACAACTATAATTTTAAATAATAATACAGTTAATACAGTCAATTACAACATGGAGAGAAAGGAGCAGCTGCACATCCCACCTATGGCTGACACTAATGCCGCTAGGCCTATTTTAAAAACCAACGCCAGGACGGTGATATATAATTTGATTAAACCATATTGCCGCGTGTACCACGTGCAGGTCCCCTGCTTTTCTGAGCAGCTGCCACTCCCCTTCTAAGACCCACATGACCCAAATTGTCAGGATACATCTGTGCTTACATGTCAGTACTAGGGATGGTCCGAACCTGCCAAGGTTTGGGTAAGTACGAACCCGAACTCTCGGCAATGATTCCCGCTGTCTGGGCGCTTCGTGCAGCCTATGGCTATATCCTAGTTTTCCAGGCGGTCCTTCTGCTGTATCCACCCACTGCACGGAGCGGCCAGTCAGCGGGAATCTGATGCAGAGCGTTCGGATTCATACGAACCTGAACCTCGGCAGGTTCGGACAATCCTTAGTCAGTACCTTATGTCTTTCCCATTCTGTCTGCAGCAGTGGTGGTGAGTGTAATACCATATTCATACTTGTGTTGTTTGGGGGCAACCTTCCCCGCGGGTTGTTCCGGCTGGGTTTTGGTGGGGCATTTTGGGTTTAGTCCTGTGACATTGGGTTTGCAGGGCCATTCCATGGCCTCCCTTCCCTGCATGTGCACGCTTTACGGGGTGGCGATCGCTGACAGACACGGTGTGGAGTGAAGGGACCCGTGTGAACCAGGGGACCTGCACGTGGTACACGGGGCGATATGGTTTGATCAAATTATATACCAACATCCTGGCGTTGGTTTTTTAAATGGGCCTAGCAGCATTAGTATCAGCCATAAGTGGGATGTGCAGCCGCTCCTTTCTCTCCATGTCGTATAATTACAGTCAAAATAAAGTTGCATAAAACTATAAAGAACACATGAAAACCCAAATATATAGTATAAATAATATAATTTAATAATTAACAACCACAATACACATTAGCAAAACTATGTAATATGTACAATACAAATATAATAGCACATAATAGCGCATATAATATAATATGTGCTGATAAGTCACATTGCTTTTAATACATTGGTTGATAATTATTAAATACATTTTTATACTGACTGAACATATTCATTTAAAGGGAACCAATCAGCACAACTGTGCTGATATGGTTCCCTGCAGCAGTGTATAGAGTTACTGTGCAGCTCTAATCACGTACCTGCAGCGGCTGCACGCGAGGCAGGAAGAGGGGCGACGGAGCCACCCGGGACTAGTCATCGCGCTCTCCCTGTTAAAGCACGGATGATTGACAGGCATATCTTTATTCTGCAGGTCAATACTATGATAATGACACCCAATTTATATACTTTTTTTTTTTTTTTTTTTAACTTAAGGCTTAGAAAAACATGGCTGCTTTCCCCTAGATACAGCACCACTCTTGTCCTGAGTTTGGATGTGGTTTTGCAGCTTGAATGGCTTTTACACAGGGCAATTATAGTGCAATAAATAGTTAATTTGTTCGAATGTAAGCGATAATTCTCTGGTGTAAACACGCCAACAATTAAATGATAAACGAAAATGTTGATTGCATCTTTTGAGTGTAAACACTCGTCATTCAGTTATTTGCAGGGATTAGTATATATTATGACTGTAAGCAAGTGTTGATCTAGCAGAGCGGTGGTCGTGTACTGTGTTATAAAGTCCGGTTAAACTAATAAATTGACAGCAGATGGGGGGGGGGGGGGGGGGGGGAACGACACCATAATGAACAATGGCTACTTACCTCTTCCCTTGCCCCCGAAGCACTTACTCTGACCCCCACCAGAACTCGCCCAAATTTCAGATGTCGCCATGAGGATAAATACCCAGCCCAGCCAATTGCTCAATGGCAATCAGTGACTGAAGCCGTGTCTCGTCACAATCACTGACTGGCTGAATGGGCAATCCATGAGCCAATTCATGACGTCTGTGGTAATGCAGTGCTGTGGAGGAACGGGGTGAGGCAAGTAGAGTTTTTTTTTTTTTTTTTTTTTTAAATCATGTTCCTCCCTGGCCATGCCTGCTGGAAAATTAGACAGAGTTCATCACTCGGCACTGAAGTGCACTTAATAGTATATAAAGCCATACTGAGAGGGTTACTGTAGAGTATAATTAACCATTTATTACCTTAGACAGCTAAACAAATGACAGACATTAACAGCACAATGTGAATCCATTTACAGTTGGAAAAGTAAAATGCAAAAAGGTCAAACTTAGGATTTACAACATTATATATGTCACATATATATAGGCACCACAGAACACCTCACAGTACACAATGGACTGCATTATACAGAATTATACATAACAGAGCAGAGCCATGTTGTAGAATATACAATGGATTAACACAAGAGAACCCTGCAGATTACTGATCAATCCTGTATTCACGGTCCTACTGGAGCCATTACTCTTCCATATCTGTACATCATTGCATTGAACATAAACAGAAGAGGTCAATGGATAGACTGTGCTGCGCTGGACTGATTCTTTGTGGCTTCCAACAACTAGATGGTCTGTGAATGGACCAACTTGCATAAATTGCCAGTATTCCTATTAAATAATATTTCTGCACACAGTAGTAAGGCATCAACAGGTAACAGCACTTCCCTGCATAGGGATCAGTCTTTCTGCCCAGTCACTTTCTATGGAACCCTGGATCCACAAACCTGGAGGCAAAATGTCTCTTAGAAAAGTTACTCTCCTAAAACAGGGCCACTCTTTTCTGATGAATGTCTCTTCTTCAATATCTTTAAGGCGGTTGTATCTCTGAGCACCTTCACCAAAGCATAAACGACTTCCTTGGGAGTCGCCATATTGGATGGTTTATTTTCCTGCCTACCCCATAACATGCCTCAAATCACCTGCATAAATATGTCTTCAGCCGAAGTCACACCAAGACTGTGCCATCCGTGCCATGTACACATTAGCATCCTGTCAAAATGGGATGCCAACGAATACAAGCAGAGAGGCAGGGGCCACTTAAATGTGAATGGCCCAAATACACTCTACGTGTTTGGGCTCTAAAGTTTAGCACACCATGATTTACGGTCCAGGTCCAAACACTTATACATTGAGAGAATGAGCCAAATGTGGTCACTAGCCGACTACAGTAAAATCTATGGGGCCCATGGTTTCCACGTCGTTATTCCATTTTGACAGAATGCTGATTTGTACATGCCATGGATGATGGCGTAAACCCAGCCTCAGAGGTCCAGCAGGAATACATCTTTATATAGATGATGTGACAGATAATAACCCCCTACCATTTCTAAAGTTTTCATACGGAGAAGGTGGGCAAGAGGGAACAAATCGATCTAAAATTTGAGAGACCTTGGTTTACTATTAGGGGGTGGAGGGAATAAGGCTGTCTCTAACCTGAAGAAGAAAAAAAAAAATTCAGATTTTACTTTTCAAAGTACATAGAGGATTCTAGACCTTTCCACAAAATACATTGGTCATAGTTGAGTGCTATCCACATATATACTCCCACCTGATCTGACATTAGGTATGAACATAAGCAGCCGCACTCTGGATGGTTGGGTTGTCAAGGCAGCTGCCTGGTGCAATATTGGTCATACAAAAAGTAGCATCACATTCATCACAGATTTTGTATAGGAATGAGAACCACATTCATCATCTTTATCATTAGTCAAGAAGACCTCCTTAATCCTGATGAAGATAGGACTCCGTTTCCACCAAGACAAACATTGGGCAGGAATTACACACATTTTTGATGTTTCTTTTAGGGCCAGTTCACACAGATTAAAAGAGGCGGAATTCTGGAACCGAACTCTCCGCTGCGGATCCCGCCAGCCTCCGTGTCATACAGGCTGTCTATATGTACCATAGATAGCCTGTATGACACAGAGGCTGGTGGGATTTTACGGCAAAGAGTTCAGTCGTGGAATTCTGCCTCTTTTACTCCATGCAAACTGGCCCTTGGAGTCAAACCCAAAGGAAGTTGTTGTATTTCTTCCTAAAACGCTACTTGTGTGTTTCCACCTTTAGGCTAGGTTCACACTACATATGTAATATTAGGTGATGAGGTCGAGTCCCAATTGTTCCCGGTATAGGCTGTCCTGGTTATTTGCAGTCCACTGAATTATTAGCACTTATGACAACTAATACTGTCCTAATGTTAACTAAGATTGCTAGATATTATTCACATTATAACATTTACCATTCCTGTGTCCCCATATTAAAGCAATTAATGTGCATCCCAATATACAGTCTTAAAAGGGGAACTCTATACATATAAATTCCCTGGGCAAAACCATCTCTGCAATTAAGCAGCAAAAGAAAAAAGCTACCGTGAGTACATTCCCTGCCAGGAACTAGCAACACTGCTGTAAAGCTTTGGATTTCACAGGGAAAAAAAGAGCAATAAATAAGTTCTGAGTATTTGCGGATCCAAAACTGTATTTTGTAACCCATTACATCCTATATTTTCACCGATCTGTAATACGCAACGTAAAAAGATAGGATGGGTTGTAATGCGGTCTAAACCTGAGATACGGACACTCCAATAGAAGTCTATGGGAGCCTCCGCATCTTGCGGAGAACACCTAAGCACTCCGCAAAACCATCAGCAATTCTGTGACACCCCCATTTAAGCTGCTCCCGAGTTATTGAGACAGCTAGTGTCATCATTTCATATGCCCCCCCCCCTTTTTTTTTTTTAAAGCACAATATGGTTTATATTTTATGGATTACAGAAAAAAAAATCCTAATCGTAAATTTCAGCATTGAAAATATACCGATGTGTGAATGTAGCCTCAATTTTTTTTTTTGTTCAGACAACTGATTGCCAATTCAATGTCTCACAGCCTGGCACAACCAGTCACTGAACAAAGCCTCGAAAAACATTGGATGTATTAATACTAATCATAGTAAAAACTATAAAACTATAATGAAGGCATAAATACAATACAGCAGTGAAGGACTGCCTGTAAAATATTTCCTCCTCTCTATGAGATATAGAAGGACATGGACTACATGATCATTGCTGCTGTGCGTTCTCATTTCTGGAAACCTGTATAAGATTCTATTCATCACGATGTGCAGGGACCCCTGGTTTTCCCTGGAATCTGGCAGCAAGGGTTAAATTTTCCTCCACAGGTGAAATGCAGAAGAGGTCCTCCAAAAGCAATAAAGGTTCTGAGCAACCACCCTCCACTGTGGCCCAGACATGGTTGATGAGGGCAATAATGGCAGATTACCCGTTATACAGCTTTGATTAATGGGGCCCACTATACGGCCTAAAGCTGAACATTTACTTTTAATAAAAATCTGAATTTTAACACATTTACAAGGAAAATAGTATGATGTATATGCTGACCAGCAGCTTTTCTCCTACTCTTTTGTCCAACTAAATTTTGGTATGGTTGTTAAGAAGCAGCTTCTAATAACCACCAAGTGCCAACCAGTCTATCAAGTCTTCAGCAATGTAAAACAGCGCTCAAAGCTGCAGGGAAGCTTGGCAGGACTAACATCTGAACTCTCCCTACCTCTTACTGCTGGTAATATAAGCTTGGATAGAAAACTCATTTAAAAGGGATTTTCCAGTTAAAACAAGGCTTTCTTCCAAAAACAGCACCGCTCTTGTCCTCAGTTTAAATGGGGTTTTGCAGCTTAGTGGCATTGCAGCGAATGGGGCTGAACTGTAATACCACACGACCTGAGTAGAGGGGGTGCTGTTTTTGCAAGAAAATAGCTGTGATTTTTTTAAATCCAAAACTTGCCACGATATCAACTATTCACACAGGGGATAACTAATTGGTTGTAGGGAGTGCAGTCCTTAAGAATAGGAACCAGAGTCTTCCATTAAAACTAAAAAGTGGGATGCCCATTAGAGGTCACATCCCCACTAGTGATGAGCAAACTTGTCATTTGACTGCCAGTGCCTGTAGAAGTCAGATGCCGCTCTAGGGAGTTTTCCTGGCAGCCTTGGGCTGCATCCAACTTCTCCAGACACCAGGAGTCAAATGCCGAGCGTTTGGGTTTGGCAAGTTTTCTCATCACTAATCGCCACTCCTTTGTTAGTGGTCTCCTATCCTGTTTTTTTTTTCTATTTTGAAATGAACAGATCACAACTCTGGATAAAAATGTCCATTTTCATCATTTTCACCTAGGCCATATGTACGGTTGTGACATAGACAGAAAGGTGCAGCATCTCATGTCACACACTATCAGTCACAAAGCAACACAGCAAATCCTGGCTGCGTTCTGCTATGACACAAGTGTAATGGTCTTGCCACGCATTGCTAAATAACTATCTAGGAATGGGTTTTCACATGAAGACAACCTGGGTATTAGCAGCTGCTTTTGGAAAAGTCACATGAAATGCATGGATGGGCCAGATCCTGTAGAAAAGCAGCTTCTTTTATAGAGTGGCTGTACGGTCGGGCTACCACTTTAAGTGGATTCATTGCCTAACCATAACACAGACCTAATTCTGATAGTGGCAGAATATCTTCTATTACACAGGGCTATTACCTGCCAATAGGCTGATAATTGCCCCTTGTAAGAGATCTAGCATGAAAAGGCATTATATAACTGCGTTTTATACCTTTCAAACCTATAAAATCATTATTTTGTCTAATTGTCAGGAATCAATCTTAAACTTTACTGTGCCCAGACAGTGGGCCGAACCTCTAAAGGTGACAGTTCAAACAAACTTTGTCTAAAGTATATGTCTGCCTCCCAACTATCCTCAACATAACCTGTAGGGTTCGGCATTGCCCAGGCAGGTTGTTCTAGGAGAGATAAGCCACTGGTAGAGCAGTGTTACTGCGGCTTACCCCTTCCTTCTTTAGAGATAATACATATACGTTCAGCCGAGTAGAACATGTGTGTGTATATAGGGAGGTCGAGAGAGATAGCTGTAAGCCAGGTATTGAAAGTGAGAGCACATTTAATTCCACAGTCCCAAACCAGTGGCTTGGAAATCACATCCATCTCCCCAGTGATCTGGTTACAGCCCAATATCCATACTGACAGTATTGCCGACACACCCCAACTCCTGAATAGTAACTTGGGTCTGTCAAAGGTCAGGCTAAAATATTTGAAAATGTTTGCAATTTTATTGAGGTCTTATTTTTCATTTAAAATGTCTCAGTTTTTAAAACTGAACAGGCCTTGCCGTTTAAAAAACTAAATAAAATTTGGGGGAGCTCGGCTTTAGATTGTCAAGCAGAACTTACTGTAAGATGATCACTCCGCATTTGGGATCTGCATAGTTGTATGCACAGCAGTATTTATAGCATGACGGAAGGAAAGCAATTGTGTGCTCGTTCTATACACCTTATTAAATGTTTCTAATGATCTAAAACATTAATCACCCTAAATAAAAACTTTGACTTTATGTGTTTTAATATTTTCTTGAGCTTTTGTTTCTTATTTTCTTGCAGTGTTGATACCAGAATAGATGAGCCATGTGGCTAGGTGCCCTGGATGGGCAGTGTACATAGGGTCTTCTTGTTGCCATGTTCATTTTGCCCACAACACAAACCGATCATATTCCACATGGACAGGACAATAGAGTCCATTAATATCTTATTCTTTCTACCAGTCATTCCCGTTTTAAGTAGACAGCTGGGTATTATGCTTCGGAACTAACCGAAGAACATGTGTTTCCATTAAGGAGAGTACTTTAGGGTCATTTATAATGTACGGGAATCCACAAGTCTCTTGAGAAGATTGACAGAGCTCACAATGAACAGCCAAAACATAACATTTCATGAGTTGAGGAAAAAAGATCAAAGGAGATTCCATCTTGGCAAGTCAAACAGGACACTGGCAGGGAAAGGGAAGCTGCGAAGCAAGATTGTCACTAAGAGTCTTCGGCCATCTGGAGTAGAGAGTTGACTGCGGCTTCTCTGTTGCCCCGGTGTTCCTCCAGAACAGATTTAATAACTTCTTGGTCTATGTCTGGAAACATATCTTTGAGGGCTTTTAGGTCTTCTTCTTGATTTTGGTGCTGTGGGTTTACAGCAGGTTGCGGTAAAGTCATTGCCATTCCAGGGTTGTAAACAGACTGCATACCTATAGGGGGAACAAAATCTTGGGTCAGCATTTCTTATACTATAGGCTCCTGAAAGATACTACAAGGATTTAGCAAGAGATTGAACTTTAGTTGATTCAGTAAAAGGACTACAAAAGACCAAAGAGTGCTGCACAAAAATAGGCATCATTATTAGTCGTGACAGTCCTTAAAGGAAAAGTCCAGCGAAAATTATTATTAAAGTATTGTATTGCCCCCCAAAAGTTACAAAAAGTTACAAAACAAATGATCAATATACACTTATTACAGGAAATGCTTATATAGTGCTTTTTTCCCTGCGCTTACTACTGCATCAAGGCTTCACTTCCTGGATAAAATGGTGATGTCACGACCCGACTCCCAGAGCTGTGTGGGCTGCGGCTGCTGGAGAGGATGATGGCAGGGGGACACTGAGGGACACTGAGCATCCCTCTGCCATCATCCTCTCCAGCAGCCACAGCCTGCACAGCTCTGGGAGTCGGGTCATGACATCACCATTTTATCCAGGAAGTGAAGCCTTGATGCAGTAGTAAGTGCAGGGAAAAAAGCACTTTATGTGCATTTCCCGTAATAAAGTGTATATTGGTCATTTGTATAACTTTTTTCTTTTTTTTTTTTTTTTTTGGGGGGGGGGGGGGGGGCAATATAATACTTTAATGAAAATTTTCACCAGACTCCCCCTTTAAATTCCTAAGAAAATAAAAACAAAGTGCCATCTCCACATACGTGAATCCTGCAGGCTGCCTAGTAGAGTGCAGAGTCATTAGATGGTAAAGGAGTTTACTGGCTAAATGATAGTATTTTCCTGAGTATAAGAGTATTTTCCTGAGTATAAGACTACTTTTTAAGTCAGGGGCTTTTTTCTTAAAAGTCAGGGGTCGTCTTATACGCCGGGTGTCGTTTTACAGGGCACACTGCTGAAAAACTTCGGAACTAGGCTGGAGAATCTGCGGTCGCCGCACACGGTGGGGCTAGCTCAAAACGGCCGCATCTCCGCCATATGCGGCGACCATATGAAGGGAAGGGCAAGCTGCCAGCATCTGGGAAAAGCACACCTTTTTCACCCATTTGGCCCGCCCTTGTATCCTACCAGTATTACTGTACCTTCTTCTCTGCCTCTCAGATCTCTGTTTGATGTTTTTGTACTAATTTTGGTGTGCGTTGGAAGAGGGGTAGTCTTATACAGCGAGTATATCCCAAACTCTATATTTTAACTGAAAAAGTTGGGTGTCGTCTTATACGCCGGAAAATACAGTAAAACAAAAGGATTTATACATGCACACATACCTTGTAACATAGGACTTTAAAGCGGATGTGCCACTAGTACATTGCTTTTTTTATTCTTTACATGAATAGACCAGCATAGGGATGCCGGTTCCGTGGTTCCTGCACACGGCACTGGTCTATTACTGAGCACCGGCATGGCATGAAGGACTGGAGGCGGCCCGCCGCCCCCGGTGTGAGGAAACCCCTCCCCTTTGTGACACAACTCCATTATAATCAATGGAGCTGTGTCACAGAGGGGAGGGGAGATTCACTTCAAAGGAGTAAAAAAAAATTAATGTCCTTTAAAGGTGTTCCCAGAAGTGGCCTATTGGTTTGAGTTTTTAAAATCCTTGTTCCACCAGTTGAGGTGACTAACAGAGAATGAATGGAGAGATGGCCACACATATGTGCACGTCTCGCTACATTAACCTCCTAAGCATCATTCTCCTTCTCATATATGTACCCTTCCTGCAACATACATTTATGTGATAATGTGAATATTTAAACACTTTTGGCTCTCTCAGAATCATATTGATGCAGGATGCTGGGAGGTCTGCGAGTCCACTACACAGCTTCACGCTCTGTAGGGTCTGTGGATTACGGAGTGTGTGAATGACCCCTAAAGCTTCTGATTTTTTGTTAATTTTTAAAACAAACAGATTACTATTAGCACCATCAATAATATGTCATTCAATCTAAACGGAAAAGAAGAAATTTAACATTTAACAATTTAAAATCCTGCTGATCGACAAGTTTTTCTCTTAATTACTTTATAATTAATTTCTGCCAAGTTCATCTAAAATGACTGAATTTATTTTTTAATTTACAGGTAATTTTCTGACTGCCTGCACATCTGGATAAGAAAGAGATCTTACAGGATGACTATACTGTCTATATGCATACATATAACTACATTTAGTTTTTGATGCAACCTAGAATACCTATAAAGGAAATATTGCAAATCAGAGGAAACATCCGAAGCATGTACAGGTATAAAAAAAAACAAATCATCTCAGAATAGGAAACCAGACAGAACACTTACACTCATGAAAACGATAAGGGCAGAAAGTTAAACTGGGCTGGTAGCCTGCTTATCACACCACACAGATGCCTAGAGCCAAATAGAATATTTTGCCAACCACGGATGGCACACTGGCAGCTTTCATGCAGATTAAACACAACTAGGACAAACGCTGCTTTTGCAGTTGATTCTATTATCCCTGCAGGACTGCAAATGTTCTGATAGGGCATCTGGGTTTTCAGTGATTATTACTCACCCAAAATGACCAGTCATAATGGTAATCTTAGTATCAATATTCAGTGTTGTTTTGTGTGATACAAGCAAACACCATCATTTCATAGATAATGGAGGCAGATCATGCCGGGGGCTATACAAACTTACCCAGAGACAAGTAATCAAGTCCTGGGTGGGTGTGTATGCAATAGAGATAGAAATGAGCAAGTGGAGACAATGTTAATGTACTATATAAAATACAACCTGAACACACATCTATGTAGTATAAACAGCAAACAAGAAGGGTTTACAAGGGACAGAAAAAAAGATTTTTGTGTTGTAAAATCCATGGGGAAAGTTACAACACAAATTGCCATGCTGGTCAGTTTCTGCCTTTACATTTACATACCCTTGTAATATGCTGTGGATTTCCCACCCACAAATCTGGATGAAATATCTGCAGCAAATCCCCCCCATGTGAACAAGCCAGCATAGAGCCAATGCATGACAACCAGGAAGGCCAACAGAGCTTGTCCATAAATCACATATGTTCATGTTAAAACACCAAAATTATAGTGAATACCATCACTCTACATCAGATCTGATCACAGACAAAGTGTATATCGCTGTGTGTTCCTGCCAGGAGAGAGGTTATTACAAGGTGTCAGGTACTTTGCTTTCAAATACTCCTACGGTTTTTACTGTTCTATGGGTCTTGGTAAGGAGCACAAGAGGGTCAAAAGCTTTAAAGGAATTTGTTGCCTAGTTTTTATCCACTGATCAGAGACAAATACTGAAATACGATTTATTTTCTTCTAGCCCTTTTCTATTTTCTGCTAACAGTAGTAAAGATATGCTTTACAGCAGCTGCATGGACCATCAGAAACCTATCGGATGAGACCACCGACTTCTACGGGACAGTTTTCTATGCATTCCCTATAATATGTGAAGAGGTCGGCATACAGGAATAGGGATGGAGAGTATGATCCAGTGTTCTCTATATTCTGGGGTCACCTTTCACTGGACCCCAGCTTGTGATATGTAGGAGATTGCTATATAGTTCTCTCTACAGAACAGGAAGTATACTATTCTTAGGCCTGGTGGCTAGAATGAAGACTTCAAAATGACTGGTAAAGTGGGAAATAAAAACCTTTACTAACAAATTTACTCATATATGAGCATAAAAACAATAAATTCACTTTCTAAATGACACATTCCCTTTAAGTATTATACTACATTAATTCATAGGGGGATTTTGGAAACGGTGTACAGAAGAACCACCATCACAACCAGATTCATTTTTCAAAAACTTTCTTGAATCTGAAATCCTATAGGTAATGGCTCTACTATTCTTCTGCACACTTTTTAATTAATCTTTCCAGAAATGTTAGGATAGGTTCACACTGCGTTTTTGCTGTCTGTTTAACTGATCCATTTTATGGATCACAATCAGTTGTCAGCCTGACGCCCCATGATTTTAGGTCTGGACCTAAAAAATACGATGTTCTCTCTATTACACCGGGCGATAAGCGTCCGATTATTGCTCCGTGTAATAGTAAAATCGGCAGAATCCCATTTGCGGCCCTCATCTAAGGTTTCAATCGTTATACACTCTCACACACTGACAAATTAAAGTATATTTTGTAGCCTTGCATCATATATACATTTCTTTCCCATTTAAGAAACCTATAAAAGGAGATGTTTGAAGCCGTACCTTGTGTAACGTCCTGCAATGCCCTATGGAACGCATATTATTACAATATCAACTCACCTGCTATGGGTACATAGCCGACACCTTGCTGGAAAACTGTAGGCATTAACACCACAGGCTGAGGCTGCATCATCATTGTTGCAGGCAGAGACTAAAAAGGAAGCCAACGTAAGGTGATGTCAGTAATAGCTCGGAATAAAAAATTTCTAAAACTGTTTACTCCACGTCCCACCCAGCTACAGCCAGCCCCACTTTCGGTGGTCATGGCCATGCAGCCTGCTCTTAAAGGGAACCTGTCACCCCCGTGCCGGGGTGACAGGCTCCCGACCCCCCGTTAGAGCCACCTATACTCACCTAATCCCGCCGGGTCCCGCTTCTGGATCCGGTCGGGTGACTGAGATCTCAGCCGCTGCAGCCCGGGGCGCGCGCTGAGAGATGAGTCCAACGCTCGTAGAGAATGACGGAACGCTGGACTCTCCTGTCATTCTCTATGGGTGTTGGACTCATCTCTCAGCGCGCGCCGGGCTGCAGCGGCTGAGATCTTCATTACCCGACCACCTCCCGGGACCCGGCGGGATTAGGCGAGTATAGGGGGCTCTAACTGGGGGGTCGGGAGCCTGTCACCCCGGCACGGGGGGTGACAGGTTCCCTTTAAGAGAAAGAGGAGGCATATGTGACTAGTCAACTGTTTTTGTATACTGTATTTGTATGTGTACTTTTTACTTTGATAGCTTGTAAGTTTCTTTGTATGCCTTTTCACTTCTTGTAATTTTTTGCATACTTTTGTTATTCTTTAGTTTTACAATATTTGTCCTTATACTTAAAGGGGTTTTGCATGACTTTTACACTGATAGTCCACTACTACCCGATCAGTAGAGATCAGACTACTAGCACTCCTGTCACTCAACTCATTGAGGGGGCTACGGTGCTGACATGAACGATGAAGCCTCTTCACCACTAACCAGGCTGAGTGCTGTCCATTCGGTAGCAGCTCTATCAGTATTTTAAGCTTCTCATTGCTACTAATTGATGAATATTTATTTTGCAATCACTCCCAACTACGAAAGTCTGATGATAACATCTTTGCAAACTTGTAATGAAATCTTAAAATCAAACTCTGTTCTTACCGTGTAGGACATTACTAAGTTTATCATGCCTTCCTTGTCATCGCCTTGTCTTCCACTCAAACTGAACCACTCATCTACCACTTTGCCATCCTTCAGGGTCTCTGGGATAGTAATATGCGTCCAAGCAATGCGGTCATCCATGGAGAAGGCTCTCTGTGAAGTAGTAAGAACAAGCACAGAAGGTAACTCAGTATGAGCTCGGGTAGAGGAGTTCACCCCCTTATCGATCAGAGACAGAAACACAGCTCTGAGATTTTAGAAACTGAAAAACTAGACAATGGCTGATTTATAGTGAAGCCTGGATTACACCCTGCAGGTAGAATTACCACGCAATTGGCACATAGTAAATGCAAAAGCTTCAGTCATCTATATTCATAAAGCTCATTAAATGTATTACAGTAAAATGGTGTAGTCCACAATCTCAGTAGTTTCCTGTGAACTAGGTTGGTTTAGTGTCATTCTGCTTACTAACCTCATCAAAAATTTCCAGGTAGAAAGAATCCACTCCTGGTGGGATGGTGCACTGGATCACTTTGTTCCATCGAGGATTTTTAGCTCCATTGTGGGCAGTGGGAGTCTCATAAACGGCATATCCTAAACGTATCCTGCAGTAAGGGTCCATCCGGGTCATACCATAATTCTTTGCTAACTTTGCCTGGAAAAAAAAAAAAAAGTGTTAAAAGATAAACTACATGTATAAATAGCATTGGTATAGATCTGCACCAACAGAATATTTTTATGGAACTGGATTTAGCAAACACTATCAAGGTTTCATTAATATGGGATGTTTTGTTAGTCCCAAGATGCCCATTTCTTTGCTTGGATTTGTCCACTAGGTTATTACCTGGACTGTCTTTTGCATTATTTGAGGCTCCAAAACTGACTTTGTGAGATGGATGGTTATATAAGATGCCCCACAACATACCCACTCAAGCCTCTTATGTGTGTGACTGTGAACACAGGACCGTGTTCAGGGCCCATTCCTTTCTCGCACCTCTATGAAGAAGCTTCTAGCCCTAGAAGTCGGGAAACTCTTATATGTTCTCAAGTTTGGGAGGGAACTTGGAGAGACCAAAGATTATATAAAGGCTCATCCAAGCAAAGGACTTACTAGAGTATATTCCAAGGTACCCTTTTATTACAGCTTTGTGCCAGTTAGTTTACCTGCTGGAAGGCAAAGACCTAGCACAGATGATCATTCACCTACCCTTAAAAATTTTCACACATGCCAATAGGCTATGCAAGACCACATATTGGCGGAGATGTCCTTTCACTGAAAGAACACCCCTAAACGGTTTGTGGCAGTGACTGATCATGAAGGCTTTAACAGGTGCCCTGCATCAATACACAATACAATACTTGGTTCTATCTATCCAGGAAGCCTGGTACCTTTTGAAGAGTTTCATACAGCCTTTTGACGTGCCAGAATGTGTGCAGTTATGAATCAGAAGTTGTCTTTCAAGGTAGATCCAAGACCTACTTAGATACTATGCAACCATGGAGCCCCTAATACAGGTAGTGTCAAAATCGGGCCCTCAAGTGGTTGCAAAATTGCAATTTTCATCATGTCCGAACGGCCAAAGCTTTAGCTGTTTAGGCCTGATGGGAATTGCAGTTTGGTCATAGCTAGAGGGCCAGGAACTTTACACTTTTGACATTAAAGTGTCACTGTCGTTCTAACTTTCAAAATCTAAATAAACAGTAGATGTGAAATAAAGAAAGTTTGCAATTTACATTACTTATTTATTTTTTATCATCAAGGAAAAACACAGCACTTCCTGTGTTCTGACTTTTTTTCCCCAAAGAATCTAAACCCAGGAAGTCCAGTGTTTCCCAGGTCATCTAATCACTCACAGAGAAGGCAGTCATGTGATTGATGGACACATTAAGCCGTGACTCTGTACTGGGAGGGATTTCATGTGTTTAGTCTTTTTTTTCAACCAGCACAAGACTAAAAAGCAGCATTAAGGAGACTGGACCTGGATTTTAGGTAAGTACAGCTTTGTTTTACAGCAAAAGTATATATATATATAAAAAAAAAAAAACACACGACATACATACACACATACACTGTCATGTAAATTGCAGACTTGCTTTATTATCACGTCCCCTGTTGGTTTAGATTTTGAAAGTTATAAAAGACAGCGACACTTTAAAGAAAAAGAAGAAGGATACCCCTCATATTCCCCCTCTCCCCTTGTTGTGTCTGTCATTCAGTAAAGCTTCAGGCTCATAATTCCCTTCCTCTTCCCTATTTCCTTATCACTTGTCTGTTGTTTATTGGTTCATGCAGCATTACTGAAATGGTTGTGTATTGCCGCAGGTCACGTATAGGGCTAGGTCCATGCCTTTGTTTTAGAGTATGCTCTTGTGTCACAGTTATATTTATTAGGACAAGACATTTCTGTACTTTATGACTGGTTGTAAGTAAAGCTATTTAAAAAATATATGACAGGCATATGTGTGAGTGAAATGGGTGTGAGTGAGAGGGTGTGATGATCTATAAAGAGAAATTACATACGACGCCTAAACTCATACTTCATACTCAGGGTAGTTGTGTGACTTACCTGTACTACAGTGATGCTAAGTCTGCCCATGGTGCCCATGGCTCCAGTGTACTGCAGCTGTTGTGCAGCCTGGGCATCTAACTGGATCTGCTGCTGTTGCTGGGTGGGAGAAATGCGCAGGAAGTCTTGGGGTAGTTCACCGATGAACACCTGGGGGACAAAGACAGACAGGTTACTAAGCAGTTTCACTACATATCAATAATATTCTCTCATCAGGAACTTTAGGCCATTAGAGCCGCCACTTCACACTGGCTGTACAGCACATCTGTATAACATAGTGATCTGCCCTAACCACAGGCAGGTGATAAAAGGATTGCTGGGTGTCCCATTGATCATGAAAAGCAGTGTCCATGCATCAGAATGGTTTCCATGTAATCCTGGATGCATCTAGCTGGCTGCAGCCTCCTCTTACAAAAATAGTTGCTTGCTGGGGGGTCTCAAGACAGCAGCTTCCAGTCCTACTTTATTTAAACAGAAGTAGTAGAAGTAGCAGCATGTTGTGAATCCCACCCTGCATTTCCTCACAGTTTATACGCTTCAGGGGATGTGCTCTGAGCAATGGTGACTCACAGACGCTCCTCTGACAGGGGACTATGAGCGGTGAAGGAGGAGTGAGGACATTCCTGACCCATACTGCACTGTACTACAGACAATGTTGTTTGCTCAGGTGAACAGACAAGGGTGCGCTCACAAGTCAGCACAAGACGACCGGTGACAACAACCAACATGTTCAAGCATACCGAATGATCACACCTTTCTTCCACATATATGGATACTGAGCTCCAGATCCTCAATAACCAAAGACAGTTGTGACAAATGTGATAATTCAGGCAGCTGCCACTAGAGGGGGCATTCTGACCACTACACATTATAACCTGGTCTCTGACTTTACAGTGTCCATTGAGATTACTGCAAGCTGCAAAGATCACCTCCAACAATGGCTGCAAGTATCTTTACATTTATCAATGGGGCTCTGGACACACAGCAGAGGATTGGGGTCTTTATTGTAGCATGGAGTAGTTCACATTGTTGCCTTGCCACACTGGGGTAAAATCCAACCATCTGCTTGTACTCTGCGTGTTCTCCCCGGGTTTCTTAGGGTGGTATTACACGGTACGATTATCGTTCGAAAAATCGTTAAATCGGTCGGATTTAAACGATAATAATTTCGTGTAATAGCAGGCAACGATTAAACGACCAACGAGAAATCATTGATCGTTTAATAGGATCCGGACCTATTTTTATCGTTTGATCGTTCGCACATCGTTCGGTGGAATACGAATTCACAGCTGAAACGTACGCAATAGCGACGACTAAACGACCGCAAGAACGATCATAAATAACGATCATCGTTTCGTGTACTTGGGCAAACGATTTCGGGTCGTTTGCCTTAGCGGTCGTTTAAGATCGTTTATCGTTAATTGTCGGAAAATTGCTTGGTGTAATACCCTTAAAGGTACTCAGTTTTTGAAAAGACAAAGATTAGACTGTGAGAAGAGATCCAACGTGATCATCTCTGTACAAGGGCTGCGAAATATGTCAGCACATTATGAGTACGAATTAATAGTATGGGAAAAAACAATAGACATGAGGTATACAGCCTAAAATATTAGGAACACGTACCAAATACGAGCCTGTACCTGTTACATTAAAGTTATTCATAAGGATAACAAGTTATCTGGACCCAAGGACCCAAACATTAGCTGACCTGCATTAAAAAAAAAAATTCCTGATGCATCACAGTGCAAGAATTTACGTTGTCAACAATTTTCAGACTGCAGAGATTACATCCACAATGTTACTGAATGTATTTACTAAATGCAGCAGCATGCCCCAGAATAGATTACTACATACTCCATGTCAGTAACACCAATAGATGGCCTATACCCAAGCTTACCACCAGATGTCACTCTCTCCCTGCAAAATCAGACATTATACCAGAGGCAATTGCAAAAAAAAAAAAAAAAAAATTTAAAGTATTAATTCAATCAAAACTATATATATGCAGATAGATAGCAGATAGATAGATTTATATTAATATTTCTGAAAATGTCAGAAAAACTAAATGCTAAATGTGTTCAGAAGCTAATGGTACTTTTACATGGTGCGATAATTCGCACGATTAACGATTTTGAATGAACAATTTTTTTTTATAACGATCAGCGTTTAGACGGAACGATACATCGTACAGAAAATTTGCTATGCGATCGTTTTGGCCTATCTCACACATAGGGGAAATCGTTGAAAGACTGTTTACACTGAACGATCTGCGAATTTTTTGCGAACGATCAACGATGATTTAAGAAAATGTTGAAAGATCAAAATGTACGATTTCTCACTCGTCGTTTGATCGTTTGCAGCGTTTACACGTACGATTATCGTTCGAATTCGACCGTTATTGTGCAAAAACGAACTATAATCTTCCCGTGTAAAAGGACCATAAGACTTGGAAGGCCACTGAAGAAGCAGATGTGAACACAGTCTGACTGTAAGATCCTATCCCCATTATATCATACTGTGTCATTGACTGCCATACATAGGAACATGTCTGAGAAGGTCTATATAGCATGGTGTCCCATTAGCAGTCTCTGTGCTTCCCTGTGACATTGAGCCGCTGTATTATTAGTAAGGTTCCCTTTAGCTTGCTCCCTATGAGCCAGACAATACAGGGCTGCATAATACAAATATCAATGTACAGCAACCTAACAATAACATAATTCACTGACATCACAAATCATACTCGCCTATCACAATCCCTAACAGTAGTCACTCGGTCCCCGCTACATCCTTGTTCCTGCGACATGTTTTTTCCCACAGAACTTGCTCAGCCAACCAATGGGTGAGGTGGGACACAAGTGCATCTTGGGAAGGAGGAGGATGTGGTAAAAAGCAGGGATCAAGAGCGGATCCCCGTTGCATGCTTACGTTTTAGTGGGTCACTCACCTACCCAGGTAGTAACATGAGGCTGAACACTGATGGTTCAGCTTCCTGTATTCTTACTACATGAAGGAGATCCATAGGATTGTGCAGCTATAACTTTTACACCAAAAAAAAACAAACAAACAATCTTTATTAGTATATAAATTACATAACACTCAAAAACCCTTAAAGGAGAAGTCCGGCCAAAATTAATTTTTGATATGTTGTTACTTATGAAAAGTTATACAAATTTCTAATGTACATTAATTATGGGAAATGCACATATAGGGCTATTTCCCTTAATTTAGTAGATCAGGAAGTGTTAGAAATATCTCTGAAGAAGTGACGTCACGACCCAGGGTGTAATTCCTATGGAGTGTCCAGCAGGGGGCGCTCTCTATATAGAAGTCTATGGGACTTTATTGTTTCTATGGGTTTCTATGTAATGTAATGTAATGTAATGTAATGTAGTGTACAGTGCTTTATTGAATGAATACATCTATGGAATACTTTGGGGAGCAAGTGTCCTTGCTCCCCAAAGTATTGCATAAATGTATTCATTCAATACATTCAATACACAGTAAGCCCACCGACCCGCCGCATTTCCGCCGAATTTCCGCCGCATTCCCGCCGATCCGCCACACGCTGATCCGCCGATCCGGACCATATACATTGAACTACAGCTCCCATCATCTGCTTCTAGTATGAACAGGTGATGGGAGCTGTAGTTGGGTAATGGATATGACATGCCGCCGGGCGCAGGGGGGAGCCGCTCAGTACACAGGAGCGCTCCCCCCTCCTCCTCCTCCTTCCGGGATAACTTCCGCCTATACCAATGCTGACTCCCTGCCTGGCCGCCGCTCTCCGCTCTCCCCCCCATACATACCGGCTCCCGATGCATCCTGGTGTCCGCGCTGATGCCGGGAGCCGGTATATGTGAGCGGAGAGCGGCGGCCAGGCAGGGAGTCAGCATTGGTATAGGCGGAAGTTATCACGGAAGGAGGAGGAGGAGGGGGGAGCGCTCCTGTGTACTGAGCGGCTCCCCCCTGCGCCCGGCGGCATGTCATATCCATTACCCAGCTACAGCTCCCATCACCTGTTCATACTATAAGCAGATGATGGGAGCTGTAGTTCAATGTATATGGTCCGGATCGGCGGATCAGCGTGTGGCGGATCGGCGGGAATGCGGCGGAAATTCGGCGGAAATGCGGCGGGTCGGTGGGCTTACTGTGTATTGAATGTATTGAATGAATACATTTATGCAATACTTTGGGGAGCAAGGACACTTGCTCCCCAAAGTATTCCATAGATGTATTCATTCAATAAAGCACTGTACACTACATTACATTACATTACATAGAAACCCATAGAAACAATAAAGTCCCATAGACTTCTATATAGAGAGCGCCCCCTGCTGGACACTCCATAGGAATTACACCCTGGGTCGTGACGTCACTTCTTCAGAGATATTTCTAACACTTCCTGATCTACTAAATGAAGGGAAATAGCAGTATATGTGAATTTCCCATAATTAATGTACATTAGAAATTTGTATAACTTTTCATAAGTAACAACATATCAAAAATTAATTTTGGCCGGACTTCTCCTTTAAGGTTTAAGGGGTTATCATACAATCTACTATTTTCAGTAAAAGCACAGTACCTTGCTAATATATAGGAAGAGACTGCTACATGTCCAAATAAACTCAGTAGACCCTTTCCTTCTATGTATCAGGACTCTGTTTGATACAGTCTTCTTCTCTGAACATACATGGCGGACCTGCCGCTCAGCCCACGTGACAACTGTTTACTACAGTTGCCGGATAGTGTCTCCTCTCCTCCATGTCCACTGCAATGCTGCTACAGGGGACTAACCTAGTCAAACCCTATAATATGTTTATCCTCCTATGTTATATGCGGTATACTTTATTGGTGGTTTATTTAGGTGGAGCGTCTCCAGTGCATGCTGAGACGTCACACAGATAAGCCGTGGTGAGGGAATGCAGAGAGAGTGCGGATCACTGCACACCCTGTACAAGGACAGAACTCACTTCAGAGAGAGGCCTATAATACAGTATATCTGCACAGTACTGGACTACTGAAGATGAATCCACCAGCTGATGACCACCTTATTTCCATAATCACAGGCAGCAAAATGTATGACTAAAATGACTCTTTATGTGAAGACAGTGGAAGGCTCCTCATATCTTTCTGCAGGAACAACTGGTAGGCTTTAAAGCAATAGGTAAAATTTCAGTATAAAGCAGAATAAGCTAAATGTAGTGTGTACCTGCCATAGTACAGATGGTGGTGATAGTCATCTGATGGAATCAGCAATAAAACTGTGGCTTCAGCACCAGAGATGTAATTGCAGCTAATGAGATGGGAAGCATTAGCTTTGATTATTGATTAAAACCGCTATATATCAAAAATGATAACATGGGAGCAGAATACCAGGCTTCCCTGCACGGATACAAGAGGTTGTGTAATAACCTGCATTAGCTTCTAAGGTTTTTTCCAGGGTCTTCTCCTTGTTGCAGTATTTGGTCCCCGGATTGTACAGAATCCCATGACACACTGGGCACTGAGGGCCTTAGAGGCCTAGTCACCACAGAACTGGAGGGGTTAAATGGCTGGGATCAGTGTTGACACCCTGCTGCAATAGATAGGATCAGAGGTAATCTTAATTTGGATGGTGCAAGCACACCTGAATTTGTGCATAGTAATATGGCATAAAGTGGGAACTACAAACTATTGACGCCATACGACACAAAGGGCACGAGCAGAGTTTAGCTTGAGCTGATAAAAGTAATTACAGGGGAGGGACACTAGACCAGGGGTAGGGAACCTCGGCTCTCCAGCCATTGCAAAGCTACATCTCCCATCATACCTGGAGAGCCAAAGCTTAAAGGACAAGTGCCATGGAAAAACTTTTTCCCAGTAATTGAAGCACATTACAAAAAGTTATATAACTCTGTAATATGCTTCAATAACCTATCACCCTTTTCCCCCCTCCAGGAAGTGCACTAAACTCACACAGACCTGATTACTGTCGTCACCGTCCCCAAACTCTTCTCTCAGCTCCTTCCCCTGTTACAGCAGCCCCCCCCTCCCCTGCCTTGTCAGGTGACAGGCTTGCTCAGCTCCCATTGGCTGAACAACTGCAAGCCATCACTTGGACTGGGGAGGGGGGGCTGGTGTAACAGAACCTAGAGCAGCCCTCCTGCTGAGGACTCATCCTCACAAGAAGGAGCTGCCTGGTGACGGTGACGGCAGTAATCAGGTCTGTGTGAGTCAGGACACTTCCTGGTGGGGGGTGGAGGGAGGAAAAGACAGGGAAGGGAGGCAGATAGGTGATTGAAGCATATTACATAGTTATATAACTTTGTAACGTGCTTCAATTACTGGGAAAAAGTTTTTCATGGCACTTGTCCTTTAAGATTCCAGGCAGGATGGGAGTTGTAGTTGTGCAACAGCTGGAGGGCCGAAGGTTCCCTACCCCTGCAGTAGACTATAGACGCACCCTCTGCTCAGGTTCAACGGTATTGGCCTCTTCCATATGCCTGAGCGCAGCTCAGGGGGAGACAAGCCTGCCATGTCACTACACACCTCTTGTACTCGGCCCTGCTCACATGTGCTATAGCGCAATGTTTTTCATATTCTCTCCTGCCCTCTAATCGGGTACAAAGGTCTTCATGTAGTTCAGACGGTGAACGCCTGTTATATACCTGTTGTTGTTATTATTGGTTACTGCACAGAATAAACAGCTGATGTGACAGTCATACATCACATATTACCTTCCATACAAAGGGGAGAACCGTGCAGTCCTATCTCCTGTGCTGTACACTACAATACTGTGCATCTCACAGGACTATAGGGCTTACTGCAGGATGCCTGCCTGTCACTGACTAATAAATAGGGTCTGTCTGCATATAGGTATGTGTAAGTCAATCTCAGATTGGACCCCGATCGCTGTATATAGTTATATACATGTAGGCACAAGTCTTTCCTTTATTCATACTTTGATGAGAAGGTGGACTGGACAACTATTCTGAGCACTGTCACAGGGAACCAATCACAGGGGTCCCTGGAGGTCCCACACCAGGCTTCACTGATTGATTTCCAATAATAAGAAGAGTCTATTTGTTTCTATTTCTCATATGGGTCTAGTAAAAAAAAGTTGAGCTGTGGTCGCTACAGACAAAAATAACAACTGTACTAGGAAACGGCACGATAAATCCCACCAAAAATAAAATTAGGAGAAAAGAAACCACCACAAAGTCGGCTTGTGTAAACACAACCCAAGACGTCAGCTCATATTAACAACCTGTCAGAAAGACGACTGACCTGTACAACAATGGGGACAAACATCTAGGGGTGGTGATATTTAATATTAGGACTATACCCCAACCCCCCCCTGGCTAATAGCGTTCTTACCATGAACCGGCTCGTCCACCGTGAGCTCCTCTTATGGAGAAGAGACCTTCATGTCCTCACTAGAATATACTGACTTCTGTAAGGAACATGCAGTGTGTTTAGCCCTGTGGTCACAGCCTGGAATGTGGTGTACAATATGTCTCCAAGGTGTGGACGCAGCTTGCATCAACCTTTGCGTTGGTAATGGGAAAACTATGCAGAGAAGTGGTTTTTCAAGTACACAAAAGGCATAAAAAGTTATGTGAGTAATGCCTTAGCAAAGGAGTTGAGTAGACAGAACAAGGTGTAATAAAGTCTCATGAAGTAATACAGAACGCTTTACGTTGGTGAATAACAGTACTCCTCCCCTACGTGATCATTAACCACCAGTATATAGAAGTACAGTACAGCTTACATAGGGGGCAAAGTACGCAAAAAAATCTGCAAGAAACTATACGGAAGCAGATTTGGAGCAGATCTTTGGAAATCCATATGACGCAGTGCAGAATTGCTGCTATACATTTTACTGTAGAACTAACGTGTGAACCTTCTCGCATGCTGGAATATGGAAACAAGGAAAGAGATGCAATGCTGCATAACTGGGCACATTCACTGTTCAAGGGAGGTGACAACTACTTTCTGCTGTCTGACGGAATATGTTCCTTTCCTACGTCAATTTACCTTCACAAGAAACTCCAAAGTGCAGTGTGCCCAAGTATTGTCTATATATACAAAGCCTCAAGGACTCAACACACAGAAGTGCTACATATGCAGAGCTCATCCAAACACACATCTTTACCAATATTACCACTTATACCCACATAACTAAATATACCACTGATGATATAGGCATTGATTTGGATGCTTAGCCAGATTCTTAAAACTTCTCCATAAAAGAGGAACATGCTATCACCAGAATGGATAAGTAGGCTTGGGATCTGTAACTTTAACAAATTATATCTGTCCACTGAGGACACCATATAGAGGATAGCCTATTCAGGAACCCCTTCATCAGCTAAACGGCGAGAATAGTTGGGGTTGGAAAAAGACTTTGTCTTTTCTGATACTTTAAAGAGTCACTGTCGTTATAACTTTCAAAATCCAAAGTCTAAAATGAACAGTAGATGTGATATAAAGCTATAAAGTTTGCAATTTACATTATTATTTTTTTTTTTGTTACCATGGGGAACACAGACAGTCATGTGATTGATAGATGCATTGAGCCGTGACTCTCTGTACTGGCCGAAATTCCTGTGTTTAGTCTGTTTTTTTTTCAACCAGCACAAGTCAGAAAATCTGCTTTCAGGAGACTGGACCTGGAGTTCTGGTAAGTTCAGCTTCGTTTTACAGCATCATGATAAAAAAAAAAAAAAAAAAAAAAAAAAAGACTGTAAATTGCAAACTTGCTTTATATCACATCTACTGTTAATTTACATTTTGAAAGTTAGAACGACAGAGACACTTTAAACAATGTAAACTTAAGGCCCTATTCCACAGAACGGTTATCGGCCGATAATCGTCCCGTGGAATAGAAGGCAACGATCAGCCGACATCGTTCATGTTGGCTGATCGTTGCGTCGTTTGTCTTTTAAACATGTTGAAAGAGAAACCACTCATACAGCAACAATCTGCTGCCGTCGCTCCGTGGAACAGTAGTAGCGGCAGCAGATCGCTGCTGTATGCTATGGGCTGCCCGGACGATCTAGCGATCACCCGGGCAGCCCACCCACCTCCCCTGCTCGCTGCTGCGGCGCGGAATAGCAGCGGCAGCGAGTGGGGGACGAGGTGCTAATAGCACTTGTTTGCTCCTCTCAGTCGGCACGTGGAATAGGAGCTTAAGTCTACAATGGAGCCAGGTTTATTACATTGGCACAGGCTTAACTTTTGTCTATGTGTGGACCTTTCACCCACTACGCCACACCCATCATAGTACAAAGTGCCTAAAAAGTACCTAGAACACCCAATAAAGTTGGGGCAAAGGATGAATATTTTTTTTTCTGTGCAAATTGTGAGAGATATACAATAGCAATATCAGTTTTATCTGGAATACTCCCATAACAGCTGAGAACGATTCAAGAATGGTGCCCCCTCTAGCCACAGGGACAGAATGTTACAACAGCCTTATGTTTCTCTATTACTATGTGCCACTTCCCTACCACCTCTTGCTATGTTATAGGAGTCTACACCATTAAAAAAAACTCCCCCGACCCTGTGGGCGCTGGATGACACTGTATAGCTAGACAGTGGCATCCATCAGAGACATACATAGGGAGCTCCTCCTGCTGTATATACATCAGACATACACACAGCACACACCTGCCCTTGAAGGACTGTGAAATTGCCATCTCCAGAACGCTAATGAAAATCCTCCTTTCTCCTCCCATTGTATTGTTACATGGCAGTCATTTTACAGCTGGAAATATTAGTGGGATTTGGGCACAACCATTCAGGACATTGGCAGCTCTTTTAGGACTAGTTAAAGGCTAAACGCTGTGTGACGTCTTTACAATGGCCTGAGCTCCACCTGCTGTGAGAACACTTAGACGCTCGTGCGGCTTTGTTCTCTGCTGACTATACTGCAGTTCTGGAAGGTAATAAATACACTTGACAGAAAGGTCATTGAAAGGGCCAGTTCCCCTTTCCCCCCCCTCCCACCTCACGTTATTTGCCAACTCTATGCCAAGGGAGAAGAACACACTATGTTACTTTCTTTCAATTACAATCAGCAATAAAGGCACGTGATGGTGCAACACGGGGAAGAATGACTGACTCATATACGCTGACAACACTTTCACTATTTACCACTAACCGTGTCAGGTGCCATATGGATGACAACAGCAGCATACTAGGAAGAGAACTATACAAGGAATATACATCAGCTGATCCAGCAATTCCTAAAGAGCTGTATTAAGCAGCAGTATCCATACTCCGCCACACCTATATAGAGAAGGTCTCTGCACTGCAGGAGGTATTGGTTAAAGGGGCTTATCATCTTTCCTATGCACTGTTTTCAGAAAGTTATATAGATTTGTAATTTACTTCTATTTAAAAATATAAAGTCTTCCAGTACTTATCAGCTACTGTATGTCCTGCATGAAATGTTGTTTTCCTTTCAGTCTGACACAATGCTCTCTGCTGATACCTCTGGCTGAGACAGGAACTGTCCAGAGCAGGAAAGGTTTCCAATGGGAATTCACTTCTGCTCTGGACAGTTCCCGTCACGGACAGAGATGTCAGCAGAAAGCATGTGTCAGACTGAAAAGAAAACACCATTTCCTGCAGGACATTCAGCAGCAGCTAAGTATGGGAAGACTTGAGATCTTTAAATAGAAATAAATTACAGATCTATATAATGGCCCTATTCCACCAACAGATCTGACAACAGATTATCTGCCAAAGATTTGAAGCCAAACCCAGGAGTGGAATTGAAAAGAGGAGAAATCCAGTCTTTCCTTTATGACCTGTTCTCTGATTATAGTCTGTTCCTGGGTTTGGCTTCAAATCTTTGGCAGATAATCTGTCGTCAGATCTGTTAGTGGAATAGGGCCTTAACTTTCTGACACCAGTTGATTTGAAAGAAAAAGATTCTCGCTGGATAACCCCTTTAAGGGAAACAGGAGACACCCAACACCCCTGCTGATCAACTGTTCTTGGGAGATGCTGCTGCATGTCTGGATGTCACAGTGTAAGGGTACAAACACACACAATGGATCTGCAGTGGATTTCTCGCTGCAAATTCACAGCGAGATCCGCTGCAGATCCCTGCCTTGTAATGTCTATGGGCAGACATACATACAGCAGCCCCACCGCAGCACACTGATTGGTTGACAGGACGTCTAGCAGGGAACCCCCGAAGCAAGCCGGATCGCGGAGCAGGTAATGTATAAGCTCCGTCCAGTGAGGGGTTAATGGGGCGGTCTCCTGACATACTCACAGCGGGATGTCAATCCCTCTGTGAGTATGTCTGCCCATAGAGATTACAGGGCAGGCATCCACAGCGGATCTTGCTGCGAATTTGCAGTGAGAAATCCGCTGCGGATCCATTGTGTGTGTTTGTACCCTAAGAGATCAATGTCTAATTAAGAAGTGCCAACACCTGGCACTCCCCCAAATATCACACATTGCTGGCTTATCCTGTGTGTTATAATTAGGGATGTCACGATACCAGAATTTTGAGTTCGATACCGATACCATCTTTTTTTTTCCGATACTCAATACCATTTCGATACTTTTGAAAAAAAGCACTTAAAATACCAATATAATGACATCCCCCCCCCCCCCCTCACCCAGACTGTGGGTATGATGCCCCCATGCACCACATTTTTATTTATGTGACTTTTTGATCACTTTTTTTGTTACTTTTAATGGTTCGGACAATTCCGCATGCAATGCTGCCAAATGTTTATTTTTTGACATGAATAAAAGGGAAAGGCGGGGATTATTAGAACTTTTATTCTGAAATTTTTTTAATTGTCATCTGCCTCATAGGGGTTTTCGCCTTCCCCTGGATCAGCACAGTAGGATTTCCCTAGGTTTTTTTTTTTACACTTTTTAATTCCCTTGTACCTCCCAGCATACCTTCTTGTGCACTACAACTCCCAGCATACCTCCTTGTCCACAAAGAGGTATGGTGGGGTTGTAGTACACAAGAAGGTATGCTGGGAGGTACAGTGGTGCAGCAGCAGCCTCCCAACACAACAACTCCCAGCATACATCTTTGTGCACAAGAAGGTATGTTGGGAGTTGTAGTGCACAGAGGTATCCTGGGGGTTGTTGTGGTGTCAGGAGGCTGCTGCTGCACAACTGCAACTCCCAGCATACCTTCTTGTGCACTACAACTCCCAGCATATCTTCTTGTGCACAAAGAGGTATGCTGGGGGTTGTAATGCACAAAGAGGTATGCTGGGAGTTGTTGTGATGGGAGGATGCTGCTGCACAACTACAACTCCCAACATATTTCCTTGTTTGTTATAACTCCCAGCATACCTTCTTGTGCACTACAACCCCCAGCATACCTCCTTGTGCACAAGAAGATATGCTGGGAGTTGTAGTGCACAAGAAGGTATGCTGGGAGTTGTAGTGGACAAGAAGATATGCTGGGAGTTGTGTCGGAAGGCTGCTGCTGCACAACTGCAACTCCCAACATCTTCTTGTGCACTAGAACCCCCAGCATACCTCTTTGTGGAAAGAGGTATGCTGAGAGTTGTAGTGCACTAGAAGGTATGGTGAGAGTTGTAGTTGTGCAGCAGCAGCCTCCCGATCCCAGCATACCTCCGTGCACTACAACTCCTAGCATACCTTCTTGTGCACAAGCAGGTATGCTGGGAGGGGACTGGCCGGTGTGAGGGACCGCAAAGTGCAGCGGCGGGTCCCGGGGGACGGAGGGGAGGGGTGGATGAAGGGCTGGACTGGCGGTGCAGAGGTGGCTGCCGGGGATGACAATGGGGGGCAGGACTGGAAGGACGCAGCCGCGGCGGGGGAATAGTTAAATAACTGCCACCCGTAATATCGCGGGCTGCAGTCATCAGCAGTGGGGGCCGCTCCATATACAGCAGACTTCTGCTGCATATGGAGTGGCTCTGGGGGGGGGGGCTAAATGCCGCTGTCAGTTGTGACAGCGGCATCTACCCTGTAAAATAGCCGGCACTAGCGATCGCTATGTGCCGGTTATTTGAAGTTGGCGCCACCGGGAGCGGAGAGCGCGCGGGCGGAGGAGGGGACACCAGGGGGCGGCACACAGAGAACACGACTGGTCTCTGCGCTGTACTTTATATTAAGCTGCGCTATTATGCAGCTTAACATAAAGTATCGATACCAGGAAATCCTGGTACCGAACCGTTTTTCTGCCCGAAATATCGATAGTAGTATCGATATTTCGGTGCATCGTGCAACACTAGTTATAATCCTGTACTACTCCTCAAGCGGTAAAATAGTGATATGTTAATGCTCTCACTGCCCTTGAAAGTCCACTTTAGTATGCACAGCTATTTCTCAGTGTCTCCACTTCAGGAGATGGAACCAAAGCTGGGCTATTTGCCAGTAGTACTCACACCTGGACTTTCTTTACTTACTTGTCTGGCTAATCAAAAGAAGGCACCTACTTGTCTCTCCTATGCCATAACAAACAGGCTAGTACTGTGCTAGGGGAAGACCGCTATAGATGGCATGTAGGGTGAGAAGGGGGTTATTGATGCACTGGGTTTTCAAGTTGCTAAAAGAGAAGAGGTTACATTACAAAAACCCCTGGTCTGAACAGTAAACTGCTGACAATGGTGATGAAAAGCTAAAGGGGAGAGGGGATTATAATCAGGCAGCAACATAAATTGCCGTCACAAGCTTTTATACAATCAACAGCTGCCCAGATGTTCATGGGTGGTCAGAGATGAGAAGGAAGCCTTGTTTTTCCATTTTGGTACACTTTGGACCCTCTGGAGAGTCACTCCCTTGCAGATAGCTCTAGCTAAGCCCCACCCACAATTCTTGAGTTCTATCCTAGTCTTTTTGCAGCTAGAGATGGTATTGCCCTTACAGGACTTCTGGAAATGAAATGATTTTATAACATCACTGTCAAAGTGTGGCCCTCTAGCTGTTTCACAACTACAATTTCCACCATGACAGGAATTATAGTTGTGCCAGTTTGACCCTCCTGATTTACAAACACTGTGGCCCAGATTAGTCGAAGTCTGTAAAACAGAAATTAATGTATCTTGCCCATAGCAACCAATCACAACTCAGCTTTCAACTCTGGTAAAATGAAAGCTGAGCTGTGATTGATTGCTGTGGGCAGTTTACATCAGTTTCTATTTTACAGAGTTTAATAAACGCAGGCCTGTAGGTATTTAGGCTAGAAAACGGAGTAAGCTGTTTGAAAGGACTAAACCATTAACGTGAATAGACTTCGTCTTTATACATATTACCTTACAATGGCTGCTTCTACAGCTGGGCTATGCTGGATCTATCTTTCTGTGCGACAAAGCGATAGGGTCTGGTACCAGCCTCCTGGATTTTCTTATTATACATGCCTGGAGGCAGAGCTTTATGCTTCAAAGTGACGTATAAATCGCAAGTCACTGCAAAGGGTGCATTTTACAGTCTGTTAAATTAGATAATTTCCCCTGAATATGGGCGACAAACACCGTAATTATGACACAATCCGCCTGAATTGGTTAATGTAACTAGGAAGCCGTACAGTGATCATTACTGCTGTAGCGTGCAATTTTTCCCTCTCTTAATTTGTCTTTTTGGGGTAGGAAAGGAAGAAAAGAAATGATCAGTTTACATCTAATCGCTAGTATGGGCTGTTCCAATATTTAAATCAAGACAAAACTGTTGGAATACAAAGCCTGTAATGGTGCACTGAAACAAAGGATGGGGAAAGGATGTGGAAGCACACAATCCAATCCAGTGCTCGCCTTGGCTCAAAACACTATATCAAGCTGTATATTCCAGACTGAGGGTGGGTTCACACTACGGAATTCTCGCGGATAAACTCTGTGGAATTCCGTCGGCTGTCCGCGCGCCTTTCCACCGGCTCCATAAACACCATTCTATGGGCCGGCATATTCCGCTATCCGCCAAAAGTGACATGTCACTTCTTTCAGCGGATAGCAGAATACGCCGGCCCATAGAATGGTGTCTATGGAGCCGGCGGAAAGGCGTGCGGCCGTGCGCACGGACATACTGCGGAATTCCACGGACATTATCCGCGAGAATTCCTAAGTATGAACCCACCTGTAACCAGATGGGTTTATTTCAGATAGTTAAAGTGTCTTATTCATGTGAGGAAGGAATGTAGTGTTTTCATGTCTTATTTGTATCTATCTATCTATCTTAGCTGGCTGTGTAAGTGGGATTGGTTTGTATTTAGCTATGTGCATGGGAATAGGTAGATGTATTGTTATGTCAACTGTTCGGCCATAAACCTCCCCAGTAGTGTCAACATTGGAGGACACAGTTGTTGTTATTGCCCAAATGCATGTAGCTGAAATTGAACAACCACATTTTGCTTGATAAACATGTACAAGGCCTGGGAAACTTCCATTCATGGTCATCAGTGGTCTACATAGACATTTCTGGAAGCACATCACCCCCCACCCAAACTTACTATAAAGCTGGGGGTATGTAGCTTCTAGTCAGCCTCAGCTGGGACCATGGATGGAAGGTGCCCAGCACCCTGTCATCGAGCGAGATGGGTGTATATTAGTCCATAATATACAATGGGGCTCCCCATTTCATTGTGGAAGGAACAACCATGCATCTGTACCATCTGTAACTGCAGCTAAGTATTGTTTTCTGTAATAAATCTCTTATTTTTTCTATAATTCTGTGTGGTTATGGCCTTCTCAGACTATTATCAAAAGCAACCGGTTACACCACCCTAAGGGTCCTATTATGCAGAACGATAATTGGCAAAATCAGGACGATTATCGCTCCGTGTAATAGAGACAACAATCAGCCGATGAAACAATCAGCTGATCGTTGGTTTAGGTTTGGACCTAAAATTTTAGGGCAGTGACTGACTTTTCCTTGTGAACTCAGCTCAAAAACATACCAGTCATTAAAAAACATTTGTTATGTCACAGGGCTTGATCAGTCAGGGTCTGAGTGCTGTTGTGTGCCTCTCCCCCCCACCCCCAACCCCAACCTCAGAATTAAGGAGAATGAACTAGGAGAACATAAAGACCCCATCTGATAAAAAAAAAAAAAAAAAAACTATTTAAAACATATTAAAAAAAAAAAAAAATTTCAGTAAAGACCACCATTTAAAAAAGACCTGACAGCTCTCCCGATCCCTGTTTTAGTAAATACTTGGATTTCACATTCCTCTGTGAAAATTATGAATGAGCTGACAACTGGGTGTTACTATTCCCCTCTTCAATACAGTGTAACCCCCACACAGTCTATGGGCCATATAACGCAAAATGATTATCAGCCTTATGGATGATAATCATTTGATGCAAAAGGCCACGTTAAAAGACCCTGATAAGCCGATATCGAAAAGGTCAACTGATCGTAGTCTTTCAACATGTTGAAAAATCACAAGCATGACCCGTGCAATAGGAGCAGGGGCTGCAGAGCGCCACTGACTTCAATCAGCCACCAATCTAAGGATCGTCCGGGTGGCCCCTCCTGCTTGGTGCCCACGTGTGTAATAGCATAGACAGCGAGTCGGGAACAAAGAGGAAGTGAGCACCGACCTAACAGTGCCGTGCTGTGTAACACGGCCTTAAGTGCTGATGGTTGTTGGGACAAAGGGGTGGTAATGTCCATTTTGGAGCATTCTTTTTCACAACACTATTGCTAGAAGGCATAACTGAGGTGGGAACTCACCCCAACATAGAAGTCAATGGCAATGTGTATTACACGGAATGATAATTCGCCCAATCGTACGATTAACGATTTCTAAGTAACAATTTTATTTGTATAATGGTCAGCGTTTAGACGGAACGATATATCGTACGGAAAATTTGTTTTGCGATTGCTTAAGCCTATCTCGCACATAGGTAAAATCGGTGAACGACTGTTTACATGGAACGATCTGAGAATTTTTTGCGAACGACAATTTAAGAACATAGTCAAAGATCAAAATGAACGATTTCTCGGTCGTCATACGATGCGTTTACATGTACGATTATCGTTTGAATTCGATCGCTATCGTGCAAATTTGCATGATAATCGTTCCGTGTAAACGCAGCATAAAAAGCCTACATACCATGCGGAGCTCTCCAGAATTATTTCACAGGGAATAACTAAAGCAGACGTGCCAGGAGAACAGCCAGGTCCTCTTTAATATTCTTCTCAAAGTGACACTCACAAAGCTCTCCTTGTTTGTTAAACATAATTAACTTTCCGGATGAAAATCCCTTAATCCTTGGGTACATTATAGTAAATGGAGCCGATGATGATGATGCCGCCTTCAAGGGTATGAGCGAAATGCTTTCCTGAGGACAGAGCATCACTTATATGGAACATATACCCTATACCACTATGTTATTTATTTTCCTTCTACCAAATACAAATACATCTATATAAGCAAGCTGCGGGGTGCATCCAGCCTTATGTGATGTACAGGACATGACGGAAGAGCCCTTAATAATGTGTCATCTTATTTATTGTGTCAATGGACCTCACAGCATCATGGACTGGACAAGCTGGGATTTCTGTATAAAGTTCTTTACACTGATCAAAAGAAGGTAGAGAAGCAATGTTACAGAAGGTCAGACTACACGCAATGGGGGAGATTTATCACACATGGTGTAAAGTAAAACTGGCTCAGTTGCCCCTAGCAACCAATCAGATTCCACCTTTTTATTCCTCACTGCCTCTGTGGAAAATGAAAGGTGGAATCTGATTGGTTGCTAGGGGCAACTGAGCCAGTTTTACTTTACACCATGTTTGATGAATCTCCCCTAAAGTTTGAGATGAGCGAATCTACAGCAGGAATGAAGTAAAGCGCTTTGTTCCTATGTGCATTCTGCTTATCAGGCTGCACGCTTTGAAGTCTGCTCCGTGCCGCTCCTCCCCGGGTGCTGGGAAAAAGATAGATGCGGTCCTGGGAAACTAGGAAAACTTTCCCAGGACTGGATGCATCTTTTCCCAGCACCCGGGGAGGAGCGGCACGGAGCAGACTTCAAAGCGTGCAGCCTGATAAGCAGAATGCACATAGGAACAAAGCGCTTTACTTCATTCCTGCTGTAGATTTGCTTATCTCTAGTTATTTATACTGAAGCCATAAAGCAGCAGCATCAACCTGGTGCACACAGTTCTGTATGGGTGCTGCCCATGAGAGTTTGTTCCCCATAACTGGCCTGTGTAAGGCCGTGTTTCCACATGCATTCCACTTGCACTCTCCAACCGACGCACAATGTTGCCTGGACTTTCAGCAACACCACAAAACCAAGGGAGGACACAAGGGGGCGCATGCATGTAGAAAATGCCTAAAATGACCTCAACAAGCCAATGAATGAGAAAACACTAGTTCATTGGCTGACTGGATCTTTCGTGCAGCCAATAAAACCATTTTTATTGGCCACACATTGCCCTGTGTACAACAGTAAAAACAGCCCCCGAAGGTTGTGAGTGGTATTATAGTTCAGCTCTATTCACTTCAAAGGACAGGAGAGGTGCCGTTTCTGGAACAAGCTTCGCCGATGTCCTCCTACTGCATCTCTGGGTACCCCACTGACCACAGCCATTTCCGAGACAAACTCGTCTCAGCAGTGCCTGCCTGCTCAGCAGATCAGTGCATCGGCAATTGATTGGCTAAGCAGGCTGTCACTGCAGGGAAGAGTTTATCTTCTGAAGTGAAGACTGCAGCAGTCAGCAGGGAACCCGGAAACACCACAGTAGAATACTTGGGGTGTGCAGAAAGGTAAGCATAAGATATTTTTGTTTTTTAATAGGGCAGCAACATATAAAAAGTCTTTTTTTATGGTGGTGGTACTTGTCACTAAGATTAACTTTTGAAATGTCATCAGACATGTCAACAGTTATTGATCAGAGTGGGTCTTACTGCTCAAAACCGCTTTGATGAGAAGATATAGCCAGGGAAAGATGAAGGCAGAACAATGCATTCCCCAGCCAGCAGCACAGCCCACCAACATTTATAATGGAAGTCTATTGGAAATTACTGACGGACTGAACCAGCAGCCGGTGAGAGGACTGTGCTGCGGCAATCTTTCCCCAGCTATATCTTCTGATCAGAACGGGTGAGGCCTGCTCTGATCAATAACTGTTATGGTATTGTATTGGTATATAATGTCTAATGACATGTAAAAGAGTTAATTTTAGTGACAGTGCTCATTTAAGCCCATCTGAAACCGGCCTCACACTAATATTCTAGTGTTATGCTGCGTTTACACGGAACGATTATCGTGCGAATTCGCAAGATAAGGATCGTATTCTAACGATAATCGTAGGTGTAAACGCAGCGATCGATCAAACGACAAGCGAGAAATCGTTCATTTTGATCTTTCAACAACTTCTCAAATCGGCGTTGATCGTTCGCAAAAAATTTGCAGATCGTTACGTGTGAACAGTCGTTCGCCGATTTAACCCCTTAGCAACCCATGACGTACCTGGTGCCGCGGGGGGTGTTCATGGCAGGGTCCCGCCGGGACTCAGCTCTGAACAGCACCGCTCCCGGCTGCAATCTGCAGCCGGGCAGTGTCTCTATTAGCCGGCGCGGGTCCCGTTGCTGCGCCGGCTAATTAAGCACTACAATGCAGCTGTCAAACCTATGCAGCTGTCTAGTGGGTCGGATCGCGGGGGGGAGATCCGTTCTTCTGCCCGTGCCGGGCCTCAGCTTCGCAAGGACGCTGATCCCGGCTCGGCAATAAATTGCTGTGGCCTGCAGCAGGCCAAAGCAATCTATAACCAATCTAATCGATCTCTGCTGTGTATATACAAGTCCCCCAGGGGGACTTCTAGTTTATGTAAAAAAAAAAAAAAAAAAAAAAAAAGGGTTTTATTAATAAAAAAAATCCCCTCCCCTAATATAAGTCCAAATCACCCCCCTTTTCCCATTTTATAAATTAATAAACAAATAAACAAACATGTATGCTATCATCGCGCGCGCAATCGTCCGAACTATTAACCACATTCCTGATCTCGCACAGTAAACGGCGTCAGCGCAAAAAAAAATCCAAAGGGCAAAATTGCGCATTTTTGGTCGCATTAAATCCAGAAAAAAATGTAATAAAAAGTGATCAAAAAGTCGTATATGCGCAATCAAGGTACCGATAGAAAGAACACATAATGGCGCAAAAAATGACACCTCACACAGCCCCATAGACCAAAGGATAAAAGCGCTATAAGCATGGGAATAGAGCGATTTTAAGGAACATATATTTGTTAACAATGGTTTGAATTTTTTAAAATCAATCACATAATATAAAAGTTATACATGTTATATATCATTGTAATGTCAGTTTTACGCGAACGGCGTAAATGCAAAACTCCCTGAAATCAAAACAAATTCGTTTTTTTTTTTCAATTTGACAGCGCAAATGATTTTTTTCCGGTTTCGCAGCATGTTTTATGGAAAAATAATGCCTGTCATTGCAAAGTACAATTGGTTTCGCAAAAAATAAGCGCTCATATAAGTCTCTAGGTGAAAAAAATGCAAGCGCTATGGACTTTTAAACATAAAATGAAAAAAAAAGCGCAAAAACAAAAATTGGCTTTGACCTTAAGGGGTTAACCAATGTGTGAGATAGGCTTAAGCGATCGCAAAACGAATTTTAAGCACGATATATCGTACCCTCTAAACGCTGATCGTCATGAAAAACACTTGTTACTTCGACATTGTTAATCGTACGATTGGGCGAATTATAGTTTTGTGTAAGCGTAGCATTACTATGGTATTAGGAAATGTGATGCAGTCCTTGAAACTCTGCAAGTGCAGAGGACCATCATTTTCCTAAATAGACAATTACCTCCTGGTACACCTGTGCACATTTTACTTTAGTTTTACTCATATGGTTCCTACAGGTGAAACTGTTCAAACTGGAATCCAGCTTGTGTCCATCATCTGTCAGCAATGCTCAATGTAAGTTGTAATGTACGTTGGTAGCTCTTGGGCACAGCACTGTCAGATCACCTAGAATAATGTGCTGAATATATGTGGACTAATAATCTGTCTGATTAGAAGCCATACGAAAAATCAATGCTGGAGACTATGCGAAAATACGAGACATCTCCTCACCACCATTGTAATCCCTAACCATTATACTGCTAGCCGCACCTCAGAATTAAATCCACCCAATTCCTAATGTCACTGCAAATGTCATTGCAATCAAGTACTAAAATAAAAGCCAAAAACTTTTCAACCACACACACATCTACAATTGCCAAAAGAGACATTGCTGTCCCTGACCTCCTCTGACCTGAATGACCTATTGACCAACCCTATGCAATATGCTGACACTGTGCAGAGGAAGGTTTGGCTCAAGTATTAAAGGAGTAGTATTATTATGGAAGCTGTTATTAAGTGGCTTTGCCAACGCCTTGAAATAATGGAGAAATATATATTATATATATATATATATATATATATATATATATATATATATATATATATATATATATATAAATATTAACCATCTGTGACCCAATAAGGTCCTGGTAGGAAACTTTGTAATTGGGTTTATTAGCCAAATATGCCATTATCTGCATTTAAAAAGCCTTTTCCCAGGTCCCCCCTCCCTTCTCTTCTCCATCCACTGCAAAAAAATCAGGAAATTGTGACTTGTTGCATCAGACGTACCCAGTCTGGTCTATAGAGAGGGGAGGGGGGAGGAGGGAGTTAGCCGACAGCAGAAAGCAGATAACAGAGGATTACAGGCACGGAGCTGGGTGACAGCTGTAATCAGAGCTCAGACAGGTCAGTGGTGACTGTCAGAGGAGATAGAGGGTGATGTATTTGTAGATTAACTCTTTGTTGTCCTGTTTTGGTCTTTTATTTAGCTCTCTCCATAGGAGAACAATGAAGACAGGGGGGAGAGCTTCAAACTGCTTTTTCATGATAAAAATGCTTTTTTCGGCTAATAAACCAAATTACAAAGTTTCTTAAAATCGCCTAGACTATTAATTTCTGCAAAAAAAAAAAAAAATTCACGACAGTGACACTTTAAGCTCTATAATATACACGTTTGCTGCATGCTCTCTCAACAACAACAAGATTATTTATGTATTATATTTTTTTAGCATATTGTATTTTGGGAAGTGCACTAATTTTAACTCATTTGGATGACAGATATTTTATGACCTGTGATCTGGCTTCTTTGAGAGCACAAGCTCTGGCTGTACAGTAGATACTTGTGGTATAAAAGGGATATAAATGTGAACTTTGCACACCCTGATTTATTACTTTTACATGTCTTAGTGTGTAATGAATGATACCTTGCAGGATCAGCTGGGTGTGCATGTCTTTTCAAAGGAAAGAGGGAAATGACTCCCCGGGTGTAGATTATCTCCCTTGAGAACAAAAGGACAGGGCATGTTAAAAGGGTTGGCCACTTTATGGTAAAATTGTTCAATATACAGTATTAGTAGGTGTACTCACTGTATATACTGACAGCAGCTCCCTGTGTATATCATAAAACTAAAATCAGTGCCCCTTCCTCCAGACTGGGCTGCCCTGCTCTGTGATTAGTCTGTCCATAAGATGGCCGACATAGAGGAGCATATACAGGCTCAGTGGTGGATACTGGGGGCGAGGCATGGTCACATCATGTCAGCCACCTTATGGACAGAGCAGGGCAGCCCAGCCTGGAGGAGGGGAGTCTGATTTTATCTCTATGAGGTACACAGGGAGCTCCTGTCAGTATACACAGTGAGTACACCTACTAATACTATACACTGAAATATTTTACTATAAAGTGGCCAATCCCTTTAAAATCACTGTTCAACAGAACGAATGCTCCACGGTCACACATCCATGCTGCACTCCATTCGGGAAACAATTTTTTTCCATTTTTTGGATTGTGGTGGTCCCAGCGGTGGGATCCCCACCAACTTGTTATCTACTAACCTGGACACTTATGAAGTAGGGAATACCCCTTTGATGGTCTACTTTTAAACTCATGCTTGTCACAAAGTCATGTGAAGGTAGACTCACCTTTATCCTGAAGGTGTTATGTGTATTTTTCTGCTTGGGTCAGGTTTTATTTATTTATTTATTTTTTATTGAAAACTACTCTTCAATACAAACCTATGTCAGTGCTAAGGAGCATCTTCTAGGTATAAGTAAAAAATACAGCATGAATCCTAAATTAACATTCCCATCACAATTTCCACCTATCACCATAGTGCTATTTCAGGCATACATCAGCATCCTGACAAAAAGGAATGGCAACGCATACTACTATGCAAAGGCAGAGGCTCTGTTCACTTCAATGGTATGAACATAGTTGACTAGTAGCTACATTCGTGCTGAACCTGGCCACTAAAGTGAATAGGGCTGCATCCAATGCACAGCAATATACATTTTGACAGGATGTCCGCGTTTTTCATGAACATATGGTGAAATCATGAAGTAAACACCGCCTAATTTGTGTTAATTACTAGCTAAACCAGTCTCCTCCACAAGGACAAGACACCCATATGAAGGCAGCCATTTCAGATTTCTTGCAAGAACACCCTGTGTGTAATCATATTGGAAAAATTTAAACCCCATAGGCTTTTCAGTTACAATGTATCAGCATGAGAGCAACACTTGTCATAGGATGTTTGTTATGCGGAGCTTACACCAGCAGTGTTTCATAACAGACACCAACAGAGTCTAATGGATTAATGACCTATAAGTGGGCCGGCAAACGTGACAGAACCTGTGCCAGGGCGTCCAAAGCAGAAGTGAACGTAGCCTCAGGTCATCACAAGATAGCAGGCTGCCCACTGGTCATGTGGCTGCCTAAAAGGAATCATATGACAAGTATTAACACGTCATCTCTAACTGAGGCTCCAAAATACAGCTGTGAGCTTAGTGTACATTGGTAGCTAGAATATCTAGGGGCGTCTCAAGGTAGTCCAGTGTGAACTTACCCTAAAAAGAGATTTATGAAACGGTCTACAATATATATATATATATATATATATATATATATATATATATAGCCCATAGCAACCATTTTCATTAGCTTTCATTTTGTATTCTGCTTTTGAACGCTGTGATTGGTTGCTATGGGTAACAAGTTTTCACAAATCTGCTCTACTTTCTTTGTTGCCAATAGCAACCAACTGGTTGCTATGACCAACAATGCCAGTTTACACATGTCAGCCCAGGTAACCCATAGCAACCAATCACAGTGCAGGTTTAAAAGAAAAGTACAAAATAAAAGCTGAGCTGTGATTGGCTGCTGTGGGCAGATGCCTGAATCTCCCCCATAAATGACTATAGAGATGAGTGAGGACACAGCAGCCTAGTAACAGATGTGGGCCCAGCGTCACCTTGTGCGATAACATTGGCCAGAGCCTCATCATTACACACATAATATACCACACTCTGAGAGAAATGGCTGTGCCACTAGTCAGCACGGAGGAACTACAAATCCCAACATCATCACCAGCTGCTCCAATGGAAAGCATGCTGGGTCTTGTAGTTCCATAGCAGCTGCCTTCCTCCCTCATGACGTGCTCTCACCGGTCCTCGCTGCGTGCTGACACTGGTGGCCATGGCTGTCGGGCGGCTCCTGTCTCCACTCCGCTCTCCTCTCCCGGACACTTCCTGTTATGCCTGCGCCGTCTGACACACGGTCACATGATCTGGCCTGGTGCGCATGCGCATAACGGGAGCGCCGGAAAGCGGTATAGACAGCAGCGCCCCTGGTGGCCTAGGAGCTGAGTGTCTGCTGCTGTGGGAACACAGAGAGTCCGTTACCAACCATTGTAACGTCATTACCGAGATACACTGCGGGGCTGGCGGCTTCTATGTTACAGATAGAGGGTCGTGTAGTAATATTGTTCCATGCACGTGTATATGTTGTAGTATTGCCGCAGGTTGTACCCCATCACATCACACTTTGTCCACATGTTGCCCCAACAAGGTAGTGCCAACATATACCGTGGCCTCCTAGAAGACCCATTGAGTTTAATGGACTGAACAGTCTGAAACCGACACTTATACATACAGACTTTTAATACAAAGTTTATTAAGTTTTTTTTTTTTTTAAGTTTATTAACCCCTTAAGGACGGGGCCAATTTTCGTTTTTGCGTTTTCGTTTTTTCTTCCTTGTGCTTAAAAGGCCATAGCACTTGCATTTTTTCACCTAGAAACCCACATGAGCCCTTATTTTTTGCATCACTAATTGTACTTTGCAATGACAGGCTGAATTTTTTCATAACGTACACTGCGAAACCAGAAAAAAATTCAAAGTGTGGTGAATTTAGGGGGGTTTTGTTTTTACGCCATTCGCCCTGGGGTAAAACTGACTTGTTATATATGTTCCTCAAGTCGTTACAATTACAATGATATGTAACATGTATAACTTTTATATTATCTGATGGCCTGTAAAAAATTCAAACCATTGTTAACACATATATGTTCCTAAAAATCGCTCCATTCCCAGGCTTATAGCGCTTTTATCCTTTGGTCTATGGGGCTGTGTGAGGTGTCATTTTTTGCGCCATGATGTTTACTTTCTATCGGTACCTTGATTGCGCATATACGACTTTTTGATCGATTTTTATTACATTTTTTCTGGATTTGATTCGACCAAAAATGCGCAATTTTGCACTTTGGGATTTTTTGGCGCTTACGCCGTTTACCGTACAAGATCAGGAATGTGATTAAATAATAGTTTGGCCGATTACGCACGCGGCGATACCAAACATGTTTATTTCTTTTTTTACTTTTATTTAAAACCTGGGAAAAGGCGGGTGATTCTGACTTTTATTAGGGGAGGGGGCTTTTTACTTATAACATCACTTTTTTTTTTTTTTTTACACTTATACTAGAAGCCCCCCTGGGGGGCTTCTAGTATATGCACTCAGATCTCCCATTGAGATCTTTGCTGTATAGTAATACAGCAAAGATCAATGAGATCGTCACTCGGATGCTTTCGGCTGCTGCAGCCGAAAGCATCCGAGTGCCGAGCCGGGATCAGCGCCATTTTGGTGCTGACACCCGGCTGGTACAGATGTGTGGATCGCTCCTCCGGGACAAGGTCCCGGAGGAATGATCCACCCCACTAGACACCGGGGAAGTGCTGGATCCGGTAATCAGATGCAGCTGTCATCTTTGACAGCTGCATCTGATTACTGTATTAGCGGGCACAGCGATCGGACCGTGCCCGCTAATACCCACGGCCCCGGGCTACACACGCCACCCGGGACCGCAGTGGTTCAGAGCAGGGTCGCCACGCAGCCCCGCTTTGAACACCTCTTGGGGACATATGACGTACGGGTACGTCATATGTCCCTAAGAGGTTAATGCAAATCTAATTCCTAGGTCAAAAAGAGGGACATGTAAGGGGCTAAGAGGAACAAAAGAGGGACACTTGAGAGGTATGAAATATGAGAAATAAATTGTAGTCGCTATGAGGTCACATTCACACATAGTAACTGCAAATGCCAAAAATGTCTCAACGGGCCAACATCATCGGCCATGGAAAAAGAGGCTAAGAATACAGATAAACTGAGGGTACGTATAGCCATAGGCTGGGTCCACATGCAGTTATTGGGTCAGTAGTGGTACCGATGTAACGGGCCTTAGTCCAGGCTATAGTATAATATATTGGTGCAGCTCACAATTATCGCTGTATAGGTCGAGGTTAAACTAAAAAATGCCCTTACCTAGAAAGGAGCGAGTGAGGAAATCGGAAGTACATAAAGTTTTTTTAGTCCTCTAAACCACAACAGTCCTATCTTACCAGTTGAAATGGTTACCTGTACAGGTCGTAATCATATACTAATCTGGCCAAGATTTGGACAGTAATAAATTAATTTAATATAATCATAAATAGCGCATGATATAAATATTCATCAACAGAAGATAAAAACATATATACGCATTCCTATAGTTATCAAAAATGAGGATAAATACATGGAACATTAAATAAATGCACATAAAGGTTCAATACACAGATAAATAAATACATAGAAATAAAAAATAAAAAATAAAAAATATAAACAATAGAAAAATGAGTCAAAAAAAAAAAAAAAAAGGTCTCTTTAAAATGAGCGGTACCGCTGGGTGCCGGCCGGTTGCGAAGTAATATTGCTTATACCTTTAATTGTAAGCTACTAATTCCACTCTAGTTGCAGTTCAGTTTAGAGGGTGGTCTTGGACTTGTAGTCCTTCCAGGTACATATCAAGACTCGGACTGATAGTCTTTTTTAACGTGTTTTACAGACACCCTTTTAGACTAATAGTCCTCCCGAGTCATCAAAGTATGGTCTGCTTTGTTAGATCAGTAATGATATTTTACGCAAACAGTGATATCAGACACAAACTTATGGCGTTTGTAGCGCCTCTCACCCGTCCCGAGGTGGCTGGTGGTATCGCTTCTTCCCTCTCTGCTATCAGCTCGCAATGGCCGAATGAGGTTAGCGGCTAGTGTAGCGATCCCGCAGCGCATCCTCGTGGTTCTGAGGATACCTTCGCGCGCGATGGTACAGCCTCGATCTCGTCACAGATGACTCCGTCCGGGACAGGGTGGTAAAGATGGTTGTGGTATTCCAAATGGCAAGTGTCCAGATGGTACAATACAATCGGGGGGGCCCCCCAGAGGGACAATGGGTCAAGAGTAGGTCCCAAAAAAAGGTAAAATAAAATAAAAATAAAAAAAAATTAAAAAAAAAAAAAAAAAAAAAATGAGGAAAAAATAATGTTCGGTTTAAAATCACAATAACTAATCTGATGTAGCATTAGTCTGTATAATTGCCATACGCGTTTCAAGGTTCTCAATGTTTAACCTCTTCATCAGTGGCGATGATGCTAGTCTTTGCAGGCCCATTTAGTGGGATATTTGTAGTCAGTTACTGATTGATCATGTGATCATGTGATTGATCATGTGATTGATCATGTGATATCCAGAAGAAACTCAGGACTGGATTTGGGTATTTCAGACCATCAGTTACTGATTGATCATGTGATATCCAGAAGAAACTCAGGACTGGATTTGGGTATTTCAGACCATCTTTTGCGATCCGCATAGAAACCCATTTTCCGTATATTCTATGCATACTCAAGAGTTCTTCTGACATATATTCTTATGAACGTTGTAAACTGCAGGTTACAAGGGTGCAATGGTAAAACACTCAGCAGCGTCTGGTTGTATTGTTATTATTGCTGTATTAATACATTCTAGAAAACGCATTACAAACGTAGCATGTGTGAACAGGGGCTAAACACAAAAAAACACGAAAAAGGAGAGATACAAAAGGTAAAAGATCGGGATATAGGGATAAATATACAAAAGAGAAAAATTTGAGGTAAAAGACCGATTAAGTGAATGAGAGTATGCAATATTGTTATGCTGTAGAGAGTAACTAACCCATGCAATGTTTACCAAAATTTTCTGATATAAGTATCCTCATCCTCGCATAACGTGGGTAAGTTAGACCACTACATGTGACCGTAAATCATAATAAATTTACTCATAAATACCCACTCCATAGGGTATATCCCATATATCGTGAATAGTAATCAGTGGCCCGGGTATCTCAGGATCCGTGGCCCAAGTGGCAGGGACGGCTCCGGCGCCGTGAAAAACGGCCTGGCACGTAGCCGGCCATGACACAGAGGCTGCCAGGACAGGGACACCGGTCACAAAGGGATGGAAGGGGACAATCACACAACACCAGTCACAGAAAACCAAAGAGCTCCATTTCTGCATTCAAGCCTCTGGGTTCAAGGCTATCAAACTCAAATATCCTTTGTGATTCTATTCTAGACATCTTACTTATATGGTCACCCCCTCTCCAATCTTTTCTAACACTTTGGATTGCTGTGAAGGATAGTTGGGAGGGGTCACAATTATGGACCTCTTTAAAATGGGATGATAGAGGGTGAGTCAGTTCTCCTTTTTTTATGTTTCTGATGTGCTCGGAGATCCTAGTTTTCAACTGTCTTTTCGTGCGACCTATATATTGCTTCGGGCAGTTACACTGAATAATGTAGATGACACCCCTAGAGTTACAGGTCAGAAGTTCTTTAATATCAACTCCAAATTCATTCGAAGTGGAGTTGACCCTCAAAGTATGTCTGGGAGTATTAGTACTTTTACAACCCAAACAGGTGCCACATTTATGAAATCCCGGGGTTTCCAACCAAGTTCTGCTAGATGTTGTTTGAGATGCTGTCCTAGATACGGTTGGTGCCACCTGAATCCCTAGGTTCGGGGCTCTAGTGTAAACTACTGGGGGTCTTGATGGGAGAAGGGGTCCTACTGTTTTGTCTCTTTGGATTAGATGCCAGCTTTTGGATAAGAGTCTTACAATTTTCTTATGGTCAGTGTTGAAGGGAAGGATAATGGAGTCTGTTCTTTCTGTAGGGATTCTGTCAATGGGATCAAAGAATGATTGTCTATCTAGTTCTCTGACTTTAGATAATGAATTAGATAGAATATTAGCTGGATAATTCTTTTCTTGGAATCGTGCTGTCATTTGCTTGGCTTCTATCTCAAACTGCTCAGTTCTTGTACAATTTCTTTTTAGTCGCCTAAATTGACCTCCAGGGACATTCATTAGCCATCTTGGAAGATGGCAGCTGTTATAGAGAATGTAACTGTTTCTTGCAGTAGCTTTCTGGAAGGTCTGGCATTCCAGACCTTCTTCAGATGCCAAAATGTGGAGGTCAAGAAATTCAATTTCGGTTTTACTGATTACTGGGGTTAATTTTATGTTCCATACGTTGTCGTTGAGTTCATTTATATAAGTCTCTAAATCATTCTGGGTCCCATTCCATATAAGGACAATATCGTCTATATATCTCCGCCATAGGACCAGGTCCGCACCCAGCTTGGGGGTGACAGCTGTTTCTTCCCAGGAGGCCATGAATAGGTTGGCAAAACTGGGCGCGAACCTGGTGCCCATGGCGGTACCTGTTCGCTGGACATAGTAGTCCCCCTCAAAGTAGAAGTAATTATGTCTCAAAATATAAAGAATGAACTCTAATACTAGTTGTATCTGGTCAGATTTCATATCGCTATTCTCCAGATGGCTCCTAACTGCCTCTATCCCACGCTCGTGTTCTATGATGGTATAGAGGGAACTGACATCCATTGTTGCCATAATGTGGTTGGTACTCCAAGCAAATTGTTCTAATAGTTTAATAGTATCTGTCGTGTCTCGTAAGTAATATGGTGTCTTCTTTACATAGGGTTGTAGGAGTTTATCTATATATTGTGAAAGGTTGGAGGTGATTGAACCTATGCCCGAGATTATGGGACGACCTGGTGGTTGAGTTGGGTGTTTGTGTACCTTGGGTAGGCAATAGAACACAGGGAGTCGTGCTGGTGTGTTTACTATAAAACTATATTCTCTATCGTTTAGGATCCCTTCCTCTAGTGCTCGATCACATAAAGATTTTAATTCGGATTGATAAATTGTTGTAGGGTCAAATTTCAGTTTAGTGTAAGTGTTTTCATCTGCTAGTTGCCTAAGGCACTCCTGATTATAGGCACTGGTATTTTGGATAACTATAGCCCCTCCTTTATCCGCAGGACGGATGATGATCTCTGAATTAGTCTGAAGCTCTTTAACGGCTTGTCTTTCCTTAAAGCTCAAGTTATTTGATATTCCTTTAGTGGGATTCATTCGCCTCAGGTCTGCAGTGACAGATTTTTGGAATGCTGTAATGTCAGGTCCTATTTCATGTTTGGGGTAAAAATGTGATCGGTTTTTACAATCCGTATGGATATATGGGTCTATACTTTTAGGGGGTGTAGTGTGTGTCCGTTCTTCCGCTTGTTTTAGAAAATATTTCTTTAGACACAATTTGCGGACATATTTTTCTAACCCTATGTAGATCTCAAACTTATTGCATGGTTTATTTGGTGCAAACTTTAGGCCCTTATTCAGAAGAGTTATCTGTGCCGCTGTGAGAGAGACAGAGCTTATATTGATGATGGAGTCTGACTGAGGTGATGATTGGATTGTGGTTGTTCTAACTTCCCTACTTTGGTTGGTGGTTGCAGTGGGTTCCCTAAGCCTTCTCCTTCTTGTACGGCGGCGGCAAATTCTCTTTTCCTGCTCGGTGTTGGGGGTGGTTGAGAGGGGTTGGTTGACTGATTCAAGGGTAGGGAGGAGACTTGAGCATTGAATTGTGGTGGAATTGGTAAAAGTGGTTTCCTGTTGTTCCTGTATTGATTGTTGCTGCGATATGGGTTGTGGTATTGTTGTTTTGTGTTGATGTTGTGATATGTACTGTATTATTGCCTCATATTCTGTTGGTAGGTGTGATGTGGTTTCGGTCTTCTCACATAAGGAGGATGAATGGATTGAGGAGTTTTCCCTAAAAAAGGCTGCGGTAATGGGGTGTGCCTATTGGAGGTGGGTATAGGGTGCATGTGGTCTGATGATGCGTTACTCATCCCAGTACCTTGCTGGTTAGCATGATTCATTCTATCTGTTTTTTGGCTATTCCACAACATCTTTTTAGTTTTCTTATAGATTATTTCTGATTCTATTTTATCGAGTTTTTGACAAAGGTTTGTCTGATGTTGTCCCATACAGATTTCGTCTTTATACGGATCTAGGTCTTGTTTCAACTGATTTATGGTATTGTCCAGTTCTACTATCATTTCCATTCTTCTTTCTATAACTAGTCTAACCAGTTCTTTGGATTGATCTAAAAGGAAGGAATTCCATTTATTCAGGAAGCAATCATTAATGAGGTCATCAGCTGGTTGCTTCATTAGGGTTAGACCTTTTGGTATCGTATTCCGACTTAATAAATGTTGTAAACTTTTCACCTCCCATTGGTGCCTCAGACGTCTCTGTAAAGTCTGCTCTAGTTTTTTAAAAATGTTCATGATTGTGATATCAATGCTGCATTGTGTGTTTGTGTTAGTGTTATCAACTGCAGTTGTGTTATCAAATTGGTAATTGTCTATGTTCTTCTTTTTATTATCAATATGTGCCCAAATGTCCATGATAGAATGTCTAACTGACAAGATTAGGGGTCTATAATTGGAGCACTAGATTTCACCACTAGGTAAGAAGAGAACTAGAAAGAATAGTATAATATATTGGTGCAGCTCACAATTATCGCTGTATAGGTCGAGGTTAAACTAAAAAATGCCCTTACCTAGAAAGGAGCGAGTGAGGAAATCGGAAGTACATAAAGTTTTTTTAGTCCTCTAAACCACAACAGTCCTATCTTACCAGTTGAAATGGTTACCTGTACAGGTCGTAATCATATACTAATCTGGCCAAGATTTGGACAGTAATAAATTAATTTAATATAATCATAAATAGCGCATGATATAAATATTCATCAACAGAAGATAAAAACATATATACGCATTCCTATAGTTATCAAAAATGAGGATAAATACATGGAACATTAAATAAATGCACATAAAGGTTCAATACACAGATAAATAAATACATAGAAATAAAAAATAAAAAATATAAACAATAGAAAAATGAGTCAAAAAAAAAAAAAAAAAAAAAAAAAAAAAAGGTCTCTTTAAAATGAGCGGTACCGACCGCTGGGTGCCGGCCGGTTGCGAAGTAATATTGCTTATACCTTTAATTGTAAGCTACTAATTCCACTCTAGTTGCAGTTCAGTTTAGAGGGTGGTCTTGGACTTGTAGTCCTTCCAGGTACATATCAAGACTCGGACTGATAGTCTTTTTTAACGTGTTTTACAGACACCCTTTTAGACTAATAGTCCTCCCGAGTCATCAAAGTATGGTCTGCTTTGTTAGATCAGTAATGATATTTTACGCAAACAGTGATATCAGACACAAACTTATGGCGTTTGTAGCGCCTCTCACCCGTCCCGAGGTGGCTGGTGGTATCGCTTCTTCCCTCTCTGCTATCAGCTCGCAATGGCCGAATGAGGTTAGCGGCTAGTGTAGCGATCCCGCAGCGCGTCCTCGTGGTTCTGAGGATACCTTCGCGCGCGATGGTACAGCCTCGATCTCGTCACAGATGACTCCGTCCGGGACAGGGTGGTAAAGATGGTTGTGGTATTCCAAATGGCAAGTGTCCAGATGGTACAATACAATCGGGGGGCCCCCCAGAGGGACAATGGGTCAAGAGTAGGTCCCAAAAAAAGGGAAAAGAAAAGAAAAATAAAAAATAATAAAAAAAAAAAAAAAAGAAAAAAAATTAGGAAAAAATAATGTTCGGTTTAAAATCACAATAACTAATCTGATGTAGCATTAGTCTGTATAATTGCCATACGCGTTTCAAGGTTCTCAATGTTTAACCTCTTCATCAGTGGCGATGATGCTAGTCTTTGCAGGCCCATTTAGTGGGATATTTGTAGTCAGTTACTGATTGATCATGTGATCATGTGATTGATCATGTGATTGATCATGTGATATCCAGAAGAAACTCAGGACTGGATTTGGGTATTTCAGACCATCAGTTACTGATTGATCATGTGATATCCAGAAGAAACTCAGGACTGGATTTGGGTATTTCAGACCATCTTTTGCGATCCGCATAGAAACCCATTTTCCGTATATTCTATGCATACTCAAGAGTTCTTCTGACATATATTCTTATGAACGTTGTAAACTGCAGGTTACAAGGGTGCAATGGTAAAACACTCAGCAGCGTCTGGTTGTATTGTTATTATTGCTGTATTAATACATTCTAGAAAACGCATTACAAACGTAGCATGTGTGAACAGGGGCTAAACACAAAAAAACACGAAAAAGGAGAGATACAAAAGGTAAAAGATCGGGATATAGGGATAAATATACAAAAGAGAAAAATTTGAGGTAAAAGACCGATTAAGTGAATGAGAGTATGCAATATTGTTATGCTGTAGAGAGTAACTAACCCATGCAATGTTTACCAAAATTTTCTGATATAAGTATCCTCATCCTCGCATAACGTGGGTAAGTTAGACCACTACATGTGACCGTAAATCATAATAAATTTACTCATAAATACCCACTCCATAGGGTATATCCCATATATCGTGAATAGTAATCAGTGGCCCGGGTATCTCAGGATCCGTGGCCCAAGTGGCAGGGACGGCTCCGGCGCCGTGAAAAACGGCCTGGCACGTAGCCGGCCATGACACAGAGGCTGCCAGGACAGGGACACCGGTCACAAAGGGATGGAAGGGGACAATCACACAACACCAGTCACAGAAAACCAAAGAGCTCCATTTCTGCATTCAAGCCTCTGGGTTCAAGGCTATCAAACTCAAATATCCTTTGTGATTCTATTCTAGACATCTTACTTATATGGTCACCCCCTCTCCAATCTTTTCTAACACTTTGGATTGCTGTGAAGGATAGTTGGGAGGGGTCACAATTATGGACCTCTTTAAAATGGGATGATAGAGGGTGAGTCAGTTCTCCTTTTTTTATGTTTCTGATGTGCTCGGAGATCCTAGTTTTCAACTGTCTTTTCGTGCGACCTATATATTGCTTCGGGCAGTTACACTGAATAATGTAGATGACACCCCTAGAGTTACAGGTCAGAAGTTCTTTAATATCAACTCCAAATTCATTCGAAGTGGAGTTGACCCTCAAAGTATGTCTGGGAGTATTAGTACTTTTACAACCCAAACAGGTGCCACATTTATGAAATCCCGGGGTTTCCAACCAAGTTCTGCTAGATGTTGTTTGAGATGCTGTCCTAGATACGGTTGGTGCCACCTGAATCCCTAGGTTCGGGGCTCTAGTGTAAACTACTGGGGGTCTTGATGGGAGAAGGGGTCCTACTGTTTTGTCTCTTTGGATTAGATGCCAGCTTTTGGATAAGAGTCTTACAATTTTCTTATGGTCAGTGTTGAAGGGAAGGATAATGGAGTCTGTTCTTTCTGTAGGGATTCTGTCAATGGGATCAAAGAATGATTGTCTATCTAGTTCTCTGACTTTAGATAATGAATTAGATAGAATATTAGCTGGATAATTCTTTTCTTGGAATCGTGCTGTCATTTGCTTGGCTTCTATCTCAAACTGCTCAGTTCTTGTACAATTTCTTTTTAGTCGCCTAAATTGACCTCCAGGGACATTCATTAGCCATCTTGGAAGATGGCAGCTGTTATAGAGAATGTAACTGTTTCTTGCAGTAGCTTTCTGGAAGGTCTGGCATTCCAGACCTTCTTCAGATGCCAAAATGTGGAGGTCAAGAAATTCAATTTCGGTTTTACTGATTACTGGGGTTAATTTTATGTTCCATACGTTGTCGTTGAGTTCATTTATATAAGTCTCTAAATCATTCTGGGTCCCATTCCATATAAGGACAATATCGTCTATATATCTCCGCCATAGGACCAGGTCCGCACCCAGCTTGGGGGTGACAGCTGTTTCTTCCCAGGAGGCCATGAATAGGTTGGCAAAACTGGGCGCGAACCTGGTGCCCATGGCGGTACCTGTTCGCTGGACATAGTAGTCCCCCTCAAAGTAGAAGTAATTATGTCTCAAAATATAAAGAATGAACTCTAATACTAGTTGTATCTGGTCAGATTTCATATCGCTATTCTCCAGATGGCTCCTAACTGCCTCTATCCCACGCTCGTGTTCTATGATGGTATAGAGGGAACTGACATCCATTGTTGCCATAATGTGGTTGGTACTCCAAGCAAATTGTTCTAATAGTTTAATAGTATCTGTCGTGTCTCGTAAGTAATATGGTGTCTTCTTTACATAGGGTTGTAGGAGTTTATCTATATATTGTGAAAGGTTGGAGGTGATTGAACCTATGCCCGAGATTATGGGACGACCTGGTGGTTGAGTTGGGTGTTTGTGTACCTTGGGTAGGCAATAGAACACAGGGAGTCGTGCTGGTGTGTTTACTATAAAACTATATTCTCTATCGTTTAGGATCCCTTCCTCTAGTGCTCGATCACATAAAGATTTTAATTCGGATTGATAAATTGTTGTAGGGTCAAATTTCAGTTTAGTGTAAGTGTTTTCATCTGCTAGTTGCCTAAGGCACTCCTGATTATAGGCACTGGTATTTTGGATAACTATAGCCCCTCCTTTATCCGCAGGACGGATGATGATCTCTGAATTAGTCTGAAGCTCTTTAACGGCTTGTCTTTCCAAAGTGTTAGAAAAGATTGGAGAGGGGGTGACCATATAAGTAAGATGTCTAGAATAGAATCACAAAGGATATTTGAGTTTGATAGCCTTGAACCCAGAGGCTTGAATGCAGAAATGGAGCTCTTTGGTTTTCTGTGACTGGTGTTGTGTGATTGTCCCCTTCCATCCCTTTGTGACCGGTGTCCCTGTCCTGGCAGCCTCTGTGTCATGGCCGGCTACGTGCCAGGCCGTTTTTCACGGCGCCGGAGCCGTCCCTGCCACTTGGGCCACGGATCCTGAGATACCCGGGCCACTGATTACTATTCACGATATATGGGATATACCCTATGGAGTGGGTATTTATGAGTAAATTTATTATGATTTACGGTCACATGTAGTGGTCTAACTTACCCACGTTATGCGAGGATGAGGATACTTATATCAGAAAATTTTGGTAAACATTGCATGGGTTAGTTACTCTCTACAGCATAACAATATTGCATACTCTCATTCACTTAATCGGTCTTTTACCTCAAATTTTTCTCTTTTGTATATTTATCCCTATATCCCGATCTTTTACCTTTTGTATCTCTCCTTTTTCGTGTTTTTTTGTGTTTAGCCCCTGTTCACACATGCTACGTTTGTAATGCGTTTTCTAGAATGTATTAATACAGCAATAATAACAATACAACCAGACGCTGCTGAGTGTTTTACCATTGCACCCTTGTAACCTGCAGTTTACAACGTTCATAAGAATATATGTCAGAAGAACTCTTGAGTATGCATAGAATATACGGAAAATGGGTTTCTATGCGGATCGCAAAAGATGGTCTGAAATACCCAAATCCAGTCCTGAGTTTCTTCTGGATATCACATGATCAATCAGTAACTGATGGTCTGAAATACCCAAATCCAGTCCTGAGTTTCTTCTGGATATCACATGATCAATCACATGATCAATCACATGATCACATGATCAATCAGTAACTGACTACAAATATCCCACTAAATGGGCCTGCAAAGACTAGCATCATCGCCACTGATGAAGAGGTTAAACATTGAGAACCTTGAAACGCGTATGGCAATTATACAGACTAATGCTACATCAGATTAGTTATTGTGATTTTAAACCGAACATTATTTTTTCCTCATTTTTTTTTTTTTTTTTTTTTTTTTTAATTATTTTTTATTTTTCTTTTCTTTTCCCTTTTTTTGGGACCTACTCTTGACCCATTGTCCCTCTGGGGGGCCCCCCGATTGTATTGTACCATCTGGACACTTGCCATTTGGAATACCACAACCATCTTTACCACCCTGTCCCGGACGGAGTCATCTGTGACGAGATCGAGGCTGTACCATCGCGCGCGAAGGTATCCTCAGAACCACGAGGACGCGCTGCGGGATCGCTACACTAGCCGCTAACCTCATTCGGCCATTGCGAGCTGATAGCAGAGAGGGAAGAAGCGATACCACCAGCCACCTCGGGACGGGTGAGAGGCGCTACAAACGCCATAAGTTTGTGTCTGATATCACTGTTTGCGTAAAATATCATTACTGATCTAACAAAGCAGACCATACTTTGATGACTCGGGAGGACTATTAGTCTAAAAGGGTGTCTGTAAAACACGTTAAAAAAGACTATCAGTCCGAGTCTTGATATGTACCTGGAAGGACTACAAGTCCAAGACCACCCTCTAAACTGAACTGCAACTAGAGTGGAATTAGTAGCTTACAATTAAATGTATAAGCAATATTACTTCGCAACCGGCCGGCACCCCGCGGTCGGTACCGCTCATTTTAAATACACCTTTTTTTTTTTTTTTTTTTTTTTTTTTGACTCATTTTTCTATTGTTTATATTTTTTATTTTTTATTTTTTATTTCTATGTATTTATTTATCTGTGTATTGAACCTTTATGTGCATTTATTTAATGTTCCATGTATTTATCCTCATTTTTGATAACTATAGGAATGCGTATATATGTTTTTATCTTCTGTTGATGAATATTTATATCATGCGCTATTTATGATTATATTAAATTAATTTATTACTGTCCAAATCTTGGCCAGATTAGTATATGATTACGACCTGTACAGGTAACCATTTCAACTGGTAAGATAGGACTGTTGTGGTTTAGAGGACTAAAAAAACTTTATGTACTTCCGATTTCCTCACTCGCTCCTTTCTAGGTAAGGGCATTTTTTAGTTTAACCTCGACCTATACAGCGATAATTGTGAGCTGCACCAATATATTATACTATTCTTTCTAGTTCTCTTCTTACCTAGTGGTGAAATCTAGTGCTCCAATTATAGACCCCTAATCTTGTCAGTTAGACATTCTATCATGGACATTTGGGCACATATTGATAATAAAAAGAAGAACATAGACAATTACCAATTTGATAACACAACTGCAGTTGATAACACTAACACAAACACACAATGCAGCATTGATATCACAATCATGAACATTTTTAAAAAACTAGAGCAGACTTTACAGAGACGTCTGAGGCACCAATGGGAGGTGAAAAGTTTACAACATTTATTAAGTCGGAATACGATACCAAAAGGTCTAACCCTAATGAAGCAACCAGCTGATGACCTCATTAATGATTGCTTCCTGAATAAATGGAATTCCTTCCTTTTAGATCAATCCAAAGAACTGGTTAGACTAGTTATAGAAAGAAGAATGGAAATGATAGTAGAACTGGACAATACCATAAATCAGTTGAAACAAGACCTAGATCCGTATAAAGACGAAATCTGTATGGGACAACATCAGACAAACCTTTGTCAAAAACTCGATAAAATAGAATCAGAAATAATCTATAAGAAAACTAAAAAGATGTTGTGGAATAGCCAAAAAACAGATAGAATGAATCATGCTAACCAGCAAGGTACTGGGATGAGTAACGCATCATCAGACCACATGCACCCTATACCCACCTCCAATAGGCACACCCCATTACCGCAGCCTTTTTTAGGGAAAACTCCTCAATCCATTCATCCTCCTTATGTGAGAAGACCGAAACCACATCACACCTACCAACAGAATATGAGGCAACAATACAGTACATATCACAACATCAACACAAAACAACAATACCACAACCCATATCGCAGCAACAATCAATACAGGAACAACAGGAAACCACTTTTACCAATTCCACCACAATCCAATGCTCAAGTCTCCTCCCTACCCTTGAATCAGTCAACCAACCCCTCTCAACCACCCCCAACACCGAGCAGGAAAAGAGAATTTGCTGCCGCCGTACAAGAAGGAGAAGGCTTAGGGAACCCACTGCAACCACCAACCAAAGTAGGGAAGTTAGAACAACCACAATCCAATCATCACCTCAGTCAGACTCCATCATCAATATAAGCTCTGTCTCTCTCACAGCGGCACAGATAACTCTTCTGAATAAGGGCCTAAAGTTTGCACCAAATAAACCATGCAATAAGTTTGAGATCTACATAGGGTTAGAAAAATATGTCCGCAAATTGTGTCTAAAGAAATATTTTCTAAAACAAGCGGAAGAACGGACACACACTACACCCCCTAAAAGTATAGACCCATATATCCATACGGATTGTAAAAACCGATCACATTTTTACCCCAAACATGAAATAGGACCTGACATTACAGCATTCCAAAAATCTGTCACTGCAGACCTGAGGCGAATGAATCCCACTAAAGGAATATCAAATAACTTGAGCTTTAAGGAAAGACAAGCCGTTAAAGAGCTTCAGACTAATTCAGAGATCATCATCCGTCCTGCGGATAAAGGAGGGGCTATAGTTATCCAAAATACCAGTGCCTATAATCAGGAGTGCCTTAGGCAACTAGCAGATGAAAACACTTACACTAAACTGAAATTTGACCCTACAACAATTTATCAATCCGAATTAAAATCTTTATGTGATCGAGCACTAGAGGAAGGGATCCTAAACGATAGAGAATATAGTTTTATAGTAAACACACCAGCACGACTCCCTGTGTTCTATTGCCTACCCAAGGTACACAAACACCCAACTCAACCACCAGGTCGTCCCATAATCTCGGGCATAGGTTCAATCACCTCCAACCTTTCACAATATATAGATAAACTCCTACAACCCTATGTAAAGAAGACACCATATTACTTACGAGACACGACAGATACTATTAAACTATTAGAACAATTTGCTTGGAGTACCAACCACATTATGGCAACAATGGATGTCAGTTCCCTCTATACCATCATAGAACACGAGCGTGGGATAGAGGCAGTTAGGAGCCATCTGGAGAATAGCGATATGAAATCTGACCAGATACAACTAGTATTAGAGTTCATTCTTTATATTTTGAGACATAATTACTTCTACTTTGAGGGGGACTACTATGTCCAGCGAACAGGTACCGCCATGGGCACCAGGTTCGCGCCCAGTTTTGCCAACCTATTCATGGCCTCCTGGGAAGAAACAGCTGTCACCCCCAAGCTGGGTGCGGACCTGGTCCTATGGCGGAGATATATAGACGATATTGTCCTTATATGGAATGGGACCCAGAATGATTTAGAGACTTATATAAATGAACTCAACGACAACGTATGGAACATAAAATTAACCCCAGTAATCAGTAAAACCGAAATTGAATTTCTTGACCTCCACATTTTGGCATCTGAAGAAGGTCTGGAATGCCAGACCTTCCAGAAAGCTACTGCAAGAAACAGTTACATTCTCTATAACAGCTGCCATCTTCCAAGATGGCTAATGAATGTCCCTGGAGGTCAATTTAGGCGACTAAAAAGAAATTGTACAAGAACTGAGCAGTTTGAGATAGAAGCCAAGCAAATGACAGCACGATTCCAAGAAAAGAATTATCCAGCTAATATTCTATCTAATTCATTATCTAAAGTCAGAGAACTAGATAGACAATCATTCTTTGATCCCATTGACAGAATCCCTACAGAAAGAACAGACTCCATTATCCTTCCCTTCAACACTGACCATAAGAAAATTGTAAGACTCTTATCCAAAAGCTGGCATCTAATCCAAAGAGACAAAACAGTAGGACCCCTTCTCCCATCAAGACCCCCAGTAGTTTACACTAGAGCCCCGAACCTAGGGATTCAGGTGGCACCAACCGTATCTAGGACAGCATCTCAAACAACATCTAGCAGAACTTGGTTGGAAACCCCGGGATTTCATAAATGTGGCACCTGTTTGGGTTGTAAAAGTACTAATACTCCCAGACATACTTTGAGGGTCAACTCCACTTCGAATGAATTTGGAGTTGATATTAAAGAACTTCTGACCTGTAACTCTAGGGGTGTCATCTACATTATTCAGTGTAACTGCCCGAAGCAATATATAGGTCGCACGAAAAGACAGTTGAAAACTAGGATCTCCGAGCACATCAGAAACATAAAAAAAGGAGAACTGACTCACCCTCTATCATGCCATTTTAAAGAGGTCCATAATTGTGACCCCTCCCAACTATCCTTCACAGCAATCCAAAGTGTTAGAAAAGATTGGAGAGGGGGTGACCATATAAGTAAGATGTCTAGAATAGAATCACAAAGGATATTTGAGTTTGATAGCCTTGAACCCAGAGGCTTGAATGCAGAAATGGAGCTCTTTGGTTTTCTGTGACTGGTGTTGTGTGATTGTCCCCTTCCATCCCTTTGTGACCGGTGTCCCTGTCCTGGCAGCCTCTGTGTCATGGCCGGCTACGTGCCAGGCCGTTTTTCACGGCGCCGGAGCCGTCCCTGCCACTTGGGCCACGGATCCTGAGATACCCGGGCCACTGATTACTATTCACGATATATGGGATATACCCTATGGAGTGGGTATTTATGAGTAAATTTATTATGATTTACGGTCACATGTAGTGGTCTAACTTACCCACGTTATGCGAGGATGAGGATACTTATATCAGAAAATTTTGGTAAACATTGCATGGGTTAGTTACTCTCTACAGCATAACAATATTGCATACTCTCATTCACTTAATCGGTCTTTTACCTCAAATTTTTCTCTTTTGTATATTTATCCCTATATCCCGATCTTTTACCTTTTGTATCTCTCCTTTTTCGTGTTTTTTTGTGTTTAGCCCCTGTTCACACATGCTACGTTTGTAATGCGTTTTCTAGAATGTATTAATACAGCAATAATAACAATACAACCAGACGCTGCTGAGTGTTTTACCATTGCACCCTTGTAACCTGCAGTTTACAACGTTCATAAGAATATATGTCAGAAGAACTCTTGAGTATGCATAGAATATACGGAAAATGGGTTTCTATGCGGATCGCAAAAGATGGTCTGAAATACCCAAATCCAGTCCTGAGTTTCTTCTGGATATCACATGATCAATCAGTAACTGATGGTCTGAAATACCCAAATCCAGTCCTGAGTTTCTTCTGGATATCACATGATCAATCACATGATCAATCACATGATCACATGATCAATCAGTAACTGACTACAAATATCCCACTAAATGGGCCTGCAAAGACTAGCATCATCGCCACTGATGAAGAGGTTAAACATTGAGAACCTTGAAACGCGTATGGCAATTATACAGACTAATGCTACATCAGATTAGTTATTGTGATTTTAAACCGAACATTATTTTTTCCTCATTTTTTTTTTTTTTTTTTTTTTTTTTTTAATTATTTTTTATTTTTCTTTTCTTTTCCCTTTTTTTGGGACCTACTCTTGACCCATTGTCCCTCTGGGGGGCCCCCCCGATTGTATTGTACCATCTGGACACTTGCCATTTGGAATACCACAACCATCTTTACCACCCTGTCCCGGACGGAGTCATCTGTGACGAGATCGAGGCTGTACCATCGCGCGCGAAGGTATCCTCAGAACCACGAGGACGCGCTGCGGGATCGCTACACTAGCCGCTAACCTCATTCGGCCATTGCGAGCTGATAGCAGAGAGGGAAGAAGCGATACCACCAGCCACCTCGGGACGGGTGAGAGGCGCTACAAACGCCATAAGTTTGTGTCTGATATCACTGTTTGCGTAAAATATCATTACTGATCTAACAAAGCAGACCATACTTTGATGACTCGGGAGGACTATTAGTCTAAAAGGGTGTCTGTAAAACACGTTAAAAAAGACTATCAGTCCGAGTCTTGATATGTACCTGGAAGGACTACAAGTCCAAGACCACCCTCTAAACTGAACTGCAACTAGAGTGGAATTAGTAGCTTACAATTAAAGGTATAAGCAATATTACTTCGCAACCGGCCGGCACCCAGCGGTACCGCTCATTTTAAAGAGACCTTTTTTTTTTTTTTTTTTTTTTTTGACTCATTTTTCTATTGTTTATATTTTTTATTTTTTATTTTTTATTTCTATGTATTTATTTATCTGTGTATTGAACCTTTATGTGCATTTATTTAATGTTCCATGTATTTATCCTCATTTTTGATAACTATAGGAATGCGTATATATGTTTTTATCTTCTGTTGATGAATATTTATATCATGCGCTATTTATGATTATATTAAATTAATTTATTACTGTCCAAATCTTGGCCAGATTAGTATATGATTACGACCTGTACAGGTAACCATTTCAACTGGTAAGATAGGACTGTTGTGGTTTAGAGGACTAAAAAAACTTAGTCCAGGCTATACCCATGTATAAAGTGGCCAAACTGACATAAATAAAGTGTAAATACATCGGCGGACATTTATTATTCCGAATATCTTTTGTTTTGTTTTTTTTGTGGGGGGGTAAGATTTTGTGCATGCCATAAAAATCTGTACAAGATATATTAACTCCTTCCCATCAGTAATACGTACATATACGTTCCTACTGCACATACTCCGTGCAGTAGGAGTGTATATATACGTTCCTGACGGAAGGGGCTTTTGATGTGTGCGGAACTGCTGCATTGAGAGCGGTCCCACACACATCAGTGATCCCGCAGCTGCTTGTCATTAATCCCTTAAACGTCGCGATCTATAGTGATCACGGCGTTTAAGGTACTCAGTGACAGGACAAGCTCAGTGACAGGTAATCAGCTGTTCAGCCGCGATTGGCTGAGCATAACAGAGGACCTCTGGGGCTTCTGTTATGCTCAGCCAACTGCAGCTGAGCAGCTGATGATGCGCGGGAGGGGGGCCGGCATGAGGGAGGGCTGGAGCAGTCAGACATATTCATCCTAAGATGGCGGCCATCACTGAAGGGGTCGACAGTAATTCTGTGAGTATGCAAAATTACACTTCCCGATTTAGCGGCAAGGGGTTGAAACATGGGGAAGGGGGCCATTTACATAAATAACACACATTATAATGTTGTATAACTTTGTAATGTGTATTATTTAGTGAAAAGAAAAAAACGTTTACACCACACTTCCCCATTAAGGGATATAGTCTGGCCTAGGATATTTAGTTGTATATAGTTCAGAGAAACATACATAAATTATAATTACATTATATATACATACATTAAAGGGGTAGTGCGGCGCTAAGACATTATTCACAGAATAACACACATTACAAAGTTATACAACTTTGTAATGTATGTTATATCTGTGAATCGCCCCTTCCCTGTGTCCCCCTACCAACGCACGTGTACCAGGAAGTGTGGTGCATTATACATACCTGTCACGTGCCGACCCCCGTCCCCAATCTTCTGTGCCACGACGTCATCTTCGGACGGCCGGCCGAAGCTCTCCGATCGTCCTGAGTGCCGGACGCCCTCTGCCGCGTCATCAGCCGCGATTGGCTGAGCTCAGTTATGCTCAGCCAATCGCGGCTGAGCATCTGATGACGCGGCAGAGGGCGGCCGGCACATCGGAGAGCTTCAGTTGGCCGACCGAAGATGACGTCGTGGCACAAGATGGCGGACGGACGCGACACGGATCAGGTATGTATAATGCATCACACTTCCGGGTACACGGGTGGGGGTGGTGGGACACAGGGAAGGGGGCGATTCACAGACATAACATACATTACAAAGTTGTATAACTTTGTAATGTGTGTTATTCTGTGAATAATGTCTTAGCGCCGCACTACCCCTTTAACCATGCACTAATGGAATATCGCCATCTACTGTCAGTTCAAAGCAAGCACTGTACTGTATTTTCCAACTAGAGGAAGCAGCTGTGTGTCTGAGCATGATGAAAAAAGGGCAATCCTGGACTATTCTACCTGTGAACCCGGCCTTAAACTCCAACATGTGAACCCAGCCTATGGATAACTTCACGCACACTGTATTGCAGCGGATTTTATGCTGCAGATCTGCTGCAGATTTAATCTAAATAACTGAACACAGCATCAAATCTGCTGCAGATCTGCTGCGGATCCTGTAAGTGTGAGTACACCTTAATACTACCATGTGTGAACCCAGCCTAATACTACCACGTGTGAACCTGGCCTGATACTCCTACATGTGAACTCAGCCTAATACTTACCATATGTTAACCAGACTAATACTCGTACGTGTGAACCCAGCCTAATACTAGCACGTGTGAACCTTGCCTCAGAAGCAGGGCTGTGGAGTCGGTAAGCCGCAGCTCTAATTCCGACTCCTGCATTTTATCAGGACCGACTCCAACTCCCGACTCCGACTCCTGCTCCTTCATAAATGGCCAGTCATATACCAGGGGAGTTATTTATCACACTGGCTCAGCAGCTTCTCCCTAATGTCCTACATGATCCTGGGACAACTTCTGAGGGAATTAGGAAATATATAAAGCAGATTCTCCTGTGTGTGCAGTGGATGCAGCCAGTCTCCAGCCTCAATGTCCTGAACTACTCACAACTAGACTAGATGGAGCAGGTGATCTTTTCCTGCTGACAGTCCTCTATGTTTCTAACTAAATATTCACCATACTTAAAGAAACACTGCTAACAATGCCAGATACCTGTAATATAGAGGCCATCCATAGTGATATAGAGAGGTCACACATAGTGATATAGAAGGGGTCACACATAGTGATATAGAGAGGTCACACATAGTGATATAGAGGGGTTACTGTGGGTGTGGGAGCATGCCATAGCACACAGCCTGTTGCAGCCATAGCATATATACACACACATCCTGCTGCAGCCATAGTATACACACACAGCCTGCTGCAGCCATAGCGCACACAGACACATACAGGAGTGCCACTTTAAGGGGAACTCTAACCTGTACAGCCTGCTACACTTTACAAATTCACATCTGCTTTAATAACATATAAGAAATTGTAAGAACAAAGTGGTGGACCCACGCTAAGAGTATTAGCGAAAAGGTTTTTATTAGGGTGTTTTAAACTATGTACAGTGTAAATTTTCCCGGATCGGTAAACCAACAAAGGAGGGAAAATAGGTAAAGTCCAGGTAAGTCTGCCTATTTCGCCCTGCCTCAAAACTAAGGAGCCGCTAGGATAGGGCGTCCCCCTTGACCAACGGAGGCTGATCCCTGCACTAAAAGTGGAGCTGTCTCCACCTGTCCAGGTCTAGTGTAGGTAAAATATATCAAAATATTCTCTGCAGGGTCAGTATTAGGTCTGTTCTTTCTCTACTGGGCCAGTGATGATTCTGTTAGTGTGCACTGTATGGTCATTAATAGCTGTCAATGAGTCGATATAAGCTCCATGTCCAGAATGTCATCCAATGCTTTAATAACAGCAGTAGCATATGCCTTGCATGCTGCACATAAACAAATCCCATTGAAAAGAGGTCTTCATGGTGGCTTCCAATAGAATCTTTAACAAAGATGTGAACATAACCTTGGAGAATCGGACACTATTCATAGACCTGATGAAGAGAGCATTCAGTCTTTCGAAACATGTAGTCTCAATAAAGGACCTTTAGGACTGAAATTCATGTAACACTCCAGTAATGGGCTTTACTTTGCCTTCTCCTCATTGCCTGATCAGCCGTACCGTCTGCTGAATGCCAAGAGAACCGCAGCCGCTGGGGACCTGCCACCAGGGGGGCGACCTAGGACCTTATTACACCAACAGATGTCTGACAGATTATTTTACAGATTTTTGCAACTAAAACAAAAAACAGGCTATAAACAGAGAAGAGGTGATAAAGACTGAGATTTCTCCTTTTTCCAAATCCATTAATGGCTTTGGCTGTAAAAATCTGTCAGATATCTGTTGGTGTAATAGGACCCCTAGTTACAGTTCTGCTAGTGTTGTGCCTGGTATCCATACAACACCTCCAGGTGAGCGCGTCAATCCAACCCCTCTTAGGCCGCATTCACACGTTCCGTGTTCGGCATGGAACACGGATGTGGAATGCATATAACGGACTTCCCCCACCACCAAGGCAGCATCTGTAATTACATGCTGGGAGCAGGGGAATTGTAGTATGCATATGCTCCGCGCTGTAAGGACAGCTCCGTGCGGCTGCTTCTTTACAGCGTGGCGCATATGCATACAGTTCCCCATTTCTCAGCATCTAATTACAGATGTTGCCTGGGCGGGAGTCCGTTAGATGCATTCTATGTCCGTTTTCTGTGCAGAACACGGAGCATGTCAATACGGCCTTACCTATAGCCTTTAGCTTATAGGCTTTATAGCCTTCCAGATTTACCTCCTTATGATACCCACAGAGGTACTGCAGTGTCCCAGCACATAGGTTCTTTTCTTTGTAAAAGTATTCTTCTTGGTTTAGTGCTGGAAAGTGTAATAGACACTGCAAAAGCTTGTCTTATGTTGCCCCAGTGGTTATGTTATTGCATCTTACTCTGCTATAATCCTGCTATGTATATTGGTACACTTATTTGTCAGTCATGTAGTGTGGTGATGCAAGAGGCCTAGTATCACGGGATTCCCTGCTACTAGAGATGAGCCAAACTCGAGCATGCTCGAGTCCATCCGAGCCCGAACTTTTGGCATTTGATTAGCGGTGGCTGCTGAAGTTGGATAAAGCCCTAAGGCTATGTGGAAATAATGGATATAGTCATTGGCTGTATCCATGTTTTCCAGACATCCTTAGGGCTTTATCCAAGTTCAGCAGCCCCTGCTAATCAAATGCCGAACGCTCAGGTTCGGATGGACTCAAACCCGAACCCGGTTCGCTCATCTCTACCTGCTACCATAGCAACTCCAATAGCCACCAAGCTTTTGGCTTGGGTTTAGGTCAGTTCCTCTCTAGTCTTGGAGAGAGAAGGTCCGGTACCACTAGCCTCGTGGTGTGGATGCTCCCGCTACCACTCCTCTGCTAGATGTATGTATACCCGTTCCGGTCCAGTCAAGACCTGCTGTATTCTCCAAAACTCCTATCCACTTCAAGATCTGGGTTCATCATTCAATTCTCCATATTCTCCTCATCATCGCTAACTGCAAGTATTCTCTTCACAACTACTATACCCAGCATCAGTATCTCAAGGGAACTACCACTCCCATCCTCAGTAAAGACTCTTCCTAACCAAAGGGACACTTACAGATCAAGGCCTATTGCAACCCCACCTATCTCTTCAGTTATAACTAATTCTGCCTATTGCCTATTAAGCCGATTATTCCTGGCTGCATCCAGAGACTGTTGCTAATAGAGTTTCTGTTCAAATAAACATACAACTACCATTGTTTCCGAACCCTGGCATTGGTCTCGTCATTGGTGCCTTGACTAGGGACAACGAAGAATTGGGCCGCGTGTTCAGGCTCCCGTGGACTAGCCACATACTCTTGTGACATAACCGTGACCATACCACCTTGCAAGTGGCAACCCGGGGCCTGTACACCGCAGTACCATTGGACACAAATCAGTTCTGCGTCCAGGTAAAAGCCTTGGTCTGAGTTTTAGTTGCCCTCAAATGCTCTGCTTTGTCATTACTGCCTGTATTTGACCCAGCTACCTCTCTAAAAGGGGTATTCCCGTCTCAACTAATATAGCTAAACGTGTAAGGCTCACCAAGTAAAATATTTTCTTATTACTTTCACTTAGCAAACCTGCCTCCCTCTCTTATTTGCCACTCTTTCCCTCCTATTGTTTACAGCTCATTGTCTAGGTTACCACCCACCACTCTGCTCTAAAAGCAATAGTCTTACTAATGTATATAGCAATAGTATACATAGTCAGGCAATGTTCACACTACGTATATTTTCATAAAACTTTGGCCGTTACTGACAATTGCAACAATGGCCATGATAAATACGAAAATATACGTTACCTTGCTGTCTATGGAATCCCGGCCGGAGCGTATACACATAGTATACGCTCCGGACGGAATCCCTAGCGGCGGCGCAAACAACTGACATGTCAGTTTTCTGCGGCCGCTATTCATTGAATAGCAGCCACAGAAAACCCTGTCAGTGCATCAGAGTTCTGATGTGGGCGCACGCGGATGCGCCCGCATCAGAACTCAGCGGTGCTAAAGATCATCTGCAGTACCGGCCGGGTTGATCTTTTGTGAGACCGGCCGGGTCACGGAACGGCCGGTCTCTTACAAGGTCTGAACATGGCCTTATACAGTATATATACACTATGGGGGGGGGGGGGGGGGAGTCTTCCAGCAGGTGTAGATTTCTATCATGATTTACTCTCCTTTATGTCCCCCTATATCTATAAACATCTATATTATAGCTATATACACAGCAGCCAGATCACTGCTTTTAGAGCAGAGTGGTGGTCAGTCACCTAGACGAGCTGTCAATAATGGAAGAAAAAGAGGGGCATATCGGGAGAAGGAGTTTGCTAAATGAACATATATGCAAAAATATATGACATGACAAGCCCTACAAGTATAACTTTATTAGCTGAGTTGGGAATACCGCTTGTGTGCCCCTTCAGTTCAGTTCCATTCGTCAGCTGCCTATCCCCCGCTTACTTAGGGCAATGTGCAGGCGACTAACAAAAATTTATATTCCTGCAACAATAGTTTGCTTGCTTTGCTTGCTTCATTTGTTGTTCATTTATTGTCCTGAGTACTAGGGACCTAAGAGGCTTGTTGATTGAAGCCACAGGTTTGTTATATGCAGGAGTATACCCTGACTGTCCCACATTGTCTTCTGTCTAGAGGAACAATGATCAGAGAGGATGTTTCCACCAGAGATACGCAGCGTCTGGCAGCCACTTATCTCCTCTCCTATAAACATGCATGCTTACGTTATCCCTTATCCTTTGTAAATCCGAGGAATTAACTGTTATGCCCATTCTCCCCATGTAAGTCTGATATCATTCCCAGACACCAGAAATCACGTGTAACACAGTCCCTCTACACATCAGAAGACACTAGACCATTTGCGTCACGCTATGAGATCTTATACAATCCCTTCGTGATCATGCATATTTTACATACTCCCAAAGCAATGTCGCCATGATCACACAGTTTTTATTACATGTTTGTTGTATTTTTATCATTCTTACAGATAACATGGAATTCTTTTTATAATAAATTTGGATATTTTTGTTTCATTCCAGAAAACGGGCAAATAAATATATCCATATTTCTAGTTTTGTCCCAACTCCATTGTGTATGAATGGGCATTGTGCCTGGCTGATATCCTTACTTGAGCTGCAATCTGTTCAGCTGTTGTTGAGCAGAATAAAATGCTGCACACAGTTTCAACAAGATCCCTGGTCTATTGGGAGAAACGAGAGGGCTACATACATGGCCACTTAGGGTAACTTCACACGAATGCTGCAAATTTTCAGGTTTCGGCCCGGAGCATACATTACCTTGTTGGTGCCGCGGCTATGTGTTAGGCTCCTGGCTTCCCTCGCTCCCCATCAGCCAATACAGTCCAAAGTACAGGGACAGGCTACATTTTATCCCCATATTTTTTGTAGCATTTTTCGGTGGCACAGTTCCTGCACTCAGCTATGGGCTCTATGCGCTGGGGTTGAACTGCCGCCCCCCCCAGTGGGACTGGTGCCCTGGGCCGGTGCATGGCAAAAGATTGGTGCCGGAGTGGGAACCGGGCAGCGTTTCAAATAAAGGCCCGCACCACCGGACCAGATCCCAGCTCTGGCGCTGATCTTCTAATGTAGAAAAAAAATTATGTACCTCATGGTAAATTCACTTTAAGAGCTGAACAAAAGCTGCGGGGTACTGGGGCTAGCTATGCATTTTTTTTTCTATTTTGTATTTTTGTTTTGTCTTTTTGCATTAAAAGCAGCTGCTTTTAAAGTTTTTTTACTGTACAGGTTTACTGTACAGAAATGGGTAAAACATTGAAATGTGAACATCAGCCTAAAGCCAAGCTACAGCGTGACATTTTTTTGCAATACATGGTAGGAGGTGTTAAAGGGGTTATCCAGCACTACAAAAACATGGCCACTTTTCCTCCTACTGTTGTCTCCAGTTCAGGTGCAGTTTAAAATTAAGCTCCATTTACTTCAGTGGAACTGAGTTTCAAAACCCCACCCAATCTGAAGACAACATTAGAGGGAAAGTGGCCATGTTTTTGTAGCGCTGGATAACCCCTTTAATGAATGTGGTCTGGTGAAGTTTGTATGCTAGGGCTGCTTTTTACTTCAAGCCTGTCCCTGATCTGAGACCTGCAAAAGCCTGAGATCTTTAAAGGGGTACTCCGGCGGGGGGGCCCTTTTTTGATGGGACCAGGGAGGGGGTGGCTGAGGAAAAAGACGTCCACTCACCTCCCCATTTCCAGCGGCGGTTCCCGGTTCCCAGACGCTTCCTGGTGTCTGACGCCGCCCGAGACGCTACGCCTCAGGTCCGCTCAGCCATTCAGTGAAGGAGGTGGGATCGGACTTGACACGGATCCCGCCTCTTTCACTGAGTGGCTGAGCGGACCTGAGAAGTCACGTCTCGGGTGGCGTCAGACACCAGGAAGCGTCCGGGGACCGGAGCGCCGCAATGCGCGACCCGCCGCTGGAACTGGGGAGGTGAGTGGACGTCTTTTTCCTCAGCCACCCCTTCCCCCCACCCCGCCGGAGTACCCCTTTAAAGGGGTATGCTGGCGTTGAAAAGCATTATATATATATATCTATATATATATCTATATATCTATATATATATATATATATATATATATATATATATATATATATATATATATTACTGCAGTTATACAGAAAATAATAAAGATGCTATTCTTACCTCACTGTGCTGAATACAAGAACATAAGAACAAGGCACATTCTGAAATTAGTTGGGGGTCAGATCAGAACCAACACCAGAAAATATTACTTTATTGAAAGAGTAGTAAATACTTGGGATACTTCCAGCAGAAGTGGTTGGTAAATCTACAATAACTGAATTTTATCATGCCTGGAATAAACATATATCTATCCTAAAATAATAAGGTAAATCCTAAAAGGGCAGACTAGATGGACCAGGAGGCATTTTTCTGCCCACAATCTTCTATTTTTCTATATTAAATTGTCAAGAAATAGGTATCTATTGCATCCAGTTAGTGTTTTTTATAGGGTCAAATATGTATTCACATTAACTTTGGTTTCCTACAATAACCAGTAACATCTAATATACACCAAGAGTGAACAGGTTAAAACCAATAGACAATCAGAGGGCATTAGCATTATTATACAATTGTCTTTGCTCGCAGCAGGAACAACATGATTCTGCCCACTTTGAAGGAGATCATCATACCAGCAGGAAGTCCACACAAGCTGAGATTGTACGACTGATTTAAAGTTACTATAAAACACCAGTTTGCCACTTTCATATCTTTGAAAAGATGTATCCCACAGAGAGATGTAAAATAATTATGTATATACATTATTGTTGAAATGTAATGTCTCCAACATTTATGATTCTGCAGAGGACATCGAATCACTCATTTTCCTTTAGAATATTGGATGGGCTGCAGATTTTTTCTGTTTTCTGACCACTGAAGTAGATTGAGACTTCCTGTGTTCTGTAGCTGCCTTGGCAGCTTTGCTGTGTAGACTGAGACAGCCCCTGCAGAGGACAAGCACAGATAGTGACAGTTAGTGATCATACTCTAGGAGACCCAAGTAAGAGCAAAGCAGCAATATTATACATTATGGAGGAGATTTACTAAGACCGGTGTACAAGTACAAGCCCCCGAGCGGCCGAGGCAGGACTCCGCTACGACCGCTGAATGGCTGAGCTGCCTTAAAACGTCACGTCTCAAGCTGCAGCTCAGACCAGGAAGCAGCAGTCGGAAGGGAGAACGGGGCAGTGCGATTCGGGACCCGGCACTGGAACTGGGGAGCTAAGTGACTGGCGGCTTCTATATCTACCCCCTCCCCAGCCGTACACTGAAAATAACCCAAGCCCGGAGTACCCCTTCAAGCCGCTCTCATCCGGTGCCCAAAGGAGCAGCTCATTCTGGTACAGGTGAAGAGCAGTACAGGGCATGTAGTATCACACTGTACTGTAGGGAATGACTACTAGACAGCCACCCAGTGCATGCACTGCAGTTATACTGGGGTTTTACCAGTAAAGTGACTGTCTGTAGCATTGTATGTTGAGTCTGGTCTCAAATTATGATGGTCCAGAAAGGAACATTGTATGTTGAAAATATTGTATCCTGAGATCACTGTAAGTTTAGGGACCACTATATATAAAAATTATGCCCTGTATACATCCATTCTGTGGCATAGGGGCTCCAGCAGAGTGATCTCATCAGATCTCATCATTTATGTTAGCAGTGCAGAGTATATCCATGAACCAAACGTCTGCACTGATTGGACAGAGACAGAGCAGCTAAAAGCCACGCCTCTTTGACACAGGGCTGTGGAAACCGGTTGTCAATTTATTTCATGAATTAACACACTGGACACCAAAATAACAGGTCTCCACCTGGAGGAAGGGGGGGGGGGGGGCTGTTGGGTCAGAAATTGGTAAGGGAGGAATTTATTTGGGGACCTGAGAGGGGATTCGGGTGTACTTTATAACTAGGAAGAGAAAAGAGAAAACTAATCTCTTGTGTTACAAGCTTGTGAGTTACCTTGGTTTATGCTTTCATATGCTTTTTCCCACTGTATAATTGATATCTGTATATAATGTATGGTATAGCTTACCTTCCTATTTTTTTTTTTATTGTTCAGAAAAAAACAATTAAAATCATTAAAAAATAAAGTAAAGGAAGCCTAGGTCACACCCTTACCAGAATATGAAGCAGTGGCGTAGCTACCATAGAGGCAGGGAAGGCGGTTGCTATGGGGCCCGTGGAGGGAGGGGACCCAGGGAAGATAAGAGCCTCCTGTGTCCTTTTGCTTAACCCCTTATTTACTGCAGTAAGTGACCCAGTGCTCTCTAACATGCTGCAAAACAAAGAAAGGGTTAATACAGAAGACAATTAGCTCTCTGCCTGACTCTGTTCTCTGAGTTCCTGCAGAGGTCAGGGGTTATTAGTGCAGGAGTAGCAAGGAAAGAGCTAATTGTCTTCTGCATTAAACCTTTTTTCTGTTGCAGCATGTAAGAGAACACTGGGTCATTTACACACTGCAGTACATAAAGGGTTAAGCAAAAGGTAGTCTGCTCCTGCACCTATGTATATAGCCATAGGATTCTGCCTCTGGCCACAAGAGAATTTTTTTTTTTTGGCCACATCACCGCTGTGGAATTTATTGGCGCTATACAAATAAATATTATTATTATTATTTTTATTATGTATATATATATATATATATATATATATATATATATATATATATATATATGTGTGTGTGTGTGTGTGTGTAGGGGAGGGGGGCCCCATACAGTTTTTTGCTATGGGGCCCCATGAATCCTAGCTACGCCCCTGATGTGAAGTTATAGAATGCTATGTTCATATGCATTTTCTGCATAGTAATTCCAAAGGTAGAGCTATAGTCACTTTAAAGGAAAGTCTATTTTTCGGGAACAGAGCATGGAAATCAATTATTCTGCAGGAAGCGACCTACATGTAAATGACTCTGTAGCCTTTCAATGAACTCAGTGTACTAAGAGGGTTCAGATAAAAGTTATTTGAGTGGTTATCCCAAGATTAAAATGGTCTTCTGTGCACAGGATAGGTGGTATAAAGGTGATTGAGGGATCCATCATCTGGGACCTCCCCGATCATTGGTCTATTGAGAGAATAAAACAGCAGTGCTGTATGGGTCTTCTGAATGATGCCAAAAGCTGAACTTTTTTACATTTGGGAGTCCTGTAGACCAGTGCTTCTCAAACTGTAAGGTGGGCTTCACCAGTGAGGTGCCCCCTGGTTGTTGGTGAGGCACAGCTGGGGAGGCAGTATTTACAAAAGTCGCTATGATCGAAAATCTTTTTTTTTTTTTTTTCAAATCAACTGGTTTCAGAAAGTTATATAGATTTTTAATTTACTTCTAGTTAAAAATCTCAAGTCTTCCCATACTTATCAGCTGCTGTATGTCCTGAAGGAAATGTGTTCTTTTCAGTCTGAGGGTACGTCCACACTACGGAATCCCGGTGGATCACCCACAGCAGATTCCGCAGCTCACAGCCACGCGCACCTCCGCTGGTCGCATAGGCTTCATTCTATGGTTTGTCAAATTCCACTGTCCGTCCAAAGAATGAGCGGGTTCATGTGTGCGGGGGTGAGCTGCGAAATCCGCGGCAGATTCTGTAGTGTGGGTATACCCTGAAACAGTGCTCTCTGCTGACATCTCTGTGTGAGACAGGAACTGTCCAGATCAGGAGAGGTTTTCTAAGGGGATTTGCTCCCACTCATCATCTGCTGTATGTCCTGCAAAAAATTGTATGGGAAAACTTGAGATTTTTAAATAGAAGTAAATTACAAATCTATGTAACTTTCTGAAACCAGTTTATCTAAAAGAAAAAGTTTTTTTTTGCTAGATAACCCTTTTAATACTTTCTTTTTGGTATTTAGGAGCATTATTTTCAGCTTTTAAATGGACTTCCATCACAGATGCTGAGGCCCAGGCTTCCCTTTAGTTTGTCTGGTGAGGGGCAAGCATTGATTTGGTCTGCTGGGTGAGGGTCTACTAGAAAAGGTTTGAGAAGCTGTATACAGTAAATGGAGCAGTGGCTAAGCATGCACATTCATTTTGTTCCAATTAGTTTGGAGGACAATTGACCTTCATTCTGTAAATTGTGGGGGTCTGCAGCTGTTGTGCCTCGATCAGTCAGCTCTCTCTCTAACTTGCAGTATGATGGTAGGTTCACACTAAGTAAAAATAAAATAAAATAAAAATAAAAATAACAACGAACGTCATTGTGCAAATAGCGTCTATTATTTTTTAAATAACGGATGTTTATTGCACAATGACACCTGTTGTTATGAAAGACAGTTGTCATTTTTACCTAGCCTGAGACTGCAGCTAGACGAGAGGTGTGAAAGACGTTCTTTGGTTCTGATGTCCACACTAGTTTATCTCTAAGAGCGCATCTTTAGGAGTTTTATAATGAATACATGGAATTACAACAAAGGGTCTGAAGGTTTCCTCCCTTACACATGACGACCGGGTTCACACATCATATAACACCGGTGTCAGTGAAAGATCATCTTCACTTCTGTTGATGATCTTCACTTCTGTTGAATTCGGATGCGGGTGCTTCCATGTGCGCCCACATCCCAAGTCACATTGCACACAATGGAGAGTGCACCCGAGGCTGCACTCTCCATTGTTTGAACTGACATGTCTGTGCGGCCACTATTCGATGAATAGCGGCCGCACAAAACTGACATGTCAGTTTTTTGCGCAGCCGCTTGAAATCCGAGACGGAGCATATACTATGTGTATAAGCTCCAGCCGGGATTCCATTCATTGAAATACAACGTATGTTTTGCATAAATCACGGCCGTGGTTGCAAATTGCAGCAACAGACGTGATTTATGCAAAACATACGTTGTGTGAACATGGCCGAACATTGTATGGAATCATAGCACTCAGGCTCTTTCACTAGAATGGGAACTAGATACAAGATGGACGACAAACCCATAAGCGAGAGCAGTGCTGTTTTGGGGGAAATAGACCTTTCCTGCTAGATACTATTTAAAAGAATTTTTTACAAGTGTAAAATAGTTTCAGGTTTCTAACTAATTTATGTAGCATTAATATCCTGGCGTTCACTTTGTTTAGTGACTAGCCTGTGCCTAACAGATGGCACACAAATTAAAAATAGATAATATGGAAGAATCTCTGATTTAATTCTTTCTTTACATGGCAGATAGCTTTCTGGGATCACATTCAGTAATATTAGCACCAGTACAGCCTGCACAGGGCCTGTTTCATCATAGCTGTCACTTATATTGTTAGTTATATATGACAGTGTTGTTTGCATAGCATTTTGTGCAAGGTTTCTTTTATGGTATTTTTTTTTACCGAAAATACTTATACTGTGGGTTCACATGCAGTAACAACAGTGTCATATTGGTTTTCATCTTAAAATATGTGTCTTTATTGGTATTGCAGAGACTTGAATTGGCATCCGGACGATTTTTCTACCCCATAAATTCTGCCGTGTGATGTTATAGAATAGCCGGGCTGGAGCCATGAATATATATTGCATGTGTTGCTCATGAACAACTTAACAGTCATGTTTTACTTGTCAAAAATCTATTAAGGTCCCCTCACAAAATGTTATATTATACTGGCAAAGAATAGTAAAAATGCGTGGAGGGCAACTCAGAATATACAGTGGTAGTTACAATCTGGAATACAGCAAAGTGTAGGATATAAATTTGTATAGAGAAAGAGAGGGTGCACAAAATGGCATAAGCTATAACACAATAACCTATGTCTACGGCATTGTAAAGCAAACCATATATCAGCATAGCTTATTCTGTTTTAAAATGTTCAAAGGTTTTCCAGCTTTGGGCATTCTGACTAGGTTAAGAACCACCACTGCCCCTTAAATATAAAAAAAAAAAAAAAAAAAAAAAAAAAAAAATATAAACCTGTTAGATATTTAACTAACGATAAGGATGTGTTCACACTGGCAAAAACTGTGCAAAAAATAGCGCTTTTTTTATTGTGGGGTTTGGTACTGATTTAAATGTGGCATGACCTCAATGATTGGCTGCAGCTAGATCGAAACACCATTAGTAGAGTTTAGCAAACCACTGCGCCTTTATTTCATCAAAAGGGCATGTCTGTCAGGTGTCACACACTGAGATGATGGGTGCATTTTGCAGTGTCACCACTTGGTGTCTCACTCTCCCCCATTCTTACTGCACAGAGGAAGGTCTAAAGGGTTAACTGATTCTGTGATTTATGTTATCCAATTGCTGGCTTGGGTGCCTCAAAATTCCTGCTGGAGCTAATAACCAGGTCTAGACTAAGGGCCAGGGCCTTTGTCAGGAGTCACAGGTCACAGATTGTCCAAAGAAATTTTATAGTAACAGCTATGCAGTGCTGAACCCAAAGGTGGGGTAACAGTCCCCTTGTCTATGCCTGGGATAACCTGTTCTGCAGTTATTCAGGACAATCCATATATCCAGGATTTGTCTGCAGTGGAGCAAAGTTGACGAAATCAATTGATTCTTGCTTGACCTACTCTGGGAACCTTAAAGGGGTACTCCGGCGGGAGGGCTTTTTTCCGATCTGGCCAGGGAGGAGGTGGCTGAGGGCAACGACGTCCACTCACCTCCCCACTTCAAGCGGCGGGTCCCATATCGCGGCGCTACGGTCCCCGCTGCCCGGCCGCTTCCGGGTCTCTGACACAGGCTCGAGACATGACGTTTCAAGTCCGCTCAGCCAGTCGTTGCCCTCAGCCACCTCCTCCCCGGCCAGATCGGAAAAAGCCCCCCCGCCGGAGTACCCCTTTAAGGGGTTAGCTAAACCCAGTTGTTCAACCCTGGAACTCGTACTACCAGACCTGTCACTCTGTGGGCTCTTCTGGCATAAGGCAGCCCTAACTGTGAGTAAGAGAAGGCCGGACGCGACGTAGTTAAGGGAGGCCAGCATGACAGGGGAGCTGGCACGGAAGGGGTTAATGGGAGAACTGTTCTGGCTCTGAGCGGGAGTTGCTAAGGGGAGGGTGTATATATATATCTGGCTCTTCCTGTATCTGGTCAGCACATGCGGAGCAGCAGTGAAGAGTCCCGCCCTCCCTCCCTTAGTTGGGGAGCAGGGTTGTATGGGTTGTGGTTGGTTTAGTTCGAGGTGAGGTTTGGGGTGTCATTTTTGCATAGCAGCTGTTGGCGGGTTAGGGGGTCCTTGGGGTTGGAAAAAATTTAAGTAAAAGTCGGATACATGAGGTGAGGTGCACCCCCATTCCCCCTCATTTTTGATTAAGGATTATCGGGGGACTTGGAGGAGTCTGGGCTCCTGACTGGGTGGTGTCCCGGGGAGTAATGGTTTGTGGATAATCGGCCAGTGCCATTGGACTTGCGGTAGGGCTCCTGAGCCTGGGGGAACCGGCTGGGGGTCGGAAGTGAGTGGTAACAGCCAGATACTTTGTGGCACAGTTATGGGTGGCCGGTTATAGTTTTAGCCTCAAGGACCTCCTTCCCGTTCTGGGGTCTTAGATAGCTGGGGGGTTAGTAGTGGCTGTATCATTTTGCTAAATGTTTTATGTTATTTGTATGTTTGTTAATAAATTTGGCTGCTGTGGCCAAAACTTTTCCAAAAGCTGGGTCTTTGTCTTCATTTTCGGGTGGGGTGGGTTGAAAGGGGGGGGGGTGGAGGTAATGGAGGGATCAGCTTTCCCATGTCATGAGCTTCTTCAACTAAGTCACACACAGTACAAGTTGCCCTGGCAGTGTTCTGTACTTATTAGGCAAGACCCCAAGACAGCCCCTTAAACTTATGGTGCCTTTACACAGAGAGATTTATCTGACAGATTTTTGAAGCCAAAGCCAGGAATGGATTTAAAAAGAGGAGAAATCTCAGGTCATTTGCTTTATGACCTGTTCTCTGTTTATAGTCTGTTCCTGACTTTGGCTTCACAAATCTGTCAGATAAATCTCTCTGCGTAAAGGCACCCCATGGGTGGGTTCACATTACGGAATCTGCACGGATAAATTCCGGCCGATTCCGGCGCTAGTATGCGCTCACGGCCTCGCGCCTCTCCGCCTGTTCCATAGACACCATTCGATGCACGGACGGATTCCTCATTACGCCGAAAGAGTTGATATGTCAGTTCTTTCGGCAGATAGCGGAATCGGTCTGCCCATAGAATGGTGTCTATGGAGCCGGTGGATAGGCGCGTGGCCGTGAGCGAGTACTAGCGTTGGAATCCGGCAGAATTTATCTGCACAGATTCCATAATGTGAACCCACCCTTACACTTCTTAAGCAACACCTACTACCTACACCACAAGCACCCAAGTTAAGTCCTCTGTTTCCTCTTGTGGCCATGATTATAACAAGACGGCTGCCTTTCCCCACTATGTTCCCAAAGTGGTAACATAGCCTTGGGCTCCCCTACCCGACCCAAGAACAGGCTGTACGGGTACACCCTGGGTTGTCAAGGGTTTAAAGTCTATGGAAAAATGTCAGTCCGTGCACACATTAAAAAAAATATATAGATATATATTTACATTGTGTGCACAGACTGACATTTTTCTATAGACTATAATGAAGCACATTATTAGTTTCAAAATACAACCGCGTTTTATGACTATTTAACTGTCGGATTTTACTGTGTGTGAACATACACTATATTATGTCTTAAGGCTATGTCCTGTTAAAAGGCATTGTTGATTTATACCATATTATAAAATGTAACCTTTATAGTATTATATTTGTAAAACCTTGTCTATGTCTCTCATATAATAAAGCATAGCATATAGGAATAGCAAATCATACACTCCCAACTCAGAGGGCTCTGGAGGGCCTTCTGCTGCTCCAAATGAGATGAAAATCAGACACCGCACAGATGATGTTCTCACCTTTTATTATATATAAAATGTTAGTAAAAAAAAAAGTCGCTAATAATGTCATGGCCATGCCTATTCAGTTTTATTTATTAAATGGCGATCATGTCATCTGAAGTGCCCGTTAACCAGTTTTCTTCTCCAATTTGGACCAGCAGAACGCCCTCTAGAGTGCTCTGAGTTGGGGAAAGTTGATTTCATTACCCCAGTATATGGTTTCTATAAATCAGTGCCTGTGTCTTGTTTTATAAAAATTACCCATGTGTCTATGTAGTATATATAGACTAATATATTTCTTGGAATAATTATAAGGAAAATTTCACTCACCTATGAGTTCAACAAACATATAAAACCATATGGCCATAGGCCTTTTTTTATTCTTTGTGGGCATAGGCAACATGCTCACTTATTTGATCAAATAACGTCCCCCTTGGCATCTGTGATCTCTATAAAAGCACCAGTCAGAGCATACCCCTACACTGTATGGCACCATTCTCATCTCATTTCAAGGCTCCATTGCAGGTATACGTCAGGATACTGTCAAAAAAATAGTCCAGTGTATATACCGCAGCATTGCTTGAGGGATACAAAAGGTAGTCTACCAATCTTTTGTTTCACAAACAAACGCATATATACATACCAAAGTAGTCACTGGTAGATTGTGAAAGGTAATGGCTGTGCCGCAGGTATGCTGTGGTATACATTGGAATACCTTTGTTGTATCCTGGCCTACAACACTGATGTATTCTTGAAATGTGATGTGAATTGGGTCTAATGGCTACAGTGTGTTGTTATATAGTCCCAGTCAGTCTGTGCTCACATATTGTCTCCACATATGTATATTGCTAGCCACCCTCCATGTATGTACTGTATATTGCTAGCTACTCTCATATAGGCCCAAATGACCTAATACTGTAATTATTACAGCACTTGCAAAAGTAATTTTTTGTCCACAGTTTTTGCCACTTTCTTCTCCCAAAATTCCACAGTGCCTTCATGTCAGGTATATCGTTCCACCCAAACTCTGTTAACTGTGGGTCTGTTTCTTATAGGATTCAATGAACTCTAAATGCCCCACATCCCCTGAAGTGCACCTTAAAGGGTTGATGGGGTATTCTGGCATTCAGACGAGAAAGAAGGCTGCAGGGTCATTACACCCATCAACAGTATAGCATTAATCTTATGCTTGTGTAATTTTCTTTTCTATCCCACTTGTTACACATACAGAATTATGCTCTGTTATGTTAAACCTGACATTGTTTTGTTTTTTTTTTGTCTCTAAAATATTTAAGGACTAAATCTATGAATATAGCGCAGGCAGCATTTGAGATCCGCCAAGCATACACAAGAACACTCATGATTATTGCTGGTCTGTTTCTCATAGGATTCTGTTTCTCATAGGATTCATTGAACCCTAAATTTGGATCTGGTTCAGTGGTGTTCACTCTGCAGTAGATACGGCTGATATGGATCGCATCACGGCTGGATAAATAGTGCTCTAACCTAGTGACATCAGTAGAAGCACCTACCGTAATAATCCGCCATGATTTTCTTTTTTAAGCTTAACCAACTCAAATCTGGCTGTTATAAATTACAGTGTTCTTCTATGTCACTGGGATCCAAAAGAAGAAAAGTGGAGCCAGGGCAGCAACTGCATCTGCCAGTGCCAGGTACTGTCTGCCCTCACAGTGTGGGATATCTGGATTAACTTCAGTCACTTCTAATGTTTCACTAGTCAGGCATTAGGATTGTTATACAGTAGCACATACATGATGCAGAATTATTAGTCTTTGAGCTGCACTTCAGTCATCTAAGACTTGTTGCTATAGACCTTCTGTGACATTAGACAAAGCCTACAAACCCATCTCAAATGACTGGTCTGCTCAGCTCCAAGCTGGATTGGCACCACACTTCCAGCAGAGAAGAGGAAAAGCAGTTTGGCAGCGGTAAAACCATTCCATTCCCTATCTCATTGTGAAGTTGGAGATATGGAATATAAGATTGATTGGCAGCACAGAGCAGCTCCAGTTGTGTCTCACTTTATGTCACGTATTTTGGCAAAGCATAGTTTGGATGCCAGGTGACAAAATTCTCATGCCAGAGTGTATGGTCATCATAGAAAGTGCAGAATCTCAACTGGTATATACAGCTCAAAGGCTGTGGATACTACTTTGTATTGTTTATTTCTTTACTAAATGAAACATTTCTAAATAAACGTTATTAAAGGGAACCTGTCACTATGTTTATGTTGCTCTATATGAGGCATGTCTGTCATCTCTGCTTATGGGCATACCTATATTTGGAGTCCATGCTGCCCTAGGCACTAAGTGCTTACGTCCAAAACTGACGACTTCCCCTCCCCCACACACACATGTGACAGTCTCGAGCGCCGCTTGCTCAGCAAGGAAGGGGTTAAGTGACCCCATTTTTGCTGGGTCAGGCACAAAACATTCAGCACAGCAAGGGGATACTGGCTTCAAAAGGGTTAAGTTAGGAACAAATATGATCACTGTACATATTACTATCATACTGCTCCTGAACAAAGCCCACTGTACTGACATCAACATCATATAAAAAACAAATAATAATGTCACACAATGATTGCATAATATCACCCCATAGTAACTAAATATTATCACCAATATTACTACACAAGGGAAAAATAATATCGCTGCATCCTGACCATGACTGATATATACCACCAGTACTGCAACTTTATAGAAACCAACATTCAGAGTCCAGCATAACCCCCACATAGCAACAGTAAATTGATTACAGTGCAGGTACATCCAGTGACTCACAGGAGACGTCTTTCTCTTTTCTTCTTGATGCAGTCCAGGCTATCATGGAGACTTCTTTTAGTCATGACTTGTCCCCACAGCATCTATCAGACAAACATTTTTTCAGTGTTTCCAGTACCCTCTTCCAAGTAGTGATAACCCCCTTTCTGTGCCCAGAACTAGCAATACTCACCTCTTGTGCCCCACAAGCAGCAATTATCCCCCCTTCTGTGTCCAGAAATAGCAATAACACCCCCTCCTGTACCCCCAGTAGTTATAATTCCTCCTCCTGTGCTCCCCAGTAGTGATAATCCCTCTTCCTGTGCTCCCCAGTAGTGATAATCCTCCTTCCTGTGCTCCCCAGTAGTGATAATGCCCTTCCTGTGCTCCCCAATAGTGATAACACCCCTTCCTGTGCTCCCCAGTAGTGATAATCTTCCTTCGTGCGCTTCCCAGTAGTGATAATCCACCTTCCTGTGCTCCCCAGTAGTGATAAATTCCTTCCTGTGCTCCCTGTTGGTCTTAATCCCCCTTCCTGTGCTCCCCAGTAGTGATAATGCATCTTCCTGTGCTTCCCAGTAGTGATTATCCTGCGTCCTGTGCTCCCTAGTAGTGATTATCTCCCTTCCTGTGCTCCCTGGTAGTGATAATCCCTTCCTGTGCTCCCCAGTACTGATAATCCCCCTTCCTGTGATCCCCGGTAATGATAATCCATCTTCCTGTGCTCCCTAGTAGTAATAATCTCCCTTCCTGTGCTCCCCAATAGTGATAATTCCCCTTCCTGTGCTCCCCAGTAGTCATAATGTTCCTTCCTGTGCTCCCCAATAGTGATAATTCCCCTTCCTGTGCTCCCCAGTAGTGATAATCCTTCTTCCTGTACTCCCCAGTAGTGATAACCCCCCTTCCTGTGCTCCCCAGTAGTAATAATCTCCCTTCCTGTGCTCCCCAGTAGTGATATTCTCCCTTTCTGTGCTGCCCAGTAGTCATAATCCATCTGCCTGTGCTCCCCAGTAGTGATAATCCTGCCTCCTGTGCTCCCCAGTAGTGATAATCCTGCCTCCTGTGCTTCCCTGTAGTGATAATCCTGCATCCTGTGTCCCCCAGTAGTGATAATCCATCTTCTTGTGCTCCCCAGTAGTGATAATGCTTCTTCCTGTACTCTCCAGTAGTGATAATCCCCCTTCCTGTGCTCCCCAGTAGTAATAATCTCCTTCCTGTGCTCCCCAGTAGTGATAATCTCCCTTCCTGTGCTGCCCAGTAGTAATAATCTCCCTTTCTGTGCTCCCCAGTAGTGATAATCCATCTGCCTGTGCTCCCCAGTAGTGATAATCCTGCCTTCTGTGCTCCCCAGTAGTGATTATCCATCATCCTGTGCTCCCCAGTAGTGATAATGCTTCTTCCTGTGCTCTCCAGTAGTGATAATCCTGCCTCCTGTGCTCCCCAGTAGTGATTATCCATCTTCCTGTGCTCCCCAGTAGTGATAATCTCCCTTCCTGTGCTGCCCAGTAGTCATAATCTCCCTTCCTGTGCTCCCCAGTAGTGATAATCCATCTGCCTGTGCTCCCCAGTAGTGATAATCCTGCCTCCTGTGCTCCCTAGTATTGATTACCCTGCACCCTGTGCCCCCCCCCCCCCCCCAGTAGTGATAATCCCCCTTCTGTGCTTCCACAGGGTACCACCCTAGGAACTGGACCACAGGTGCCTAATATGTGCAGCCTTGCTTCTGGGGTACTTATTGAATAGCTGTCCACAGCCTGTAATTGAAGGAATTCCCTCTCTAGTAGAAAGGAGATCAAAATGGAAAACAAGAAGCAGGTGTGAGATTTAGTGCTGTGCAGAGGAGTGGGAGACTAATGCTGCGTTTACACAGAGAGATTTATCTGACAGATTTTGGAAGCCAAAGCCAAGAATGGATTTGAAAACAGGATACATCCCAGTCTTTCCTTTATGATCTGATCCCGGATTATAGTCTGTTCCTGGCTTTGGCTTTAAAGATCTGTCAGATAAATCTCTCTGTGTAAACGCACCATTAGGAAGCCTGGGCTGTGTACCTGCATTAGGAGGCTAGTGAATGCTGCTGGCTAATAACCCAGCTCTGGTGCCATCTCATGAAATGGAGAGAATGAGAAATAGCTGTGAACCATGGAGGAGACTGTCAGGGGGTCCAAAAACATAAGCGAGAGCCTAAACTCACCTTGTCACCACTCTAAAGAGTTAAAGCCATGATGGTATTTAAAAGTATTTTAAAAATACATGTCTGCTTCACTATAGCTATAATAGCAGGATTAGAGGAAAGTCAGGAGTTTGTGCTCCATTTGCTCACTACAGCAGATAATCTCTAAGAACCGATTAAAATGAAAATGTATAATTCTGATGTCACTGTTATACCAATGCTGACCGAAAAGAATTTCTAGGCCTCTTTTATTCTAGAAAGAAAGGAATTTAGAGGAAGAATAGGTCAGATGTATCCGGAGAGCTAATATTGTGGGGAAATCAGGGGGTGGAATTTCATATAAGACCAGGCAACGTGCATTCACACTGGATGAATAGTGGTCTTGTTGAGTGTCATGTATCAATATTACTTATGACGTGTGTGAGGCATCCCGTCCTCTGAAAAAACATGTAGAGAGTCGGTATTAATCATTACATTTACTGACCATAGAGATAATATTACAGAGATGTAGACGTGACATGACAAGAAGATATCTAAGACACTGTAACATGAAAAAACAAGTTGTCCTAGGTATGTATACTCTCATGGGGTTCATTATAGAGCACTTGTATAAGGGACAATTAGGACAGTAGGATATAGTGGCTGGACATTATGGAGTGTAGTAAAGGACATTAAAGGGAACTGTAAATCCTTGTATTCCCTACAAAATGGCAATAATGAAGCACCATTTTTACAGCTTTGTGTTTTGCCTTACCTCTGTAGCTCCTCTGGAAAATTCATTCATTATTTATCATTTGAAGTGCTGCTGAGGCTCCCTCCCCGCTACCCTTGCACATCAGTCGGAGCTTTGAAGAAGAGGACAGCGGCAGTGATGGAAGAGCAGGACAGGTAAGTATACATGTTACATGGCAGAATTGGGGTTGCTAGGCAACTGGGTAGCTCACTCCTTGGGCGCTATTAGTGTGGTGGTCACCATTTGGCGCTGCCCTATTTCTTGGTTAGGGACCCACACAAATCAGAAACCGTGAAGTGGTGGGTGGACTTATACACTTTGATCAAATTGTTAACTAACTCCTGAAATTAGTAAGTGTTGTGCTGAGAAGCAAAGGATTAGTGATAAATTTAAGGATGTGCGGCCATGTCTTTTCTCCCCATAGAAATACATGTTTGTTTTGTTCCCCACAGCCCCATCAATGTGTTAAGTTATGTATAATCACAGACAACCCCTTTAAGAACAGACTCTTAACATTTTCCCTGTCAGTAAGGGTCCTTTTAGACATACAGATATTTCGGCTATGGGTGGCCGCTAACAAGCGTCCGGTTCCTCTAGGTCTCCCATCCAGCCACTTTGTGTTCAGGCCCCATCTCCTCCAGATTGATTTACAACAGGAGGAGAGTCTGAAGACACAGCAATTGCAGGGGAGAGCCAGAGATAGGATGCTGGATCACAACAGCAGTAAGTAAGCACCCCTCTGTGAACCGACAGCACAGATATATCTGTGCCAGGGAAGTAGCTAGGGGTCCCATACAGGATTCATGGGGCCCTGCCCTATATGGGCCCCACAACCTTACCAGCCCAGTGCAGTCCCCTAGGGTTCCTTCATTCTCCTAGCTCCCCAGCATATAAGTGACGGACCCGTCGCAGTTGCGTGGTCTGCCTCCATGGTAGCTATGCCACTGATCTGTGCTGTCACTTTCCTTTTATTGCCATTGGCTTCACATCCCCCAGGACACAGGAAGATGTGTGAGCGATGACGATAAACAAGGTCAGGAACCTATATGAAGGTCAAACATGCATAAATGCGACTGGCCTTGGATGCCTCCCCACCACCAATCCCCTCTATCATGATCAATTTCACTTTTACATGGGACGATTATTAGCCTAAGGAGCATTTCTTGCAATGCTCCTGGCTGATATTCACCTAGTGTGAAAGGTCCATGAGGTATGCCCCCACACTTTGACAATATCCAAGTACTGACTATGTGGGGGTTTCACAAAGGGGAATGGTAACACCCAGCTGTCAGCTTATTCAAAATAGCTCTAAAGGGGTTTACCAAACATTTAAACATATCACGTCTCCACAGAATCAGTGATAAGTATCTGATCGGTAGTCACAAGAAGGGGGGTCCCTCGTCTGCTGAGTGAATGGAGCAGCAGTACGCATGCTTGGCCATCACTCTGTTTGCAGTAATCCCAATGAATAGAGATTAATAAAGTGAATCATAATATTGTAATCTTAACACACACAAATACTGGTCGTGGATTATTACATGATCAATAGTATGGCTGTGCTTATAGCTAGATTGCAAACTCTCTCATATTTGTCAGGAGCAGTAGCGCAAAATGACCGACTCCACAGAGAAACCCCACAGGCCCCCATTGTAAATCATTGGGGTCAGCCAGGCATTGTGGTGTCCATCTGACGACAAATCTGTCACTCCATCATTTTAATTTTCTTGTTGCTATGATAGAACAGAGAAAAGGAACTTATGGTGAACATGTGAACAAAGCTTAAATGACATCACATTGTTACGGCCAATTGTACTTATAGGGGCATGTTTATCAGCCATGGAAATGTTTGTGGGGGTTATGGGGCATTTGTGGCTCTGCCTTGCCCAGAGTATACAGCAACACTATAGCAGGAAACTGAATCTTTGCTCCAGGTGAAATAATCATACACCAATCTAAACAATTCCAGGTCGTTTGTCATGTATATAAACAAATATATATATATATATATATATATATATATATATATATATATATATTGCTATGGTCCACTGAATAAGCAATCAGGTGCATTGTACATGACCTTTGGTACACTTCATATAGTCCATTCACTGAAGCAAAACTTACTGACCCCCAGCTGTAACATGAGAATGAGCTCATACGTATAGCACCGAGGAAACAGCAGCACAGAGCAGATGCAGCAAGTACTTCAGGGAGTCGTAAGGAACATTTGTATCAAGGGCAGTGATATGGAATTAATATGTGCATGCTTGGCTGTGCCTCCTACTGAAAAATCAATACATGCTTTTATAACCATAAGACATACAAATAAAATCTAAATATGCCCAAAAGCCTGTCTGCATGCCTAACAGTCCCGATATAGGAATTATAAGTGGGATCCTAATAGATCTCGAGGGTAGAGATGCTAAATCTTTGATAGTGGTCTTTCTATACGTCTGGAATTGTGTGTCTTTAAATGTCATACATCATTACCTTGTATTCATTCAGTGCTACAGTGTTACTACTCCTCACAATGAGCAGCATTCATTACTTCTTCTGCAAGGCAACGTGCAAGCCTCCCACTCTGGGTAATTCAATTTCTTTTTTGCACAAAATTAATTGCACAGATTTTGCACACAAAACACATTAAGATACAATGTTGCAATCACAGTCACACATCCCTACACACAAGGTAACCCCCCCTCCTCAGTCCAATTAAAATGCATCCTTCTGCCACCAACCAGAAAACAGCTTTGCATCCACCAATGGTTGTCTGGATAACATCCCAGCTCCATAGGGCTGCATGCCCCCCCTTCACTCCCCACCTCTAAGCAGTGAGCGTGAGGATTGATCAGCAGGTCCCTGCTGAGCTGCTTGTATGTAACACGGCAGCATCCACACCATGCTCCCTGCACCTTAACACTGTCTTCCCTTCCCCCAACCTACCTTCATCACTACTGCATTATATATTTTCCTTTCATAAAAAGGGGAGGGTGCATTTCTTTTTTTTCCCCTAAAGGGGTGTGTTTTTTTTTTTTTATTTCTTTTTGTTTCATTCATTCCATCCAGTCTCACCGGAGCTCTGCACCGAGACAGGACGTACAACAAGGTCCAGCAGACGGAGAGGAAAGCAAGTCTTTATTGATGGTGAGGACCAAAAGGATCTCAGCTGGGCGTCACAAGAACGGACAGGTTTATCCAGCAAGAGAGGGGGGGAGAAGAAGCAAAGACAGCCATCCCCCCCTCCCTCTCCATCCCCAGCCCTCCTCCCCCCTTTTCTCTTGAGGATTTTCCTTGCATCTGGATCCCAGTGGAAAGAGAGAGGAGAAGATGACCACGGTTGGGAAAGATGGTGGTGGAACACCACACATGCAGTATGTTGGGCCATACCGGCTTGAGAAGACACTGGGAAAGGGGCAGACAGGTGAGTACTGCCGGAAACAAAGATGTAGGGGGGAGGACGGGGTGGGAGCAATCCATGATTCCGTAGGAGGACCTGTGATCAGAAATGGTCTTCATGGTTCGGGAAAATGCCCTTTTACATAAACCAATAAAATCCTGCAGGCTGGGTTCCCTAGACAGCTGGTGGAGGCTTATGGGCCTGGTTGGTTTCACCAGGGCAGGAGTGGGGTGGAGACAAGAATTATAGAATTAAAAGATATATAGTAACTTCTAGGATGTTACAGTTCAGGGGACAGTAGTATTGTGTGGGTGTCAAAAGAGGACACCGCTAGACAAGCAGCGGGGGCAATGACACTTCACCTACTGACATGTCATTTATAGTCCGCACAGTCCGTACCCCATTCACAACTAACCCGGTGTAGGAGAAGTCCCGAAATACATCTAAAGAAGTGCACTGTCATTGTAGCTTCATAGCTGAGATTATCTGCAGATTTATAACTTGCAATATGTTGGCAGCAGCTGGAAACTTTGTCATACGTGCATATGACAGCGCAGTCTTTGCTACAGATGTTGCTATGCAGTGTCCATCAGCCGTCACAATATTTCCTGGATTTATGCCCATTTATGCACTTTTAGGGAACAGTGCTCGGTGGCTGGGAATTGTTATGCCGTTTGTTGTGTAGTGTCCTTATATTGTGCAGGTCTGGTGCTTGGGATGGGATGTGGGGTTTAGACCTGGGAGAGAGCTCACAATTGTCTTTGTTTGCTTGCAGGCTATTTTGTCATGAGTGGTGACAATATGGGGGTTGTAGCTTGTCACATTTCAGAAGTAGACACAATTATGGACAGTATAAACATCACCGCCCCCAGCGCCAATATCTAATTTTGTACCCGTCATATTAGTTTTACAGATGAACCTCATAGAAATGATATTGCTCATAGAATTCATTGGCAAAATACATTACATCCCCCACTCACGATCCATGTCAACTTTTGTGCTCTGTAGCTTTCTATTCTTCCTAGTAGATTTACATTGCAGGACAGCAACTCCCAGCATGGTCTGACAACTAGCTAATCATCTTTTACTAGATGTAATCAACATCAAGCTTGATCAAGTGTGATCTGTTGTTCCCTGTTGTCAGCCATTGAGAACAGGCTGACTGTAGTGTTCCTCAGCCGGATGGGATGACTGACAGGAAGTCCAGAACACTATCCGCCCCATAATCAATACTGTGTCTATATTGTCTACAGCTGAGATGTGTACAGTTGAATGCTGTCTATTGTTCCCTGTTATCAGCCATTTCAGGTTGACTGACAGGGAAATGTCTGCCCCCAGGGTCACTACTTTATGTCTCCTATGTCTTGCAACCTGTAACGGCATTAATATACATATGTATGAATGATACCGGCAGCTCTGTGGTGATGCTAAACTTTGAGAAAGTGCTGATTATAGATGTGGAGGCTCTTCAAGTGACTGACAGCTATAGATGTAGATATAGATCACCAGGTGACCTGCCTTTGTGCTGTATAGGCATTGGACCAGTGTTAAAGAGCATTTAGACAATATTAAATTAAGGGCCAGATAATCTCATGACTACAGATGTGCAGACTGAGTGCTGACAGCTCTCATTGACGACATCAAACAGAGACCGGGTTCACTATTACTATGGCCTATCTTGTCTGATAGGTAATCTTTGGATTTCAGATTAAAGTCTGCAGTATACATGGGGGCTGGGTATGGAAGGGTAAGGGTTAATTCAGGTTTTGACGGCACTGGTAACGTGCATGCTTGCGTGTTGCCATCCGTCATACAGAGGAACAATAGCCACAGCTTACATCCTCAAAGCCTTGCTGAAGGGAGGATGTATGGTGTCCATGGAGAGATAGGATATAGCTATCTGTGTGTTTTATTATTGGGTAGAGGGAGAAGCAGGTGTTGGGACTGACCGGTGTGTAATTAGCCTGGGGGGATTATTCCACAGAGGCTCCCAGGCAATGGGAAAAGGATCCATATGCCCCCCTTCTGTCAGCTAACACACAAAGGCAGATGACCCACTCCCCCCGCACAAAGACACTCACACAATATGTCAGGACATATCGCCTCTGAGATACACCTCTCACCTCTGCTGGATATGCACACCCCCAATGTCATAGAACAAATGTACACAGATAAATGCTGCTATACATATATGTGCTTATACAGGTTAGATAGATAGATAGATAGATAGATAGATAGATAGATAGATAGATAGATAGATAGATAGATAGATTTTTTTTTAGATGGATTTATTCATATAAAAAATGTAAATGCATAAATATAAACTAGATAGATAGATAGATAGATTCATAAATGGACAGGTTCATAGATTAGATAAATTCATTGGTAAATAGGGAGCCCATCCATCATGTAACCGACCATCCAGCATCCCAATCTAGAAGTCCACACAAGGCAACAATCGCAGTCCAGTTATAACTTTTAAGCTGTGTCCTTAAATCCACCAACATTTGCAATAGATAGATAAAGCTATAGACTGAACCATTCATAGACAGAAAGAAATGTAACAGTATAAGCCAGATAGATAGATCCGTAAATATGACCTTAGATACATAGGTGTAAACAATACGGAATGAGTGAATGAATGAATGATTGAATGAGTGACAAAAGCGTAACAAAAATCCCAAGTTCTCTTAAAATTTTTGCTGTCCTCCATTTTTCTAAGCGCCATGACAGCTCCATTATGGTCTGTTTTCCAATGAATACTATTGAATTCTCTTTTTTACTCCATAGAATAACACAAAAAAACCAAGCTATTCTGACCAAAGAGTAACAGAAAGCTGACAGAAAATAACTAATGGTGCGCCCATAGGCTTACTGAAATGATATTAGGAATCCATGAAAAATTCTGAACAAAATAATGCAGTATGCCACATACCATGATGGATGCCAACATATCAGTGGAATCCATCGGGCGCCATGTGTTCCATCATCTGACGTATGCAGCAAATTGTCATTTTAGTTGGTCTGCTTGTACGATGGAGTAGAAGTGATTGAATGCTTAATGCACATGTGTAGATGTACTAAATCGCCTGCCAGGTATATGTGTCAATTGAATTATGTACACAAAATCTGCCGTGTATAGGAGACTGCTCCCTTCACAATCACAAATTTACCTGAGGTATATTTAATTCTAATAAGCTGATGAAATATTTAGGCCGGTCATAAACGTGCAGATGTTTCTCCAACACCGGCAGGAGAAGAGACATCTGCCCATCCTACGGGTCCTGCTATGAACCGGTGGTGGAAACTTACAGCTCACCATTGGCTCATACACTATTTCTGCTTTACTTACGAGAAAATGTGTCAGAACTTCTTCACAGAGCATCTGGATTCTTCAACGTCCATGGCCAGCCTTACCTGGCTACCAGTTATCCATAACTACGGCTGAGTTCCAACTGAAAACATTCAGTAAGACAAGTGCTTAACAAGTATACGAATGGCGGCCCACATTCTCCACTGTACACATCCTTACTGCCAGTAGTTTAAGGGACTCGAGTGTTGGCCATCATTTTAGTCTTTTTTTTCGCACACCCAAGCACTTTGTCAATAAGATCACTAGAAGATAAATGAATATGAATATCTAGTGAAATAACATCTGCATTTAGACAAGTCAGGGATTATAGCTCAACCAACATATAACTCATGACCCGCTTCACATCACATGACAGGTTACTTAAAAAATTTTTTTTGCTGGTTCTTTGCAAAAAATGATAAACAACACACCTAACACACCTGACATGCTCCCTCGGGGATCCTCCGCAAAACAATCCAGCCACTATTACCAATATGGACTCGTCTCAGTTGTAACAGCCTGCTCAGCCAATCACTGACTAAAGTGAGATGGCATTGCAGCCATTGGTTGGTGGGCTGTGCGGGCTGTTACTGCCAAGATGGGTCATATCGGAAATAGCAACAGGGGCATTTATCAGAAAGAGTGTGGTAAATGAGGATGGAATCTTTTTTGAAGAAGAAGAAGAAGAATACCTCTTCAAATTACAGTGTGATCTGAGGGCAGCATGTTGTTAAAGAGCTAGAAAACCTGAGTAATATACAGTTTTTTGGGATAAAATTTAATTTTTATTTATTTATTGACAACATTAATGTTTGGTTCCCTTTAAACCAAAGTTGTCTGTAATGTCTATGACTGTGATATTTCACAATCAGTAAACTAGAAAAATGTGCAGGTATCACACAGACCAACAACCCAGCTCTCACCAGCAGTTTAGACTTTATCCTTGGGTAATATTAACTTAAGACTGACCTCCTGGAAACATTCACACCTGTGCCCATATCCCTCACCTTGCTCTACCTCTGTATGTTTGTTCCTTTAGGCCACTGATAATACTCTTCCATGGTCTGCAGATGTTTATTCTCATTCTCTTAGGATAAGCCTTACTGTTCGCGGTAATAGTTCACCCGCCTATCTTTAACAGTATGTATATATAGAGAGAGAGATACGTTATGCAATGAACCTATAGTGATTAGAGATCACAGTGTTGCTCGGCAGAATCAAAACCAAGTAAATTTAATGTGGTCGCCCTGTGATCCGCAAGTTGCCAGAACTCGATCCTGGGTGGTCAGATGGTCTCAGCAGCAACATGGGCACATTCACTGCTGCCTACTGCTGCTACTTTGGCTACGCAGCCTGTTTAACAGCCAAGTCATTGTGCAGTCGTATCCTAAACACGGTCATACATTTTAGATTCAAGTAGGTTGATGACTGAACACACAGCCATACACTTTTTAGTCCATTGGGCATTACAGTTGTCCACATTGCCTGTACTTGTTCAATGACAATGGGCAATGGGGGAATGATCTTTTAGGGGCATTCTGAAAATTTTGTTAATGAAAAAATATTTTTCCACTACAAAACTACTAATCGGTTAAAAATGTCAAACATACAATTTAATTCCAAATGAGCACAGTCAGTTGTAAAAGGTTACTTGATAAATTATCATTTAGGTTGAAATTGTCTGTTTATTAACATGTAAGGGGTATTCTTAGTCTTACTCTTACTTAGTGATACTCACTTACCCCAGTCCCCTGCAGATCCCATACCAGCACCTTCTAGTCCCCTGCTTTTCACTGTCCATTCCTGCTTCTGAGTTGTGTCAGCAGGACCTTAGCCTGTGGCTGCTGCGTTGTCCTGCCTCAGTCAGTAGTGATTGGTTGAACAGGCAGGCCCGTATTAGATTAGAAGAGCAAAAGGGTTAAAAGGTACTGGAACAGGAGCTAAGGAGGACCAGGATAGGTGAGTATCACATTTTTTTTTTACCACGTCCTTAGCATAATTAAAAAAAAAAATGCAATGATACTGGAATACCACATTAATGAGTATGGGTACAGGCTTTTGTGTGACTGACTGAAAATTAAACAAACAAACAAAAAAAAAAAGGCTAAGGTTTTACGTAAGTGAGGTCACATTTTTTTTTTCTAGTGATTTTTTTGCGATAGGAAAACAATAAAATTTGCAACAATTTTCCTGCAACTCATGGGTATCGCTTTGGAGTTACACCATAAAAATCTCATGTATTAAATTGCATTTTAGCTGCCTTCTTGTATTTGTCTTGTACTGACAGTGGTGTGGCTAAGAAGCACAAGACTGTACGCGCTGTGGGAGTGATTTTCCTCTAATTATATATAGGAAGCTATGTATTTCCGTATTAGACTTGATTGCTGATTCTGTGTACTACATTATTGTGGTAATTGAAATGCTCCGCCTGTAAATGAAGCATCGTGGATACCATAAACCAGGGGCTTGTGTTGCATCTACACTGTTCTTGTCCTAAGCTATAAACATTAATATATACGTTTTACCGCCTCTTTCTTATCCCCATAACCTTTAGTTTTCAATCTTTTGATTTTTTCTTTTTATCACAGTAAATCCTTGTTTATCCGAATCAGTCAGCGCAGAAAAATAAGTGCTGGCATCATCTCAAATGTCAACTTTCAACATATTTATTCCCTTCCACATATTAATACACATATACATTTCACCCAGATGAAGCAGAAGGAATTCTGTTGACATTAGTAGAAAATGCTGATTACTTCCACCATGGTGGGGATGTAAAAGCTCACATTTCCATTTCTGCCCTTAGGCCACTTTTCTTTTTTCTATCGGATACCTCAATGGTCTTTGTAGCTCTCTATGCTTCCAGATCCCTGCTGTATCCCATCTGTACTGAATCAATGCACTAAATTGCTTCAGCCTTTATTAAGATAATGCCTACATGTGTATAATGCAGATATAAGAAAGCACTGATACCTCAACAGTTACAGATTAAGGGAGCTAACACATTCAGAAGGTCTCTGGCTATAGACTAATCCTGAACAAGTTCTGCTTAGAATGCTTCACATATTTAAAGGGTTCCTCTATGTTGTCCCATGGCTAGCTCATAGATTTGGTGAGGCACACGGCACCTACACATATATTGGGGAACTGAAATTACAGCCATTCCCTAATGTACCGCTAAGGTCGGTATTACACGGGACGATTATCGCCTGAAAAATCGTTAGATCGTTCGGATTTGAATGATAATTATTTAGTGTAATAGCAGACAACTATTAAACGGCTAACGAAAAAATTATAGAATTTGGACCAGGCTAATTTGGTTCGCATGCAATAAGACGTCGTTCGGTTGTTCGCAGTAGTGAGAAACGCAGTAGCGATGACAAGACGACCGAAAGAATGATTATAAGTAACGATAATCATTCCATGTAATTTGGTAAACGATTTCAGGTTGTTCGCCATATCGGTTGTTTGAGATCGTTTATCGTTAATCGTTGAAAAATCGATTTGTGGAATAGTACCCTAACTGTTAGACCTGCTCTTTTTGTTAGTGTTTAAAACAAGGCGAAGTGGGTCCAATGGGTCTCTATCAGATTCTGTGTTCTATATCACTACGTCCGTCCTGCCAGGAGGTGCAGACTTTCCTACAGGGAATACCTTAAGTTGCTACCCTCACAATAGTCTCTGTTAGCAGCAGCTGACAAAACAATGAGGAGAAGACACCAGAATGCAGTACCAAGGTGGTAGGCAGGAATCAAAGTAAAGTCAATGCACAAATTAAAGAAGGCCGAGCCCAGTAGATGAAAAGATTATACCAAATGAGTCGGTAACAGAGGAAGCAGGAACAAACACCTTTGTAAACAGCAGGAGCCAAAAGGACCTTATTTCTCAGGGTCATTAAGAAGCCTGGGGAACTATGTCATTGGCTGAGGTCAGGAACTCTTAGAAAGCGCTGGCCCTTTAAGAGACTTGGATTCAGTGCATGCAGGAGTAGAGCAGCGGCTGCAAGGAGGATGCCCAGCACCTCAGTTGTTGAGCTGGCGGATTGTGACAGAACAATCCAATAAAAGAGCAGGACATATGTCTTTGCACTTGGCAGAATACTGACTACAATGAACATAGAAGATATATATCAATTCCAATAACAGAGACGAGAGAATCGAAGTATATGCAGTTCATAAAAGGATTGTCAATATCAGAGGTCTGCCCGATAATCAGAAATAATTTGGCTGTACGTTTTACCATAATCTATGTAAATTATATAGGCATACACTAGAGCCAAACCCACCTTTCTGTTCAGCTTTTTACACTGGATCTTTTAAAGATGCCCACACACAGGGCCGCCGATAGGGCAGTACAAGTGGTACTGCCGTATGGGGCCCGGACCCTAAGAGACACGGTAGGGGGCCCGGCGGGCCCGCCGGCCGCCGCCCCCCGACCGCTACGCTAGGGGGGCCCGCACGGCCCCCCTTGCCAACTGTTTTTGAGCATCCCGAAAAGCTGCGGCCACGCAGCTTCTCGGGATGCACTGATCGCTTTAATGTTCCGCCCGCACAGCGGGCGGAACATCAAAGCGATCAGAATACAGGAGAAGGACCTGTCAGCGTCCTCCTCCTGTATTCTCTCCCATAGGCTGCCGGCACTTCATACCAGCAGCCTATGGGAGGCCGGGCCGTGGTCATGTGCCCCTCCGGCAGGCGTGATGATGTGACGTCATCACGTCTGCCGGAAGTCCCGTCCCTGCGGCTCGCAAGATGGAGCCCGAAGAAGAGGAGGAAGAGCTGCTGCCTGCACAGCGCGGATTAGGTGAGTAGGATGTTTGTTTTTTTTAGGGGCACCTCTGGGGGCATTATTAGTGTATGGGGGCACCTCTGGGGGCAGTATTAGTGTATGGGGGCACCTCTGGGGGCAGTATTAGTATATGGGGGGCACCTCTGGAGGCGTTATTAGTGTATGGGGGCACCTCTGGGGGCATTATTAGTATATGGGGGCACCTCTGGGGGCATTATTAGTATATGGGGGCACCTCTGGGGGCGTTATTAGTGTATGGGGGCACCTCTGGGGGCATTATTAGTGTATGGGGGCACCTCTGGGGGCATTATTAGTGTATGGGGGCACCTCTGGGGGCATTATTAGTGTATGGGGGCACCTCTGGGGGCATTATTAGTGTATGGGGGCACCTCTGGGGGCATTATTAGTGTATGGGGGCACCTCTGGGGGCAGTATTAGTATATGGGGGCACCTCTGGGGGCATTATTGGTCTACGGGGGCACCTCTGGGGGCATTATTAGTGTATGGGGGCACCTCTGGGGGCATTATTGGTGTATGGGGGCACCTCTGGGGGCATTATTGGTGTATGGGGGCACCTCTGGGGGCATTATTAGTATATAGGGGCACCTCTGGGGGCATTATTGGTGTATGGGGGCACCTCTGGGGGCATTATTAGTATATGGGGGCACCTCTGGGGGCATTATTGGTATATGGGGGCACCTCTGGGGGCATTATTGGTGTATGGGGGCACCTCTGGGGGCATTATTGGTATATGGGGGCACCTCTGGGGGCATTATTGGTGTATGGGGGCACCTCTGGGGGCATTATTGGTGTATGGGGGCACCTCTGGGGGCATTATTAGTATATGGGGGCACCTCTGGGGGCATTATTAGTATATGGGGGCACCTCTGGGGGCATTATTAGTGTATGGGCGCACCTCTGGGGGCATTATTAGTGTATGGGCGCACCTCTGGGGGCATTATTAGCTCATGGGGGAACCTCTGGGGGCATTATTAGTATATGGGGGCACCTCTGGGGGCATTATTAGTTCATGGGGGCACCTCTGGGGGCATTATTAGTTCATGGGGGCACCTTTGGGGGCATTATTAGTATATGGGGGCACCTCTGGGGGCATTATTAGTATATGGGGGCACCTCTGGGGGCATTATTAGTATATGGGGGCACCTCTGGGGGCATTATTAGTATATGGGGCCACCTCTGGGGGCATTATTAGTATATGGGGGCACCTCTGGGGGCATTATTAGTATATGGGGGCACCTCTGGGGGCATTATTAGCTCATGGGGGAACCTCTGGGGGCATTATTAGTGCATGGGGGTACCTCTGGGGGCATTATTAGTTCATGGGGGCCACCTCTAGGGGCATTATTAGCTCATGGGGGCACAGCTGGGAATCCTACATACAGGGGGCACAGCAGGGGATCCTACATACAGGGGACATCCCACACAGCGCAGTTACTATGGGAGCCTACAGGGGGGAGAAAGGAAAGGAAGTTGCTAGAAATGTGCGGAGCCTAAATTGTTTGTCTCGCAGGTTCTAAGGGGATGAAACGTATCTGGAAGGAATCATCATGGAGGTCTGGGCCGGATGGAGAGGAAAAGGGAAAGTGACGCCTCAGATCAAAGAAGACGTCACCGGTGAGTCACTGTATGACACTTTTCTTATTTTGTAGAACATCATTTAGTAGGGGCGCCCCGAGGTGACAGCTACTACATTATCTGTACTCAGAGATATCACTGTGTTATCTGTTGTATTACATAGGACTGCAGGTGACTACTACATTATCTGTACTCAGAGATATCACTGTGTTATCTGTAGTGTTACATAGGACTGCAGGTGACAGCTACTACATTATCTGTACTCAAGAGATATCACTGTGTTATCTGTGGTGTTACATAGGACTGCAGGTGACTACTACATTATCTGTACTCAGAGATATCACTGTGTTATCTGTGGTGTTACATAGGACTGCAGGTGACATCTACATTATCTGTACTCAGAGGGATATCACTGTGTTATCTGTGCTGTTACATAGGACTGCAGGTGACATCTACTACATGATCTATACTCAGAGGTATCACTGTGTTATCTGTGCTGTTACATAGGACTGCAGGTGAAATCTACTACATTATCTGTACTCAGAGATACCACTGTGTTATGTGGTGTTACATAGGACTGCAGGTGATATCAGGTGATTTCTCCAGGTTGCAGAAGTTCAAACTTCATCGTGCCCTGGTGTGCTGGTGTCTGTATGTGTGTATACATGTGTGCTGGTGTCTGTATGTCTGTATACATGTGTGCTGGTGTCTGTATACATGTGTGCTGGTGTCTGTGTGTGAGATCAATTCTAGAGAACTGGCACATATACCCCATTTTCCCCAGTGGCTTAAAATGTAACCTCTGTTATACAGTTATAAAATTGTAGAAATTAAATGTGAACAAGGTGCAATTCAAATAGACACTTACTTGTATAGCTGCCTCTTGTGCTCTGTATGCAGTGCATTATATTCACCCCTGCAACGTACAATTTATAGCGTGTCTACAAGCCCAGCGGGGCTCATTATGATGGAGACTAAAACTTATACAAAGTGGGGTAGGGGTTCCCCTGTATTCAGAATGCTGTTGAGTGCTAGGCAATGCCCCGTTTGGGGTTATTGAATTTCGAGGGTCTATGCAGAGCAGGATAAAGACACCTCTGCTGCACAAACAGGATCTCCTAGAAAGCGTTCTCACCGCCATGTATTCGCTATCACTGGCTTGGGTGAGCTAAACTAGTCTGCCTGGGGGGGGGGTGATTTGTATATGCTCACTAACATGGAACAGCCTCATTATATTAGCCTTATCAACATATTCTATGTTAGTGAGCATACCGGGGGGGGGGGATATTGGTGAACATATACAAATCAAACAGCCCCCCCCAGACCCTCGAAATTCAATAACCCCAAACGGGGCATTGCCTAGTACTCAACAGCATTCTGAATACAGGGGAACCCCTACCCCACTCTTGTATAAGTTTTAGTCTCCATCATAATGAGCCCCGCTGGGCTTGTAGACACGCTATAAATTGTACGTTGCAGGGGTGAATATAATGCACTGCATACAGAGCACAAGAGGCAGCTATACAAGTAAGTGTCTATTTGAATTGCACCTTGTTCACATTTAATTTCTACAATTTTATAACTGTATAACAGAGGTTACATTTTAAGCCACTGGGGAAAATGGGGAATATGAGCCAGTTCTCTAGAATTGATCTGAACCAAATTATACCTCCCAGCAAGGCGTGGGGCAAACACACAATTTATTTATTTTTTTTAATTAATGTGGGGGGCCCAGACACTTTGGTTGTATGGGGCCCCGAAATTCCTGATGGCGGCCCTGCCCACACAGTAATGGTCTTAGACAGTAGGATTGTAATTGTATAAACCAAGCCACATAAGGGATGGGGCTTATGTAAATGGGGCATGTTTTTGTGGAGTTCCTGGGCAATTGGGGGGGGGGGAATTAAATGTCCAAAATTCAGCTTTCTTTTTTTTTTTTTTTTTGCAAGTATGATGGCTTACAAATACAGTGTGTGTTCCAGTGAACGTTACCGTCATCTATATCCACTGCCCCCACATAGGTCACAAACAACACAGACACAATCTTTCAATGTTGGCGTCATTAAAAACTCACCATATGGCCACTTATTATGACTAGTGTATGTCACCTGAGGGATAGGTTCACCAAGCACATGTACAGTATATGTCACTTTTACTCATTTGCCCACACAGAGTTATCAGAAGTGACATGTATTTTCTCAGGCAAGACTATGTCTGTCTATTCATTTACTGTATTCTGATCAAACTGTTCACATCACAACCCCTCGGCGTATATACCTCAGACAGAGGTCTGCAATGTATACACTGTGATATGTCGGCGGAATATATATGTATTCTTATTGTTTGCTATTAGTGACACAAAGGACACTCCTTTAGCCTCCATCGAGCCAATAAAGACCTTTGCAGACACTCGGCGGAGATCACAACCGTAATCGAAACACGAATGTCTCATGATATCCAGCGATGCCGCCTCCCTCATTATATTTAGAAAGGACGTGTACATTAAAGGCTCCATTCACATAGCTTGCTGTGCTGGGACTTTCATTTCCGTGACATTGGCAGAATGACGCAGTGGGAAGGGGTCCCGTGCTCTCACACTTGATACGGTGGGGATGGTTTCCCCTAGCAACTAAGGGGATGTCCTGCAGCTGTCACAGCGACACCAAGGAGATTTAGCAGAAAAGAAGAAAAAAAAAAGGGTCGTCAGGATTAAGGACAAACCCGTGCATTTGTTGGTTTTCGTCTAAAGACAAACACTAGAGATTCTGACACCTTTTGCCTATACTTACTGGTCAATTAGAATCTGATTTTTCCAGGTCAAATATTAGTCCTTTGCCTGTGCAAAAAGAATAGGGGACAAAATAAATCAAAATGATGTCCCATTACTGGGTGTGACCCCTAATGAGGAGGAAAAAAAGATTGGAGCCCTTGCAGAGAGGGGGAAGCGATGGGGATGTCTAGGGCACCAGCCTGACCTGGGGCCATCCTCTCTCCATGGCACGCACAGCCGCTCTCATTTATCATTTCTCCTTAGGCTCCAACTTGAATAAACTGTATGTTTTTACGGCTATTATCATCTGACAGGCATATGTCACAATAGATCACCGTGCAGCCATCATACATGACTTCTATTATTGTTTGTAAAAAAAAAAAAAATCAGCCTTATAGGTGAACACATGTTTTTCCTCCTGTAAGAACGAAAAACAAAAATGATTATAACGTGCACAAAATGTGTTAAACGTGTTAGATTTTAATTCAGCCGTATTCAGCATTACATGTGCTAGCCGGGCTGCCTGTCTGACAGCACCGGTGGATTAGGTTTCCTGTTAATGATGATGGTAACACAAACAGAGGGGACTTGCTGAGCTTCTGCTGAAGCAGCAATAGGAAAGCCTTTGCCTGGTATCATCATCTTTCACAAGTCTTCCCCTTATAATACTAAGGGTATATTGCTGTCAAGCCGCAAACAGGATGTTACCGAATAAGTTAGTGCCCTTTTGGGACCCTGGCTGCCCTTTAAGCCTCCAACCACTGAGCTATACATACTCGTCTGTGCCACCGGATGGTTTTCGGCTACAACAGACGCCTGGTTTTGCAGCTCTCTCATATCACAATAGCTGCCATTGTTTACATTTTAAAGGATCAGTATTCCTCAACCCCCTTTTTGTCCGGAGAAATTCACAACCCCCCCTGAAATGACGCATGGTTGTTTACATCTGGAATTATCCTTCTCCACAATACTAGGGAGTTTCAGCATTTCCATTTTGGTTTCCCCCTGACTTTTGTACGTTGCAATCCAGGCGAGCGCATACAGCTCGAGTCTATGATTATGATTTTTTTTTTTATTCTCCCTAATGCAGCAGGAACATCATGCCAGTCGTAGATTACTAGAAGTAAGAAATCCAGGGAACCTCTTGAGAGAAGATTAAGAGGAGGACGGACTCAGAAAGGCCTGGTTTTGGTGTAATTACTGCATAATGCCAAGGACAAGCTGAGTTCTGCAAGAGGTGACCTTCTGACTTCAGATTAGCAGATAATCTGGGGACACATTGCGTGTCTGCATGGCTCGCTGTGCACTCATAGCCGAGCAGGTCTTTCCTAGCAGATAGGGGGGAATCTCTATCCCAGCCATATATATTGTACAGTAGTATAAATTTATGTTTCTACTGACCAGAAACATATAGGAGCAAACCTGCTTCTAAGTCTCTCGCCCACTTATCTGCTTTTACAGCTTCGCTTTTACTGTAAGAGGCTCTATGATGTCATAGCAGCTGATTACAGCCAATGAGATCTCTCCTTTACGCAGCTTTCCATCAAGTCGCCGAGCTGGCAGAAGAGAAGAGAGGGGAGAATTCACTACGGAGGCGTAAATCACTGGTGCAGGCCTCCCATTACAGACAGCAGCAGACGTGGAGGGTTTTTCTTGCTTTTTTTTTTTTTTTAATTCATGAATACGGGTCCATTGATTTAAAAGGTAGTGGAGATGATCTGATACTCTATTGCGCAAATACATTTTTAATAGATGAAAGTGAAAGAGCCTGCCGGAGTAGCTGATTCTCCTAAAAATTGGGATTTCATGGTGTCTTATGAATGACACCATGTGTATAAAATGTCTCATTTATACAAGTTATATTACATCATATACAGTCTATAAGAATTGAGCATCATGTATATAGGGGAAAGGAGGCCTAATTACAAAGATCAAGCCCCTCCATTAGGGTATGTTTGGAAAATGGAATAAAATGTGATGTTTATTTCCATGGCAGATATCCAAGACTGGGCCTTGAATGTGCTGTAGACATACTGTGGACGTGCAGCAGATTATACCCCATGCAGCCCATCCCCACCATTTTTTAGCTAGGACAGGTGCAAAAAACTGTGTGTGAACATGGTTGCTTAAGTCCCATTAACATGCCTGGTACCATGTCCACAGAAATCTACATGAAAACTCAGTGGGGGAGATTTATCAAACATGGTGTAAAGTGAAACTGGCTTAGTTGCCCCTAGCAACCTATCAGATTCCACTTTTCATTCCTCACAGACACTTTGGAAAATGAAAGGTGGAATCTGATTGGTTGCTAGGGGCAACTGAGCCAGTTTCATTTTACACCATGTTTGATAAATTTCCCCAGTGTGTATATACCCCTAGGTTTAACACCCACAAATGCCTGATGTTTTTTTACCCTTCTTGCCCTTTCCATCACTGCTCTTCTTTGCAAATAGTTCAGTTCCCCTGGAGAAGGGAGTCCTGCATAGGTTCTCACCACCCAAACACAAAGGAGATGAGACCAGCCAAGTCTAGGGCCACATAGCAGTCACAGTCTCTATGCTATGTATGACCTTGTGTACTCGCCGAGAACATTGCTCCCGTAACACTGCATGCATCAAAGATTAGTTATAAAGGCACAGTGGTACCCAAGCTATTATCATACCATATTTAATTTGACATCGGATTATAACAATGATCGGTTTGTGCGTATGAAATACAGAAAATACTATTTTCTCTGCATGATATACCATGGCTCTATAGCATGCAAACTGCGTGTGTCTATACCATGGTGTCTGCATGGGTCCTTGTCACTGCTCAGCACTGCAGAGTTATATATAGACCCTGTATCTGCAGTCTCAGTGCTGCCTCTGTGCACTAGGATTACAGAGACCGATGGAGGTCAGGCTCATACAAAGCAGGATTAACTCCTTCTTCACCACAGGCCTTCATATTCATGGTCCACTCACGTCAGCCCTTTATTTTAGTACCCATTTATTACCAAGATTACATCCATCTTAAATATAAAGTATTCAGAAGGTTGGAACAACAATTGTCTCTTGGTTCACTGTTGTTTAGAAAAAAGAATAGATGCGTCGATTGTAATAAATAACATTGCTTATACTGTAGAGGGAAGAGTTTCATGGATAAAGAAGGAGCAGAGGGTAACAGGTCTATGTATAGTCATTTTCTTAGTGAAATTTCCGCTTGCTCAGGACCCTGGACAGCAGCGGACATAGGTGTAGTTGGCAAGAGAGGAAGTGGGCGGAGGGCTCCACAGGTTAAGACCTATGCCATTATTTATGGGGACATCAGAAACCAATATATCATCAAGCTTAACATCTTTAAATTCCGTTTGTGAAGCAGATAAACAGTATGGTGGATTATTACTTTGATTTAAATGTGTCACCTGATATGGTCAGAACTAAAGGCAGATACTTGCAGATGTTTATTGGCTTTAGAAATAAAGAGTTAACAGAGCATGGATCCCCTCCAGTTGTATTGTCACTTCTCCAAAAAAGTGGTTGGAAGTCTGAAAAAAGTGGATGTCCTTGTGTTACAGAGGTCCCCACAGCTAGTTCTCGGAAAAGTGACGGCTGAACAGGGGTTTTCCAAAGCAGGAAACCTCCGTAAGGAGGACTCCAGGGAAATAAAATCTAATGTGGGCAGGGGGGTGCGGCAAGATAAATAATGTATACTTACCTGTCCCTGTGCACCTACAGTGCAGCATCATCAGCCTGCTCTCACCCTCCAGTCTCTAGTTTCTCCTGACTTACTGTGTCATCAAAACACAGGGGAAGTACCCACTCAGCCAATCAGTAACTGCAGCAGTGTCCAGCCCCTGTCATCAACGTGGCAAGAGCAGGAGCCGCAGGAGGCCAGTGGGGATCCAAGAGCAGTGTTGCATTGCTGCGGTGGCACACGGACAGGTAAGTATACATTCTTTATTATGTTCCCTCACTCCCTTCCCACACTGCATTTACTGATCTCTTAATAAGTTGAAAGTCCATACTGTAAACACAGGACAGAAATGAGCAGGGGGGAGTAGCTTGATAGGTAAAGAAAGAAACACTTTTCTCTCATAATATTATATAAAGTTTTGTATATTTACTTATTTATACTATTGATTTATGGAAAGTTTGTTGAAAATACAGTAAGCATTTAAGGATTCTCCCTGGCATTTGTCTAATTGCTGTGAATGTCTCCATCTATATTGTTCTTGATTATCCTCTTATTCTGTTTGGATACATGATGTCCATAGTGTCACACAACCATGACACTGATCAATGCACATTTCAGTAGCTTGGTGTCCATTGGGGCGTGCAGCAATTGACTACCCCAGTAACATGATATTATGTCCATATTGACATCTACAACAGAAAAGAGGACAGGACAGAGATCAAAAGCATATTAGGCAGTCATTTGCAGCTTTTCAGAATATCTCAGAAAGCCATTTTACTATGCTGAAAATAAGAACTTCAGCTTTGTCTGCCTTGTGTCTCTATCTGGAGTTGGTCAAAGGGATACAGTAATTCCAGATCATCACCTGGTGATGATTACAGAAGTCCGACGATTTAAAAAATGTGATTGGGGCGGGGAATACTGTATAACAAACAATCACAACTCACCTCTCTCCATGCCATAGCAGTGCTGGATTGCTGCAGGACACTGCTGTAGTCACAGATTGGCTGAACGCACAATCCATCAGCTGGGACAGGCATTTTTATCCCCCCCCCCCCCCCCCCCCCGAGTTATGACGTCATTGGAACTTCCGGCAGTTGTCCCAGGGCCTATGAAATGGCACTTTACTGGCAGGGGGAGAGGTAAGTAATGACTGATTATTATGTTCTCCCCTGCCTCTGCTGGCTGTAAAATTTTTCAAATTGCTAGAGCTTATAGGTAAATTGTGGCCACTAGCGATGAGGGCAAGTGGAGCATGCTCGAGTCTGATCATTCAGCATTTGAGTACTGGTGGTTCAAGAAGTTGGATGCCACCCTAGGGGGTCCATGAAAATATGGATACAGTCATAGGATCATCTCTAGTGGCCACGAGATATGAGATCACAGCCTCACACTGTTATATAGCAATTAGACTAGTGCTACCTGGCTACTTTCCCTGATCTGTGTGTGTAATGGCTCAAAATCAATGTGTTGCAATACCTGCATTATGCTGCATTGCAGCTAATAAAAGTAAATGTGGATTCAGTGCAACCTCCTACATTGCTGCGATGATGCAGCAGTAACAACAACCTTTGGCATGGCCATAACCACTGTGTAGCCCTATTCTAAATCATAGTGAATGTGGTTGTACTGTGGCCTGCAAATTGCAGTGACTTCATCCAGAAATCCAGCCAGTTTGTGGTACTGGCAACTGAAAAGGGTAATATGACACATTGACGCAAGCCCAAAGAAATACGGCGCTATTGGCTGCCTCACTATTACCAACACAGCGCAGCGTCCCTTTACTCATGTGTCATGTGGATGAGAACATCAGCCTAGCTCCAATAGTGAATATAGCATGCACAGCCATTTTGCACTAAATGTCAGTCTATTATACTATAATAATGCCAATGCTGCCCTATAAGGCTATGTTCACACGTCGTAAGACACCGGCCGTTCCGTGACCCGGCCGGGTCATGGAGGCCGGACTCTGAAAAGATCATCCCGGCCAGTACTGCAGTAGTGGCCAGATGATCTTTCACGCCGCACCTGAGCGCGCCCCCAACAAAACTCCTCACAGCACACTATGAAGCTTGCGGCCAGAGCCGAGCACTCCATAGTGTGCACTGACAGGGCTTTCTGCGGCCGTTATTAACTGAATAGCTGCCACAGAAAACTGACATGTCATTTGTTTGCGGCGCCGCTAGGGGTCCCGGCCTGAGCGTATTCTTTGTGTATACGCTCGGCCAGGATCCCATTGAGACCTGGCCAACGTATTTTCTCATATTAAGTATGGGCGTAGAAATACGACGGCCGTAGAAATACGAAGAAATACGTTGTGTGAACATAGCCTAAGAGTGCATTGTTTTAGTGTACCCTTGTACTGATATTGGACATTGTTTTTATTGATGCAGCATAACATGACAATCTGTCGTAGCCTTAGGCTGGGTTCACACTGTGTTTTTGCAATCCATTTTTTTTATCCATTTTTTGCAAAAAAAAAATGGATGTAAAAAAACCTGAATTTGTGTGCATCCATTTTGATCTATTTTTACAATTGACTTCCATTCTATCAAAAAAAATGCACACAAATGCATCCGTCTTTTTCTTCAGTTTTTGGGGGTTTTTTTTTGCAAAAAACAGATGAAAAAAATTAATTGCAAAAACGCGGAGTCAACCCAGCCTAAGTTGCAATTTTAGCAGTACAACAGCCATCTAATGTAATGCACCCACAAGTAACTGTGTAACCCTGGCCAGAATGAGCAGTTTTTGCCTCCACTTTATGGCAATGAAATAGTTGTATGTACTACCTCTGTTTGATGTACACACTGATCACTGTGGTTCATTGGTATGCCATAGCTTGCGCTGTCAGAAGATCCATACCACCTATCGATTGCATTGGGTTATAAGGTAAATTATAAAGAGAAAGAGATTTGTAACTGCGAGGGATTTCTCCTCTTCCCGTAGAGTGTGTGGCTGCAGGTTTCTTGTTTATTATCATGGCCGCGGCTCACTCACACCAGTGGCTTATTCTTAGATCTACCTCCTATAAAGGTGCACGTTGATTGAGAAGAAAGATACCTGTGAAACTCAGTGCTCACACGTCACAGCATCCCATGTTCCCCAGATCATTTACAATCCACAGAAATCACAAAGCAGATGGATAGTGAGCAGATCAGGGCTAAGCTGTGCTGGGGAGATTACAGGGGGAGCTATTTGTATAGGACGGAGGGCTGGGCAGATGGTGCTCTATCAAACTTCATCTCTCGATCCCTTTCTCTCTTTCACTCCATCCTCTTTGTCTGACGTCCTCTTTTATCTGCTGTAATTCAATTCCCTGAATGTGGAAATAATTGAACGGGAAAAATGGAAATATTACAGTCTACCCATAGAGGTCTAAAGTAATGATGAAATTGATCAGATTTTACATTGGAGAATCAATGAATTGTAATATTATTACAGGGTTCTGCCGGAATAGTATCAATGCGAAAAACTCCCCAGTTGATAGCCTTACGTGAGCAAGTGGGTCACATAGTTACGCATGGGTACTTCTAGTTTTATGTTTTTAATCCTGTTTACATCCATTCTATGTTATATAATGCAGCTTTCTTCTTCATTTTTTTTCCCTGGCCTTTGACTAAGAATTAGTTATTAACCTCTTCCTCTTCTACTGTAAGCAGTTAACATTGTAATGGCATTGTCCCAGAGGAAAAGAAAACATAACGGCAATGAAAAAACTAGTGCGGAAGCTAGTATTAGAAACCCTGTGTGATACAAAGTCATTTAGCATGGGTGTCAGGTGCTCACACATTATTAGTTTCCTATCATGCAGAATGTGCGCTGCCACAAACATACAGTCATTACCCCCGGACACCAATTTTTGTCTGTTCTTCACCGACCCTATCTGCTCCTGCGTCTATACAAAAAAATTGCTATTCTCGGATGATTATCACCCATGTGCAGATGCTTCTTGTAAAGCGAAAGGGAAGGCAATACATTTAAAACTAAAATGGAGTCTATTTTTTTGTGCTATAGCAAGGTCATATATTAGACCGTATACATATTGTTGCCCTTGCTGTGCACAGGAGGATTAGAGGATTCATTTTTAGGGAAAATAGTATTGTTTGAACAATTTACCTGAAAATTGAATGTGGAAGAAAATGTGAAAAAAAAATTGGTTTTCCTGTTATTTACCAGTTTCGAAAAGATATCAGCTTCAGTGCGGAATAAGAAACTTCTATGAATGAAAAAAAAAGAAGAAAAAAATCACCTTTAGGTTAGGTTAACAATAGAGATGAGCAAACCTCGAGCATGATCGAGTCGATCCGAACCTGAACTTTCGGCATTTGATTAGCGGTGGCTGCTGAACTTGGATAAAGCCCTAAGGCTACGTGGAAAACATGGATATAGTCATTGGCTGTATCCATGTTTTCCAGACAACCTTAGAGCTTGATCCAGGTTCAGCATCCACCACTAATCAAATGGCGAACGTTCGGGTTCGGATCGACTCAAACCTGAACCCGGTTCGCTCATCTCTAGTTAACAAACACAATAAAATAGGCAAAAATATGGCAGTAATATAGTTATAAAATGCTGCTGTATTTTTTGACTAATTATGTGCTACATTAAAGGGAACCATTCACCTCCCTGAGGGAGAGTGAGTTGGTCTCCATAGCTTACAGCTCTCTGATGCTGTGCTGGGCAGTCTCCAGTAAGGTGGCAATTCCAAATTCTTGATCTTTAAAGGGGTTGGCCATTTTATAGTAAAATAGTTCAGTGTACAGTATTAGTAACTGTACTCAATATATATACTGACAGCAGCTCCCTGTGTACCTCATAGAGCTAAAATTAGACTCCCCTCCTCCAGGCTGGGCTGCCCTGCTCTGTTATGTTTCTGTGACCATGCTCCACCCTCTGTGTCCTCGATAGGCATATACAGGCTCAGTGTTGGACACTTGGTGGTGGGGCACGGTCACATGCTCCTCCATGTCGGCCATTTTATGGACAGAAACAAAACAGAGCAGGGCAGCACAGCCTGGAGGAGGAGTGTCTGATTTTAGCTCTTTAAGGTACACAGGGAGCTGCTGTCAGTATACACAGTGAGTACACCAAAATACTGTATATTGAACTATTTTACTATAAAGTGGCCAACCCCTTTGATCATCTGCCCCAGTGCCCGGTAACTAGGCATGAGGGTGGAGCCACAGCGGCATGTAGTCACTCTACCTCTACCATCTTCCCAGTCACTCACGCTTGATTTCCAGCCTGAGTGCTAGGAACTTAATGCAAAGCCCTGCACTCAGACTGCTAGTCAGGAGTGAGTGGCTGGGCAGAGAGCGGAGGCAACGTGACTGCATGCCCTGCCCTCATCTTTAGTTGCTGGGCAGTGTGACAGACGACTGAAAATCAAGATTTTTAAATTGTTGCCCTAGGCACAACATTTGAGGCTGTACAAGGCAGCTGTAATGTACTGTGGCTAACTCACTCTTCCTCAGGGAGGTGATTGGTTCCCTTTGGGCCAGGGATGGGGAACTTTCGACCCTCCATCATTTTTGTCCGTCATTATTAAAAGACAGACACCTTTTTTTCAACAAAAGCTTGCCTGTTTTCCTAATGGGAATATAGCCTAAAGTCTATGAAAAAAACATCCATCTGCACACATTGGGGGAGATTTATCAAACATGGTGTAAAGTGAAACTGGCTCAGTTGCCCCTAGCAACCAATCAGATTCCACCTTTTATTTTCCAAAGTGTCTGTGAGGAATGAATAGTGGAATCTGATCTGAGAGTTTTACTTTACACCATGTTTGATAAATCTCCTCTCATTGTTTAAAAAAACAGATAAATTTTTCATGCAGCACATTATTAGATTAAAAATACAGTCACCTTTTATATCTATGTTATGCTTTTATTTTACTGTGTGTGAACCTAGCTTTACAGGGGTTGTCCAGGCAGCTGACTTTTTAGTTTTGGGGTCATGATGTTGCAGGCGTCCTCAGCCAATAAGCAGCTGAGGTCATTGCTGACTGACTTGTTGGGCCTGCAATGTTACATAGCTTTTCAAGTAAACCATATTTTTCTTGCAATTTTATACCTGTCAGATCACAAAGGATGCGATGCTATCTGTGAACTGAATGCCACAGGGAGCGGGGAAAATTTTTGGCACATGATCTGGCCATCATCCAGTCCAGAGCTTTTTGGGAGGAGATGATTGGTATTTTGGTGAGACTTTTGGGGATACCTATACCCTGTGATTCTAAAATTTGCCATTTTGGGGGTATTGGATACATCAACAAAAAAATCATATTATGAGAAGCCCTATTTATGGCCTGAAAAACCATAGTCTTGCATTGGATGGACCTACGCCATGACTACCTCTAACCCCAGCAGATTTATAGGTATCAAGGATTCTTTCTACAGATTAGTGGTTTGTCATTGTACTTACTGTATATTTGGGTCTGCCGTCAGCAGTGCACCCCTTTTCCTCTTTTGCTTTTCTTCTGTGGTTTGCCATCCCACCAGTCGGATTCTGAGGATCTTCGGTCATCAATCCCAGAACATCTCTTTAACTATTCAATAAGATTCCAGTATGATAGGAACAAAATAGTCACATAATATATGAGTCATAATTCCCAGTCATTAGCCAACATACATTACAGAGTGCTCACATGTGGATATTTAATAGATTTTTCTACATCTCACGATCACTTTAGAAATAAAGCATTTACTTTAATTCATTATATATAAAAGGATTATCATGTTTGTTGCATGTCCTTTTTATAGGTTGTGGAACAGACAAGAATTTACATAATATTCTTTTGCTTATACCCATTGTACTCATTGTAATCTAAAGAGCCTGGCTTAGGGATAATGGGATTTATTTGTCTTTAGTAACTACTATGGTCTATGATCTCAATGGCACAAACCATTGGTAAGAAGTCATAGTGTCAGTCTGCCCCAGAGGAGAAGAAAAAAGTATATTGGTGGCATAAAAAAAAGCTATACTCCCCCACATCCCCCACAGCTGCAATGCCAATGCTTCCGATCCTGCTTATCACTGTTACTTCCTGGTCCCTGGTGACCTCTAGTGAACACAGGAACTGTATTGAATACCTAAATGCATCAAAACTACATATAACATGAACTGCCACCATCACCGTCCTGCCAGGTGAACTCATTAGATATCATGAGCTGACCTGCAGTCATGAGACCCCACCCACTCTCTCTGCAAAGCCAGAGGCTTCATGGGAAATGGAGGCAGTAATTTCAGAGGGCAAATATGAATCAAATATGGCTGAGAACTCATGCTTGCCATTTCAGCTGAAACAGGAAATGTGTACCTAAGAACCTCTACATTATTCTCTAATAATGATGCTGCACTATATAGGCAAAAAAAATTCCCTATAAGTTAGAGTTGCCTAATAGGGTACCAGAAAGCCCTTTAAGACTTGCCTATGCAATACACATAGCGCTGCCTGCCTCTGTATGGTAGGTAGGACGATGACACATCTTTTCATCCTAAATACCACCTGTACACTGCTAATCCCTTAGCCGTGGGCCTTTTTTTTTACCCTTAGAGGACCGGGCCAACTTCAATTTTTGCGTTTTCTTTTTTTCCTCCTTGTGCTTAAAAGGCCATAGCACTTACATTTTTTCACCTAGAAACCCACATGAGCCCTTATTTTTTACGCCACTAATTGTACTTTACATTGACAGACTGAATTTTTGCATAAAGTACACTGCAAAACCAGAAAAAAATTCAATGCGTGGTGAAATTGAAAAAAAAATTAATACATTTTATGCCATTCGCCCTGGGGTAAAACTGTCTTGTTATATATGTTCCTCAAGTCGTTATGATTACCACGACATGTAACTTGTATAACTTTTATTTTATGGCTTTCAAAAAATTCAAACTATTTTTAACAAATATATGTTCCTTAAAATCGCTCTATTCCCAGGCTTATAATGCTTTTATCCTTTGGTCTATGGGGCTGTGGGAGGTGTCATTTTTTGCGCCATGATGTGTTCTTTCTATCGGTACCTTGATTGCGCATATTCAACTTTTTGATCTGGATTTGATGCTACCAAAAATGCGCAATTTTGCACTTTGGAATTGTTTTGCTCTTACGCCGTTTACCGTGCGAGATCAGGAATGTGATAAATTAATAGTTTGGGTGATCACACACGCGGTGATACCAAACATGTTTATTTATTTATAACATTAGAAAATGGGGGTGATTCAAACTTTTATTAGGGGGGGGTTATTTATTTATTTTTTTACACTTATACTAGAAGCCCCCCTGGGGGACTTCTAGTATATCCACACTGATCTCTCATTTTGATCTATGCAGTATAGTAAGAATAGAGTGCTGAAAGCAATAGAGTGCCGAGCCGGGATCAGCGCCATTACGGCGCAGACCCAGTCTGGTGCCAGAAGCAAGGATCGCCCCTCCGCCATTGCGTCCTGGGGGTGGGGGATCCACCCGACTAGACACCAGGGAAGGGCTGCAGTAAGTGTTCAGATGCAGCTGTCAACTTTGACAGCTGCATCTAAATATTTAATTAGCCGGCACGGCGATCGGACCGTGCCCGCTAATAGCCGCGGTGTGGGCTACAAGCGGCACCCGGGATTGTGGCGGTTCAGAGCGGCCCCCCTCTGAATGCCCCTTGCGACCACTTATAACTTATAGCTTAGGTAGCATTTTCATGGTGACGGGTTCCCTTTAAGAAAAGGGAACCATTATGTCTATCATGTACGGATTTTCCAATGTCAGAAAATCTCCATGCATTACAGAAGCGTCTCTAGGTGTGGGAATTCCGATTATTTCACCCCTCATTTGACCTGCTTCTTAGCCATGGCGTTGGACAAGTGCATTTTCAGTGTAATACAGTCAATGAATTCTCTGGGGCATGTGTGGAAGTCCTTTCTATTCTTATGAATGTATTGTGGCACACCAAGTAGGTAGGTGGAAGGCGGACGCACAGCAGCCAGCTTAATGAGTGTATATGCAGCTAGCTTACAGGCTCATGTTTACACTGGTATACAGGCATGCTGTGTGTGTGTAAGGCTTATTTGTGACAGCGGTTTGTGCAGTATTACAGCATCGTGCGCTTTGGTATGAATGCTAACACTGAGCAATGCTCTCCAAAAAACAGAACTGTCTTTGATAAATCCAGACCCTCGACTGCTATCTCTGGCTTTGAAAGTTAATCTCTTGCAATTTCCCTATAGGTTCCTCTTCCATCTGCTGTCTGCTTATTCCTCTCTCCATACTCATAACTCTGCTCTTTTTATGCCTGGTCTTTTTTCATTCTCTCTCTTCCTCAAAGCTTTCTGTTATGTTCTTCCTATCCTTTCATGTTCTGTCGTCCTTTCCCATCTGACTCTCACTACCATTCCACAAATTCCTTACACATCCTGGAACCATCATGTCCGCGAGAGCCTTTTTTCCACAGTCTCCTACCACCAGCTCTTGTCCTCTTATAGCAAATACTTGCTTAATTCTTTCTTGGTTTTAATTGTAGTCATCGGGGTTTGTTTTGCTGAAGACTGAGAAATCTTTCCTTTTAAGATCTGTTAATACTTATGAAATAAGCTCTTCCCACTTATATAATTTTTTAAGGGAACGTCCATTTTGGACACAGCCTTTTTTCTAAGAATGATCTAATGATAAAAGTATTAAGGATGTTCATACACATAAAGTTAATGCCAATATCAGCGTGTCTGACCAACCGTCATATGTTTATGTGTCCTGCCTCTCTACCATTTTGTTCTAATGGGAGATGAGCTGCCACCAAAGGTGTCAGTTAACGGCTTATTCTTCGCTCTCCATTGTAAACACTTGCATGCTCAAACAAGCTAAGCATGCATATAGGGCAGGTTCCAGGTTTTTGTGGGCCCTTGGGTGACAGAGCCTCAGTGATCTCCTCATCCATCTACAATACACCCATCATCCACACACTGTGCAATCACTTGAGGCACCACTAACATACACAAACACACATTATTAACACAGATACTGACTGACACTGACCAACTGAAACACACACTAACTGACTGACACAGACACTGACTGTGACACACTTAGACACTGACACACAGCACTTACAGCTCAGTCTTCTGCCTCTGCCTCTCTGTCGTGGTTTTTTACACTGTAAGGTTAAGGACCTACGGGTCATGTGATCAGGTCCTTCACCCATCTCCTGTGTCTTTTCATCAGCCTGCTCACCCTGCACTAAAGTGAGTGAGCTGAACATTAAAACATCAGGCTCCTCTCCTTCTCTGGGCCTGTAGAGGCACTGTGGGCCCTGGCACCTTACCGGGTAAGGCCTGTACTGACGCTGGCCCTGCATGCATATGTAAAAGGGTCCTTGGAAGAATATCTGATGGCTGAACAAGCTTTCAGCCAACAGCTGTCTAAAATGTATGGGCATCTTAAGGCTCTGTTCACATCTGTGTCATGCTTTCTATTAATAACAGAAACAATGCCACAGTGCCAGGTCCAACGTATGATTAATGCCATTGATCTCTAATGGGCGTCTGTTATTTTTACATCAAAAATAGCACTGCATGGCTAATGGCGCATCTGATGCGAAGTATAGCCTGAACCAGGAAGCTCCTTAATTCTTCAAAGGAGACATAACATCTTCTTATGTGTTCCCTTCCTCATCTCCCAGGGAAAGATGGGGTTAGAATTTTATCAAAATTGCAATCCTAGAGATATTTTTGTAGGATTGAGATGAGGTGGTGGTGCATATGAATACACAATCCCAGTGCACCTATTCACTTATAACTTTAGAGCCATAGAGATAACACTTGTCAGTATTTGTATTGTAGGATTCATTGACAATAATTTTTGATCTCCTATCCTTGAGATGGGCCATCAATATCGGATCCATTGAGGTCCAGTTTCTGGCACCCCTTTAATTATTTGCTTTGGAAAGGGTTGTGTCCCCTCCATTACCTACTGGGTACAGTGCCGTACATCATGTAGTGGCTGTGCCTAGTACTGCAGAAAGCTCAATCCCATTCACCTAAATGGTACCAAGCTGCAATACCAGATCATTTAAGATTTGTTGCCAGTTGGAATAGAAGATCTAATATTTATTCTGTGGAGGGATGTCATTTATTACAGTAAACATAGAACCATGGGGGATATAATTTTTTACAAAATCATTTAAAAATTTAGCTGTGAATTGACGCTCTCAAAATAACAATCGGGTTGACAAAATTATCTTTAGGTCTATGTCCATATTAATAGGGTATTCTGGGAAAATGTAACTTTTCCCCTATCAACAGGATAGAGGAAATGTAGAAGATCACGGGGATCCAACCCCCTGAACCCCCTGGCGATCTCTGCATCGGACCCCACCAGCTCTGTTATGAATAGAGACCCAGGTTGGCACATGACCCGCGGCTCCATTCATTCCTATGGAGCAACGCAAAGAGCCGAGGACAGCACTCTTGTGGCATATTTGTCTCTTTCCGTCGCTCCATAGGAATGAAAAGAGCCGCGAGTCGTGTGCCAACCAGGGCCTCTATTCATAACATAGCTGGCGGGGTCTGATACGGAGATCGCCGGGGGAGTATAGTAGTCTTAGCCACAGGAGTAAAATTTTCCTGGAATACCCCTTTAAGGCTATGTTCCCACACAGTATTTTTAAACCAAAACCAGGAGTCGATTGAAAAAACAGAACAGCTGGAAATTAAGAAGATGGCAGTCATTTAACAGCAAATATTTACCATTACAGTGGTACCTTGGTTTAAGAGTAACTTGGTTTAAGAGCGTTTTGGTTTAAGAGCTCACAGTTTTTCAAATTTGTGACTTGGTTTAAGAGCATTGCTTTGGTTTAAGAGCTCCCTGTGCTGGGTGGGAGCGTGAGTGGGGGAGGGGCATGGTCTGCATAGCATGGTCTACAGCACTGTACTCTGACCCAGGAAGTCTCCCTCACCTTCCAAATCATAATAGATCCACTTCAGGCTGGGGCTTACATGAGGGGACAGGACTGTGGGGGTAATCTCTTCATAGCTGTCACCCCTCTCTCCCCGGACAAAGAGTGCTGCTATACAGTGCCCACATCTGTCCTGCTCATTCCTTCATGCCCCCTGCAGTCTGTCAGCCCTTGTGTTTTCCATCCTCTCCATTACTGTACAGTAACTTATAATATCACATATTCTGCTGTTTCTGAATGTTTGTTTCATTTGTTTTACATGTTATTCAGAATAATAAATCATTATTTTTGGGGTGTGGAACCAATTGTCTGCATATCAATGATTTCTTATTGGAAAATGTGCTTTGGTTTAAGAGTGGATTTGGATTACAAGCACAGTCCCGGAACGAATTATGCTCGTAATCCAAGGCACCACTGTATTTTAAAATAAATGCCATTATTTTAATATAACGGCCATATTTGCCATTATATGGCGGCCATCCACTAAATGTCCACAGTGTGTGAACATAGCCTTTTTGTGTTCTCAATCCACTCCTTGTTTTGTTTGCAAAATACTGAGCAAAAATACTGTGTGGGAACATAGCCTAACACAGATAAAGTTTTATGTGTGGTACTTGTTTCTTTTAAAGTAAAGTATCATAAAGTAAGAAGGTCATTTTGGGCCGCTGCGACCTCTACATCCTCACCATACATATATATATTCATTATTTGCTGTGTTACTCATCTCCCCTCAGTTACCCTCTCTGATATTCAGCTTTCCTATCTTCCTTGGTCTCTCTGTGTCCTTCTCTTTAATCTCACTGAGCAATTTGTTTGCTGTCAGATAATCCGGATTGCGCTTCCCTTCCAGTATCTTTCAATAAAGCTTCATGACAACATTGTGAAACAGGCTCGTGACTCCTCCGGTTCCTACCTAATTCTCGAGTTGGTGCAGAACACATTTAGTCTTTTTATGTCCTTGGAATGAATAATGACAGTCAGTAGGTAGTAGATGACAGTGGACGATTATCTGAGCTCCCGCTCTAACAAAAGCACAGCTATAACCCGGCGCTAAAGTGAACCTTAAAATTGCTAATTATATTATTATATTGTATGAGAATCAGAGGTGTATTCATGTTCATTTACACTTTACAATGGTCATAGTATAATTTTATGTAACAATCATATGCCTGGAGGGAACACAGACATTTTATGGATTGAGCTACTGCTTTGATGATAGTCGTACACTCTTACAGATAGTTCAGATAGAAAGATATAAGATAGACACACCAATCAGCCACAACATTAAAACTATCATCGGGTAGGTCTCTCGCGTGCTGTCAGAACCACTCTGACTCACAAAGGCTTTGGGTAGGTCTCTCGGGTAGGTCTCTCGCGTGCTATCATAACCACTCTGACTCACAAAGGCAAGGACTCCACAAGACCTGTAGGTGTCCTCTTAATTAGTGACAGATCCTGTAACTTGTGAGGTGTGACCACATCCCACAGATGGTGGATTGAACTGATAAGCAAAGACTTTGGAGGCCAAAACTTGATGTTCCCCCAGTACCATTGCCATGTGGCGTGTGTGTGCGTGGTGGGTAGCTTGTGGGGTTGGTCTGTACAGTGTTTAGGTTGATGATATATGCCACAGTAACATACACATGGTGTTAGGACCAAGATTTCCCAGCACAACATTGCCCATAGCTTCATACTATGTCTTAATACATCGGTGAGCCATGTCTTCCTCCAACTAACACATACCAGATAGTTCATAAAACATGATTCATCAGACCAGGTCACATTCTTCTATTTCTTTATGGTCCATTTATGATGCTCATTTGCCCATTGTAGGCCACAAACAGTGGCCAGACACTATGACTAGTCTGCGGCTATACAGCATGGTCTGTCCCTGTTGTCTACCCATCACAATTTGGCCCATGTAAAAGGGGCCCAGATCCTTACATTAACTCATTTCTCTTGCTTCCACCACATTAACCTCACTTCATCCTTATATAGTTTTAAAAAACACCAACTATCTATCTATCTATCAAAAAGTATATACTCCACAGCACAGAGCAGTGAGTGAAAAAAACAGTGTATTTATTCCATCAAACGTGCAGTAACAAAAAAACGGCATATGGCAGGACACAACGTTTCGATGGCCTCCACCATTATTATCAAGCGTAGGCCAAGCGATGGCGGAGGCCATCGAAACGTCGCGTCCTGCCATATGCCGTTTTTTGTTACTGCACTTTTGATGGAAAAAATACACAGTTTTTTTCCACTTACTGCTGTGAGCTGCGGAGTATATACTTTTTTATGGACTACCTATATCCTTGGTCAGGATCATCCGCTGGCACCAATCTCATTGTCTCATGTAGTGCTGCTCTATATACCATTGTATCTATCTATCTATTCAGGGTGGTCCAAAAGTAGGTGGACAGTATGTGTAGTACGGTGTAATGTGTAACATGGTGTAAAGTGAAACTGGCTCAGTTGCCCCTAGCAACCAATCAGATTCCACTTTTCATTCCTCACAGACTCTTTGGAAAATGAGAGGTGAAATCTGATTGATTGCTAGGGGCAACTGAGCCAGTTTCACTTTACACCATGCTTGATAAATCTCAACCTTCATAACCCTATTACACATACTGTCCACCACCCTATATAGGTAGATAGATAGATAGATAGATAGATAGATAGATAGATAGATAGATAGATAGATAGATAGATAGATACACAGTGGGGAAAAAAAGTATTGGTCAGTCACCAATAGTGCAAGTTCCATCACTTAAAAAGATGAGAGGCGCCTGTAATTGACACCATATGTAGACCTCAACTATTGGAGCCAAAATGAGAAAACAAATCCAGAAAATCACATTGTCTGATTTTGTAAGAATTTATTTGCAAATTATGGTGGAAAATAAGTATTTGGTCAGTAACAAAATTTCATCTCAATACTTTGGTATGTATCCTTTGTTGGCAATGACAGAGGTCAAACATTTTCTGTAAGTTTTCACAAGGTTGGCACACACTGTTGTTGGTATGTTGGCCCATTCCTTCATGTAGATCTCCTCTAGAGCAGTGATGTTTTGGGGCTGTCGCTTGGCAACACGGACTTTCAACTCCCTCCAAAGGTTTTCTATAGGGTTGAGATCTGGAGACTGGCTAGACCACTCCAGGACCTTGAAATGCTTCTTACAAAGCCACTCCTTCGTTGCCCTGGCGGTGTGCTTTTGTCATGTTGAAAGACCCAGCCACGTTTCATCTTCAATGCCCTTGCTGATGGAAGGAGGTTTGCACTCAAAATCTCACGATACATGGCCCCATTCATTCTTTCATGACCCGGATCAGTCGTCCTGGCCCCTTTGCAGAGAAACAGCCCCAAAGCATGATGTTTCCACCCCCATGCTTTACAGTAGGTATGGTGTTTGATGGATGCAACTCAGTATTCTTTTTCCTCCAAACACGACAAGTTGTGTTTCTACCAAACAGTTCCACTTTGGTTTCATCAGACCATACGACATTCTCCCAATACTCTTCTGGATCATCCAAATGCTCTCTAGCAAACTTCAGATGGGCCCGGACATGTACTGGCTTAAGCAGTGGGACACGTCTGGCACTGCAGGATCTGAGTCCCTGGCGGCGTAGTGTGTTAGTGATGGTAGGCTTTGTTACATTGGTCCCAGCTCTCTGCAGTTCATTCACTAGGTCCCTCCGCGTGGTTCTGGGTTTTTTGCTCACCGCTCTTGTGATCATTTTGACCCCACGGGGTGAGATTTTGCGTGGAGCCCCAGATCGAGGGAGATTATCAGTGGTCTTGTGTGTCTTCCATTTTCTAATTATTGCTCCCACAGTTGATTTCTTCACTCCAAGCTGGTTGCCTATTGCAGATTCAGTCTTCCCAGCCTGGTGCAGGACTACAATTTTGTTTCTGGTGTCCTTTGACAACTCTTTGGTCTTCACCATAGTGGAGTTTGGTGTCTGACTGTTTGAGGGTGTGCACAGGTGTCTTTTTATACTGATAACAAGTTTAAACAGGTGCCATTACTACAGGTAATGAGTGGAGGAAATAGGAGACTCTTAAAGAAGAAGTTACAGGTCTATGAGAGCCAGAAATCTTGATTGTTTGTAGGTGACCAAATACTTATTTTCCACCATAATTTGCAAATAAATTCTTACAAAATCAGACAATGTGATTTTCGGGATTTGTTTTCTCATTTTGTAGTTGAGGTCTACATATGGTGTCAATTACAGGCCTCTCTCATCTTTTTAAATGATGGAACTTGCACTATTGGTGACTGACTAAATACTTTTTTTCCCCACTGTGTGTGTGTGTGTATATATATATATATATATATATATATATGCACACACAAAGTATATAGCTGACACCTTTAAATAACTGCATGCAAAATGACAAATGAGTGACTATTTTATTTTAATTATTTTGCCTTTTTATATATATATATATATATATGAGACTACATTTAAAAGGACAAGTCAAAGACATTTTTTTCCCTTTGTGTTAATATATATATATATATATATATATATATATATATTAATGACTGCATACAATAGGACAAATCAAGGACTATTTTTTTTCTTTTGCCTTTAGGTCATTTCACTCTTGAATCTTGTATGTATGGAGGATAAATTATTCCTGTACCCATTTCTGCTTGTACTGCATCTCTACCAGCATGTGCCTAGATATCATGCTGTACATTCTGTTTTATGACATTTGCTATCGTTTCATACAGACATATGTGGGAAATTCACAAACAATTGTGGGTTGGAGGATTTTTTTCTTCCAGTTTTGCAGCATCTGCATTTTCTGACAGAAGTGTGAGGCTATGTGATTGGCGTGCAGCTATTTTAGAGTCTACATGCACAGTTCATCTCGCTGAATATCTACTGAGCATTTCTTGGCTTTGGTTAATGCTCCTGGCATAAAGAGTACAGTTTTCTTCTTACTGTTTAGGCATTTAAAGAAGACCTGTCACCCTCCGTGCTGGGGTGAAAACCGCCCGACCCCCCCCCCCCCCCCCCCGTGGAGCCCCTTATACTTACCCCCTTCTCCTCTCCAAGTCCCGCTCCTGGAACCGGTCCCGCCGCCGAGATATCCCATCCCCGTCGGAAGCCGTGTGTGCAGCGCAGAGATGAGTGCAATGCCCATAGAGAATGACTGGAGCCGTCGGACTCACCTCTGCAGCGCGCACATGGCTTCCGACAGGGATATCTCGGCGGCGGGACCGGTTCCAGGAGCTGGACTTGGAGAGAAGGGGTAAGTATAAGGGGCTCCACAGGGGTCGGGCGGCCTTCACCCCAGAGAAAATCTCTATTCTTTAAGTATTTATCAAAGCAGAAATGTTTTTTTATGGGGATTTGGTACTGTTCTGGACAGTGACTGTCATGCACAGAGGTGGCAGCAGAGAGAACCATATCAGACTGGAAAGAAAACTCCACTTTTTGCAGGACATACAGCCACACAGCAGCTGATAAGTACTAGAAGAATTGAGATTTTTTAATAGAAATCATTTAAAAATCTGTATAACTTTATGACATCAATTGATTTAAAAACATTTTTCCCTGGAGTACTCATTTAAGTCAGAATACATGCTGGCCTCCATATCATAAAGTTGCAGAGTATTATTGGAGGGACACTTTAAGGCTATGTTCACACACAGTATTTTTGCTTAGTATTTTGGTCAGTATTTTGGCATAAAAAGAAAAAGTAGACAGATACCGGCACTACTATGAGGAGTTTGAACAATTCTTATGTTACCACTCTCCCTTGGGGTAAGACACAAAACAGACGCTGGTTGTCTCTGACCACTGGTTGGTGCTCACTTCCTTGAATAGCAAAGGCAAAGTTCATAATCCACACAAAACAAGAAAAGAAGTGTGGGGAGGACACTCACCCTTTTGATGTGATCTTCTTTATTGCAACATGGTGATTTAAAACTTACAGGACATGTTCAGGGCTTAGCAGTGGTACGCCAAGCACCTAGTTGATAGGTAACAGCTGGTCAGTATTTTAAAACCAAAACCAGGAGTGGATAGAAAATGGCAAATAATTGCAGTAGTTTGAAAACAGCCATTATTTGCCATGAAATGACGACCATTCAATCAATTTCAGCAGTGTGTGAATCTAGCCTTAAGGGGGTTTCCCCACTTGCCTTATCTGCAGGATAGAGAATGAGTGGGATTGGTTGGGGTCTACATGTTCCGCCCTCCCCCACGGTTTACGACAACAGGGGTCCCATGTCCTCTTTATCCAATGGTTCAGAGGTGGATGCACTGCCACTCCATTCAGTTTTATGGGCTTGACAACGCTATCTGACTACAGTATGTCAGTATGTCTAGTTGCACATAAGGAGAGAATGTCCTTGGCGGGAAAACCAGTGAGTATTTATATTCACATTGGACATTTATCAAAATGCTCCCCAGGCATACACTACAGAAAAGGGGCAGATGCACCCATTTTCCATAGCGTATGCCAGCTGTATCTCCGTATTTCTGATGGGAGGGCAGGGGGGGTGTGGCAAGGCGGGGAGGAGACATGGCCTCCTCCTGCGCCTGATTTACCATGATTTACGCCTGTTCACAGGTGGGCCTTTATCAGCCTTGATAAATGTCCCCTATAGTTGCTTATACTATATTTTGTAGGCACAACTAAAAACTAACCCCCTAAAGCTTTAAGAGAACACCACATCATAGGACCCAATTAGGAACTAGGAGCTCCAATTTATTGTTTCAGATGTTTGTTATGAGTCTTTTTGAAATGATTCTTGTATAGAGGTAAATGTCATGCGATTATCGATGTCAATGGAGCCTCTCCACTAATGAGTAGGTGGATGATTATTCTATAATTGCTGTGAGGGCACTGTGATTATTAGGGCGTCAAGAAGCCAAACTTTACACTCTGACTCCTCTATTTTTCCACTGTCCAACTCTGACTCCTTTATAAATAGCTTGTGTATAATGATTTGTAATAAGTTTAATGTCGGAAAATGATAACATCAGACTTTTTTAAATAAATTGGAGTCTTAGATTAATACAAAATAATATGCAGCCTAATATACATTATATTATTACAATTTATAAACCTTCCTAAATTTCTATAAAAGTAAACAAATGCAGCACACAATGCAGGTAATTTCTTATATATTATTTTACTCTGTCACCAATTACTTTGACATACTTGTTGCATCACTCTCCACCAATGCACAGGTTAGGTGTCTCTAGCTGCATTCTTGCCACCACCAGTTCTAGTAAAATGATAACCTTAAGGTTGTTTCAATGTGGACAGCCTGCAGGTAGTCTTGGGTACAATTCTCCATACGCATATACACTTACCGCTCACAGTTGCACAGATGCAGTTGATGCAGTTATTGTCCTAAAAAAACAACTTTTAAACTTGCAGCCCTGTGCCCAACGGCCGTGGCCTACAATATCTGTGCCCTAACTTTGCACCACCCCTCCGTCCCTCCTCCCCACCCTCTTAATCATTAGGAATGCCACTGGAAAATTTTCTCCTGTCTGAACATTGCACAGGTACCTTAACGATCCAGCCCATGTGCCGGGTTGACACAGGTGGTGAATAGAAGGCAATCTGCCAGGGACATTCCTAATGATGAGGAGGGCGGGGAGGAGGGACATAGAGGTTGTACCAGTCTAATGCATACACAATCTAGGCCACGGCCGTTTGGCACAGGGCTGCAAGTTTAAAAGTTGTTTTTTATGACAATAACTGCATCACCTGCCGAACGGACCCCGAGGACAGATCTTGGTTCAAAAGCAGCTATCGGAAGGTGCAAGCGGTTTGGGGAGGTCAGATTGTGGGTACAGAGTCGCTTTAAATCCCATGCCGTATTCTTATAAGCCTCCACTGTAGTCTGCTCCGCCATCTCAAGTGGTAGTCCTCATAGGCCAGCAAAGGTTCAATGGTTAATTCAATACAGTTTAGTCTGGAATTTCTTCTCTTTCTTTACGACATATTCCGAGCAATGTATCTTCTGAATTATGATGTCCTATTGAACCTTGATAAACCGTGATCTACATCTTCATTCAACAGCTTTGATTCTTGAGCAAAGTGTGGGAATTCCATCTAAGCTGTGTGCAGTATAACTAAAGAGAAAATCATTCCAGGTTGCTATGGCTGAATATCACTGACTTATTGAAAATCTATAATGCCTGATGAAATGCGAAATAGATCTAATTCTAGAAGCCGGCAATCTGATTTATAAATCATCGCTGCCAGCTTCTAGTTTTTCTTTCTGTATTTTCTGATTCTTTTATTCCTCGCTACCGGACTGGGAACATACTGTCACTGCCAACAGAGCCCGGGGCCTTAACTGAGTCAGCAGGAGCCTTAGGGGAAGATGAGAAAGGGAGAAGGAAGCCAGGAGGGTATAGCTGATGGGGCAGAGGAGGAGGAATGCTGAGAGTGGGTGGGATGAGCTGACAATGCAATAGGTGTAATGTGCTGCAGTTGATATATTTAAGGCTCTGTCCAGGGTGCTGAAATCATGCATAAGGCAAATACACCTCATGTTGTTACCCAGACACGTGCCATAAATCTCCCTCATACTCCTCCTCTTCCAAGTGCAATGCACTTCTCTTCCATTGATGCTCCCAGAACTGATGATTTATAGTCCTTGTAAAAGGCTCACGTTACTAAAGCCTCTACAGTGAAGTGCTAAGAGGAACAGTAGAAGGTATGTAATGTTACCGATTCTTCATACTAATCGGCTAAACACCGGCTAAATGCTCGAAGCTGCAACAAAGCAACATTGTAGGAGAGAGCATTCCATTAAACTGCCCGTTCACTAAAGTCTATCTTATCTACAGGTCCTGTCAGTGCAATGTATTGTTCTCTGTTATCAGCCATGTCAAGCTGGAGAGAGGCTTTGTCTCACATATCTCCAGTCCTGTATCTGTGTCAGGACAGGGAGGTGAGGACAAGATGAGACAGTGAGCCCAAGACGAGACAGTGAGCCCCGATACTGAACCCACCCTCTATCCCTACCTACTTGCCTCTAACGGCCCTAGGCAGCCGCAGACAACCACAAAGACTTTCTCTGTGCAAGATACATGCACACAGAACAAGACAGACAGACAAACACAATAAAGGATAGTCAGGGAGCCAAGTCAGAACCAAAAGGGCAACGCAGTACAAAATCAGAAAACAATCGGATAATCAAAGGTCAGCAAGCAGAGGAATTAGGAACGGGGATCGCAGGAATAGACAGGGGCAGCTAAGATCAGGGTATGAACCTTAATAGCCAACAGAGAAGGACTGACTCAGCTTTCTTTTATGAGGATCAAGAGCCCCCCGATCCCGATCCCCATTCGGACAGACAGAGGAATATGTCAATGAAAAGACTTGCTCAGCTGCAGCAATCAAGTCTGGCTGAGCTCAGTGTAACTCCTGCATTGTCGGAGGCTAAGAAGCAAGCGGGTATGTCACTCAAAAGCAAAAACCAGGCTCAGTTCACACCAGGCTACTGCACATTCCTGACAGTTTGGCAATACATTTGTTTGGTCAACAGCTTGCTCTCCTGACTGCCATATACACATGCACAGCTAGGTGTGCATGTATTCTGGATAGAAAGAGGGAAAAAGGCTGCTGACATGCTCTTAAGTTGTGTATGGCCAACTTAAGAGCATGCAAACATATTAGGGAGCATTCACACTGCTCTGAGAAAGCTTTTCGAATACATAGTAAATGCATCCACTCACCCAAAGGAAGCAAAAAGAGTGTTCTGTATGGTGATTTATGCCACTGTTTGTCTATCTAGTAGCTTAGACTGGACACATTTATCAAAGGTATACCACCCAATGTAAACCAGTCTGAATGCGCCTTACTTACATGTGTTCTAGCTTTAGTGGCTCTTCTTTAAAGGTTATTTCCAATTTTGCAACCATAGTGTCCTATTATTTTCTGCATACAGCCCACACACAGATTTATGTGTCTCAGTGGTTACTGATTTCAATTAAAATTTGGCCCACCAAAGTACCTGAGAAGCCTTCACCAGGTTCAGCTTTCACCCAATAATGGACCCTAGCAGCAACCAAATTTAAAGGGAAAGTATTTCCCAGAAACCTGTTCTTTTTTCTACTTTTTTTAAATTTACATTTATTATTTTATTTTTCATACTTTATTATTGGGACAGCAATGTCTCTTAAATGGATTTTAACTAGAAATGACCCTATTCATGTCTATAAAAAAGATTTCTAGGCATGCTCTGTCACCTGTGCATTGTGTAGGGATGGCAAGGCTGATCCCTTGTTATCTAACTACTGGTGTCACCTTTCACTGAATGTGGCTGAACTCCGCAGCGGAATTCTGTGGCGGAACTCTCCGCTGCGGAATCCCACCTGCCTCAGTGTCAAACTGCGTCTCTATGGGAGGGCTCACCAATTCTGACACATTTGCTCAGTGTGAACATACCTTAACCCTGCCTGTGATGACACAGGATGACACTGCTGGAAGTGACCTGTACAGAACAGGAAATCTAAGCTTAGTCCTAGGCCTAGTGGCCAGAATATAAACGTCACAATTTCAAGATTGTTTTATAACATAGGTAATAAAATGATAGTAGAAAAAAAGGGAAAAAAATTACCAAAACATAAAACTTGACTTGATTTTCTCACGACACATTCCCTTTTATAGCTGAATCTTTCTATCTATCTGATAACAGGCTGATAACAGGACCAGTATGCACATAAACAATACTTCAAGAAGATGCACATCTTTGGGATAAGTAATGGTTAAGCATCCAGCATCACATATAGGGAGCTAAAAGGTCATGGTTCAGGGTTTGTTTGTAATCTGTAACCATGGAGACACTTAGTTCTGCAGAATAGCTGTACACATAAAACAGTGATTTTCTGACATCTGTCATAAGGGTATTTTAAGAAAGGTCGGTATGACCTTAAAAACTTCTGACCATGGTGAAACTTCTTTCCTTCTTGGGAAAAAAAAAACAACAACATCTAAGCGATCAGCTATTAACACTAAAAAGGAGATGCGGACGACTATACATTGCTCGAATTGTGAGCATCAAATACATAATAATAATCTGCTCTCTGCTTGGGCTCATAGGGGGTCCAGAGTTATTAAATCCACCACTTTAGGACTAAAGATACCGTGGGCTGAAACGCTGTGGATTTTACCTGTGAGCTATCAGCAAAGTAAGAGCAGAGTATGGCTGCAGGGCTAGACGCTATGGTCTATCTTTAAAGTGAATGTATGGCCTAGGCTGCATTCCCACGTTCCGTGATCCTGATGAATCACGGACGTGGAATGCATGTACCGGAGTCCCCCTGCGCCCAGACAGCATCTGTAATTAGATGCTGGGAGCGGGGGAGACTGTATTCATAAGCGCCGCGCTGTAATGAACTAGCCGTGCGGTGCTGTTACTACAGCGCGGCGCTTATGAATACAGTCTCCCCCGCTCCCAGCATCTAATTACAGATGCTGTCCGGACGCAGGGGGGCTCTGGTACATGCATTCCACGTCCGTGATCCGTCAGGATCACGGAACGTGGGAATGCAGCCTTATATTGCAAAACTACAATTCCCATCATGGTTGTCCAACCATAATAGAAATTGTAGTTGTAAAACACCTAGAGGGCCTAGATTTTCTTTTAGTGTCTCTTTTTTCTGGTCACGATTGTTTTTTTATTTCATTTTTTGTACATTGTTATGGGGGCTGCCATCTTGCCTGAGCTGTTTTTAACAGCATTTAGTGTCATGCTTTACAGCAAGACTCATGGACATAAACAACAATAGACAGAATCTGTCCCCTTGAGATGAATGTGAAATGTTACTGAGCCCACTCTGTGACCTTTGAAGAGGTCATTCCATTCCACTATAGTCTTATACTAGTTCTATCTATCCACTGTTGTCACGTGTCGCTGTAACTATGTACAGATCACTTTACAGCAGCCTCCTTTTATCACCACAGACACGACAGTAGGTCTAATCTTTTTATACCTTGTGGTGAGAATGAAGACTGCAACATCTTATAGAGAGAGACAAGAAAAAGTCAGCAAGAATTCTATAAAAATAAGTTTTACATGAAAATAGATCCTTTTCTGATGACACATTCCTTTTACCATCTTAAGGTCAGTCATTGCCTCACAGCCACTCAGCATTCTCTCTCCACATAAACATACCAATAGTATACAGCTCTGAAGGATGTCTATATAGCTCATCCCTGCTTTCACATCACTCATCCTACTGTCTGCAACAATGAAGATGTCTATACGCTTTACATTACTCAGAATTGCCCAACAAATCAATGCCTTAAGAGGCTTATTTCCTGTGTGCCTGTTCTAAGCTCATCTTCCCATGTATTTCATGTATGTGTCTTGCCCGGCCTTCACCTTGTCTAATTATACAAGCAGAGTATGGAAAGCAAAGCATGTATATGCTTACCATAGAGAAGACAGGATCAAAGTATGAGCAAAGTTGGTCAAAGCCATAGATTTTGACTTGACTGACCAACTATCTTATGTCAATAGAAAGAAGGATTGGGCATTCTTTTTGTAGGAAAGCATTCTTAGGCTATGTTCGCACAACATCAAAAAAAAGAGAAAAGGAATATGCCGGCACTCACCAAATTCTTTGTGTTCTTTTATTAAAGTGTCACATCATACAGGTACAAGTAAGGAGGAAGCGTTTCAGCCTGTGGCCTTCATCAGCTGATGAAGGCCCCAGGCCAAAATGCATTCTCCTTACTTGTACCTGTATGATGTGACACTTTAATAAAAGAACACAAAGAATTTGGTGAGTGCCGGCATATTCCTGTACTACTTGTTTGGACTACTTTCTACCACCAGCACCGGGTACCATCTTGCTCCTATACTACAAAAAAAAAAAAAAAAAAGAGAGAGAAAACGTGTCCTCTTTTTCTATTAAAAAAGACGTCTGTTATTGCCGCGGCTAAACTGACTGCAATGCAGTGCATTGAAGTCAATGGAATGACGGCCGTCCAATGGACACAATGAATAAAATAATGGACGTTGTCTGTGCAGACATCAAAATAATGATCATGTCAATTTTTTTGGGACGTCATTTGCAAACAGCGGACGTTATTTTTTGTTGCTCACATGCAGTTTTTATTTTGTCACCGTCCTTTCTCCATTTTTACTATTAAATTCGATCGACTTTTCAATTAAAGACACACCCAAAGGCCAATTAGGTCACCTAAACTAGAATAATGTACCAGCAGCTACTATTGCACGGCCAATCCTCAAAATAACAGATGTAATTTTGGATTCAAAATGACAGACATCATTTTAAAAATTATAAACGGACTAGAAAAAACGTTGTGGGAACATTGCCTTACCATGTTACCTTCGTTTTTATTCAACCGTTTGTGGTCCAGCTTGTGGGATTAGGGCCCTGGATATGGCCCGTTCCAGTTTATTTAACTCAGAGATAGGGAGTCTTTGGCCTCCAGCTGTTTCAAAACTACAATTCCCATCATGCCTGGTTCAGGCATGTTGGGTTTTAGAGTTTTTCAACTGCTGGAGGGCCAAAAGTTCCCCATGGCAGATTCAGCTTATTGGAGCTACGACATTTACATGTTAACCTGCAGTCCTAATGTGTCAATTGAGTTGTTCCGAATGTCAAACTCTACTTGTACAGCATTATTCTATGGATTTGTGGGTGTGCGCGTCCATTTGCTCCTTTTACAGGGAGCATTTTAAGCAGGCATGCAGGCAGCCATTATTGACATGCATTTTCCCACCCACTTGTGTTAGGCCAGGGATAACATGTGTCAGCAGTGATGAATAAAAGGTTGGGGTGGGGGGGATGATTTGCATTTCAATCATTGCCCTCTAGACAGAGACAATGCATCATACGGCCAGTGGCTGTTTTTCATATGTTCTCTTGGATTTTTATGATTTCCATGTTTGTGGATAATATATATGTAAAACTCCCAAATTAATTTCAAGTTAAATTATGAATTCAATTATTACAGTGGTGTTAATAATTTAGATCATTGGTGGAGAGCCCGTAGATTAATCCTGAAGCTGACTTTAATACTCATTTTTCTCCCTGCACAATGTATGTATGAGTGATGATTTTTTTCAGTTGTCATTGCTTGGTTTTACAATTACAGCAGAAAGGATTTAGCTCTAGGCTCTCAGAGTGAATAAAAGGTCTTTTAAGGTGCAGGGAGAGGGACTATTGAGGTGTTTTATAATGGATACAATTAGCTGCAGGTTGGGTTCACATGTAGCTGTAGTGTGCGTCATGAACAGTTACTAAACAGGTTCTCCTGTGAATTTGTACAAGGCGACTACTACTACAGGAGAACCCCATCTTAGGGTCCATTCACACTTCCATGTTTACCAAGGAAATGGTTTACTTTACATTTCAGTTCACACACACACACAAATAAATAAATATATATATATATATATATATATATATATATATATATATATTTATTTTTTATTTATTTATTTTTTTACATTATCTTTTAGTATGTCAGTCATGCCAACTGCTCCATTTTAGTATACTGGTTACTGATTTAGCCGATAGAAACTAACACCAAAAGCAATGAAAAATAGGTAATAAAAATTAATTAAGCAAATACTGTACATATGAAAAAAAACTGATAGCATACAGTATAGCGAAATGCAGATCAAAAATGAATCCAATGCACAATCATTCATTTTAAAGGGAAACTCCGGGTAGAGGTTAAAAAAAATGAAATTATTATTATTATTATTATTATTTACCTGTCTATTCCAGTTTTTAAAGTACCAAAAATCCATTTGTTTGGGGGGGGGTTTGTTCTGTATTGTGCTTCTGCCTTTCCTGGTTTAGCATTTCCCAGAATGCAATACTTTCCTTCATGTGACCATCACAGCCCCCACCCATTACAATCAGAAAAATTAGTGCTGCACCTGCTTCTGGCTGGTCTGAGATGGTGAACATGTCAGGGGATTGGGTTATCCAGCCAAGCCTCCTGTGACATCACACCCTGCCACCTGTCTGTATCATCAGCAAACACGCACAATGTGAGACATAATCATGGAAGATTTGTCTCCTATAGGGGGGGGATAACAGAAGGAGCAGGAGACAATGTGAATTGGCACAAGGGCCATTTTTTTTTACTTCCTGGATTTCTATCAGCTACCAGTGTGGCAGAACCGCATATATACAGTAATACATTGTATAGACACATCTATATAACTTTTAATGTACTTTAAATAGAAAACAAGTTTTTCTTATCCCGACTTCCCCTTTAAGCACTGTCCTGCTCACCGCTGCATACAGTGGAACCTTAGGAGACTTTGTGCCTTGTCTCAGTTCCATAATCCAGCGCCAGTGGTACCTTGGTTTAAGAGTAACTTGGTTTAAGAGCGTTTTGGTTTAAGAGCTCACAGTTTTTCAAAATTGTGACTTGGTTTAAGAGCATTGTTTTTGTTTAAGAGCTCCTTGTACTGGGTGGGAGAGCGAGCGGGGGAGGGCATGGTCTGCATAGTGTGGTCTATAGCCCTTTACTCTGACACACGAAGTCTTCCTCACCTTCCAAATCATAGCAGATCCACTTCAGGCTTTGGCTTACATCAGGGGACAGGACTGTGGAGGTAATCTCTTCATAGCTGTAACCCCTCTCTCCCCGGACAGAGAGCGCTGTATGTATGTGTCCACATATGTCCTGCTCATTCCTTCATGCTCCCTGTAGTCTCTGTCCGCCCTTGTGTTTCCCATCCTCACCATTACTGTACAGTAACTTATATAACATATTCTGCTGTTTCTGAATGTTTGTTTCATCTGTCCTACATGTTGTTCAGAATAATAAATTATTATTTTTGGGGTGTGGAACCAATTGTCTGCATATCTATGATTTCTCATGGGAAAATTTGCTCTGGTTTAAGATTGGATTTGTATTACAAGCGCGGTTATGCTCGTAATCCAAGGCACCACTTGTAATTCTATTTCTGTTTAAAGGGGTAATCCAGCGAAAAACTGGTTTCAGGAAGTTATATAGATTTGTAATTTACTTCTATTTTAAAATCTCAAGTCTTACCATACTTATCAGCTGTTGAATGTCCTGTAGAAAATGTTGTTTTCTTCTGACAGTGCTCTCTGCTGCCACCTCTGTCTGAGACAGGAACTGTCTCCATATTGGTCACTGTTTTAGCCCATAGAAATTGACACCAACAGCAATGAAAAATAGGTATTAAAAATAAATTAGGCAAATACATATAAAAAAGTGATACATATAGCGAAATAAAGATAAAAAATGAATCCAATACAAAATCACTAAATGAATAAAGTGTAAAAATTAAATTTATATTTAATCCGTATAGGTGGTTATTTACAAGTGATGATCATTTGGCATTTTTACTATAACTACCTTGATATTTCAGGGGAATGATATTTGTTGTAGTTGTGGCAATAAACTGCGATACAACCACTTACCTGTGAATATACTTTTAGGCTATGTTCACACTATATAAAAACAACGGCTGTATTTCATAACAAGGGCTGATGTAGTGCAAAGAACAGCCGTTGTTCCACAAATAACTGCTATTGTTTGCACAACAATGGCCTTGGCTATGAGATACGGCTGTTGTTTTTACATAGTGGGAACATAGCCTTAAGGTATGTTTACGCTTAGCTGAAAAATCCATCAATGGTATAACCAGTAGGAAGAGGGAGATTGTGATCCCGCTGTATAGAGCTCTGGTGAGGCCACATCTGGATACTCTGTCCAGTTCTGGAGACCTCATCTAAAAAAGGATAGTGATAAGATAGAACGGGTCCAAAGACGGGCTATAAAATGGTGGATGCTCTCAAGCATAAGGATCTAAATTTGTAAAGTCCGGAGGAAAGACTATGTCCACGCATAGTATTTATGTCAGTCTTTTGGTCAGTCTTGTTTCAACCAAAACCAAGAGTGAGTTGAAAACATTGAAACTGAGCAAATCTTTCCTCTATAATTTTCCCCTGTCAGTTCCAGTCCTGATTTTGGTTGAAAAAATAATGACCACAAAACCTAAGGAAATACTCTGTGAACATAGCCCAAATATGTTAAAAGGCTAAGTAAGGTTTAGGAAGGGTTTCATTTTAATAGAAAACTGAACTGAAGGACAAGAGGGCATAATCTGAGGTTAGTTGAGAGAAAGATCAGGAGCAACATGGGAAAATAATACTTTACTGAAAGAGTAGTAGATGCTTGGAACAGACTTCCAGCAGATGTGGTTGGTAAATCTACATTAAGTGAATGAAAACCCGCCTGGGATAAACATATACCTATCCTAAAATAGAAATAAAGGAAATAATATAAGAGCAGATTAGATGGTCTTTTTCTGCTGACAATCTTTTATGCTCCTATAAGACTATGTAACACACAATGATACTGTAGATTTTCTACAAAGACATATGCAACAAAATATGTACATTTTCCTGTTTATTTAGAGCTTCTATTTTTGCAAAAGCGAAAACTAGATCTTCCGCCAAGTCGCTAGTCACTTTTGCAGTAACTTCTAAGCAAATGCCTGAAATGCAGGAAGGTATTCTGGCTATAATAATACACATTACATTGACAAAATGCCAGAAAAACTGGCAGAAAAAAACACCAGATTGCAAGAAAAAAACTGCTGCTTTTTTTAAGACATTTTTTAAAATAAAAAGAAAATGCATGTCTGAAGGAAGCCTTTGGGTTGCAGAATCTTCTTTTTCTAAACCAGACTATGGCAAAGCATTAGTACAGCGATGGTGGTATGTTTCCTAAAAGCTGCTGTTGGCCTTAAAAGGGGTTATCTGGGTAACAAAAACAATATTCTTAATGATCCCCCTTCCCAACACCACCCTATGTCTAATATACATGGATAACCAATCTTGCACCCTTTCCCTGTTTTTTTCTTTCTTATCCGCTCTGGATGTCTAAAATCCTCTAATCTGCACCACGCTCAGCTCCCTCTTCCTCCTTCTCTTTGTAGTCACAGGACATGTGATCTCCTCTCTGCGGGCCGGGTTAGCTGTCTATTGACTTGGTGACCCAACCCCCAGGAGACATTATCTGCATCATCTCCATGCACCTGTGCTGCTTGCATAGACTTACAAGAGCCTAGGTTTCTGTAATGAAATTTTATAGTTCTATCTCTGCTTGTCTTTGTGTCACAGCTCTGTATAGTGCAAGTGTTATGGATGTATCGTTCAAGGGGCCATGAACTTTAACCCCTGGCGACCCAGGGCGACTCTGAACCGCCGCGGTCCCGGGTGCCGCTCGTAGCCCGGGACTGCGGCTATTAGCGGGCATGGTCCGATCACCTTGTCTGCTAATAAAGTAATCGGATGCAGCTGTCAAAGCCTCCGATTACTTACTGCAGCACTTCCCTGGTGTCTAGTGGGGAGGAGCGATCCACAAATCTTACCCCGTCTGAGGTCAGCGCCGTAATGGCGCTGATCCCGGATTGGCACTCGATTGCTTCCGGCTGCAGCAGCCAGAAGCAATTGATGTGCCTATCTCATCGATCTATGCTGCATATCTATGCAGCATAGATGTCAATGAGAGATCAGTACATTTATACTAGAAGTCCCCCAGGGGGGCTTCTAGTATAAGTGTAAAAGTAAAAATAAAAGTGTTATTATTAATAAAAAGCCCACTCCCCTAATAAAAGTCAGAATCACCCCCCTTTTCCCATGTTATAAATAAAAATAAGTAAACAAACATGTTTGGTATCGCCGCGTGCATAATCACCTGAACTATTAACTTATCACATTCCCGATCTCGCACGGTAAATGGCGTAAGGCATTTTTGGTCACATTAAATCCAGAAAAATTGTAATAAAAAGCGATCAAAAAGTCGCATATGCGCAATCAAGGTACCAATAGAAAGAACACATCATGGTGCATGAAAAAATTCAGCCTGTCATTGCAAAGTACAATTAGTGGCGCAAAAAACACAAAAATTTAAATTGGCTGGGTCCTCTAAGGGTTAAGGGGTTGTTTACCAATTTTTTTTCTCTTTCATATTAACTGATGCCAGAAATTGGCAGAGATTTGTAATTTACTTCTCTTTAAAAAATCACCAGTCTTCCAGTACTTATCAGCTGCTATATGTCCTGCAGGAAATGGTGTATTCTCTCCAGTGTGACATGGTGCTCTTTGGTGCAACCTCTGACCATGTCAGGAACTGTCTAGAGCTGTACCAAATCCCCAGAAAACCTTTTCTGATCTTCAGAAAGAATGCCACTTACTGCAGAACATACAGCAGCTGATACTTTTTTATAGAAATAAATTACAAATCTCTGGCAGTTTCTGGCTTTAGTTGATATGAAAGGGAAAACATTTGGTAAACAGCTCCTTTAAGTTCATGGCCCCATGAACGATACAGGGATTGTTCGTGCTGACCTCTCAGTTAATTGTGCACTCATTTGCGTCCTTGAATAACCCTGTGTAAGCCATGTAAAAGAACCCTTTGACAGACAGCTGTATCTATTTTACATGCAAGACAGGAAAAGATCAGATGTGGATTGTGCAGGTATACCACAGGTTTGCAGAAAAGGGAAGAGGTTGCTGTATCACTTGGAGGCGCTGCTACTAATGGGTGACTGTAGTTTAGGTAGGTAAATGTTGGTGACAGGTTCCCTTTAATGTGATCCTGACAGGCACATTCAGCAGCTTCTGAGGCGCTGCACCTGAAATAGAATACACAGCTCTATAGATGATCAATAGAGATCCCAGTTTCATGTTGAATCCTGATAAATAATAAGCATTACCACTGACGTATATAGGAGAGAGTGATTTTGCATTGGGGCCCTGTAAACCCCAAGCATGTATGAAACATGTGATGAAAGACTATATACTGTATATACTATATAGGTACAGGTAACCCTGGGAGGCAATTATAGAAATAAGATCCAGTCACTCAGATGTTGAAGCCAAGTAAACGCTTGTATTTCATCAGCACAGTAAATCAAAGAGTTTCTTAAGCCTGTGGTCCATAGATCTGGGAATTTTAGACGATGAGATCCTTTTATAGGTGTATTTTGCCATAGGCAAGAAAGGGAAATTGCATTTGCCTCATTGGTTTGTCTACTTGTGTATATTTAACAAGCAGGCCATGGTGCCTAGCGTCATCCTACCATTCAGTATTCCACAGTGCATACTAAAGCAGCTAAAGCGAAACAACACCTAGATATAACAGTATACAAGACACCTTGTGTGAGCAACTCAAAGGGCATAGCCACCAAAATAAAAACAAATGGCAGAAAAAAAACACTAATGTCCTTGACTTGTCCTCTGTGAAAGCTTTTCTGAGCCATTCCGGTTGTTTTGATGCTGGATTTCCTAAAGTGAAATCTATAGGAGCACTTGTCACAATGTTATTGCCACCTATCCTTCCACAAATCCACTCCACATCTCCAACTCATCTGCCTCTGTAGGTTCTCCCCACTGATGATGTTGGTAAAAATTGTGATCAGGTGTAACGGAAAATCACTGTCCAACCCCTTTGTTCTGGGAGAGATAAACCACAGCCAGAGCTGTTTTGCTGCAGTTTAAACCTCCCCATGTAGAACACAGGAACGCTCATTTAAACTTCGCAAGGTATATGGCCACCTTTACTCTTTGACTGTCTTTCAGTAAAAGCGAGACAGTCTGGCTGCAGCTTAAGACCAAAGCCAGGAATGGATTTGAAAAGAGGAGAAATCTTAGAGTGGTATTACACTGGACGATTTTTCGGCAATTAACGATAAACGATCTCAAATGACCGCTATGACAAATGATCTTAGATCGTTCACCCTATTACACAGGCCGATGATCGTTACATTATAGCCGTTCTTGGGCTCGTCCTTTTCCTGGTTCGGTTAATATACCGAACAATGTGCGAACGATTTGTGAACGATCAACGATGAAAATAGGTCCAGATTCTATCAAACGATTAACGATTTCTCGTTGGTCATTTAATCGTTGCCTGCTATTCCAAATCCGAATGATCTATTGATTTTCCCCTGTTCTCTGTTTATAGTCTGTTCCTGGCTTTGGCTTCAATGATCTGTCATATAAATCTGTCTGTTTTATAGGGCTCTTAGTCTTTACTGTAGTCTCATTCAATTTACGAACCAGGATTCATTATATTCATTTAAAAGGGTTCTCCACTTTGGTAAATCCCTACTTGTTAGGGCTCTTTTTACATAGCCTGATGTGCAACTGCAGATCAGCGACAATCAGTGAGATCGGTCTTCTCTTGCAGTGCCTTTACAACAATCGATTTAGCAACGATCTGCTGCCATTGCTCCATGTAATAGGAGCGGCAGCAGCAGACCGCCGCCATCACCTATGAACTTTAGATCGTCCGGGGAGTGTGTTATAGCAGGCAATTATCGGGTGAATGAGCTCTTCCGGGATACTCGGCCCATGTAAAAGGGCCATTAGAAAGCTATATTGACAATAATAAGGTGCCCTGATCTGAGTTTTAGTGATCAGCTGTAATCTGTGTGAAAACAGTAAATGTTCAGTTTCCCTGCAGTGCCACCACAGGGCATATAAAGAATTACACACTGCCCATTCAAATCTATTAGTGGTCAGTGTAAAGCTGGGCAAGGCAGGTCCTCCAGAGCACGAAAGAGTCCACTATGGCCAAGAGAGCGCATCCTGAACAGAAGACCCCCCCTCCATAAACCCTGAATTGCCTAGCCGTATATATGAAAATGGGTTTTCTGAATTGGACAAGCTCCTGATGATATGATAAAGAAGTACTTTGCTGCAATGCTGCGTCCGGGGTGTTTGACATATTGGAATCTTTTAGATGTTTCTACTGTGGTGAAATGTTCCTTATGATAACGTATCCAGTACTTATCTTACCGAAAACTTCTTGAATGTTTCTTACACCCAAAAAGGGATTAATGAATAAGCCGTAGCTCCAGGCCTGTATCCTCAGAATCTTTGTGCTAAATATTAATGTGATATTTGTCTATTTTTATCAGTGGCAGCTATATGTGCCAAGGAGACACTTTATTCTTTGACTGTCTTTCAGTAGAAGCGAGACAGCTCCAGACTTGTGCTACATTTCTGCCCTTGACACATATAGAAAATCAAGGTTTAGCTTAAACAGGGTTTGTCAAAACAGTCATGTCCATCTAGTAACTATAAACTGCCAAAAAAAAGTCCTCAGAGTCGCAAGTAGGAGAATACATGGGAAAACATGTGAATAGCCAGATATCCTTCCAGGGAAGGATGACCACCAAAACCGCCATATTAAGTGGCCCTCTTTTACAATATCCAACTTAATTACGAGACTAAGGATATGGCAAGGGAAATACCAAAGCCAGGTATCCATCCACAGACAGCTGTTTCGGAGTGTTGCCCCTCATCAGTGTGAAGTAGGATTCAGGAGCAAATCCTAGTAGACCATTACGGTAAAATGATCACTGACCTCAGGGAGACCAGACAAAGAAGACCCTGTAGTTTGCTAGTTAAAGCCCTCATTATAATGAAAACCTATGTACATTGCCCCCCAGAAAACCTGTGCGGGCAGGTAAGCATCAGATGTTTATTATTTTTACCGGCATGGCAGCTAATTAGTTAAACATGGCTGTCACTACATTCTCACAGCGGAATTTAGAACCATAGGCTATAATGGTACCGAGTATCACAGCAGATTTCGCTGCGAAACTTGCAGCATGAAATCTGCTACGAAATTGGTACATGTGAAGGCACCCTTATGGTAGATAACCTGTACAGTTATGGTAATCCATTTTTGCAATCCGTTTTTGTAAAATAACGGATGGAAAATTGATGCATTTGTCTGTTAACTTTCATTATAAAAAAAAAAACAGATGAAAATGCATGATTTTTTTTTTGCATAGACAAAAACGTACTTAACCTTATTTTTGTGTACGTTAAAAAAAAGGAATGCATTTTGATCCTTTCTTTATAGTGGAAGTCAAAGGGAAAAACAGATCAGATTCACACAAATGGATCAGTTTTTCCATCCATTTTTTTGCAAAAAACAGATTGCAAAAACCTAGTGTGAACCCAGCCTTATACAGAACCAACAAGGCCTCAGCAATGCAACACTGGCTTTAAGATCATATTCATTTGTATACAATCTCAAATGCTTAGTATAAGGAGGTTCATTGGTCTTTTTAGGATAAGAGGAGCATATTACCCTTTGTAAAATGATATCTATATTATCTTATTAAGTCATTTATAAGAATGATATTGTACTATACATATTTCCAGTCTATCCTTCATCCTACTCCTCGCCTTCACCTGCTGCTTATGTTATTTCTGTGTCTGTTCTCCATTCTCATCTTATATTTCCTCCCCTCTCATGATTCTCTCATCTCTCCATTCCCTTTTACAGCTCCTTTTTTCCCTTCCTGGCTTGAAACTTTTCATGTCTCATCTTCCATTATTTTTTCATTGCTCACTTCCTCTCCTCCTCCTCTTCTGTGTCCCAGGGGCTGCTTTATATGGCACCCTCCGCAGCATCCGGCTACATCAGCGTTTCATCACTCATCATCCGACTGACATAGGAGTATTCAGTGTTTAGGGCCGGTACACCTCAGGCCACATGACGGCTCGGAAATACATGTTCTATCAGTCATTCTGCTAGGCTTTTCTTAAGCCATACACGTGAATTATACAAGGTACACGTCTGCATTGTGATGGTCTACAATGTATAAATCTGCATTCGTTTTGCACAGTGGATATGTAAAATGTATCCAGTCCTAGCAATCTCTTACACTTGTATTTTCTTGCTTATATGCCCCCATGCACGCAGTATGACTCATGTCTGACTCCTTCTGTTGACATCTTATTTTAACATTCCCAATTATAAGTCGTTGCTGGATAGTAATAATAACATGCTCAGTACTTGATGTGAAGAGACCATTTTACCATGTCTTTGCCAAGGATTCTTATTGGCTACTCGCAGTCCTAGCAATTCATTGTTAGATAGTGTTTGTTTTCTAGCTGTGAGCATATGTTCCTTTAATAGGATGGGCAGGTATTCAGGGCTTTGGCTCTTGCTTTGGCACGCAGTAGGGGGCCCCACGTCTCTGCAGTTGCCATGTTGTACGCCATCACCTCAGCTGCCCCCTTTTGAGCGTGTGCTGCTTCTTACATCCTCACAGCTGTGGGGACAAGTCAGGTGATTGTAGGGGACATCATCCGAGTGCCAGGAACGCAATTCCTCTTTCATCTGGAGGAGAGAGATTCTCACACTGAATGATCAGCGATTTTCTTCTGCATTAACCCCCCGATGCTTCCAGACTGACACAAATGCTGGGCAGCCTGTCATTTCCATCAGCAGCTAGAAGGCTTTGCATAGTGTAAGAGCGGTGTCCCCCGACCTGTGGCTCTCCAGCTAATAATTCCCATCATGTCTGAATGACCATTTAGCTGTCCAGGCATGATGGGAATGGTAGCCTCAAGATGGGGGTAACCGGTAAAAAAGGAAAGATCAATGATATTCTTCTAAAGTCACGTCTGCCCTGATATATTATAATTATCTGGTCTCTTTTTTTAGGGGAGCCCCTTGTACGCTTTACTGGTCTATACATGTTCTGTCTCATGCATCATATTTCCTTCTCATTATCTCCTTCGTTCTATAAATCTTTAGGCAACCTTAGGAACCATCTTTTTCTCTCTCCTCTCTTTCCCGTACCCATACCATAATATCTATGTGATGGATATTGATGTCTTGATGTCTTTCTCCACCTCCCGCTCCCACATTTACTCTGCCTCAGCTTTCAATCCATCTTCCTCTGAGACCTTTATCTTCCTCACGTCACCCTCTCACTACTAGGGCCTTCCTGGGTAATGTCTTTTTCTGCTTCCCCACATCTTCTACCCCTGTCTTTCTCTCTTTGCTCTTCTTCCTTGTTCAATTTCCATGGCCTACTTTCTCTTCACTCCTTTCCCAGGAGCACTTTCTGTCCTGCCGCCTGTGACTAACTTCAAAGAGTGCGATATGGGACCCCCTCCCACACACAGCTTCCGCCACTCCCCCCAGCCCCCAACCAACACCATCCCCCGAGTCTTCATTATGAGAAATCACGCCAATTAGTGCTACCATGACTATATTTTGTGTGCCTGGGGGAGCCTGTGTATACTGTATAGGGGGTAGCTTTGCTATATATATATATTTATAATACAACTCTCCTTTGCACCAAGTAACTGGGATTGTCAGTGTGTAATTGGCCATTTCTTATTTTTCCATTCAAGCAAATCAGAATTACCTTGGTTAACCCATCACTCATGTGGACAGATATTGACCGAGATGCTGAAATAATATTCCAACCTATGGATTACAGTCTAGGTGTTTAATGTAATAAAAGCAGAGGATGCTAAGGACAAGTCCATTCCTCACTGGTGACCCTAGGTGAAGAAGTGCCTGCAGCCACCAGCTTCATCTTACCGAGATGCGATTACTCTCTATCATTATATTTCTCCTTGTGAGTCCTGAATAGTATATCATGACCACCGCTGGCAGGTGAATGTGCCTCTACTAGCATTTTCCAGATCGTGTATCAGATATTCACACCGGGTGATACGTAAATTTCTACAATCCATGTAGTAATGATGAGATAAAGTAATGATGCTTTACATGAATCGTGCTTCCTTAGTGGTTTCCTTTCAAGGCAAGACCTGGTTGATGCTTTTTTTACATTGCTTCTGCTTAAACATGCTGACGCAAAGCATCACACTACAGAAACGTGCATTGCGCCAGAACACGAGCAGCTGCAAAACATCCATCAACAAGAGTGCATGCAGACATATTGGACTGCTATGCTGTAGAATTTCAATAATCCATTAAATAGTTTTAAAAAATTGCCCTCGTGATTAAATTTTGAATTATGCTCTTATATATTGGCTGCAGGCTTGTTATACTGCTCTGTTGACATCAATGAAGAAATCATTTTTCGAGTGAAATTTTATATTGACTTCTATGGAGAAAGTTCCACTGTTTGGACCATTCAGAGTGAATTATGGCACCCTTTTGCAGTAGGCATGGACTCTACCAACTAGAGATGAGTGCAACTCGAGCATGCTCGTGTCCAATTGAATACCAGTAGCTGAAGAAGTTGGATGCAGCTCTAGGGATTTCAGGAAAGTGTGGATACAGCCATAGGCCATAAGCTGTGTCCATGTTTTCTCAGACTCCCTAGGGCTGCATCCAACTTCCAAGAGGCTGTCCAGGCAAAATTAACTTTTGTGCATAAGGGACAAGTAAGAAATTGCGGAGTATCCCAACCTCCGTACCCCTCACCAATCTCTGCATCAGGCCCCTGGCTTCTTTGCTATGAATACAGCTGCGGGTATGGCACGTGACCAACGGCTCTATTCATTGCTATGGAGCTGCCGGAAAGTGCTTACTTGTCTCTTTCCAGCAGCTCCATAGGAATGTATAGAGCCGTTAGTCACAGGCCGTACCCACAGCTGTATTCAAAACAAAGAAGCTCCAACCTCTTTAAAATGTTTTTTAAACTTTGATTTCAAGTCTTAATATTGTTCATTTTCTTATAACCACAAATTTGTTTCCATCTGTAACTATGGATATTTTTTTTATTTTCCCTGACAGGTTTGGTGAAACTCGGAGTCCATTGTGTCACATGTCAAAAGGTTGCCATCAAAATTGTCAATCGGGAGAAGCTCAGTGAGTCTGTGTTAATGAAGGTAATTTATGAAGGACATGAAATAAAATCTACTGTAGTTAGCTTAAAGGCCCCAGTGGAAAAATCTATACATAAGCCAACTACTCACTAATGACTACTCACACCAACTACTCACTAATGACTTTGTATGCCTTCTATATGTGATGTCCTGGCAATGCTGCATTGATGTATTTACAGAGAACCTTTCATCATATAATGAAGCCCAACTTACCATCATCATATTGTGCAGCTTTATGTAAATACACTGAGTATGGCTATGTTCATACATAGTATTTCCATCAATCTTTTTTCAACCAAAACCAGAAGTGGGTTGAAAACACAGAAACTGTGCAAATCTTTCAATTATAATTTTGCCCTGTCAGTCCCACTCCTGATTTTGGTTGAAAAAAGACTGACCAAAAGACTAACAGAGTGAGTGTGAACAGAGCCTATCCCTTTAACTTGATTGACATTGCTGCTCTTTCTGTCCTTTAAAACACAGAGGTTGGAGTCGCTTAAAGGGGTAGTGCGGCGCTAAACATTTATTCACAAAATAATACACATAACAGTTATACAACTTTGTAATGTATGTTATGTATGTGATTCCCACTGTTACTTGGAATGACATGTTTCTTATGTGCCTCACAGTTAGGGGCCAGTTATGATTTCTGCTTTTGTAGTATCTGTAGCTATGTCACTGTTTACAATGGGGGACAGCACTGACAGTGCGCTGATTTATGTAGAGGCGCACTGCCTCTACATAAATCCAGTGCGCCCCAGTGTGTAGGTTTCCTTATCATTTTTCGGCGAGAAAAATCACAAATTAAGCAGACCCAGAGTCCGCGCCCCCCCGTTCCACCCCCTCCACACTCCCTCCCCACTCTCCTGGTGAAGCTTGCGGGAAATGGCCAGATGTGAATATTTATTCGCAAAACGGCCATTTGCAAATAAATTTATTCACATCTGGCCACTTTACGCAAAAAAAATACACCTTGTCCCCTCTATGACACCACGCAGTGTCATAGAGGGGAGGGTGTTTCCCCCCACAGGGAGCGGGCTGGCCCGCCTCTAGTGCTTCACCCCCGGCCAGTGCCCGGGAATACACCGGTGCTGTGTGCGGCCCCAGCATCCCCTCGCCTGCATCGGTTTATCAATGTAAATATCAGGAAAGTGTTGTACAGGTGGTACATTCACTTTAATGTATGGCCACATACTACAATCGACTTAGTGCATATGTTGCCTTAAAGGTTTCTGTTTAGCCAGTAGACTTTAGTCGCTCTACATAGCAAATGCAATAGCCAGACCAGTTTGCCATTATCACGAGAGAAGGGACCTAAACTTTAGGATCACTGTTTCACTGCTGGTAAAAAAGAATGTTTTCCATTGCTACAACAACTTAAAGGGGAACTCACAACATGGATATGCATATATCTGTGCCGCCAGTTTCCACAGAAGCATCGCATACATACCTTTAGCGATGCCGTGTGATCCAGCATCTTCCGTAATTCCTTATCCCGGGCTGACAGTGTCGCCGAGGTGGATCTGTGACACTGTCTGCATCCGACTCGCTCTCCGGCTGCTGCTATGTTTTCAGGTTGCCGCCTCCTCTGGCTATTTATCATTGTGGAGCAGGTGGGGCAGCTTCAATGAAGCATCATGTTATTATATTATATTGAAAATACAGCCATATTTTTATCTCAGAAACACAGATGTATTTTACCTTTATTTTATGGGGTGTGAATGTATCCTTAAGAAACCCTATCATGTGGATCAAGCAGTTATACAGTCTGACCTGTTAGGGCTCTAGGAAAAGTCCTTATTTGTGATTGTCAGCTCATATTGCTTTCTAGGACCACCCATTGGACTCCTTAGCACAGAATAAACTGAGATTTCAATAAATAATATTTAAATTTGTAAGATTTTCTGCACATGTGAGTATATTATGGCTCGGTATAAAGCATCTACAGGCCTTTGTGGCGCACAGAGACTTATTTTTCTGATGAACTCTGTTAGTTCATACACTATTCTGGACTATTATCCCCTAGACGCATTGGCTTCTAGGAAGCAGTGCATGAGGCTTTTGGCTGTATTCACATGTACTAATAAAAAGCCTTGAAAAACTATGGCAACGCAATATGTGAGCTTCAATGAAAAATAATAGGACTAATGTAATGATACAATATTACCCATCATACAAATGCTTTTCCATGGAGCGAATCATTAGTATCATGAGTAATACCTCTTTGCCTGTACGCTTTGGGGGACATGTATTATCCGGCGTACGGATGATTTTCGGCGGAAAGTGCCGATTTGCGCATTATTTTATTCGCAAATGGCCGATTTGCGAATAAAATAATCACAAATCGGCACTTACCACCGAGTCCACGCGATTCACCATCTGTTCCGCCAAAAGATACGGCGAAAACCTACTCCAGTCCTCAGCTGGCGTAGGTTTTCGGCCGTGCACACCGGAGCGCACGGGATTTATGTAGAGGCAGTCCGCCTCTACATAAATCCCCGTAGCGCCGGAGATGCGGAGACATTTTTAAGTCCGGCGTAAAAAACGCCGGACTTAATAAATGTCCCCCTTTGTCTGTACGGGTCAGCTTAAGGGCATATTCAGACTACAGAATCCTATTATTTTTTTTCCCATTGAAAAACATTGCTAATACATTCAAAGTGAAACTAGGTTTTTCCCCTACATAGAAGGGTAGGGCAAGGTATGTTTATATATATATATATATATATATATATATATATATATATATATACACACATACATATATACAGGGTGATCCAAAAGTTGGTGGACAGTATGTGTAATAGGGTTATGAACCGGGGGAGATTTATCAAACATGGTGTAAAGTGAAACTGGCTCATTTGCCCCTAGCAACCAATCAGATTCCACCTTTCATTTTCCTAAGAGTTTGTGAGGAATAAAAGGTGGAATCTTATTGGTTGCTAGGGGCAACTGAGCCAGTCTCACTTTACACCATGTTTGATAAATCTCCCCCTAAGGAGAGGATATAACCATATTACATATATATGTACTGTATACAGTATATATAGCCCACATATGAAGTATATCAGAGCACTGTTTGTTATTCATAGATAATATATCGTTTGTAATATGTGGTTTGTAAAGAGGATGTTTTCACCATGAAGCCTGACCTGTCATGGCATTACATGTTTGTATGCAGAATTGCCCATTGCCAGGCTGCTGAGGCCCAAACATGATAAATGACACTTTTATCTGCCCTGAGTAATGGCTTTGCTCATCTATACAGGCACATTAGGGGAATAAGCCCCTTTGTTTGTCTGGGCCTTAGAGCAGTGATTGGTAGCAGTCCGCACATGATAGAGATGTTGTTCGGATGCAGTGTGGGGCTCAGCTGACAATAATCCTCCTTGGCATTAACATGAATGTACGGGGCTCACACATCAGCTCTGACACTGCTGTTTAATGGCTCCCGTGGTAAGAACAGATGGGAGCCCAGACACAGGCCATCCTACTTGGCGTCAAAGATCATATGTTGTTGTACCAAAACAGAGCACTACTATGTGAGAGCATATATGTCATAGGATTAATGAGATGTGTGCTTGGTACAGCCTCAGTATAGTAAGAGTGACTATCCTCAGGGAGAAGAAGAAAAAACTTTGGAAGAAACAGCAAACTCTTAAAGAACAATAATTCTTTTTCATGGATGTATTGTATAGGTTTGTATTCATTTGTTTTTGTCTTCTTAGACCCCATTAACTTACTATTTGGGGTATACATTAACAAATAGGGTATGACAACATATACTATAGCATACTCATCGTAGACCCATTAAATTAAATGGAATCTATAGAGTCTATGGCTTAGATTTATCAAACTGCCATATGACCGCATGCACTGAATTTTACCATGATTTGCGCCTGAGCCTGTGTGAATCATGTCAAATCAGGGACAGGATAAAACCCCATTTCCTCTCAATCTTGCTGTGTTTCCCTGCCTGCCCTTTAGGCGAACAGGGCTGTTCCAGGCGAATAGTTAAAAATAATTATCATTAATAAATATGGACCTTTGTTTATTTTTTCTCTCAAATCAACTGGTGGCAGAAAGTGCCAGAGATTAGTAATGTACTTCTATTAAACAAATCTCAAGTATTCCAGTACTTATCAGCTGCCCTGTGGAAAATGGTATTCTTTTCAGTCTGAAAAGCAGGAGAGGTTTTCTAAGGGAATTTGCTACTGACCTGGACAGTTCCTGACATGGACAGAGGTGGCAGCAGAGAGCACTGTGTCAGACTGGAGAGAATACATCACTTCCTGCAGGCCATACAGCAGCTGATAAGTACTGGAAGACTGGAGATTTTTAAATAGAAGTAAATTACAAATCTCTGACACCATTTGATTTGAAAGAAAACATTTTTGGTGAACAACCCCTTTAATCCACTTACTGAATGCATAGTGTTGCCAGACCAGTTGTTATTCTGCACAGGACTGTTCAGTCCATTTGGGCATTAACCTCTTAACGACGCATGACGGGTATACCCATCATGCGGCCGTTAAGAGTAAACAGAGAGGGCTCCTGGCGTGAGCCCTCTCTGCAGCGCGCGGTCCCCGGTTGCTAAGTGCAGCCAGGGACTGCGTGTATTAGCCGGCGCGGCCGATCGATGCGGCCGGCTAATTAACTATTCAAATGCCGCTGTCAAAGCTGACAGCTGCATTTGAATAGCAGCTGTGCCCCCTCTCCCTGGTGTCCAGTGGGGGATCTCCCCCCCGCGATGCGATCGCAGAGGGGAGATCCGTTCTAATGAGCCGGCCGGGGCTCGGCGTCGGAATGACGCTGATCCCGTCTCGGCAATCTATTCAGATGGTCTGCAGGAGACCATTATAATAGAGCACCGATCTGATGGATCATTGCTCTATTATATACAAAGGATTGATCTCAATGGGACATCAGTTCTGTGTATATAGAAGTCCCCCAGGGGGCTTCATATTACTGTAAGGGAAAGTTAAAAAAAAGTGTTTTTATTAATAAAAAATCCCCTCCCCTAATAAAAGTCTGAATCACCCCCCTTTTTCCATTTTACAAATAAAAATAAATAAATAAACATGTTTTTTATCACCGCGTGCGTAATTGCCCGAACTATTAATTAATCACATTCCTGATCCCGCACGGTAAACGGCGTGAGCGCAAAAAAATCCCAAAGTGCAAAATTGCGCATTTTTGGTCGCATCAAATCCAGAAAAAATGTAATATAAAGCGATCAAAAAGTCGTATATGCGCAATCAAGGTACCGATAGAAAGAACACATCATGGCGCAAAAATGACACCTGACACAGCCCCATAGACCAAAGGATAAAAGCGCTATAAGCCTGGGAATAGAGCGATTTTAAGGAACGTATATTTATTAACAATGGTTTAAATTTTTTACAGGCCATCAGATACAATAAAAGTTATACATGTTACATATCGTTTTAATCGTAATGACTTGAGGAACATATATAACTAAGTTTTTCCATAGGACACACGGCGTAAAAATGAAGCCCCCCCAAAGAAAAATAATTGCGTTTTTTTTTTCAATTTCACTGCGCGTATAATTTTTTTCTGGTTTCGCAGCATATTTTATGGAAAAATTCAGCCTGTCATTGCGAAGTACAATTAGTGACACAAAAAATAAGGGCTCATGTGGGTCTGTAGGTATAAAATGCAAGTGCTATGGCCTTTTAAGCACATGGAGGAAAAAACGAAAACGCAAAAACGAAAGTTAGCACGGTCCTTAAAGGGTTAAATGTATTAATGTTAATTTAAGTTTACCATGCTGTGTAATAGGGTGGCGCCAAGATCATGATCAAAAATGAATCTGGATGGATTTCTGACAATTGTCGGGTTTCACCACAGGCCCAAATGCAGTGTACATTAGCTGTGAAGTAACATGGTTCAAGAAGACCAAGGCAGGAAAAGCTGTTTAGCAGATGCCAATGATCCTAGTGATTTGCGGAGGTTCCCTTCTCTAGGGTATACAGAACATGGTTTGATCATGAAAGAAATGAAGCATGGGATCTTAATGCCCTGCTGAAAATCATCCAGGGAATATTTATTTTGTAGGGTCTGTACGGATATGGAATGGCCAGGCAGGATTTTCAAGGCAAAACAATTTGTTCAGACAAGACTTGATGCAGTGTCAAAATCTGCACTGAACTGGAACCACCTTGCGGGATTTGAGGCTGCTATGGAGAGTAACATGAGCATTTCATTAACTTACATACGATGTGGACGGCTGACTTCTGGGACCTCCACTGATCAGCAAAGTGGCTGAAGCATCGTAGCCTCTGAATTGTTTCTCTACATACAGAGGCATATCTATATTCATATATATTTTGCCTGGTGCTGCTACACAGCTTAAGGCCATGCTCACACTAGGTAAGTTTCATATTTATCACGGCTATTGTTGCCGATTTACAACAACAGCCATGATTAATATGAAACTTACATTGTGCTGCCGTCTATGGAATCACGACCGGAGTGTATATACATAGTATATGTCAGTTTTCATTGAATAGCGACCGCAGAGAACCTGTCAGTTCACACAATGGAGCGTGCAGCTCCAGCCGCACACTCCATTGTGGGCAGCAGTGAATTTGGGTGAACATGAGTGCGCCTGCATCCAAATTCAGCAGAAGTGAAGATCAACCGGCCGGTAATGCAGTACCGGCCAGGATGATCTTCAGTAACACCGGCCGTTCTCCGAATGCAATTCAGGTGGTTTCACTAAGAGGCGTGCACCTCTTAATGAATCCAACGTTGTTATTGGGGTAAATGAGTACGTCGGTCTTCATAAATGACTCCTTTTGAGTTAATACATTATGAAATCACTTCAGTTGACTTTTCAGGATGAGCTGTCCTGTGTGTGTATATAGGGAGACATCTGCCCATTCTGTCACTAGTATATGGCATTTTCCTCCCTGATTTCCACCCTGCAAACTCCATTGCTCAGTCTGCTTTTCCTATACTTAGCTGTAGTGTGGGTGCAGACTCATCCCTGTGCTGCCTCCTGTACACCACATACTCACTAAAAACAACATCCTGCAATCCTATCTCATTGTAGAAAACCTTCAGAAGTTCCCAGACCAGCATTGAGCAATCTAACATGTGAATCCAGCAACTTTTTGGCCACAAAGTTAATTGCACAGGCTGCTTCTCTTCTGTTCCTGCTTCTTCTCATCCCCTTGGCCCCTCCTCCCTCCATAGACTATAATGAGCAGTGCAAAATGGTCTTCACTGTGGTGTAGAAGGCTTTTTCTTGATAGTTAACTTATTACAGGGGAACAGCCTTGTGAGTACAGAAGGAAGCTCTTTTGACTAATACAACCTATTACAGACTTTCTTATATTTGCTTGTACTATTGATTTCTGCAAGTTGTTTAAATGACAGGTTGCTGTATTATCAGAATGGGTCCCTAAAGGCAATGTGTTATCAGAAAATAACCTACTGTTTACATCGATTTTTATGTTAAACAGATTTAAAGTGAAATTGTCGTTCCCCCCCTTCTTTACTCTATGTGCGTTTAGATGCTGCACATTTGATATATACCTGTATAACACTTGTCTGTGTCTTGTTTCTGCTCTAAAATCATGTTATTTAATTGTGGACAGTGTCACGTAGGCGAGGCTTCACATCAGTTGGGCCCTCCCCCCAGCCAGGAGATGGGGCCCAACAGCCACAAAGCTCCGCCCAGATGACATTGTGGCAAGAGTAGGGGGGGGGGGGAGACATTATAAACTTAATTGTTTTTGGTTCCTTTTTTTAAAAAAAATTCCAATTTACTGTCTATATAATAAAATAATCCTAAAATCTTGCAGTTTTCATTCAGACTGCTTAGCTACAACACTTCCTGTTGTGTATAGATCACTTTCCAACAGTGTCCTTCTTATCATCACAGACAGGATTGCAGTGAAAGGTGACACCTGTAGATAAGTTAGGCTCTACCACTATTCACAATGTCTGAAGCTCCTGTTGAATTATTTCTGCACAGGTCGCAGAGCATGCCTAGAAAATGTACCCATTCTAGTAAACTAGGTCTGATCCAGACCAGGTAATAAGGATCTAATTGGTAGGAGTTTGATCACTGGGACCCCCACCAGTCATCAGAATGGAGATAATATGTTCCCTAAGTGAATGGAGCAGCAGCACATATGCTCGGCCAACGTTCTATAGCATGCAGCTATCTTTGGCAGTGATATAACAAGAGAATGCATCATTGCTCAAGCATATGCACTGCCACTACATTGACTTAAGGTACAAGGGACCCCCCATTCTCACAATGGTGAAGGCCCCAGTAATCAGACTCTAAGATGGGCTGCTTTGATCTAGGGACTCCTGACAGAATTATAAATGTGTTAACGCGGCAGAGAAGGTTAACATGTTGCGTATAAGGACTTATCAGGTATATTTCCCATGAATTCTAGGAAAGAGCTAATAGTGGACATTTTTGTTTCCATCTACGTTCCCCAGAAAAAAAGGATGACTTTTTGCAATCACATACATCTGCTTTACTGTATAGTGTTTCTTATCCTGTACATACAAAGCGACTCTGGTTTATATCATCCTGTTTTATTTATTTCTCAAGAAGCTCATACATTTACAAGTAATTGGTAAGAAGGGCCTGTGAACCGTGGCGGCATTGGCCCGGATGGCGTATTACCTTTCCTGAACAGAAGCAGTGTTAAACGCCTTGAGCAGTTAAACAAAGGGTGAAGGTGACAGGCTGGCTTTGTGTGAGCCGAGGCAGCAGATGTCCAATAGAGCAGTCAAGTTTAATGGTTTTGGGGTAGGGAGCAGATGGCACCAAATGATGTGAAAGGCAGGTGTCGTGCTGTTAACTCATCGGCTTCCATAACCGCACAGTGGTTTCATACTCACGTCACAAAGACATCACTATAGTAAGCTATTGAAGTAGCAATCTAGGTAACAGGATCATCTCACATTCATGTTTTGAACATCAAATCCCAATGGAATAGACATCGATGCGGAAATAAATCAGTTTTCAATCAGTTTTCACCCAGATTTCAATCAGTGCTTTTTCTAAAGCAATGACTGAAGCCGAAACCAGCTTTAGTATTTCACCATAGCTTAACAGGTTTCCTATGACATTGGTCCCAATGTGTATTTCTATGGAAATTATATTGGGACAGTGAGTGATGCACTACATTCTACGTTGGTGCCATTAAGGGTGTGTTCACACGTTCAGGTTTTTTAATTGAAATTATTGAATTCAGAGATAGGAATGAATTTGAAACAAGGGGAAGATTCAGTTTTAAACATGTCCTCCATTTACGATCTGTTCCTGGCTTTTTATTCAGTAAATGCTATTAAAAACCTCAACATGTGAACACACCCTCAAGAATGTCCAAAAAGTGCTCCAGCACCAGGGTTTAGTAAACCACATCTTTATTAGAAACAGTACATAAAACATACATAGAAAACCTCTCCTGACATGGACAGAGGTGGCAGCAGAGAGCACCGTGTTAGACTGAAAAGAAAACACCACTTCCTGCAGGACAGCAGCTGATAAGTATGTGAAGACTTTTTAAAAATTTTAAATAGAAGTAAATTACAAATTTATATAACTTTCTGACACCAGTTGATTTGAAATAAATAAATAAATAAAATTCCAACGGCGTACCCCTTTAACAATCACATGCAATGAAAAGGAAATCCTTAAATCTCGACTAAGGAGCTTAGCTCCTAAACGTGTTGGCCCTGCCATTTGTAGACATCAATGTCTTTTTTTATGGTATCTTTTAACATGCCATTAATAAATGTATGATTTTATCTACGTATTTTGGAGCCAAAGGATTTCCTTTTCGTTGCAAGGCCATAGCTCTAAGTTATATATGACACCCATAGAAGTATATAGAACCCTATTGTATCTCCTCTTGCCTACAATTTCTTACAGAGTAATACAGCCCATTATGACTATGTTCCCACTGTGCAATAATATTGGTGGAAGGTTGACGTCTTGTAGCGTAGACTGCCACTAATATTGATCATGATTATTATGAGCGGCCGTCTATTTAAGAGACGACCGCTTTTTGCCGTTATTATTACACTGTAGGAACATTATACAGGTTTTCTCCCCTAGAGAACACCCATTGCTTACATAGAATGTGATGTTTAGAGCAACTCCATTTTCTCTAATATATCATAAAGGAGTCCCCACACCAACACATTCATGGCCTATCCACTAAATATGCTAGAAAAAAATAAAGTGGTAGCTCCAACCACTTTATTCCACTGATCCATAGTCCATTACTTGTGCTTGGCAGAGAAGTGGCTGCACATGCAGTCAATCCTATTAAAGTAACTGGGAGATCCTAAAAAAGCTGGATAAATATGTTAATGGGCGCCAGGATCTTGAGGTGTGTGTGTGTGTGTGGGGGGGGGGGGGGAGCACACAGTTCCTTTCTAATTTCCCCTCATAGAGCTAAAGTTAGACTCCCTTCCTCCAGGCTGTGCTGTCCTGTTCTGTGGTGAGTCTGTCCATAAGATGGCCGACATGGAGGAGCACTTGACCATGCTCCACCCCCCAGTGTCCACCACTCTGCCTGTATTTGCCAATGGAGAACACTGGGGGCGGGGCAAGGTCACATACTTCTCTATGTCAACCATCAGACTCACCACAGAGCAGGACAGAACAGCCTGGAGAAGGGGAGTCTGATTTTAGCTCTATAGAGAACAAAGAGAGCTGCTGTTAGTATATACAGTGAGTACACTTACTAATACTGTATACTGAACTATTTTACTGTAAAGTGTCCAACCCCTTCAAATAAGGGGAGTTTAGACATAGCAGATTTCAAGTGCTGATGTTGCATCTGAAATCTGCAGTAAATTACAGTTCCAGAAACACAATCCACATGTAGCGAACACAGAAAAATGAACATTTTGTGGATTTCCTCCATGGATTCTACCTCTTCATTGTATGGGAGTGAAATCCTCAGTGACTCCACCACACAATCTGTGAACAATGTTATTGTTTCGATTTTCCAATAATCCTATTTCTATTGCAGTATATCTCCTTATTGTCACTGGTACAGCACAGGACAACCCTCCAGAGGCAGATGCTTCTACCCATTTATCACTTTGACACATGATTCACACGCACATAGCTTCTTCCAGCATGAATTTAAAAAAACTAAGCTGCACATAGGACATACGGGGCACACATGAAAATGGAATTAGTCATTGAACTAAAACATTTATATACAAGGAAGTGCAGAGAAGAAAATCTGTACTAGAAAGTATTGGTACAACGCCTGCATCATTCTAGGGGTGAAGGCATGCGTCACAGTAAAATACACAGTTCCAACTTCAATTTGTACAAATTTAAATCACGATTTGACCCCAATGTGTGAACATACTCTAAAGGTAGCCATAAATTTCACAAATGTCCAAAAGGTGACAAATATGTAAGCCTCATTTTTTTTTGTTTCAATTACGATAGCCATCAGCCAAACACTTGTTCATCTAAGAGCTATCCCACCTAATCCCCCTATATACATGAACACTGAGCTTAGTCGATACGCCGCTGCCAGACTCCTGTGGTGGTGGCTTATCTTCCTGAGAAGGATGGAACAGTTGACATTCAATATGCTGGCCAGATTAACATTCTTAAAGTGTAACTGTTATTTATAACAAGTTTGCTGAAATCAATAGTACAAGTGATTTTAAGAAACCCTGTAATAGGTTTTAATAGGCAAAAGAGCTTCCGTCTGTACTGACTAGTCTGTTTTCCAGCCCCCCTTTCCCCCCTTTAATTCTTAATTTGTCTACATTACAGAGAAGCAAAGTGAAGATGGGTTTGCTGTGTCCATTATAATCTATGGTAGAAGGGGGGATGAGTGAGCAGGAAGAGCAGACAAGCAGTCTGGAAGCTGTCTGGGCACTTAAAATGCTGGAATCACAGATCAGAGTGCTGGTCTGGGAACTTAGTAAAGTAAGATTGCAAGATGTTGTGCTGTGCTGGCTCCTATACTGCAAACTGCAGGGCTGTTTCTTGCCTCCTCCTGCTTACCCATCCCCCTCGGTCCCACCCCCCTCCATAGGTTATAACAAACACAACAAACCCAACTTCACTTTGCTTCTCTGCAACAGATAAGAAGTTAGGGGAAGGCTGCAAAACAGAATTGCGAGTACAGAAGGAAGCTCTTTTAAAATCACTTTTCTGCATAGTTGTTTAAAATGACAGTTACTCTTTAAGTCTTTAGACTTTTTTGTAGCTGTTTTCTTTGGACCTGTTCTATGTTATCAATATCTTTAGAAAGGTGAGGTCTCCAGAACTGGACACAGTATTCCAGATGTAGCCTCACTATAGATCTATACAGGGAGATCACATTCTCCCTCTTCCTAATGGTTATACCTCTAGCTATACAGCCCAGTATACGATTACCTATACCTACTGCCTGGCTGCACTGGTGACTCATGTTAAAGGGGTTATCCAGTGCTACAAAAACATGGCCACTTTCTCCCAGTGACAGAACCACTTTAGTTCAGGTGTAGTTTGCAATTAAAGGGGTAGTGCGGCGGTAAACAATTATTCAAAGTTGTATAACTTTGTAATGTGTGTTATTCTGTGAATAATTGTTTACCGCCGCACTACCCCTTTAAGCTCCATTCACTTCAATGGAACAGAGTTGCAAAATCTGCACCTAAACTGGAGACAAGAGTGCTGAAATCACTACCCCTAAATCCTTTTCTTCTGAAGTCTTTGCTAATACAATACTGCCAATATGATACTTCGATTGAGGATTTCTTCCCCCCAAGTGCATGTATGGTCAGTTTCCAACAAACCTATTACAAGGACACTCAGCACCCATAAGTAGGCCATATGTGTTACCTGGACGGACTTTGATGCTGTTAGCCTGGGTCATTCGGGCCAAAAAAAAACAACTTAGAATGTGTCTGTAATTCACACACACACACATATATATATATATATATATACATGTATATATATATATATATATATATATATATGTATATATATATATATATATATATATATATATATATATATATGTGTGTCCAGTTTGTCATATAATACTACCGAGGCAATAGAGATAGCTGGCTGGCAACTACTCACTCCAGATGATCGGCAAAACACATGGTATGGTAACTACGGAACAACACCTAGATAGCACCTAAGAAACAGGGGTGCACCTCTCAAAAATAACAAGACACAGAACGAACTTCCAAAAGAGAAAGAAATAGAGAGGGCACTCACCATAAAAATCTTCTTTATTTAGTCCAAAATATAAAATTCATGCAGAGTGTGTAGCAGTCAGCGGGGACGCCGTACAATCATAGAAAGGGTGTGACAGCCGTTTCACGCGCGCATGCGCGCATCATCAGACTGATGATGCGCGCATGCGCGCGTGAAACGGCTGTCACACCCTTTCTATGATTGTACGGCGTCCCCGCTGACTGCTACACACTCTGCATGAATTTTATATTTTGGACTAAATAAAGAAGATTTTTATGGTGAGTGCCCTCTCTATTTCTTTCTCTTTTGGAAGTTCATATAATACTACACAACAAGAACTTTCTTCAATTACAGATCTAGCTGTAAGTACTGTATAATGCATCCTTCAGACAGCTGGAATTAGCAGTGGACACCACTTTGATATTTGAAGTATTCATTGAAATATTTAGTATTTGTTTCAGCATATTCCATTGATGAATATATGAGCTCTATTCCATTGTATGGCTGTACTGGAGCAGATATTATTATATGTCATTTGATGGACAGCTGTTCTTTATAGACCCCAGTGGCGTAGCTACCATAGAGGCAGGGTAGGCAGTTGCTATGGGGCCCCTGCAGGAGGGGGGCCTGGGGGAGGAGGTAAGAGCGTGTGTCCTTCTTCTTAACCCCTTATGTACTGCAGTGTGTAAGTGACCCAATATCTACTTACATGCTGCAACACAAAAAAAAAAAGGTTAACAAGCAGAAGACATAGATCTCTGCTTCACTGCTCTGATAACCCCTGACCTCTGCTCTCCAGATGCAGCAATCAAGTAGGAAAGGAAAATGTGCAGAAAGGAAAGGAAACTTTGGGTCACTAACACACTGAAGTACATAAGGGATTAAGCAGAAGGTAGTCTGCAGTGCTTTGTGTTGTGCGTAGGGGAGGGGGGCCCCTTAAAATTTCTTGCTATGGGGCCCAGTGAATCCTAGCTACGCCCCTGATACCCCATTAGGTTTATTATTTCATTATATGAAGAAAACTATGTATCCAGGTGTATTCATTCAACGAATTCGAAAATACATGCCTTCCAATGTATTTTATGCGTGGTCGGCCAGGACCCCTTGTTTCCGTGGTAACAGGAAATCCGTTCCTTAATACAAATTTGTACACCCACTTCGGAATTGAAATCCTGGTGTGGAGCAAGTGTGAGGAGAGTACCAGAATAGCTTGGTGATAAAACCATATAATCTTATACATAATAGCCGTCATGTGGATACCCATACAATGAAAGCTCATGTACACATGCCTGTTATTAGAGGCAAGTCTGCACTTGGCATATCCCATTCTGCCCGCAGTACATAGAACCAGCAATCAAATGGGAGTGAAGTTTGATTGGCACCTGACTCGGGAGTGAGCCACCACCCGTGGTAACACCACTTAAATCACTAGTTCAATATATGTGAATAGGCTACTGCCTATTATTTTATTCTGAGGAAGGGGATAAGAATAGATTGGACTGTCAAAGAGCAGGACAGGTGATAAATGAAAATGGGACTGTTCTTGGCATGGTTGCTGCGGCGCCATTGACGTGACACAATGACGGCAATATAGATATCTAAGAAATCAAGTAAAAAAGAAACACCAGAGATTATAAATGTTTGAGATGTCTTCTCCTTGTCTCCTTATATTTGGTAAGGGATTATCAGTACGGCCACTAGTGCAGCTTTTACACAGTTTTCGTAGTTTTGGTGTAGATTTGTTGCAGAGTTTCCACTGGACTAAGGTGCAGATTTTGTGATTTTTTTTCTTTCAAATCAACTGGTGCCAGAAAGTACAAGAGATTTGTAAATTACTTCTATCAAAAAATCTCAAGTCTTAAATTACTTATCAGTTGCTGTATGCTCTGCAGGAAGTGGTGTATTCTTTCCATTCTGACACTATGCTCTCTTCTCCCACCTCTATTTGTAACAGGAACTGTCCAGAGCAGGAGAAAATCCCCATTGAAAACCTCTTCTGCTCTCCAGACTGGAAAGAATACACCCCTTCCTGCAGGATATAAATACTGGAAGACTTGAGATTTTTTTAATAGAACTAAATTACAAATTTCTGGCACTTCCTGACGAACAAATAAATAAAAAAAATTTGGGTGAACTACCCCTTTAACCATTGCAACTGCACCAGTAGGCTAGGTTCCCACAACATCTTTTTTTTAGCTATTTGAGTTTAAATAACAGCCGATATTTCAGAATAACGACCATTATTGTACAATTGACAGCTGTTATTTGAACTGAAATGGCCCAAAAAGATGTTGTGGGAACTTTTTCCTGATTGGAAGATTGCGCAGATCACATGACCTGTTTCTCCAGGCTGCCGGTCCAGTCCTTTACAGCCTGGAGAGGGAGTTGGGTCATCTGTGCCGTTATGTCTCTTCTATTTAGGAAGCAGAGCTGCTTGGATTACTTCTTCAATCCAATTGGTCCTGCAAAAAACAAGCCTTTCTAAGTCTCTGTGTGCAATTTTGTTGCAATTATAACATGCGTCTCCTGTTTTGATAACCTCCTGTGTCCCTCTTTTCAATAACAGTCCAGGTTAGATGGGGAGTCATTCCACCAGTGGCGTCGCTAGGCACAATCATTCGGGGCTGAAGCCCCGAATGATTTCAGCCTAGCCCCGAAAGTTTTTCTGCTCCCGCCACCTCCCTACTGCCTGCACCAAAATGACAGCAGCCGCTGTGATCCCTGGCCTGGCCTCATCATGTATTGCCCGCTCCATGTACCTCCCAGACACTTTTATAGTGACGTCACCCGTCACTTGTTCACTGGATGCCGGCGCCACACTCCTGCCCCGCACACTGTTTACACTGATGTTCTAATTCTTAGCAGCCCGCGCGGGCCAAGCATTGCTTGTTCCTGATTGGATGGGGCAAACAGAAGCGGAAGTGTCGCTCTGTTGTTGCCTAGGGCCGGGAGAGATGCCTGATGAGAGAGTGCTGATGGCGGGGAAACGATATGACAGACGGGAGAAGAGATGAAGAACAAGAAGAGAGGTAATGCCGGCTACCAAGAGAGAGGGAGGGAGGGAGAGGACTGAGGCAGTGTCGGACTGGGCCACCGGAGGATCCTCTGGTGGGCCCCCAGTCCAGCACCTGCAGACTCACACAGGCACACTGAATGTGACAGTCCCGGGCCCCCTGCTGCAGACATTGTCACAGCGGCACAGGCAGTGTATGCCCCCTCGCAGGACCCGATGGTTCAGTCCTTTCCCCTGAACAGTAAGTCGGCACTTGCAGGATTGAGACTGCAGTCACGCTATCAGCACTTCACAAAACTGCAGTCACGCTATCAGCACTAGGAATTGCAGTGCTCTTATATACCATGTATTACGGTAATAGCCAGGACTAGTTAGTTCCAGGCTTCAGAATGTGCCAGGAAGATCAGAGGGGAACATCTACATGTAAAGAATGTAAACTCTAAACCCCTTCAGGTCCATTCACCCACTGTTAACCCCTTCAGATCCACAACTGTTTAATTCCCCCACTGTTAACCCCTTCACATCTACTACAATCTAATTCATCCACTGTTAGCCCCTTTAGATCCACAACACTTTAATTCATCCAATTTTAACCCCTTCACATCCACCACAGTTTAATTCATATACTATTAACCCCTTCAGCTCTGGGATTATTTTATTTTTTCTATCTATATGTTGAACAATCCTAAAATTTTTATTTACATCCATAAGAAAATAAATGTGTTTTGCTTCATTCGTGCACTTATATCCACCTTAGGGACGCTTCACATGTACCGGATTCACAGCGGATTTCACGCTGAGAGTTTGCAGCAAAATTCACTGTGAATCCTTGTACTGTGAAGTTCAATGGGGTTACATACCTGCAGCGGAATTTTCATAAATTTAACACCCCCGCAGCCCGCCACCCGGAGCATACATTACCTGCTCGACACTGCGGCTGCATGTGAAGCTCCAGTCGGTCCCACTCAGCCGGTCAGTGCACGGCAGCAGTGATTGGCTGAGCGGGACCAACAGGAGCCAGACGCCTCTCATGCACGCGCAGTGCCGAGCAGGTGATGTATGCTCGGGGGGCCGGCTGCGGGGGTTAAAAGGGCCGGGTCATATACTCACAGCGGAATGAAAATTCTGCTGCAAGTATGTAACCCCATTGAACTTCACAGTACCAGGACTCGCAGCAAATTTCACTGCAGACTCAAATGCGTCATCGCGCACAGCAGACAATCACTGACGAAAGAGCGCTGTCCAACACCCTGTCAGTGATTGGCTGTCATGCATGGTGACACGAATGACGTTTTAACACAGTGCCAACAATGAAAAAGCCTTTGGTGGGATTCCCCCATGCTGTGGCGTGCTGGGAGCAATGGAAGGTAATAAAAGCATTGTTCTTTCGTTCTTATCTCCTTGCCGAGAGTATTCATTATTTTTAAGCTTGTCCTTTAATTCTTGCACTGTCAATATAAAAATCAAATTGTTATCCAATCACACTACCATATCCTAGAAGAACGCTTACTCTCGTACAGATTCTGTGATTTTCACACATTTTTACTGTAGGAATTTGGAGAAATGTGATGGGAAAGTGTCTATTTGGGGATATATGTCGCATTATTTATATCCCAATAAAATCACGAAATCAAATTGTTATCCAATCACACTACCATATCCTAGAAGAACGCTTACTCTCGTACAGATTCTGTGATTTTCAGACATTTTTACTGTAGGAATTTGGAATAATGTGATGGTAAAGTGTCTATATGGGGCTATATGTCGCACACTTTGAAGTCCAATAAAATCACGAAATCAAATTGTTATCCAATCTCGTTACCATATCCTAGAAGAGCGCTTACTCTCGTACAGATTCTGTGATTTTCAGACATTTTTACTGTAGGGATTTGGAGTAATGTGATGGGAAAGTGTCTATATGGGGCTATATGTCGCACTATTGGAAGTCCAATAAAATCACAAAATCAAATTGTTATCCAATCACACTACCATATCCTAGAACAGCGCTTACTCTTGTACAGATTCTGTGATTTTCAGACATTTTTACTGTAGGAATTTGGAGTAATGTGATGGGAAAGTGTCTATTTGGGGCCATATGTCACACTATTTGAAGCCCAATAAAATAACGAAATCAAATTGTTATCCAATCACACTACCATATCCTAGAAGAGCGCTTACTCTCGTACACATTGTGGGATTTTCAGACATTTTTACTGTAGGAATTTGGAATAATGTGATGGGAAAGTGTCTATATGGGGCTATATGTCGCACACTTTGAAGTCCAATAAAATCACGAAATCAAATTGTTATCCAATCACACTACCATATCCTAGTAGAGCGCTTACTCTCGTACAGATTCTGTGATTTTCAGACATTTTTACTGTAGGGATTTGGAGTAATGTGATGGTAAAGTGTCTATATGGGGCTATATGTCGCACTATTGGAAGTCCAATAAAATCACGAAATCAAATTGTTATCCAATCACACTACCATATCCTAGAAGAACGCTTACTCTTGTACAGATTCTGTGATTTTCAGACATTTTTACTGTAGGAATTTGGAGTAATGTGATGGGAAAGTGTCTATTTGGGGCTATATGTCGCACACTTTGAAGTCCAATAAAATCACGAAATCAAATTGTTATCCAATCACACTACCATATCCTAGTAGAGCGCTTACTCTCGTACAGATTCTGTGATTTTCAGACATTTTTACTGTAGGAATTTGGAATAATGTGATGGGAAAGTGTCTATTTGGGGCTATATGTCGCACACTTTGAAGTCCAATAAACTCACGAAATCAAATTGTTATCCAATCACACTACCATATCCTAGAAGAACGCTTACTCTCGTACAGATTCTGTGATTTTCAGACATTTTTACTGTAGGAATTTGGAGTAATGTGATGGGAAAGTGTCTATTTAAGGCTATATGTCGCACACTTTGAAGTCCAATAAAATCACAAAATCAAATTGTTATCCAATCACACTACCATATCCTAGAAGAACGCTTACTCTTGTACAGATTCTGTGATTTTCAGACATTTTTACTGTAGGAATTTGGAGTAATGTGATGGGAAAGTGTCTATATGGGGCTATATGTCGCACACTTTGAAGTCCAATAAAATCACGAAATCAAATTGTTATCCAATCTCGTTACCATATCCTAGTAGAACGCTTACTCTCGTACAGATTCTGTGATTTTCAGACATTTTTACTGTAGGAATTTGGAGTAATGCGATGGTAAAGTGTCTATTTGGGGCTATATGTCGCACACTTTGAAGTCCCATAAAATCACGAAATCAAATTGTTATCCAATCACACTACCATATCCTAGTAGAACGCTTACTCTCGTACATATTCTGTGATTTTCAGACATTTTTACTGTAGGGATTTGGAGTAATGTGATGGGAAAGTGTCTATATGGGGCTATATGTCGCACTATTGGAAGTCCAATAAAATCACGAAATCAAATTGTTATCCAATCACACTACCATATCCTAGAAGAACGCTTACTCTTGTACAGATTCTGTGATTTTCAGACATTTTTACTGTAGGAATTTGGAGTAATGTGATGGGAAAGTGTCTATTTGGGGCTATATGTCGCACACTTTGAAGTCCAATAAAATCACGAAATCAAATTGTTATCCAATCACACTACCATATCCTAGTAGAGCGCTTACTCTCGTACAGATTCTGTGATTTTCAGACATTTTTACTGTAGGAATTTGGAGTAATGTGATGGGAAAGTGTCTATTTAAGGCTATATGTCGCACACTTTGAAGTCCAATAAAATCACAAAATCAAATTGTTATCCAATCACACTACCATATCCTAGAAGAACGCTTACTCTTGTACAGATTCTGTGATTTTCAGACATTTTTACTGTAGGAATTTGGAGTAATGTGATGGGAAAGTGTCTATATGGGACTATATGTCGCACACTTTGAAGTCCAATAAAATCACAAAATCAAATTGTTATCCAATCTCGTTACCATATCCTAGTAGAACGCTTACTCTCGTACAGATTCTGTGATTTTCAGACATTTTTACTGTAGGAATTTGGAGTAATGCGATGGTAAAGTGTCTATTTGGGGCTATATGTCGCACACTTTGAAGTCCCATAAAATCACGAAATCAAATTGTTATCCAATCACACTACCATATCCTAGTAGAACGCTTACTCTCGTACAGATTCTGTGATTTTCAGACATTTTTACTGTAGGGATTTGGAGTAATGTGATGGGAAAGTGTCTATATGGGGCTATATGTCGCACTATTGGAAGTCCAATAAAATCACGAAATCAAATTGTTATCCAATCACACTACCATATCCTAGAAGAACGCTTACTCTTGTACAGATTCTGTGATTTTCAGACATTTTTACTGTAGGAATTTGGAGTAATGTGATGGGAAAGTGTCTATTTGGGGCCATATGTAAAACTATTTGAAGCCCAATAAAATCACGAAATCAAATTGTTATCCAATCACACTACCATATCCTAGAAGAGCGCTTACTCTCGTACACATTGTGTGATTTTCAGACATTTTTACTGTAGGAATTTGGAATAATGTGATGGGAAAGTGTCTATATGGGGCTATATGTCGCACACTTTGAAGTCCAATAAAATCACAAAATCAAATTGTTATCCAATCACACTACCATATCCTAGTAGAGCGCTTACTCTCGTACAGATTCTGTGATTTTCAGACATTTTTACTGTAGGAATTTGGAATAATGTGATGGGAAAGTGTCTATTTGGGGCTATATGTCGCACACTTTGAAGTCCAATAAAATCACGAAATCAAATTGTTATCCAATCACACTACCATATCCTAGAAGAACGCTTACTCTTGTACAGATTCTGTGATTTTCAGACATTTTTACTGTAGGAATTTGGAGTAATGTGATGGGAAAGTGTCTATATGGGGCTATATGTCGCACACTTTGAAGTCCAATAAAATCACGAAATCAAATTGTTATCCAATCTCGTTACCATATCCTAGTAGAACGCTTACTCTCGTACAGATTCTGTGATTTTCAGACATTTTTACTGTAGGAATTTGGAGTAATGCGATGGTAAAGTGTCTATTTGGGGCTATATGTCGCACACTTTGAAGTCCCATAAAATCACGAAATCAAATTGTTATCCAATCACACTACCATATCCTAGTAGAACGCTTACTCTCGTACAGATTCTGTGATTTTCAGACATTTTTACTGTAGGGATTTGGAGTAATGTGATGGGAAAGTGTCTATATGGGGCTATATGTCGCACTATTGGAAGTCCAATAAAATCACGAAATCAAATTGTTATCCAATCACACTACCATATCCTAGAAGAACGCTTACTCTTGTACAGATTCTGTGATTTTCAGACATTTTTACTGTAGGAATTTGGAGTAATGTGATGGGAAAGTGTCTATTTGGGGCTATATGTCGCACTATTGGAAGTCCAATAAAATCACGAAATCAAATTGTTATCCAATCACACTACCATATCCTAGAAGAACGCTTACTCTTGTACAGATTCTGTGATTTTCAGACATTTTTACTGTAGGAATTTGGAGTAATGTGATGGGAAAGTGTCTATTTGGGGCCATATGTAAAACTATTTGAAGCCCAATAAAATCACGAAATCAAATTGTTATCCAATCACACTACCATATCCTAGAAGAGCGCTTACTCTCGTACACATTGTGTGATTTTCAGACATTTTTACTGTAGGAATTTGGAATAATGTGATGGGAAAGTGTCTATATGGGGCTATATGTCGCACACTTTGAAGTCCAATAAAATCACAAAATCAAATTGTTATCCAATCACACTACCATATCCTAGTAGAGCGCTTACTCTCGTACAGATTCTGTGATTTTCAGACATTTTTACTGTAGGAATTTGGAATAATGTGATGGGAAAGTGTCTATTTGGGGCTATATGTCGCACACTTTGAAGTCCAATAAAATCACGAAATCAAATTGTTATCCAATCACACTACCATATCCTAGAAGAACGCTTACTCTTGTACAGATTCTGTGATTTTCAGACATTTTTACTGTAGGAATTTGGAGTAATGTGATGGGAAAGTGTCTATATGGGGCTATATGTCGCACACTTTGAAGTCCAATAAAATCACGAAATCAAATTGTTATCCAATCTCGTTACCATATCCTAGTAGAACGCTTACTCTCGTACAGATTCTGTGATTTTCAGACATTTTTACTGTAGGAATTTGGAGTAATGCGATGGTAAAGTGTCTATTTGGGGCTATATGTCGCACACTTTGAAGTCCCATAAAATCACGAAATCAAATTGTTATCCAATCACACTACCATATCCTAGTAGAACGCTTACTCTCGTACAGATTCTGTGATTTTCAGACATTTTTACTGTAGGGATTTGGAGTAATGTGATGGGAAAGTGTCTATATGGGGCTATATGTCGCACTATTGGAAGTCCAATAAAATCACGAAATCAAATTGTTATCCAATCACACTACCATATCCTAGAAGAACGCTTACTCTTGTACAGATTCTGTGATTTTCAGACATTTTTACTGTAGGAATTTGGAGTAATGTGATGGGAAAGTGTCTATTTGGGGCTATATGTCGCACACTTTGAAGTCCAATAAAATCACGAAATCAAATTGTTATCCAATCACACTACCATATCCTAGTAGAGCGCTTACTCTCGTACAGATTCTGTGATTTTCAGACATATTTACTGTAGGAATTTGGAATAATGTGATGGGAAAGTGTCTATTTGGGGCTATATGTCGCACACTTTGAAGTCCAATAAACTCACGAAATCAAATTGTTATCCAATCACACTACCATATCCTAGAAGAACGCTTACTCTCGTACAGATTCTGTGATTTTCAGACATTTTTACTGTAGGAATTTGGAGTAATGTGATGGGAAAGTGTCTATTTAAGGCTATATGTCGCACACTTTGAAGTCCAATAAAATCACAAAATCAAATTGTTATCCAATCACACTACCATATCCTAAAAGAACGCTTACTCTTGTACAGATTCTGTGATTTTCAGACATTTTTACTGTAGGAATTTGGAGTAATGTGATGGGAAAGTGTCTATATGGGACTATATGTCGCACACTTTGAAGTCCAATAAAATCACGAAATCAAATTGTTATCCAATCTCGTTACCATATCCTAGTAGAACGCTTACTCTCGTACAGATTCTGTGATTTTCAGACATTTTTACTGTAGGAATTTGGAGTAATGCGATGGTAAAGTGTCTATTTGGGGCTATATGTCGCACACTTTGAAGTCCCATAAAATCACGAAATCAAATTGTTATCCAATCACACTACCATATCCTAGTAGAACGCTTACTCTCGTACAGATTCTGTGATTTTCAGACATTTTTACTGTAGGGATTTGGAGTAATGTGATGGGAAAGTGTCTATATGGGGCTATATGTCGCACTATTGGAAGTCCAATAAAATCACGAAATCAAATTGTTATCCAATCACACTACCATATCCTAGAAGAACGCTTACTCTCGTACAGATTCTGTGATTTTCAGACATTTTTACTGTAGGAATTTGGAGTAATGTGATGGGAAAGTGTCTATTTGGGGCCATATGTAAAACTATTTGAAGCCCAATAAAATCACGAAATCAAATTGTTATCCAATCACACTACCATATCCTAGAAGAGCGCTTACTCTCGTACACATTGTGTGATTTTCAGACATTTTTACTGTAGGAATTTGGAATAATGTGATGGGAAAGTGTCTATATGGGGCTATATGTCGCACACTTTGAAGTCCAATAAAATCACAAAATCAAATTGTTATCCAATCACACTACCATATCCTAGTAGAGCGCTTACTCTCGTACAGATTCTGTGATTTTCAGACATTTTTACTGTAGGAATTTGGAATAATGTGATGGGAAAGTGTCTATTTGGGGCCATATGTCGCACACTTTGAAGTCCAATAAAATCACAAAATCAAATTGTTATCCAATCACACTACCATATCCTAGAAGAACGCTTACTCTTGTACAGATTCTGTGATTTTCAGACATTTTTACTGTAGGAATTTGGAGTAATGTGATGGGAAAGTGTCTATATGGGGCTATATGTCGCACACTTTGAAGTCCAATAAAATCACGAAATCAAATTGTTATCCAATCTCGTTACCATATCCTAGTAGAACGCTTACTCTCGTACAGATTCTGTGATTTTCAGACATTTTTACTGTAGGAATTTGGAGTAATGTGATGGGAAAGTGTCTATATGGGGCTATATGTCGCATTATTTATATCCCAATAAAATCACAAAATCAAATTGTTATCCAATCACACTACCATATCCTAGAAGAGCGCTTACTCTCGTACACAATGTGTGATTTTCAGACATTTTTACTGTAGGAATTTGGAATAATGTGATGGGAAAGTGTCTATTTGGGGCTATATGTCGCACACTTTGAAGTCCAATAAAATCACGAAATCAAATTGTTATCCAATCTCGTTACCATATCCTAGTAGAACGCTTACTCTCGTACAGATTGTGTGATTTTCAGACATTTTTACTGTAGGAATTTGGAATAATGTGATGGGAAAGTGTCTATTTGGGGCTCTATGTCGCACACTTTGAAATCCAATAAAATCACGAAATCAAATTGTTATCCAATCTCGTTACCATATCCTAGTAGAGCGCTTACTCTCGTACAGATTCTGTGATTTTCAGACATTTTTACTGTAGGAATTTGGAATAATGTGATGGGAAAGTGTCTATATGGGGCTATATGTCGCACACTTTGAAGTCCAATAAAATCACGAAACAGTAGGGGGAAAGTGGCCATGTTTTTGTAGCGCTGGATAACCCCTTCAATGGTTATCCTTCATAAGCCATGAAACTGGTCCCTCCTGTAATTGGAAGTAGTCTACCAAGAGCACTCCAACAACAATAACTATATGGATAACAATTTGATTTCGTGATTTTATTGGGATACAAATAGTGCGACATATAGCCCCAAATAGACATTTCACCATCACATTACTCCAAATTCCTACAGTAAAAATGTCTGAAAATCACAGAATCTGTACGAGAGTAAGCGTTCTTCTAGGATATGGTAGTGTGATTGGATAACAATTTGATTTCGTGATTTTATTGGACTTCAAAGTGTGCGACATATAGCCCCATATAGACACTTTCCCATCACATTATTCCAAATTCCTACAGTAAAAATGTCTGAAAATCACAGAATCTGTACGAGAGTAAGCGCTCTACTAGGATATAGTAGTGTGATTGGATAACAATTTGATTTCGTGATTTTATTGGACTTCAAAGTGTGCGACATATAGCCCCATATAGACACTTTCCCATCACATTATTCCAAATTCCTACAGTAAAAAAGGTTGAAAATCACACAATGTGTACGAGAGTAAGCGTTCTACTAGGATATGGTAGTGTGATTGGATAACAATTTGATTTTGTGATTTTATTGGGATATAAATAATGCGACATATAGCCCCATATAGACACTTTCCCATCACATTACTCCAAATTCCTACAGTAAAAATGTCTGAAAATCACAGAATCTGTACGAGAGTAAGCGTTCTACTAGGATATGGTAGTGTGATTGGATAACAATTTGATTTCGTGATTTTATTGGACTTCAAAGTGTGCAACATATAGCCCCAAATAGACACTTTCCCATCACATTATTCCAAATTCCTACAGTAAAAATGTCTGAAAATCACAGAATCTGTACGAGAGTAAGCGTTCTACTAGGATATGGTAACGAGATTGGATAACAATTTGATTTCGTGATTTTATTGGACTTCAAAGTGTGCGACATATAGCCCCATATAGACACTTTCCCATCACATTATTCCAAATTCCTACAGTAAAAATGTCTGAAAATCACAGAATCTGTACGAGAGTAAGCGCTCTACTAGGATATGGTAGTGTGATTGGATAACAATTTGATTTCGTGATTTTATTGGACTTCAAAGTGTGCGACATATAGCCCCATATAGACACTTTCCCATCACATTATTCCAAATTCCTACAGTAAAAATGTCTGAAAATCACACAATGTGTACGAGAGTAAGCGCTCTTCTAGGATATGGTAGTGTGATTGGATAACAATTTGATTTTGTGATTTTATTGGGATATAAATAATGCGACATATAGCCCCATATAGACACTTTCCCATCACATTACTCCAAATTCCTACAGTAAAAATGTCTGAAAATCACAGAATCTGTACGAGAGTAAGCGTTCTACTAGGATATGGTAGTGTGATTGGATAACAATTTGATTTCGTGATTTTATTGGACTTCAAAGTGTGCGACATATAGCCCCAAATAGACACTTTACCATCACATTACTCCAAATTCCTACAGTAAAAATGTCTGAAAATCACAGAATCTGTACGAGAGTAAGCGCTCTACTAGGATATGGTAACGAGATTGGATAACAATTTGATTTCGTGATTTTATTGGACTTCAAAGTGTGCGACATATAGCCCCATATAGACATTTTCCCATCACATTACTCCAAATTCCTACAGTAAAAATGTCTGAAAATCACAGAATCTGTACAAGAGTAAGCGTTCTTCTAGGATATGGTAGTGTGATTGGATAACAATTTGATTTCGTGATTTTATTGGACTACCAATAGTGCGACATATAGCCCCATATAGACACTTTCCCATCACATTATTCCAAATTCCTACAGTAAAAATGTCTGAAAATCACACAATCTGTACGAGAGTAAGCGTTCTACTAGGATATGGTAACGAGATTGGATAACAATTTGATTTCGTGATTTTATTGGGCTTCAAATAGTGTGACATATAGCCCCAAATAGACACTTTCCCATCACATTACTCCAAATTCCTACAGTAAAAATGTCTGAAAATCACAGACCCTGTACGAGAGTAAGCGTTCTTCTAGGATATGGTAGTGTGATTGGATAACAATTTGATTTCGTGATTTTATTGGATTTCAAAGTGTGCGACATAGAGCCCCAAATAGACACTTTCCCATCACATTACTCCAAATTCCTACAGTAAAAATGTCTGAAAATCACAGAATCTGTACAAGAGTAAGCGTTCTTCTAGGATATGGTAGTGTGATTGGATAACAATTTGATTTCGTGATTTTATTGGACTTCAAAGTGTGCGACATAGAGCCCCAAATAGACACTTTACCATCACATTACTCCAAATTCCTACAGTAAAAATGTCTGAAAATCACAGAATCTGTACGAGAGTAAGCGTTCTTCTAGGATGTGGTAGTGTGATTGGATAACAATTTGATTTCGTGATTTTATTAGGATACAAATAGTGCGACATATAGCCCCATATAGACACTTTCCCATCACATTACTCCAAATTCCTACAGTAAAAATGTCTGAAAATCACAGAATCTGTACGAGAGTAAGCGTTCTACTAGGATATGGTAGTGTGATTGGATAACAATTTGATTTCGTGATTTTATTGGGATACAAATAGTGCGACATATAGCCCCATATAGACACTTTCCCATCACATTACTCCAAATTCCTACAGTAAAAGTGTCTGAAAATCACAGAATCTGTACGAGAGTAAGCGTTCTACTAGGATATGGTAGTGTGATTGGATAACAATTAGATTTTTTTATTTTATTGGACTTCAAAAAATGCGACATATAGCCCCATATAGACACTTTCCTATCACATTACTCCAAATTCCTACAGTAACAATGATTCTTATATAAGACAAATGAGAGAAATAAATGACAATGAGCCGGGTTTTCAGGTGGTAAATATTATGTGGCGAAATTTATTGCATCACAAGAAGCGGAACCCCATTCACCTTCTCAGTACAAGGATTCACAGCAAATCTCACTGCAAACTGGCAGCGTGAAATCCGCTGCGAATCCGGTAATGTAAAGTTACCCTTAAGCGGTTATACGTGCAGGAATGAAGCAAAATACATTTATGTTCTTATAGGTGTTAATTAAAATAATAATAATAATAATAATAATAATAATAATAATAATAATAATAATCTTTTATTTATATAGCACCAACAGATTCCGCAGCACTTTAAAATTTTAGGATTGTTTTACATATAGTTAGAAAAAAATAAAATATTCCCGGAGCTGAAGGGGTTATAAGTATATGAATTAGATTGTAGTGGATGTGAAGGGGTTAACAGTGGGTAAATGGATCTGAAGGGGTTAAGAGTTGCCATTCTTTAGTCTTACATGTAGATGTTCCCCTCTGATCTTCCTGGCACATTCTGAAGCCTGGAACTAACTAGTCCTGGCTATTACCGTAATACATGGTATATAAGAGCACTGTAATTTCTAGTGCTGATAGCGTGACTCCATTTTTGTGAAGTGCTGATAGCGTGACTGCAGTGGATTGAGGCCCCTCCCCCAGCCCAGATCCGAGTCCCTGATCTTTACCTGTCTGCTGCATGGCTCCTCATGACTTGGGCCTGGGAGAGGAGCTTTAACCCTGCGGGTGCCGACTGGGGAAGGGAGCAGTACACTGAAGAGTCGTGTTGTGTGAGTGAGAGCGCTTTCTCCTCCTGTCACTGTCAGGCCTGCAGGAGGAGGAGGAGATAAGATAACCCTCCAGCTGCCCATACAGCCTGCTAACCTCTCTGCTGTGTAGTCTGTGTGTGTGAGGCAGCTGTAGGGTTATCTGGCCGTGCTTCCCTGCAGTGTGGTGACCTCTGCATGGCCTGTGTGCCTCCTCCTCTTCAATCTCCCTGTGCAGCCTCCAGGGTCTTCTGTCTCCCTCTCTCCATGTCTACCTGTGCCCCTATCTATCTATCTATCTATCTATCTATCTGTCTGTCTGTCTGTCTGTCTGTCTGTCTGTCTATCTATATATCTATCTCCTATCTATCTATCTTCTATCTATCTCCTATCTATCTATCTCCTATCTATCTATCTATCTATCTATCTATCTATCTATCTATCTATCTCCTATCTATCTATCTATCTATCTATCTATCTATCTATCTATCTATCTATCTATCTCCTATCTATCTATCTCCTATCTATCTATCTCCTATCTATCTATCTATCTATCTATCTCTCTCCTATCTATCTATCTATCTATCTATCTATCTATCTATCTATCTATCTATCTCCTATCTATCTATTTATCTATCTTCCATCTATCATCATAGATAGGAGATAGATAGATAGATAGGAGATAGATAGATAGGAGAGAGATAGATAGATAGATAGATAGATAGGAGATAGATAGATAGAGATAGGTGATAGATAGATATACATAGGAGATAGATAGATAGATAGATAGATAGATAGATAGATAGATAGATAGATAGATAGATAGGAGATAGATAGATAGATAGATAATAGATAGATAGGAGATAGATAGATAATAGATAGATAGGAGATAGATAGGAGATAGATAGATAGGAGATAGATAGATAGATAGGAGATAGATAGATAGATAGATAGATAGATAGATAGATAGATAGGAGATAGATAGGAGATAGATAGTATGAGTACTTGTACTACTCTTTAGTGTCCCATAGTACCTGCAAGCAAAACATAATGTTAGTTTATGTATTCATAATCCTTGAAAAGCTGAGTTGGGGTACATTAACACTGATCAAAACAGGTGGAAATTCCTTGTGGAGCCCACGCCGCAGACTCCGCTGGGAATCTCTCCTACCTCACTGACTCAATGTCATGTCTCACGTGCCTCCGCTTAAGGACATGTCAATTATTTTAGTGGAGAGCAGAGGTGCGCAAGACATCACAATTAATCAGTGAGGCAGGTAAGATTCCTGGTGTCTTGCTGGTTGTTCATTGGTGGGCCCCAATGATCATTTCCTCTGGTGGGCCCCAGGTACCCCAGTCCGACAACATGAGGAGGTGTAATGTGGGGGGAGAGGACTGAGGAGGTGTAATGTGGGGGGAGAGGACTGAGGAGAATGGAGGAGGTGTAATGTGGGGGGAGAGGACTGAGGAGAATGGAGGAGGTGTAATGTGGGGGGAGAGGACTGAGGAGGTGTAATGTGGGGGGAGAGGACTGAGGAGAATGGAGGAGGTGTAATGTGGGGGGAGAGGACTGAGGAGAATGGAGGAGGTGTAATGTGGGGGGAGAGGACTGAGGAGGTGTAATGTGGGGGGAGAGGACTGAGGAGAATGGAGGAGGTGTAATGGGGGGGGAGAGGACTGAGGAGAATGGAGGAGGTGTAATGTGGGGGGAGAGGACTGAGGAGGTGTAATGTGGGGGGGGAGGACTGAGGAGAATGGAGGAGGTGTAATGTGGGGGGAGAGGACTGAGGAGGTGTAATGTGGGGGGGAGGACTGAGGAGGTGTAATGTTGGGGGAGAGGACTGAGGAGGTGTAATGTGGGGGGAGAGGACTGAGGAGGTGTAATGTGGGGGGGGAGGACTGAGGAGGTGTAATGTGGGGGGAGCGGACTAAGGAGGCGTAATGTGGGGGGAGAGGACTGAGGAGGTGTAATGTGGGGGGAGAGGACTGAGGAGGTGTAATGTAGGGGGAGAGGACTGAGGAGAATGGAGGAGGTGTAATGTGGGGGGAGAAGATGGGTCAGGTAGTGTGTGTAGTGTGGGTGCGGATGGGTCAACTGGGATAGTGTGTGTGTGGGGATGGGTCAAGTGGCGTAGTGTTCTGCACGTTGGTGAGTAATGTAGCCGGGATGGGGGGGGGGGCAGTTGCGGGGGCCCGTGCCCCAGATGTTTTAGGACCCTAGCAACGCCCCTGCATTCCACTAATAGATATAATAGAAAAATTCTTTAGGCAATTCTAGAATATATGTGTGTGGTTTCTCTAGAAAGGTATGAAGCTATGTAGAGGCCTCAGAAAGATTGTCTGGCAGCCGCAAGGACCCCAGCCCGAGGCTGATCCCATCTAGTAAGGACATAGAATCATGGGCACACCTCAGTGGACACCTGTCAATATTACAGGCATGAAAAGCTACTAATGTTATGTTTGATGAGACTTTAAAATGAGATTAACCTGATATCATGAAGATGAAATTGCTTGAGGTGTAGATACAATATAGGGATACCCTAATATCTACTATTAATAGATCTAGTTCCAAAAACACACGACCTGCAGAGACAGAAAGAGGTAAATGTGTACTGGCCATCTGTACCCTACACTCCAACTCCAAACCAATATTTGCCAGGAAAATTTGATAGGTCAGGTTACATTCTATACAGCTTCTCAGTTAGCAGCCTTTACCTGTACGTTGTACATGACCCATAGCCTCACTTTACATGATGAACAAGCAGTCCAATCTACAGGAATAATGTTATTAAGGAGGAACTGAGCAGATTAATATAGAGTTTACAGGGAAAAGTTCTAGAATAACTTGTCATCTATTCACATAAATAGTCAAGTGGGCTGTCCTACTGTGTGATTGAAGGCTCTCTCTGTATGCACACAGATAGCTGTCAACACGGACCAAGATTTACAAGAATACAAGTTCTTAGTTATCCTCGCACTTTTACCTTTAAAACATACAACAACCTGCTCACCTTCTCCCACTGTAGAACTTGCTGGCTGCAGATTGGGGATGGTCTCAGCACTGAGAGGCTCTGAGACTATGACCAATCACATGTGTGATATCATATGCCAAAATCCCATAGGTCTTTTTACAGTAACTTTGCTATTAAATGACCCTAGAAATGTGTCCGATTACTAAATTATATTTATTATAGATTATTTGGGATCCTAGAGAACTACAACTACCCCAGACATTGTATAAGGGTGATATAACTGCAACAGGTGAATAGACTCATAGCCTGACAACTGCCTTCTGGTGAACCTGTAATAAGCTCCAAGGAACCATGGTTGGGAAACACTTTCCTAATGGTGCGTTTACACAGGAAGATTTATATGACAGTTTTTTTTAAAGGGAACGCTCCCGACCCCCGTTAGAGCCCCCTATACTTACCTAATCCCGCGGGGTCCCGCTTCTGGATCCGGTCGGGTGATGAAGATCTCAGCCGCTGCAGCCCGGCGCGCACGCTGAGAGATGAGTCCAACACCCATAGAGAATGACAGGAGAGTCCAGCACTCCGTCATTCTCTATGGGTGTTGGACTCATCTCTCAGCGCGCGCCGGGCTGCAGCGGCTGAGATCTTCATCACTTGACCACCTCCAGAAGCGGGACCCGGCGGGATTAGGTAAGTATAGGGGGCTCTAACGGGGGTTGGGAGCCTGTCACCCCGGCACGGGGGGTGACAGGTTCCCTTTAAGGCAGGAACAGACCATAAACACTGAAACGGGTCATAACGGAAAGACTGAGATTTCTCTTCTTTTCAAATCCATTCCTGGCTTTGGCTTCCAAAATCTGTCAGATAAATCTGCCTGTGTAAACGCACCATAAGATAGCTCAGGATTAGAGATGAGCACAACGCGAGCATGGCCGAGTCCAGTCGTTTGGCATATGAAGAATTTGGATGCAGCCCCAGGGAGTCTGGGAAAACATCGATACAGACATAGGCCATAGGTTGTATCCATATTTCCCAGGCAGCATATTTCCAAGGGCTGCATCCAACTTCTTCAGCCACTGGAAATCAAATGCTGGACAATGGGACTCAAGCATGCTTAGGCTATGTACCACGTTTATTTTTTCAAAGAACGGATGCTGATTGCAATAAAATTAGTGTCCGTTCTTTTCTGCACGGAGTGGCATTCTATTCAATTCAATGCCATGCTGCCTGCTGTGTTCACACTTCATTAAAATAATGATCATGCCTATTATCTCCAGACACTGTTTACCAAAATAGCTGTTCACACAATGTAAAGTACGGCCAGCGCCCGGAAGTCAATTGTAAAAAGATTATGTTTCTGCAGCTAATACAGCGGTATCATCACCAGGAACATGCCGAAAGCCACCCGGTGGCAGGCAGTATAACAACGTCTGTTGCTATGCAATGAACGGTGTTAGACGCTGTGTGAACTTTACCTTAAGTTGCGCTCATCTCTAGGCTTTAAAATGTTGTCCAAATATACTGAAGCTATGTTAGCAATTAACTGGGGGAAATATAGTAGTAAAATGAATGGCCAACCATTGAGCCAGTCATTCTCCTCATTTGCTATCGTCCTAAATTCACCTTTCCGTTCTTCCCATTTCATCAGTTTCTCTCAGTGCTTTTTTAGCCCGTTTTTTCTAGTTTAATATTTTTCTCTCTTCTTCCTTGGCTGCTCCCTCCCCACCTCCCACCCCTTCCCTTTGATGTGTCTGTACATTAGAAAGTGGATAATTAAAGATTAGGAAGTAATCATTGCCTCCTTGTGCGCAGTCCCCTCCTGAGGCCAGGCTGAGAATGATGCTAATCAGGTGGGGTGTCTGGGGCTTGTGTTTTCTGTGTACACTGTGAGGGAATGTGACATGGGATTATCTCAGTCACTCTATCCAATGTGACCTCAGGATATGGATAGTCCCGGGTTACAGATACATGGATATAAGCTGGTTTCTGCAGCCTAAAAACAATCTTAAGCATGAATGTACGGAGCCTTTACCAGTCTTGTGAGCCAAAGTAACTCCAAGGTGGTGTTTTCAGCGTGGCATTTCTTGGTGACAATGTTTGTAGGAACTACAATTTTGGTGATATTGGTCGGCACTCCTGGTGGCTACCATTTGGCACTCCAGAAGAGGACAGTTTCACAAAAAAAATCACACTTTTAAAAGATTAACTAGTCAAAGTGGGTGACAAGGTGATTTTAGTGGTCTCGCTGCTGTTATCAAGCCCACAAGAGTCCACTTCATAGTACACAGCTATTTTTCATTCTCTCTATTTCATGGGTGGGAGAAAAGCTGGGTTGTTTGCCAGTAGTACACACGTACTGTAGGTTCTTCTTTTCCCTTAGTTGTCTGTCACTCCATTACATAGTGCTAGTGAAAGTGCACTGTACTGTGATACTGCACTGCACTGTACTGTACTGTGATACTGTTTACTATTATAGATGTTACCTAAAGGAAATTGGGTTAGTGATGCACTTGCTTTAAAAGAAACAGCAGCAGCACAGGAAGGAAGAGGTTACATTAAAGGGGTTGTCCGGTGTTACTCATCTTTTAATATATTGCTGCTATCATATTGAAAACACTAAATATACTATACTTACCTATCTGTGTTCCCCCAGTGTCCTGTTGCAGTGTCCCTGATGTTGCCTGCTGACGGCAGCACCTCTACTTTGACTTTATCAAACTCATCTCAGGATTGACTGTCTAGTAAGCCAGTCACTGGCCGCAGTGCTGTCTAATCTCAGTGAGTGATTCGCTGTGCGGGCTGTCACTCCCAAGACAGGTTTGGTTTAGAAGTGAAGGCGCTGCTTTCAGCGAAACAGCAACAAGACACTAGGGGGGCGCAGACATGTAAGTGTGTTTTTTTGTTTTCTATATGATATAAGCAGTATATTAAAAGTTGTGTAACGCTGGATAACCGCTTTGAACTGCTGTTGCTGAGATGAGAGGGAAGCTTTGATTTACCTTTCAGGGAAAGTCTGGTTCACAGATTGTAGCCGCACTGTCCAGGCTTGCTCTTTTGCTTTCTCTCTTTCTCCTGCACAAATCACTATTTAGGCCCTTCTCCAAACTTTCATGGTCTTTCCTTTTTGTTATTTGTTATTAGAAACAGATTAAGCCTAAAAGCAGACAGCAACAGCAGATTGTATAGACACCTAGTGGCCAAGAGTGTACAACTTTTTTCTGTGGTAAGGAGGGTTTGATTGACCTTTTCTTTGGTTTCAGTGACAGACAGGCTCGTATTTACCACTAGACACTCGTGGTCCGGTGCCTAGGGCAGCACCCTTGGGGGGGGGGGTATGGTGGCTTTTGGCCAGGTCTGTTATGGCGGTGTTACCCAGTCACAGTATGGCGGTATTGGTCAGGTCTGGTATGGTGGTGCTATCCAGTCAGGGGTGGTCTTGGCATTTCGGGGGCCCCCCCCCTCAACACGCGTTCCAAAACAATAGACCGCTGTGTGTTGGCCCCAGTAGTATATACCCCTTGTGCGCTACCGCCAGTATTATATACTCCTTGTGTGCTGCCCCTAATAGTATATACCCCTTGTGTCCTGCCCCCAGTAGTATATTCCCCTTGTTTGCTTCCCCCAGTAGTATATAGACCCCTGGGTGTTCCCCCAGTTGTATAGACCCCTGTGTGCTCCCCCAGAAGTATATAGACTTCCTGTGTGCTGCCCCAGTTGTATATAGACCCCCTGTGTGCTGCCCCCAGTTGTATATACCCCCTGTGTGCTCCCCCACTAGTATATAGGCCCCCTGTGTGCTTCCTCAGGGGTATTTAGCCCCCCTGTGTGCTCCCCACTTCGATATAGACCTCCTGTGTGCTCCCCCACTTGGATATAGACCCCTGTGTGCTCCTCCAGTAGAATATAAACCCCCTGTGTGGTTCCAGCAGTAGTATATAGACCCCCTGTGTGCCCCACCAGTATTATATAGACCCCTTGTGTGCTGCCCCAGTAGTATACAGACCACTGTGTGCTCCCCCAGTTATATATAGACCTCCTGTGTGCTCTCCAAGTTGTATATAGACCCCATTCTGCTGCCCCAAGTAGTATATAGACCCCCTGTGTGCTGCCCCCAGTAGTATATAGACCCCTCTGTGAAGCCCGAGTAGTCTATAGCCCCCCTGTGTGCTCCCCATGTTATATAGCCCCCCTGTGTGCTCCCCCCATTTATATAGACCCCCGATGTGCGCTCCCCCAGTTAAACAGACCCCTGTGTGCTCCCCCTCCCATATAGTATATAACACAATAAAACAAACACTTATACTCACCTGGGTCCGGGCGTCTCCTCTTCTCTTCACTCTTGTGGCTGCAGGAAGGGTTTTCCCTGCGATCACAAGAGGCCGCACTCCCCTTGTCCTGGCACTGATGCTCCAGTGATGTCACTGGAGCGCCGGCACCACAAGGACAAAGCTGCCACTTGTGACCGCAGGGAAAACCCTTCCTGCGGCCACAAGAGTGACTGACAGGAAGGGAGCCAATGTCTCCCGCCCTGTCAGTGCTGCTGTATGTTACTATGAGCGCTTATTATGAGTGCTCATAGTTACAGTTCAGATGGCAGCAGCGAGCGGGGCAGCGGCCCTGTCCAGCGGTCTTGAGCACAAGAGCAGGGCGTAGGGGCCCCCATGGATGTCGGGGGCCCCAAGCAATCGCTTGGGGTGCTTGGTGCCAAAGACCGCCACTGTATCCAGTCACAGTATGGCGGTATTGGTCAGGTCTGGTGTGGTGGTGTTAAATGTGAGGCCTGGAGCTATTACCTACCAATCTATCAATCCTGTGGTGAGAATTTTCTAAGACAATATGCAGACGGCTCTAATCATTGAATCATTGATGTGGAAATTTGCTTATGTTTTAAGTAGTTAAAAACTAGAGATGAGCGAACTGTTCGGACTTTTGGTTTGAAAGCAGTTCGCTCTCTTGTCATGCCTGTGATCCGGACGCATACTTGCACTCCCAGAATTATGCGGCCAGGATATTCCAGGGAATCAATGTTGAAATCCCTGGAATATCCTGGCCGCATATTCGCAGGATCGTAACTATGCGTCCGGGATCACAGGCATGACGAGAGAGCGCCGATGCCGTTGGACCAAAAGCCTGACGGTCCGCTCATCTCTATTAAAAACCATAAAAAATGTGATTCAGACAATGTTTCTGTTACGTGTAGAAAAATGCATGTGTCCGAAACCACGCTCCCCCATGCTCCCCATGATGGGGGGCCTTGAGGCTTAGTGCCTAGGGCAGAAGCAGCTGTTAATACAGCCCTGGTGGCAGAGATAGGATGGTCAATGAATTCCCTATCAGTATCAGTATACTGTACACTTACCCTCCAAGCAGAAATTCTGCCCCAAAAGGGGTGACCCCACCACTCTTACGCTGATTTTTTCTCAAGTAGACCCTATATACATGCCTTCTTTCTCTCACTTTGCCATGTGCATGTAAAAATCATCCCATGGGAGGAACATATGTATATATATATATATATATATATATATATATATATATATACACATATATAATGTTTGTATCTCAAAGTGAAGGACGTTTCAAACTTCCTGAACACATTAAATTTGCATAAACCACTCCCGCTGCTGGTCTGGTTTGCAGAAAACACAGAACTGTTGCCAGCAACGCGCTACTTAGGATCTTCTACTCACTGAGGATTTATTTTTTATTTTTTTATTTTAGCAGAAAAAAAGTCCAACTAAATGATATCTACTTTCCTCCACACACTTCAATCTACTTGAAAGTTTAGAAAAGCATCTGAAAACTGACAGGCATTAACATGGCCTTATGGGAAATATTCCGCTTTGAAGGCACTCATCATCCTTTACAGACGCTGCTTGTAAATAAAAGTACAAGTAAACAAGCATAACTGCATGCTAATACACAGTACACAAGCGCCAAGTGTTGTGTGTAATCACATCCTCTTATTTAAGATTCCTTTAGATTCTTTTTAGCGCAATCAAAAACATTCCACAATTTTTTGAAGCTCAATCACGTTCAAGTAATTTCTTACAGTCTCTTTTTCTCCAACCATGGGGACCTCCGCTCATCATAAGGCGGAGCACCTAGTCCCTATAGCCAATGGAGAAGTGGCTGTGCATAGAACTTACTGTAGTTCTATGGTTATTATCTTGCTATTATATGTGTTTTTTAACAACTACCATGTTACTATACTGAATATAACTTTGTATAACGCTATATTTCTGATTGCAGGTGGAGCGTGAGATAGCTATACTTAAACTTATTGAACATCCGCATGTATTAAAGCTGCATGATGTCTATGAAAACAAGAAATATCTGTGAGTATACAATATAATAGCATAGATCAAAGCCTATACTATGTATGTTGTCTTGCACCATAAATGCTGTAAATATTATCCTAAAGGGAATCTGTCTCAGCTGTAGTTCATGTTCCAAAGTGCTGGCATTGTTAGATGCTGTTAGGTCAAGGAGATACATAGTATCTTACACATATGCAACTGTTCTATATCCAATGCCATTATTCACTGGTGTAAAGAGTCAGAGGCGGCCCCAAGCTCCTGATGGAATTGCTGCAAGCTGGAATGTCTCCTCTCACCCCCCTCTCTGCTTAAAGGGGTTGTCCAGAGAAAACCTTTTTCTTTCAAATCAACAGGTGCCAGAAAGTTATATAGATTTGTAATTTACTTCTATTAAAAAATCGCTAGTCTACCCATACTTATTAGCTGCTGTATGTCCTGCAGGAAATGTTGTTTTATTTCCAGTCTGATACAGTGCTCTCTGCTGACATCTCTGAACGAGACAGGAACTGTCCAGAGTAGGAGAGGTTTTCTATGGGGATTCATAGAAAACCGAGACAGAGTTCCTGTCTCGGCTAGAGATGTCAGCAGAGAGCAGACTGAAAATAAAACCACATTTCCTGCAGGACATACAGCAGCTGATAAGTATGGGAAGACTTGAGATTTTTTAATAGAAGTAAATTACAAATCTATATAACTTTTTGATATCAGTTGATCTGAAACAAAAAGATTTTCGCTGGATAGGGAGGGGGAGTAAAGAGGCACTTCTGAAGCTCAGGAAAGCCTCTTTTACAATTCTTACTATTAGTAAAAGTATTTTTCTGTATACCTTTCATATATGAAAGGTACCATGTGTCTCCTTGACCCAACAGCTATGTAACAGTGTGAAACCTGACTTATAGCTGACAAAGTCGTTTGTTTTTCAACATGCTTGAAATACAAACGACTGCACGATCAGCCAACAAGAACTATCTCGGCTGATCGTTGTCTTTTATTCCACGGGACGATTATTGGCCATAACGGCCGATATCGGCCAAATACAGCCGATAATCGTTACGTGGAATAGGGCCTTGATGCTTTCCCAGCCTGTCAGCCCAGCCTGGAAACACGTCGGCCGTGATACACATTTTACCTTGTGATTATGTAATTTTTTGCAATGAAGATTTTGATACTTTTGAAACGGTGTCAGGCCATATATTTTCGATTGCAACAACGTCCATGATTAATACGAAAATATATCTCACATTTCTGTCTATAGAATCCTGGCCGGAGCGTATACACATAGGGGGACATTTATTAAGTCCGAAGATTTCTGCTCCTGGCGTAAATATGTCCCCGCAGCGCCGACAATATGGAGATGTATGTAGAGACGCACTGCCTCTACATAAATCCCGCTCGCACCAGTGTGTGCACCAGGAAACCTACACCAGTTTAGAGCGAGGAAAATGTCCGCGCCCCCCGTTTTGCCCCCACCCCCTGGAGAAGCTGGCGTAAAATGGCCAGATGCAAATAATTACTCGCAAAACAGCCATTTACGAATAAATTTATTCGCATCTGGCCACTTTACGCCAAAAAATACAACTTTTTCCTTTGATAACTTTCCCCCATAGTATACGCTCTGACCGAGACCTCTAGCGGCACCGCAAGAAACTGACATGTCAGTTTTCTGTGGCCGCTATTCATTGAATAGCAGCCGCAGAGAACCTGTCAGTGCACACAATGAAGTGCGCGGCTCCTGCCGCACGCTCCATTGCGTGTAGTGGGAAGTTATGATGTGGGCGCACACTGATGCGCCCACATCAGAACTCAGCAGCGCTAAGGATCATCCGGCTGGTTCTGCAGTACCGGCCTGGATGATCTTATCTGACACCACCCGTTCCGTGACCAGGCCGGGTCACAGAACGGCCGGTGTCATACAATGTGTGAACATAGCCCCACTCATCCAATGAGTGTATTAAAGCATTTTAAGCCACATAGTCAATGATGCTGTCAGCCAAACATCTTTAGTATCTCTTGTAATTTTTTTTTTTAACCTTTGCATGACCCCTTTAAGCCTCTGTCAGACAGTTAAGGTAAAATTCCAACCTGTCTGATCCCTGTTTTCCTAGCACAAGATCTTTTGGCTTTCACTATAATCATTAAAGAGACTTCATCAAAGTTTTATAGCTAGCTAGTTCTTTTATTTCACAGCTTTTGTATCCAAAGGAAGGGACACAGATAAAGTCTGTTTTTCAGGGGAGCTCTGTAGACTCCATACCAGTGCTGTTGTGGGGGTTGCTGAATAGAGATACCCAGTGGTGACATGTTCTGATGTGTCAACAGAAAATTCAGAAGATGTTTTAAACCTCCCTTTTTTATATTGGTATACATTAGCGTGTAAGGTCACTTTGTTGTTTTTTATTCTTAGCCTGTCTCTCTTTCTCTCTCAACTGCCCCTGTTTCATGCGCTTGCCTTCATCCTCTTTGGTCTCTTCAGATACTTGGTTCTGGAGCACGTTTCTGGCGGAGAACTTTTTGACTATCTAGTAAAAAAAGGACGTCTGACCCCAAAGGAAGCACGGAAATTCTTCCGCCAGATCATTTCAGCTCTGGACTTCTGTCACAGTCACTCCATCTGGTAAGTGGATTTAGAAAAGAAACTAGCCTGCAGTAGGGCATGTTCACAGGGATAACTTTCACGCTAAAAAATAAGATTCCTAATTCATACGCAAACCACATCTGAAAGCGGTGAGATTTTTAAAGACATTTAAATAAGAAAAAGCGAAACTCCCAAAAGTGTCTGCTTCAATGTCTAAAAATGCAGTATCACTGCTTTCCAAACAGACAAAAATCTGCATTGTATGCGCTGTTTTCCATTGAAATGAAGGCTAGCCACAGGGATGCTGATGCAAAATAGGTGCACACTCTGGGGCCAAATCATAGCTAGTGTAAGGTTATGTTTCCACGACGTCTTTTATAGATAAAATAACAGCCATTGTTTTTATAATAAACAACAGGTTATTATACATTTTATAATGACGGACGTAAATACTGAGCATACTTAAGGCCTTCATTATAAAAAAAAAAAAAAAAAAAAGGACTTTTTTTGCCTAAAAAGACGTTGTGTGAACATAGCCTTGTGGTGTCTTTTTGTAAAAATATATCTTGTTTTCAATATCTATGGAGTATGGACATATATGGCAAGTGACACAATTTTTTGAATTTAGCCTCTGTACACCAACACAACTCCTTCAAAGGCTATGTTCACACAACTCCAATAAAGGAGAAAAGGACCCACCTTTTCTATTTAAAAAGACGTCTGATTTTGCCGCAATGTAATTGACTTCAATGCATTGAAGTCAATTAAATGACAGACGTTTAACGCACACAGTGTATTAAATGCCGGACGTTGTCTGCGTGGACGTCAATATAATGATCATGACCATTTTTTTTGGACGTCTTTTGCAAACAACGGACATTATTTTTTAGTTTTTTACACACATAGGGCGGGTTCACACTACGGAATTCTCGCGGACAATGTCTGCGGAATTCCGTCAGCTGTCCGCCCATACGGGCACGCGCTTTTCCGCCGGCTCCATAGACACCATTTTATGGGCCGGCATATTGACATGACACTTCTTTCAGCGTATAGCGGAATACGCCGGCCCATAGAATGGTGTCTATGGAGCTGGCGGAAAGGCGCTCAGATGTGCGGGCGGACAGCTGACGGAATTCCGTGGACATTGTCCGCGAGAATTCCGTAGTGTGAACTCGCCCATAGGGGAGGAATTCTCGCAGATTTTTAGGCGGATTCCGTGTCAAAATGCGCGCGGAATCCGCACGGGATTCCGCCCGTAAAAAATGAACATTGTAAATGCACATTGGCTTTAATGGGCTTTCCGCTTATTTGTTTACACAGCAGAATTTCCGCGCTGAAAATTCCGCTGCAAATCCGCTTTCCGTCTGAAGAATTGACGTGTCAATTCTTTGGGCGGATTCCGCTAGATGAATCCTATAGGAGTCAATGGGGCTTTAATTCTGCTTAAAATTCTGCTCGAATTCCGCTCAAATTCTGCTCCTATTCTGCCAGAGCTGAACAGGCGAGGAATTTCAAGCAGAAAACTTTCCTCTACAATTCCTCGAGAATTCCTCAGTATGAACCCACCCATAGGGGGGAGATTTATCAAACATGGTGTAAAGTGAAACTGGCCCAGTTGCCCCTAGCAACCAATCAGATTCCACTTTTCATTCCTCACAGACTCTTTGGAAAATGAATGGCGGAATCTGATTGGTTGCTATTGGCAACTGGGACAGTTTCACTTTACACCATGTTTGATAAATCTCCCCCATAGTTTTTCTTTTTTCACCGTCCTTTTGCCGTTTTTAATATTACATTCAATTTTCCATTAAAAACACACCCAAAGGGCAATCAGTTCACCTAAACTAGACTAATGCACCAACAGCCGTCACTGCACTGACGGACGGCCAGACAGCGAAATGTTGGACGCAATTTAAAGCGGAGTGGAAAAAACGTTGTGTGAACATAGCCAGTAAGTGATTGGCGTGTACACCTTCAGCTTTACTTTAAGTATTTTAACAAAAATATTACATTAACCATATAGAAATGGGAATCATTGATCACACAGTCTGTTCATTTTCTTAGGCTCAAGTAATAAGACAATTGACTGATAAGCAGTCTCATGGTCGGAGTTGGCTGTTAATATTTCATGACAGATTAAGGAGACAAAAGATCTGTTGTTGATTCCAAGTGGTGAATTTGCATTTGGTAGCTGTTCAGGGGAAAGAGGTGTCATTGCAAGTGAAGGGGTTGAGGATGAGAAAAACAAATCAGAAGCACATAGCAGAAGCATTAGGAGTTGCCCTAGAATTGAAGCTATATTGATAAAAAAAAAACATATAATATAAATAAGAGTATATTAGATATTCATTGTTCCTTCTTCATCAGTCACAGAGATCTAAAACCAGAGAATCTACTTCTGGATGAGAAAAACAATATCCGAATAGCAGATTTCGGGATGGCCTCTCTGCAGGTCGGAGACAGTTTGTTGGAGACCAGTTGTGGGTAAGTGTTGTGGAAGTAAAGTGGCGACATGACATGCGCTCAAGTAGTACAATTGGTTACATTCGGACATACCATTAAGAGGTGCAAATTACCAGGTAGTGTGACAGACACTAGAAGCAGTGCATGGTTTATTGGTACATTGGACTCTTATAGGTGTCTTGCATGTTCTTCCTTCCAGATCTCCACACTACGCCTGTCCAGAAGTGATCAGGGTGAGTGCCCAATTCCCCTGCAGAGAATAATGTAATACAGACACAAGTGTGCATTACCAGTGATTAGACTGTGGTGCCAATAACCCTTTCCATGCTTTACAGGGGGAGAAATACGATGGCAGAAAGGCTGACATATGGAGCTGCGGAGTCATCTTATTTGCTTTACTTGTGGTGAGCGTTCATATCTTGCAAGCCATTTATAATGTCATTTACCAAAAATAGCTTTTATTCTGCAATAGGGGAAAGATAATGGCCCAGATTTATCAAAGTGTGTGCGATAGAAACTGGTGTAAGTTGCCCATGGCAACCAATCACGGCTCAGCTATCATTTTACTAGAGCTGAAAGCTGAGCTGGGATTTGCTATGGTTTGCACCAGTTTCTATTTAATATACTTTGATAAATCTGCTCCTATTTATTAAGAATTCTAAAAATATACAGACCTCTGTTCAAGAGAACGAGACAATGCGGCAAAGCCTTGAATGGTCACTGGAAAAAGTATGATAATTGCCAGTATAAACCAGTTTGTGTGGGGCGTTGCCATTTTAAACAGCTGATCGGTGGGAATGTCTTGAGTTGAATCCCACTAATCTAATAGTAATTAGATAACCCCTTTAATAAAAATAAAGAAGATTTTAAGATCATGTTCGCACATGCCTTTATGGTTGTATTTTCAGCTGTATAAAAAAGGGTTGAAAATTTATGTTTGTGCGGCCAGGTGGTCACGATTCATAAGCACAGGATGGCAATTCAGGTAATATTAAAATAATTGCACGGTCATACTGCTATGCAAATTGGAGTAGTTACAATTATTATGAGTGCCTAGTGATAAGGCAAGATAGATCATGAGATTGTCCATCAAACTCAACCTATAACCCTACTGTGTTGATCAAGATGAAGGCAAATAACCCTTATGAGGCAGAGGCCAATGGCCCCATAGAGCAAGCATAATAAATCCCTGGATCTTATGACATGAAATCTAGTAACCATAACTTTTTCCAAAAAAGAAAGCAATCCAGACCCGCCTTGAACGTCATCTGTCATAATATCATGTGTCAGAGAGTTCTATCAGGTGGCTGTACTACCTTAACAACGGATGGCTGTCAGTTATCTCGTCCTCTCCCTGTCTTCCACATATACAGTAATGTTTAGCCCAGCCAGCACTCCTGTTTCCCCCATGGGGAGGAGAGGGGTTAGCTGCCCTGGCTGTGGCTTATCTCTCTTAGAACAATTCAACTGTAAGCTGCACCAGGGCTTCAATCCTGATCAATTTTCATGCAGCAACAGAAGAAATAAAGCATTACACGTCTCATAAATTCTTTGGCTTGTCTTTGTAGAGCTTATACTTTCTGGGTCCTCCAGAGGGAGATATTCTCTTTGTAGCCAATTTGGCTAAAGCTTGAGTGTCTTCCGTGGACCGCATGATGTATTTATATATGGCTTAACCCCTTTAATAGAAAAAAAAGTAGTAGGCCACTGAAGGAGCTAAAAGGGGTTAGTCAGTTTCGGATTATAATGTGAGCAGTTTGGGCAGCTGTTCAAGGCCAGAGGCTTCTGGGGGGCTGACAGCCGTCCGAACTGCCAACATCTAATCTCACTGCAGCTGCACATCACTCGGGGGCCCATCTGATGATCCTCTGGGGGCCTTCAAGTATTGTGCAGCTGCATGGCCAGTGGGCGCACTAAAAGTTCCTCAGTCGCTGCAGGTGCCCCGGTACTGCTTTCCCGTTATCTCTTCCGGCACAGGCAACACATGTTACAGACCGGGACTTCTGGCACAGGCAGCATCTGCTTATGCCGGAGGATAGAACAGGAGACAGCAGAGAACGGGAGACCTGCAGAAACAGGGGAGCATGTGGGAGTTGAGTGATGCTGGAGGATAAGGGAGGTGATGCTGGAGGATGAGGGGAGTGATGCTGGAGGATGAGGGGAGTGATGCTGGAGGATGAGGGGAGTGATGCTGGAGGATGAGGGGAGTGATGCTGGAGGATGAGGGGAATGATGCTGATGGATGAGGGGAGTGATGCTGGAGGATGAGGGGAATGATGCTGATGGATGAGGGGAGTGATGCTGGAGGATGAGGGCAGTGATACTGGAGGATGAGGGCAGTGATGCTGGAGGATAAGGGAGGTGATGCAGGAGGATGAGGGGAGTGATGCAGGAGGATGAGGGGAATGATGCTGGAGGATGAGGGGAATGATGCTGATGGATGAGGGGAGTGATGCTGATGGATGAGGGGAGTGATGCTGGAGGATGAGGGCAGTGATGCTGGATGATAAGGGCAGTGATGCTGATGGATGAGGGGATGATGCTGGAGCATGAGGGGAGTGATGCTGGAGGATGAGGGGAGTGATGCTGGAGGATGAGGGGAATGATGCTGGAGGATGAGGGGATGATGCTGGAGCATGAGGGGAGTGATGCTGGAGGATGAGGGGAGTGATGCTGGAGGATGAGGGGAATGATGCTGATGGATGAGGGGAGTGATGCTGATGGATGAGGGGAGTGATGCTGGAGGATGATGGGAGTGATGCTGGAGGATGAGGGCAGTGATACTGGAGGATGAGGGGAGTGATGCTGGAGGATGGGGGGAGTGATGCTGGAGGATGAGGGGAGTGATGCTGGAGGATGAGGGCAGTGATACTGGAGGATGAGGGCAGTGATGCTGGAGGATGAGTGCAGTGATGCTGGAGGATGAGGGGAGTGATGCTGGATCATAAGGGCAATGATGCTGGAGGATGAGTGCAGTGATGCTGAAGGATGGGGGGAGTGATGTTGATGGATGAGGGGAGTGATACTGGAGGATGAGGGCAGTGATGCTGGAGGATGAGGGGAGTGATGCTGGAGGATGAGGGGAGTGATACTGGAGGATGAGGGGAGTGATGCTGAAGGATGGGGGGAATGATGCTGGAGGATAAGGGCAGTGATGCTGGAGGATGAGGGGAGTGATGCTGGAGGATGAGGGGAGTGATGCTGGAGGATGAGGGCAGTGATTCTGGAGGATGAGGGGAGTGATACTGGAGGACGAGGGCAGTGATGCTGGAGGATGAGGGCAGTGATACTGGAGGATGAGGGGAGTGATGCTGGAGGATGAGGGCAGTGATACTGGAGGATGAGGGGAGTGATGCTGGAGGATGAGGGCAGTGATACTGGAGGATGAGGGGAGTGATGCTGGAGGATGAGGGCAGTGATGCTGGAGGATGAGGGGAGTGATGCTGGAGGATGAGGGGAGTGATGCTGATGGATGAGGGCAGTGATACTGGAGGACGAGGGGAGTGATGCTGGAGGACGAGGGCAGTGATACTGGAGGATGAGGGCAGTGATGCTGGAGGATGAGGGGAGTGATGCTGGAGGATGAGGGGAGTGATGCTGGAGGATGAGGGCAGTGATACTGGAGGATGAGGGGAGTGATGCTGGAGGATGAGGGAAGTGATGCTGGAGGATGAGGGCAGTGATGCTGGAGGATGAGGGGAGTGATGCTGGAGGATGAGGGGAGTGATGCTGATGGATGAGGGCAGTGATACTGGAGGACGAGGGGAGTGATGCTGGAGGATGAGGGCAGTGATACTGGAGGATGAGGGCAGTGATGCTGGAGGATGAGGGCAGTGATGCTGGAGGATGAGGGGAGTGATTCTGGAGGATGAGGGGAGTGATGCTGGAGGATGAGGGGAGTGATGCTGGATCATAAGGGCAGTGATGCTGGCGGATGAGGGGAGTGATGCTGGAGGATGAGGGCAGTGATGCTGGATGATAAGGGCAGTGATGCTGATGGATGAGGGGATGATGATGAATAATGAGGGGAGTGATGCTGGGTGATGAGGGCAGTGATGCTGGATAAGGGCAGTGATGCTGGAGGATGAGGGGATGATGTTGAATAATGAGGGCAGTGATGCTGGATGATGAGGGCAGTGATGCTGGATGATGAGGGGATGATGCTGAATAATGAGGGGAGTGATGCTGGAGGATGAGGGGATGATGCTGAATAATGAGGGGGAGTGATGCTGGAGGATGAGGAGATGGTGCTGAAGATAAGGGCAGTGATGCTGAAGGATGAGGGGAGCCACTACACAGGGGACATCTATTAATGGGGGACTACACAAGTGGTCATCTACTATATAGGGGATGCAAAGATGGAGGGTGAGGGCGGTGATGCTTTAGGGGTCCCGCATTGGGTCCCGCATCAGTGTGTGTGTGTGTGTGTCTGGGGGGGGGGGGGGGGTTGGGTGTCTGACAGACCAGGTACATTTAATCTGCCGCTGGGGTTAGTGCAAAATTAAAAGTTGCTGGAACCCCCACTGCTAATGAGAACAGGGACTGTTGCCCCCCAAGTGTGCATGCATGGCTGCCCCTGTACATAGGGTATAAGCCTAATCTTGAGTTAACCCCTTCTATGCTTTTGTTACCCAGCACTGCGGACACATTCATGTATAATTAAAGAGCGGAAACTCTTCTTTTTCCTCAGCCAGATATTATTTAGCTCGGCCTTCTCATCTGTGTGTGCATATACAGTCTGATCCTCCAGAACATTATGTAATTATCTGCATTCACCACGGACTCTTCTCCTGCAGTCTCCTCTATAGACACATAACATCTCCCTGCAGATTTCTGCATTGCTAGCACAGCTCAATACTTTTATGAATACTGCTGTGGCAGGGAAAAAAATGTCATGATAAAGTTTAAAAAGTTTATTATTATTTTGCTGTTCTTTTGAGTTAGTCGGATATAAGCGCTAGCTTTTATCAGCAATGAGCGACCTCATTACGTGTCCTGTGCAGACATTGCAATCGTGTGTTTATTGGAAGCACAGGAAGTTTAGAGCGCCTCGCAATATTAGTCTCAATAAAAACGAGGCAGGTCCACAGATCCTCAGTTATTATTATCATCCAGTATTTACAAGAGCATAACCATTTTATGTATCGCTGTAGGGCGGATGAAAGATGCTGAAACAGATCAGGCAAGATGTGGCATAAAGAGAACCCATCATGACAATTTGCAAATAGCTTTACTGCAAAATGAGAAATAAATGCATCAAAAGATGGATTCGCATTGCCATCCTGTATCCTGTGTCTGACTCTGGGAGCTAGCGTAGGATCTGTAAAGAAAATGGGTTATACCATTTATACTCACTTTGTAATCTTTCATGTATAAGACTGCATATTCTTTTTTGCTTAAAGTTGTTTTGGGGTTAGTAATAGCATTCTTGCACTATCCCTGGCGATCTAGAGTTATATAGAGGGTGGTCACCTCGGATGGTTTAAAGTGGGAAGGGGTTAATATCCATTATACTTGGTTATCCAGAGTGGTTTAATGGGTAATACAATTACTATGGAAGACCTAGGATGGTATTCTAGTAAAGGGTTAGTGATCTAGGATGGTTTAGGAGTTAACATCTGATATTCCTGGTTGGTGGTTTAGGATAGTGAAAGGATTTATGGAGAAGATTTAAAACAAGGGCACCTATAAGGTCATACTGCAGTCTGTTATAATGGAAACCATGACAGAACTGCACGATGTATCACATGATGGACACTAACGGCACCCAATAGACTTAATAGACTTGTTATAGGATCAGTCAGGTTCCATCATGATGTCTATCCTCTTGATAAGAAGAATAGCCCTGCCCGCTGCAGCAGTCTTAATATTAAATCAGTAGTGCGAACACAGCCTTAAAGCCCTATTACACTAAGCGAATATTACGGCATTACGGTTGATAATCGATACGTGCAATAGAAGACGATGATCAGCCAACGTGCACAATGTCGGCTGATCGTTGTCTTTCAACATGTTGAAAGAGCAACAATGCAGATAGCAACGATCTGCTGCCGTTGATCCGTGTAATAGGAGCGGGGGCAGTAGACCGCCGCTATCTGCTATGGGCTGCCTGGACCATCTAACAAACCAGTTATTCTATGCCTAAGGATGTCTGACTGCCACCCTATTCAGCTTTATAACTGTGTTGGGAAATGTGTATGTTATGGCACCAATGGAAGGCCGAATCAGTGGCTGTTTTCTTGTATTTCAGGGCGCCCTCCCATTTGATGATGACAACCTAAGGCAACTCTTGGAGAAAGTAAAACGAGGGGTCTTCCATATGCCACATTTTATTCCCCCCGACTGTCAGAACCTCCTATGTGGAATGATTGAGGTGGATCCTATCAAGAGATTGACGGTGAGGAATTTGGAGTAATCCAAGGACAGTGTCTTCACCATGATATTACTAGCTCTCCAGCCTTGAAGACAGGTTGTTGGAAGTAAATTAAGTATAATGGTGACTTGCATCAGAATGTTGTTATCTTGCCACCACCATCAAATATGGGGGATCCATCACTGAAATTGTAAAATGGTGCACAAGAAACAACTGCCTGCAGTCAGTCTAATAACCACCTTGTGTTGGAAATAAACTGCAAATCTACTGGTGTCTGGTGATGAGTACCTCGGGAAAGTCCAATGTTTAGAGCATTGTCATGTGATATGATACAAAGATCAATATCGCAATCATATGTTAGCTGTAGAAAAAAATTGCCTTTGATATAGATGCAGCAGAGCTGAACGTGTCACTTGGGATAATTATGGTGGTGCCAAATGTATGGCAATCTATTTGGCGCAAATTAAAAAAGAGCAAGCTTCTTGGAACGCCTTAGCACATACATTTGGATGGTGGTCAGTAGTGGAATCAAATTCTGCAAAGGCATTTAATATTAAGCTACAAATCTCCAAGTACCAGGGCAGCAAAGGAAAATGCTGGAACTTAAAAGTGCATCTTACCACATCCTACGCCTGCAAGGCCTCTCCAGAAATATACAGGCATAGTTTGATGGCTTGGAATGTTGCAGGGGTTAAAAGAGGTGGTTTTAGGGCAAGAAATTAACCTCTAATTTAATTCTGTTCAATTCAGCTAGGTCAAAAGTGATTTTCATGAATTCCCTAAATCGTCATGCAACTAAAGCACCAAATAAAATAAATAAAATTCAGCTTCCCTTTAGCCATGACAAGTCAGAGCTCATGGCATTAGAATTTATACCGCTGCCATTGAACTCTATAATAAATTAGTTTGTAGAGTGCGCCCCTAGTGGTGACAGATAGTAAATATCATCCTCTAAGTAAAATTCTTTGTATCAGGAACCCCCTCCCCAATGCTCCCCAAATTTACTTCTTAAGGTTTAAGCTTGATAGTTATGAGGATAAATAAACTAGGGAGTCTCACGTGAATAAATTCAGCTCTGCTTAATCCCTATTACAACTGCATTGCCAGTATGTTCTTTAATACTTTTTTTGTCATGGATTTATTGAATCACTGTTACATAATCAGAATTATGTCTCTATCTCCTCCGTGTGCACCAATATGAAGAATGGGTGCTGTACCTTGTGCAGTATCACAGTTAGAGCTAGCATGGATGATGTACAGCAGTATGTGTTAGTTGTATGTTTTTTCCCTTGCAGTTAGAAACCATTCAGAAGCACAACTGGTACATGTGAGTATATACACCATAGCAGATTAGATTCCATGTCTCCTGTGTGTAACCTTTCTATGAGTCGTATTTCCTGCATGTGTATTGCATGCGTGTAATATGCCTGTATATGAAGCAGCCATAGCAGTGTGTGTTCATCTCGGATACGCCGTCCATGACAGATAAATGTGTCTGTAAATAGGATATGCATGTAAATGAAGATTAGTGACTGTGACAGATTGCTGTGTGTGTATATTAAGCTTACTGACAGATAGATGGTTGGCAGCAGTGCGTACATATAGCACATGGACAGATGGCTGTGTACATGAAGAATTGTGACAGATAGCTATGTGTACATGCATGATATACAGACATCTTTTTCTTCTTTTTTAATACAGTGGGGGGAAGAATGAACCAGAACCAGAGCAGGCAGTTCCCAGGAAGGTACAGATGGGGTCTTTGCCGTCACTGGAGGATGTGGACCCTGATGTGTTGGAAAGTATGCACTCCCTAGGCTGCTTTAGAGATCGGAACAAATTACTGCAGGACCTCTTGTCTGAAGAGTAAGAGTCTAGATTGCTGTTTCTATTGTAAATTTAATATCATTTCTCTATATGTAGTGAATACATTTATTTACATGGTATAATCAAAAAAAGGCTGTTGTTTAACCATAAACTGCATAAAGTCTTGTTTTGGGGGTGCAAGGCTATGGCCAGACACAGTGGTAAACCTATCACAGATTCTTCCACAAGGGTAACAGTTCTTAAAGGGGTTAACCACTTAATAGTAAAATTGTTCAGTGTGTAGTATTAGCAAGTGTACTTACTAAAATCAGACTCCCTTCCTCCAGGCTGTGCTGTCCTGCTCTGTAGTGAGTCTGTCCATAAGATGGCCGACATGGAGGAGCAAGTGACCATGTTCCCCACATGCTCCTCCATGTCGGTCATCTTATGGACAGACTCATCACCGAGCAGAACAGCCCAGTCTGGAGGAGAGGACTCTGATTTTAGCTAACATGGGGACCTGCTGTCAGTAAGGGCAGTGAGTACACTTACTAATACTACACGCTGAACAATTTTACTATTAAGTGGCCAGCCTCTTTAAACAGGAAGGCTTGTGGCTAGAGTGATTAACCCAAAATTTTGGTGTATCCTAGGTACCTGGAGCTGACCCACTTTACTCTAGGCCAGGGCTTTTCTAACTTTTCTACTGGAGCCTCACCAAACAGAGCAAAGTGATGCCTTAGTTTTGGTGTGGGTTTGCAGCACAGTTCCACTGAAGTGAATGAAGCTGAATTGTAATACCCCATACAACCTAGGAACAGGGATGGTGCTATTTTTGCAAAAAAAAAAAAAAAAGTAGCTGTGTTTTCTCTAATCCTGAATAACCCCTTTAAACTAAAAGGAAATTATAGCAGCATATTCTTATTCTACCTATAAACAAAGGTTGAACTTTATTTAAACTACTTATCTCTTAATATTCAGAGAGAATCAGGAGAAGATGATTTATTTCTTGTTATTGGACCGTAAGGAAAGGTATCCTAGCCAAGAAGATGAAGATCTCCCCCCAAGAGTAGACATAGGTAAAGTATCTGCGGTCCCTTTCTATAGTCCAATGCTCATTTTTACTTTGACATATTTAATTTCTTGGTCATTTTCACAATATTTTATAGATCCACCTAGAAAAAGAGTGGACTCTCCGATGCTGACTCGTCACGGGAAGAGAAGGCCAGAGAGAAAATCTATGGAGGTGCTTAGTGGAACAGATGGTGGCTCACCAGTACCTGCACGCAGAGCTATTGAGATGGCACAGCATGGGCAGAGGTAAATCTGATCACTCGTGTCATAAACTTCTATGAGGATTTAAAGGGGGTCAGTTAGCAGGATCGCACTAGCCCTACCTGCGGGCAGTATGATTTAGCGACAGGTCATATAATCCTAATAAATTCTGTTTTACTTGAGAGGAAAGACAGATTTAATGCTGGCTCTCAGCCAGTGTTATGTTCCAGGCTCGGGAAATGTGTCCTAGGGCATGTCCTGTCTACCTACCTTGGCCCATCGAGCTCACTTTGATTGACAGGTTGCTTTATGATAGCAATCATGGTTCATGAGGGCATCTGTCACTGAGCCAGAAAGCCGGCATAAGCTGATTAGTCATTCTGGGCCTATGTGTTTAAATCAACAATGCCGTCAAGGCCTCTGCTTGCTGTCTGTGAATGGAAACATCCAATACAAACCTAATTATCCAGTATAGAGAATCTTATAGTTAGATCTGCTCAGATTGTAATTACTATTGGTGAAAATGGAAAAGATGATAAGATGTTCTCCAATTTATTTCAGGTCGCGGTCTATTAGTGGTGCTTCATCAGGACTTTCCACCAGTCCGATCAGTAGTCCTAGGGTGAGTAATCATTTCTTCATTACTCTACTCCTTATATTTCCCCTGCCTTCTCCCACCTTCACCTTTAATAGCCAGTAGGGCTGTGATTCCACATACAGCTGTTCATATAAAGTCACAGTCACTATAACTTGCTGATGGGAGGCATTCCTCTGTTAGCCCTTGCCTATGTTAGTCATCCTTATTACATTTGTTTGATGTAATATGTATGTATAATGCTATCTTTTATGTATATAGTTTGCACACATACAGTATGCGGCTTGAGTTACTGAGGTGCACAGTCATATACATTATAATGCATCTAATCCTCAATAATATACCATAATTGACTTTGTATGGCAATAAAGAACTATCCAAAGCCTAACCAGAAACAAAATACTACGTACCTTAGTAAGGGTGACACTGAACTTGTGACTGTTTAAGGTGGCTCGGTAACTCAAGTCAAATCTGCATGTGTGTGTGTGTGTATTTGTGGAATATCTGTGTGACATGGATAATTGTAAAAGTGGATAATGTGAACACTAGCTGGGCACTCTTACAATAACTTTGGGAAAAGAAGTTGCAGTGATCCGTTGACTGTCTGACAGATCCACAATTTCAGACAGAATAGGACTTATTATATGGTATGTGCCAGTACACATGTACGTAGATTCCATGTGGATGTACATGACCATGGTTCTCGCCTCCTAGGCTTCATTTGGCCTCAGTCTGGGATTGCATCCAAGTATTAGAGACCCACAAAACTAATATAAACGCACGCAGGTATCACTAATACCACCATTTTACCAAGCATTGTCATGAACAAAAGTCACTGAGAACCTTACTGTTTAGATTACATGGTGCAGTCATACGCACACTGTGTGCCACTAATAGATGCCTCTGTACACCCCCTCTTCTCTAGCATTGCCTCTATAACATGACACCCAATGCAATATGCCCCAATATGTTTTTACAGAGATGAGAGATGAGAAAAAAACTACTTGTGTCTCCATATAAAAGCACTGACACATGGAGGTACAGGGTGGGCACATAGGGGGAGATTTATCAAAGGGTATAAAATTTAGACTGATGTAAGCTGCCCACATCAACCAATCACAGCTCTGCTTAAAGGAAAGAGGAGCTGTGATTGGTTGCTGTGGGCAATTTACACCAGGTGTATATGTACACCCTTTCATAAATCTCCCCCATAGTCTATAACATGGATCTACTGTACATGATCCCTTACCAAAAATAATAGATCATCTTGATCAGATCGGGTGATCATGCCTAAAATTTCTCACATAATTTGACATACTTGAAATATAAGCAATGATGTACATAAGGTAGTACTTTATTCTATATATTTATACAGTTATTGGGATGCCGGGCTAGTAGCCATGTCTGGATAAATGAAGAATATCCATGTTTCTGATTTTATATGTTACTGTTTAATTGCGCTGTATGTAATTCAGCACATGCTTCCATTATAACATAGCTTCTATGCATTAAGACATAATGTTAGTAATCCTCCTTACTTATTTCTTTAGACTGTTCCAGTCATGTCTACCAGTTACAGAGTATTAGCCAGTAGTAAATCCTTATGTACTGTAGGAATTTGATTTGGGGGTTCATACAGGGGTGTAACTACCACTGTAGCAGCCATAGCAGCTGCTGTGGGGCCCACCACATCAGGGGGCCCTGTTGCCTGCTCTTGCAATACACTGGGCCCCCTGAGCTGTCATAATTTGCAGTTTTAGGTGGCCAAGCGGGCCTCCCAGGTTCTGCAAAGTTCCCTTTAACAGCAAGCATTCCTGATGAGTCCTTGCAGTTATAACTAGACTTGACGGCTTAGTGGTAAGACGGGAAGGGGGTCCCCAATCAAAAGTTTGCTATGGGGCCCAAGCATTTCTAGTTACGCCCCTGGGTTCATATGTAGCTACATAGTCCACGATTAAGTTCAAAGTTTAAAGTCTAATCTGGCTTTATTGTCAAATGAAAGTCCAAGCTCTTCCTGCAGACTTTTATTTTCCAGGGGTTAACTAGGCAGGGATTCTCCCTGGGGACAATACCCATACTGAACCGGGAGGAAATGGGGCATCCCACTACCAATCTACCTGCCATTCTATTAAGGCGGACCTGTCAGCAGCTCCTTGCTGACTGGATATAAGCTTTAGAAGTTTTATGTAAAGTATTAACTAGAGCCCAGCAACGTCCAGCCCATTGATCTGAACAGAATGGGTGTTTACTTAGAGGTGTTAGGAGGAAAGGGTCTGAACATTGGAGTGACAGTAAGCTAACTGGGAGTAAAATATTTTATACAGAGAAAAAACAGTATAGAGGATTGCTGACTTAATCCATATCTGTGAATATCTTGTAACAACCTGGCAGGTAAAATGGCCATTTGCCATTGATTACTGCAGGACTGCTCTCTCGCTTTGGCTGGTTTTGGGGTGCTGCTTCTAACATGCATGTCTTTTTTCTTTTTTTCATTCTCATTTTGGCTGCTGTCATTCCTTCCATTGACCCTTTTGTACCCCTATATGGCAAATTATTGTCCCTCCTCCCATGGCTGCTTTGCTTCATTGTCTCTGTTTGTGACCCACTAAATCTATCAATCTGCGTCTTCTTATCTGTCGCTTTTGACTATTTCTTTTTCACTTATTTTTCATGTTTCACTGCTGTTTGTCCTTTGTCCTCTCTTTATATTGTGCTCTTATGTATGTGCCCATAACTTTATGACTGTGTTTCCGCTTCTTTGGCATCCTTTCTCTTCTTTGCCTTCCTCTCTTTGCTTTTACCTCTTGCCTTCCTTACTACGTTTTCTCTCACAGCCGATAAGGAGGTTTTTTGCCCTTCCCCAGTCCCCTACCCCATCCTCTTCACCTCATACCCCACCAACCTCTGATTCTGCAGGGCATAATGATTGCAATCTGACTCATCCCAAAACCCACACCTTCCCACCCAAGCCCAGAACTTCAGAGAAGCCCCTTCAGACAACTCGCTCCAATCCCCTTCCTTCTACAAATAACTCTAGTGTCCCATCAAGAGCTCCAAACTCTCCTGCTGGGCATAATGCGTGCAGAACATCAAATAAATTGCCCGCATCTGATCTGGCCCCCAAATCTGTGCCCCTTATACAGGTTACCCCTCATCCGTCACCCCGTGGCAGCCCCCTCCCTACTCCCAAGGGAACGCCTGTACACACGCCCAAGGAAAGTCCGGCGGGCACCCCTTCCCCTACCCCTCCATCCAGCCCAAGTATTGGTGGAATGCCTTGGAGGACAAGACTGAATTCAATCAAGAACAATTTCCTGGGGTCACCGAGATTCCATCGCCGCAAGCTTCAAGGTGAGAAGGAATACTAAGAATGAGTGGAGATAGTGGATGAGTGATATATGTGCTATTACCTCATATCTCCTTTAGACCTCAGGATGCTTTGCCATATTAAGCAATTAATATACAATATGACCACCTTGTAGATATACTTCTTAAAAAGCCACTAAACTATTACTGCAGTGTATAAGCAGGTCCTCACCCTAACTATGAATGGCCATAAAAAAAAATCACAGATTTTCATGGAAAAATGACTGGAGAAAAACTTCCATTATATGTAAAAAGGCTATTTTTCTGGCCAAAAAAATGTCATTTAATTTTATGTCTAAAGGACATTTTGATATTGAATTCAGTAGATCTTAATAGGAAAAATGTGTTTTTTAAACTGTAAAACTGTTATACTGGCCTTTACAGCCCCCAAATACTGGCAAAAATACATTGTGTGAACATGGCTTAATATTGGTGCGTTCATGAATATTGTTCATGGCTTGGCTGATATTGCAGTAATCTGCTGCTCAATATATTCCAGTGAATGGCACTGAGCTGCAGTACCAGACAGCGAGTCCAGAGCCAATCAGCTCATTGGTGGAGAAGTTGAACCCCCATTTAACTGATATTGTTGGTCTATTGTAGAGTAAACCATTAATGTTAAAGGCTTTCCAAAGCCCCTGCGATCTGAAATGTCTCCTTGCTCCCTTTCCCATCCCTGACCCTGCTTTAGGGCTCAGCTTCCGGCTTAATGTCAGTAAAACAGGGATATGGATGGGATAGGGGGTGGTTGAAGAGGAGGCATTCCAGCTTGCAGCAACTTAGAGGTCTGGAAAATCCTCTTTGACACGTTGCACAGGAGAATAAAATCATTTTTCTATGTTACGGAACATCAGTTAGACATATAAAAGGTACCATGTGTCTCCTTGACCTAACAGCTATCTAACTCAGCAGTCTCAGCACTTTGGAACATGAATTGCAGCCGACAGATTCTCTTTTATACAGCCATTTTGCATAACCATTAAATATATTATTACTAAATGACTGTATTAATAATAAGTCATTCATATTTGTTCAGTTCCCACAGCAGATGAGATGACCAACCTGACACCGGAATCCTCTCCAGAGTAAGTCCTTCCTCATGCCGTGTAATTGTCATGCCAGTTCTTTTTTATACCAGTAGTAAATTCTTATGGTAGGTAATGAGGTAAATGCTCATCTGATCTTGGGTAATGAATGATTCCTCTAAACCCACAGATCTTTCATGAGTGGTTTTAAAACCATTGCATTGAAAGGGACCTTACAAGATCCAGACCATTATCGCACATTATACGGTCATCTGCATGGCCATAAACATAGACATTGTGAGAGATCTATGAACGTTGATGAAAATATGTTTTGGATTTCTTAAATGGTACCAAAAATTTTGAGTAGTTGGGTTGGATGGTGGGTTTAATAGGGCCCAAGGTAAAATGTGGTCTAAAATGCTGTGTTTTCAAGTTACAGTTCTCTGAATCTCTGAGGTCCTCTGAGGTCCTTCACACTCTGGTCATGGCTTCCCCAGAAGAAAGATCTATCACTTTTACCATAGAGAATAGAGACTATTAGACCACTCATTGATGCTTGGAAAAACCAAGGGGTTGGGCAGTGAAATCCCATCACTATAATCTGTCAGGGGGAGTCTTGGGATACCCATACACTTTATACTGATATTAGTATAAAGTGTAAGGGGACCTTATGGATAAAAACTAGAGAAGAGCGCAACTTGACCATGCTCCGATTGTTCACCATTTCGCTATGGCCTATGGCTGTATCATTGTTTTCCAGGACTCCCTAGGGCTCCATCTAACTTCTTCAGCCACCAGTATTCAAATGGCGAACGATCGGATTGCGGTTACACTGAGGTTGTAGATTTGATGTGGATGCAATGTGGTTGGCCATATACAGTAAGAACTTCTAAAATGCTGCTAACCTGTAATTTTAATACTTAAAGTATTTTTTTTTAAATGCAGTTTAACAGCAGCATATTGGAAACATGTATTGCATATGGCCAACCTCAACTCAACTGTATTTAAGCTGCATTGTGTGCTTTTACCCTTAGGGTAAGGGAGGTAGAGCCCCTATTACACAGGACGATTTAGAGGAGCAAGCGAGGGCCGACCTGTTTACTTGTTCCTTGTTCCCCAATAATTTCTTTGTGTAATAGGGCCTTAACCCCCTTATGTTGTATAAAAATGACATAAGTTTTTATCGATGTCACAGACCATCTATGGATTTGCCATAATGACTCTTCAAGCCTAAGTCGGTTCTGACTCTAATCGTACATACCATTTCTTTTTTTCCCCTCTGTCCGTATTTTTAATGTGATTTTCTCCCAGACTGGCCAAAAAGTCTTGGTTTGGTAACTTCCTCACTTTGGAGAAAGAGGATCAGATCTTTGTGGTCATTAAGGACAAGCCTTTAAGCTCCATTAAAGCTGACATAGTACAAGCCTTTCTTTCGGTAAGACTCTATTATCTATACTATTTCCTATGAACTTGTCTATCTCACTGCCGGTACATTGATAATATTTTTTAGCTGCATCTGAATTCTGAGTCACCCATTTATTTTCACTGTCTTCTATAGATCCCAAGCCTCAGTCACAGCGTGATATCACAAACCAGTTTCCGAGCTGAGTACAAGTCCACAGGGGGTCCATCTGTCTTCCAGAAGCCAGTGAAGTTTCAAGTGGATATTACATATACAGAAAGTGGAGAGAAGCAGAAGGACTGTGGGATTTACTCAGTCACATTTACTCTGCTATCAGGTATTACTGACCCGATCACATTTATTTCCGTACTGCTCACCTTTATGTGGTCATACTATTTTCTCTTCTGCCTTGGACCATTGCATCACCTCGGGCACTGGGTATAATAAATTCATTACTGTCACAAAACAGGGATAGGCCACGACCACACAACTTCTTGTGTGGCCATCATTTCACAGCCAAATAACGTCTGTTACTGCAAAATAGTGGACCTTCAAAAAACGTCCAAAAAAAAAAAAAAGACATTGTGTGGTCATGAGAAGTCTACAGAGAGATGGTAAACATAGTAACATCACAGCAGTAAAGTGAAGTAACAAGATAGGGATGGCAAAGTACTGTGCATGGATAATAAACAAAATGTTACTTCCATGGTACAGTGGAAGTAATTTTGTGACATCGTAACATAGTTAAGGTTAAAAGAAGACAAGAGTCCACCAGGTTCAACCTAGAGAAACCCTAAAGTTTTGATTCAGAGAAAGGCTTACAGTGATGTCATAGAACATGGGTAATGTTACAGCTCATTGTTAGGCTCCGTTCACACGGAGTAAAACTGGCGGAATTCTCTGCCACTGAATCCCACCAGCCTCCGTGACATACTGATAGACTATGGGAGGCTTGCGCGCCTCCTCTCTCCGCACTGAAGAATGGACATGTCACTTCCTCAGCACAAGGAGAAAGGAGGCGCGCAAGCCTCCCATAGACTACCAGTATGTCACGGGGGCTGGCGGGAATTCCACCAGTTTTACTATATGTGATTGGAGCCCTGGGTACTTTAGTGATGTCACAGAATACAGATCATGCACATTAAAAAGAAGCAATGAACAACTGTGATGTCACAGTAAGTGAATAGTGTACACTGTGATGTCATAGAACAGCCATAATGTCACAGAACAGGGATAATAAACATACTGGTGTCTCACTTAATAGTGAAGGACCACAGTGGCATCATAAAACAGGGCTAGTGAGCATAATAATCACGATTCAAGGAAAATGCACACAATGATTTCACAATACAGAAGTGTTGAATGCAATGATGACAATGAGGCATGACTGCAGTGAGGCACAGTTAGTGAGGCATGGCGGCAGTGAGGCACAGGTAGTGAGGCACGGCTGCCGTAATGCACAGTTAGTGAGGTATGGCTGCAGTAAGGCACAGTTAGTGAGGCATGGCTGCCGTAATGCACAATAAGTGAGGTATTGCTGCAGTAAGGCGCAGTTAGTGAGACATGGCTGCAGTGAGGCACAGTTAGCGAGGCATGGCTGCAGTGAGGCACAGTTAGTGAGACATGGCTGCAGTGAGGCACAGTTAGCGAGGCATGGCTGCAGTGAGGCACAGTTAGTGAGACATGGCTGCAGTGAGGCACAGTTAGCGAGGCATGGCTGCAGTGAGGCACAGTTAGTGAGGCACGGCTGCCGTAATGCACAGTTAGTGAGGGATGACTGCAGTAAGGCACAGTTAGTGAGGGATGACTGCAGTAAGGCACAGTTAGTGGGGCATGGCTGCAGTAAGGCACAGTTAGCGAGACATGGCTGCAGTGAGGCACAGTTAGCGAGACATGGCTGCAGTGAGGCACAGTTAGCGAGACATGGCTGCAATGAGGCACAGTTAGCGAGACATGGCTGCAATGAGGCACAGTTAGTGAGGCATGGCTGCAGTGAGGCACAGTTAGTGAGGTATGGCTGCAGTGAGGTACAGTTAGTGAGGTATGGCTGCAGTGAGGTACAGTTAGTGAGGTATGGCTGCAGTGAGGTACACTTAGTGAGGCATGGCTGCAGTGAGGCACAGTTTGTGAGGTATGGCTGCAGTGAGGCACAGTTTGTGAGGTATGGCTGCAGTGAGGCACAGTTTGTGAGGTATGGCTGCAGTGAGGCACAGTTTGTGAGGTATGGCTGCAGTGAGGCACAGTTTGTGAGGTATGGCTGCAAGGTTGCACAGTTGATGACACATGGCTGCAATGAGGCACAGTAAGTGAGGTATGGCTGCAAGGAGGCACAGTTGATGAGACATGGCTGCAGTGAGGTACAGTTGATGAGGCATGGCTGCAGTGAAGCACAGTTAGTGAGGCATGGCTGCAGTGAGGTACAGTTGATGAGGCATGGCTGCAGTGAGGCACAGTTAGTGAGGTATGGCTGCAGTGAAGTACAGTTAGTGAGGTATGGCTGCAGTGAGGCACAGTTAGCGAGACATGGCTGCAATGAGGCACAGTTAGCGAGGCAGGGCTGCAGTGAGGCACAGTTAGTGAGGCATGGCTGCAGTGAGGCACAGTTAGTGAGGTATGGCTGCAGTGAGGTACAGTTAGTGAGGTATGGCTGCAGTGAGGTACACTTAGTGAGGCATGGCTGCAGTGAGGCACAGTTTCTGAGGTATGGCTGCAGTGAGGCACAGTTTGTGAGGTATGGCTGCAGTGAGGCACAGTTTGTGAGGTATGGCTGCAGTGAGGCACAGTTTGTGAGGTATGGCTGCAAGGTTGCATAGTTGATGACACATGGCTGCAGTGAGGCACAGTAAGTGAGGTATGGCTGCAAGGAGGCACAGTTGATGAGACATGGCTGCAGTGAGGTACAGTTGATGAGGCATGGCTGCAGTGAAGCACAGTTAGTGAGGCATGGCTGCAGTGAGGCACAGTTAGTGAGGCATGGCTGCAGTGAGGTACAGTTAGTGAGGCATGGCTGCAGTGAGGCACAGTAAGTGAGGTATGGCTGCAGTGAGGCACAGTTTGTGAGGTATGGCTGCAAGGTTGCACAGTTGATGACACATGGCTGCAATGAGGCACAGTAAGTGAGGTATGGCTGCAAGGAGGTACAGTTGATGAGGCATGGCTGCAGTGAAGCACAGTTAGTGAGGTATGGCTGCAGTGAGGCACAGTAAGTGAGGCATGGCTGCAGTGAGGTACAGTTGATGAGGCATGGCTGCAGTGAGGCACAGTTAGTGAGGTATGGCTGCAGTGAAGTACAGTTAGTGAGGTATGGCTGCAGTGAGGCACAGTTAGCGAGACATGGCTGCAGTGAGGCACAGTTAGCGAGGCATGGCTGCAGTGAGGCACAGTTAGTGAGGCATGGCTGCAGTGAGGCACAGTTAGTGAGGTATGGCTGCAGTGAGGTACAGTTAGTGAGGTATGGCTGCAGTGAGGTACACTTAGTGAGGCATGGCTGCAGTGAGGCACAGTTTCTGAGGTATGGCTGCAGTGAGGCACAGTTTCTGAGGTATGGCTGCAGTGAGGCACAGTTTGTGAGGTATGGCTGCAGTGAGGCACAGTTTGTGAGGTATGGCTGCAATGAGGCACAGTTAGCGAGGCATGGCTGCAGTGAGGCACAGTTAGTGAGGCATGGCTGCAGTGAGGCACAGTTAGTGAGGTATGGCTGCAGTGAGGTACAGTTAGTGAGGTATGGCTGCAGTGAGGTACACTTAGTGAGGCATGGCTGCAGTGAGGCACAGTTTCTGAGGTATGGCTGCAGTGAGGCACAGTTTGTGAGGTATGGCTGCAGTGAGGCACAGTTTGTGAGGTATGGCTGCAGTGAGGCACAGTTTGTGAGGTATGGCTGCAAGGTTGCACAGTTGATGACACATGGCTGCAGTGAGGCACAGTAAGTGAGGTATGGCTGCAAGGAGGCACAATTGATGAGACATGGCTGCAGTGAGGTACAGTTGATGAGGCATGGCTGCAGTGAAGCACAGTTAGTGAGGCATGGCTGCAGTGAGGCACAGTTAGTGAGGCATGGCTGCAGTGAGGTACAGTTGATGAGGCATGGCTGCAGTGAGGCACAGTTAGTGAGGTATGGCTGCAGTGAAGTACAGTTAGTGAGGTATGGCTGCAGTGAGGCACAGTAAGTGAGGTATGGCTGCAGTGAGGTACAGTTAGTGAGGCATGGCTGCAGTGAGGCGCAGTAAGTGAGGTATGGATGCAGTGAGGTACAGTTGATGAGGCATGGCTGCAGTGAGGCACACTTAGGCCTCATTCTTCCTTAAACACATTATTTAATGTACTGGCTGTCATGCTATGTCTATAGGATGTTGACACATGTAATACATTTCCCATAATCTGTTACTTGCTTTAGGTCCTAGCAGGAGGTTCAAACGGGTTGTGGAGACAATTCAGACTCAGCTCCTGAGTTCCCACGAGCAGCCGTCTGTACTGCAGCTTTCAGGTGAGAGTCAACAGAGAGGACAGAAAGTAGCAACATTGCATGCAGGTGATCTTTATTATACATTAGAAATACATAATTGATTTGTGACACGTGTCTTTATGGTTAGTAATCGATGATGCACAGATAGGTAGAATCTGGCGCTTCACATGTGATTGGCACGCCATCAGATTAAGGCTTTATAATTCAGGGTCATACATCAGTGATGAAAATATTTGTGTACCAGGCAAAAAAATTTCCACTAAATACGACTGGCTTGCCATGTCGTCATTTAAAGTGTTCTTATAGGAAGTACAGATGATGCATGAGTGCACTGGAACCAGGAAGAAGTCTATTTGTACAGTGAATATCACTTAGGCTGGGTTTACACTACATTTTTCCTATTTGTTTTTCCCTCCGTTTTTGCAAAAACGGGTGAGAAAAACAGATTGCAAAAACGTAGTGTGAGCCCAGCCTTAGCATAGTATTCTGATTTAATTAAAAAATAAAAAAACTAACTACAGCTGCTAGGGCTGTTTAATAAGAAAATACAGCATACTCACCTTACCCAGTCCAACACTGGTGCTCCCTAGTGTCTTTGTTCCCTTACCTACTGTAGCTGATGAAGCATGCTGTCTTTCCTGCTGATATTCCACAATTTGGAAAGTACACAGAAACACAAGGATGAAAGAGAGGACTGGGCAAGGGGAGTATGCTGCATTTTCTTATTTTACAGCCCTAGGGTGCGTTTACACAGAGAGATTTATCTGACAGATTGTTGAAGCCAAAGCCAGGACAGACTATAAACAGGGAACGGGTCATAAATAGAGATGAGCGAACCTGGAGCATGCTCGAGTCGATCCGAACCTGAACTTTCGGCATTTGATTAGCGGTGGCTGCTGAAGTTGGATAAAGCCCTAAGGCTATGTGGAAAACATGGATATAGTCATTGACTGTATCCATGTTTTCCAGACAACCTTAGAGCTTTATCCAAGTTCAGCAGCCCCAGCTAATCAAATACCGAACGTTCGGGTTCGGATCGACTCGAACCCGAACCCGGTTCGCTCATCTCTAGTCATAAAGGAAAGACTGAGATTTCTCCCTTTTCAAATCCATTCCTGGCTTTGGCTTAAAAAATCTGTCAGATAAATCTCTCTGTGTAAACGCACCATTAGCAGCTATAATTTGTTTAGTAACTAAATTGGAAAACTCGTATAAGGTGAGTTCACACATTCAGGTTTTTATAGCAATTATTGAATACAAAGTCAGGAATGGATTGGAAAAGAGAATTCTCAGTCTTTTCTTAATGTGTCCTCCATTTATGATCTTTCCTTGGCTTTGTACTGCAATAAAACCTTATTAAACGGCTGTTTTTAATAGATGGCCATCATTTAACGGCAAATACTTAGCTTTAGCTTTCCCAAGGGCCCCAGAGCTTGTGCCCGTATATTCAGAGGTTCTAGGCTCCAGCTAGTAGATGGGGATTTTAAATTGGAGACTAGAGATGAGGGAACTTGGCGAAAGTTTGAACTTTGTGCAAGCCCAAACTTTTGGCAAGTCCACTCCTCTCTACTGGAGACTTTCATGAACCAAAATTCCCTAATAGACCAGCTTGGTTGACACTTATCTAATGTATGAGTAGCTTAATAACCAATAGCTATAGGTCCTAGTGACTATCTTTTTATACTGATGTTACATTCAGGTTGACCTTTAAGTGCCACTGATAGACAGGTGACAAAGGTGAATCAGACCACATCAATAAAATCTGAAATAACTATTGTATGAGTATAGTAAGTCTTACATAATATCCTGAATGCTTTTAGGCCATGTTCACACCGTGTATTTTTAAAACAAGAACGGCCATTGTTGCTGATTAAAACAAAGGACGTTCTTTTCTTAGAATAATGGACTGTATGGCACTTTGTTGGAACAGCGGCCGTTATTCACAAACTGCATTGAAAAACGTCAATTGTGTCAACATCTGTGTCAAACAACGGCCGCTATTTTTACTGAGTGTGAACATAGCCTTAGGGTGCGTTCACACCTACAGGATCTGCAGCAGATCTGCAGCAGATTTGATGCTGTGTTCAGTTATTTAAATGAAATCTGCTGCAGAAAATCAGCTGCAGATCCTGTTAATGTGATTTTTGGTGAAATGTAAAATGTGAAACGTGTAGAACATGTAGAGCAGATACAGCAGAACTTTAGAGATCTTTCCATAGGAAGAATATTGTGCAGATTGTTTTGCTTTATATGGAGCAACTTGTTAATACACATCAATAAGTGTAATATAAAACCCATTGTGCCATATATCATCATTGTACTGGTTATATCCCCTTTATATTCTTACAATAAGGAACATGAATGATCCTGAATGGCATTTCGGTGTCTGGGTTATTACTACAGTGTAAATCTCACTCCCAGCAAACTGTAATCTGTATATCCTTTCTCTGGAAAGACCTTTCTGTAACTGTGTATTATTATGACATTTATAAGGATTCATGGTGTAGGGAATATAGAATTGTTAGAAATGTGCAAGAATTCATTTCAGTGTTGCCAGATGAGCCATTTAAAGGGCCAGTACCATTTTGTGTGACCTCACTTTGATTGGCTGCCTCGGCCAGCAGATATTCTCACAAATATTCCATACATATGAATGCTCAGTATATTGGCTTATTTATTAACATATGGATTGGACAGCTCGTTCTCTACCCTGACATCCTCTGTCTGGAGAAAGTCAGAATCCCCCATACACATTAGATTGTCCGCCTGTCCTACTGAAATCATTGGGGGAGATTTATCAAACATGGAGTAAAGTGAAACTGGGCAACTGGGTCAGTTTTACTTTACACCATGTTTGATAATTCTCCCCCATTGTGTTTGGCAAACATTCACCTAATGTATATGGTCACGGAGAGAGGACCACGTGACATAAATCACCATAGCCCAGTGATATTCTGGGTTGAAGGATGTGGGCAAACTAAGCTAATCTTCTCCCTCCATAGCCTACATAAGAGGCACACATCACTGCCTTTAACTGGCCAGCCTTGCAACATCAATCTCATCATAAACACGAAACCATTAGTACAGACTTCCAACTCTGTGTGTGTTACAGGCCATAGTCACAAAAACGGTTTCTTGAAGGTCTTCAAAGAAGGAAAATATTATCTACCTACCTTTCAGCATAGTATATAAAGCTTCTAATTCGACCAAAACTGACACTGAACGTAGACCCATTGCCTGCTTAAAATGGAGGCTCACATATTCAGGGGGGCTGCAATAGCCTTCAAACTAGTGGCCTCAGCGATAAAAGGCCTCATGCATGCCGCTATGTTACAGCTCTGTTGGGCTGTCAGAGATGCTCGAGACCTGTACTGTACCTCCGTATGCCTCTTATTTAATCCATAGGCATGCCGAATTTTTCCCAGCTGGATACTGTACAAAGCTGTTACAAAAGTGCCTGCTCCATGATGGGATTGTGTATGTACTGAGCTGTTTTCCCATAGAAGCATTCCTTCTCGGGGAGAATATCTCCTTTGTAAGGCACCTGAGAGAGTACAGTACATACAGCCGGTGCCATGTACAAGGACCCTAAAGGGGACAGGTGCACTCAATAGGAAAACTCAATTCATATCACTGAAGAGTTGCATGAGAGTAAAAAAAAAAAACACATGGCTGCTTCTTTCTAGAAACAGAGCCACTTTCGTTCATAGGCTTTGTGTTGTATTGCAGTTTAGTCCCAATGACTTCACCAAAGGATTAGCTGCAATACCAGGCACAGTCTATGGAGAAAAGTGGTGCTACATTTTCTAATCTTATACATCCCCTTTCAAAAGAAGATCATTCAGGGGTGCTTACAATTAACCCCTTTAAGGTGGGATTTAAGATGTTGTTGGTGTGTCCCTCTGTTGGTTTAGCTGCCCTACCTATAACCTAAAGAAGTGGTTTTCATTACTTGACAACAGAGCAGTTTTGCAGCATAATAAGGAATATCCCATTTTATTATTGGCTGTATTCTGTGACTCTCACTAGACGTGCAGGGCAGCTAATAGGGCCTAACTATACAACTCCCTATATCTCAGCTTCCTTAAAGGGGTTATCCAGCACTACAAAAACATGGCCACTTTTGCACCACTCTTGTCTCCGGGTTGGGTTTTGAAATTCAGTTCCATTGAAGAAAATGCAAACCACAACTAAACTCGAGACAAGACCGGTGCAAAAGTGGCCATGTTTTTGTAGCGCTGGATAACCCCTTTAAACCTCTGCGAGCAAGAAGCAGAGGGAACAATGCAATGTTGGGGTTAACTGCAGTCACTCCTGTATTTTCCAGGTTTGGCTTTAATGACAACTGGAGTGTGTGTTCATTGGGGTGGTGGGCTGTTTTGTGTGGGAATGTTTGGTTCATGTCCCCCCACCCTGTTTTTCCCCTTGTGCTGTTCAGACACAAATAACTGTATGGAGTATCTCAGTGGGAAGATCTCAAAATGTGGTAAGGACCCTCCAGCTGTGTGCTCATATCTCTGCTGCTGTTGCTGTCGCTCTTTCCCTCCCTTGCTTCCCACGCAGATGCCCCCTAAACCCCACCCCACCCCTGCTCATATCAGTTCCTTTCCTCAGATTGCTTCTTACCCTTCCTGGAGTAATACATTACACCAACACAGAAGAGAACTGACCCATACTGGTAATACACGCTCACCAAACAACATCCACCGATTCTTCTTCTATATACAATGGCGTAGGTTGAGTTTATACTTCATACACACTGATGTAACACATGCTAGTTACTCTTCCCTTACTGGGGCTTTGTCACTCTGCAAGCAAAGACATCTCTCTAAAAACATTTGTAAAAGAAAAATATTTTCCCCGAAATCTTTGTCACATTTTTTTAAAGGGACTTTACTTTTTATTTTTTTAAATAAAGCTTACATATTGTATTATGAAAAGTAGTGCAACTTTTAATACACCATGGGGGTATGTGCAATTTTTTGCCGCTAGTGCACTTTTCATGTGCTGCACAAAAAGAATTCTAGCAAACTATGTCAGGGTCTGACTGGAGTACTGCTGCACAATATTTTTTGCACTAAATAAAAAAAATAAAAAATCGCACATGATAAATCTGGCAAAAAAGTGGCTAATACAAACCACGCCCCATCCATGTGAAAAATTTGAGTAAGCTGCTAAAAAATGATTGATAAATGCAGCGAAAAATATACATTGTTCGCTAAAACAAATTTTCCCCCAAATAATGGCGGAATAATAGCAAAAAGATTGATACATATGCCTCAATGTGTTTTGGCCCATGCCAATTTCGTAAATATTTGCTATCAGTCTGTTAGGGAGAATGTTCCCATTTAATATACAGCTTAGCCCTTCAGAAGGAAGAGAATTGTCTCTCTAGTGCCATCTATTGGAGGTAGCTACCCTTTGGTGATTTAGTGCAACATGACTAGGATGAATAGCCAAGCCACTCATCTCGTCATTTTTTTAGGGTTTAAGTTTTACCAAGTGTATAAAGAATTACACAAGGGCATAGTCACACATGCTCTACAAAAGGAGGCCGTGCAAATACCTTCCACCACACTCCAGGCCTGATAAGGTTGGGGATCAATGGCCATTTTTATTTCAAGAGTAGCAAGAGTTTGTCTGTGTTGCTTCGACTTTGGCAGCCACCTTAGTATCCTCAATGTAACTGTAAATCGAGGTTAGCCCCACCAGAGCCAGGGATGTAGGAGGTAAAGAATCTAATGGCACACACAGCAGATCAGCATGGACTTCCTAAAAGGGCACCAAGGCCTGACCAGCAAACGTAGACAGTAGATTTATTGTGCTTTAAAGAGGCACAATAAGCTAGCACCGATTTTGCACGGCTGGATATCAGGCCATGTAAGAGGACCCTTAAGTGGCACAAAAGAGACATTTCCCTGCCTTCTGAAAGAAAGCTAATTTGCTTACTTATTTCCCACAGAGCATTGCCTGTAAGACTCCATATCTCAGTTGGATCTTTTCAAGGCAAAACAGTAAGCCTCCATTTATATTGTAGGAGCTACATCCCTATCATGATCCAGTCCAAATGACACGTGTGCACAACATGTTAAGAATCCTTAAAGGGGTTTGTCACCATGGACACTTTTCCGTTAAGAACCCTATAATTTCAAGAATGAAAATACATATAAATGGAGAGGGAGTGTTCATGGTGCAAACCCCTTTAAAGTGAATGTACCATCTTTACATTCTCTTTAAGTATTGTACATGTATAGAACGGCGCCTGCACGGTGAAGCCGGTGCCACAGTCCTTTTTTTGAACACTGTCCCGATTCCTGCGTACAGCGCTGTTCTATTCCCGGGCACCAGCTGGTCGTGAAGCACTAGAGGCGGACCGGCCTTCTCCCCCAGTGGGAAAAAACCCTGCCCCTCTATGACGCGTCTCCAATCAATGAAGCCGCTTCATAGAAGGGTGTGGGTTCCCCCCTACTTGGGGCAGACTGGCCCGCCTCCAGTGCTTCACCCCCGGCCAGTGCCTGGCAATAGAACGGCACCGACCGCGGCTGCCAATGCTGTTCTATGCATGTGCAAAACCTAAAGCGAATGTACTGATGGTACATTCGCTTTAAGCACTTTAAACACAAAGTATATTACAAAGTTGCAGAACTTTCCATTATACAATAAATTCATTTAGATTAACAGAACAGAGAATCCCTTTAATTATATCTGGATGTCGGTAACAACCAATATGGCAGCCATTCTTTAGACTAATGAACAGCATGCCTACTGCAGAATGAAACAATACAGAAATGCTCCCAAAGCATTGAGAGAGACAGGGTCTATGAATATCCATGGTCCCCGTAAGACATTGCTGCCATTTTGGGGGCTAGGCATTAGTCTTGGTTCTCATCATAAAAATGTAATAACTCCATTACTGGGTGACACCTGCTCAGTGACATAGCCCCTTATGTCCTGTCCCCACCTATAGCCACCAGCTGCTTTTCTCCAGATATGCCCTGAGGCCTGAACTTGTCCTTTGCATGATTGGATGTCATAGATGTTGGCACGTTACTTGAATAGAGGGGCAGATTTGGGAAACCTTTGCTCTTCTCCCAGATAAGATGGGACAGAAACTTTCTAAGGCACTGCTTATGGCGAGGATCCCTCAATGACCTGTAACTTGTGATTCTAACACTTGCGGCTCTCCCACAATGCCTGGCCTCTTTCTTTCTTTCTTCCCGTCTAACTCCTTTCTCTGTCATCCTTCCTCATCTTATCTGCAGTTTTCCTATGTTGTCCATTCATCATTGTGGGTCCCCTCTGTTTATTTTGCTTTCATGTTATTCCATCCATTTTCCTTCTTACCCTCTGTTTTCACTTCCCGCCATCCATCCTTCACAATGGCATCTTCATGTCTCCCTAATCTGTTATTTCCCTGCATATGGCTCCTGGCAGTCACTTCATTTCTCTGAAATCGACATTACAAGCAGTGAACTGGATCATATATCACCTATGTGTCATTGTAACAGCTACAAGGACTAACGTGGCTCCTGCAAACACCTATAATGTCTTGGTCCAGCCCTCAGAAAAAATAATGAAACCTCTGCATGACACCAATATCTCTAATGTCTGCTGTACACTAAGTTCTGTCGCAGAAGGAGAAGTAATCGTTTACTCAGAAAACTTTTTGTTATATATATATATATATATATATATATATATATATATATATATATATTTATCACTACTTTTAATATTGCTACCAATAATACTAATCTCAAGCCCATAACAGGCCATATTTTGACACATATTTTATAACCAGATCATGTAAGATTTTTTGCCACAAACTATGGAACATATTTTTTCACCACTATGACAAGCCCTCTGGGACAATACCAAGACTTGACCACAACAAGGATGGAGTTTGAGTTAGCAATGTCTAAAGTTAGCTTGACAAACCCCCATCTACCCTACTAATAATTTGGCCCCACCCACATATAATTCCTTCCTTCCTAGCAACAGACTACACAGTGTGCTGCTAAAGTGTCAAGGTGCAGTCTGTTGCCATGGAGTAAGAACATACAGCTCAGTACCTCTAGCATTGCTATTCATTGACTGCCTTAATGTGAATATCGTTTAGGCAAAACAGCCATTTGTTTTGCTTATCTTTTTTTTGTATAGGGCCAGTGTTCACCTTAAAGGGGTTGTCCATCGAAAAATCTTTTTCTTTCAAATCAACTGGTATCAGAAAGTTATATAGATTTGTAATTTACTTCTTTTAAAAAGTCTCAAGTCTTCCCATACTTATTAGCTGCTGTATGTCCTGCAGGAAATGTTGTTTTATTTTCAGTCTGACACAGTGCTCTCTGCTGACATCTCTGGCCGAGACAGGAACTCTGTCTCGGTTTTCTATGAATCCCCATAGAACACCTCTCCTGCTATGGACAGTTCCAGTCTCAGCCAGAGATGTCAGCAGAGAGCACTGTGTCAGACTAAAAATAAAACAACATTTCCTGCATCACATTTAGTAGCTAATAACTATGGGAAGACTTGAGGTTTTTTAATAAAAGTAAATTACAAATCTATATGACTTTCTGACACCGATTGATTTGAAAGAAAAAGATTTTCGCTGGACAACCCCTTTAAGTTGAACTTGTCATGTTGAAAATGCAGTCTGATCTGAAGGTAGCATGAATAGAGCAGATGGAGCTGAGCAGATTGATATATAGTTTAGTTAGAAAAGTTACTATTTTATGCATTTAAACTTCTACTCATCCTGGACCTCGTAGGGGACTTTGCATCCCTGTGGATACAGAGACGCAAAGAGACCATAATGTGCACAACCCCAATTGAATCCAACAAGGGGCCACGTGCATTATGGTCTTATTCTGTCTCCATGTCTATGGAGACTCAAACTTCCAGATTAACAGGATCTTGCCAATGATCCGGAATTGGGCCGTCATGATTGGTACACTTTAAACAAATTAATAGATACTCCTCATCTCTGTTACAAATTTATGTCACCTATGTCTTATAGAGCATTACTCCAATTCACAGAGTCCACATAGCAATCTTTAAATGATGTTTAAAAAATGTAAACTGAAATCTGATTGGCTGCTACGGACATGATGGTCTCTTTTTAGTGAATCCTGAGTTATTCAGTCAGACATTACATTCATTACCCCCTAGTTACATCCCAACCAACAGGACATAGAAAACTATCTGCACTAACAGAAGTCATATATCACATCCCACAATCCCTAGACAGTACACTACTCACTTAGCCACTGTCACACACTATATAATCAGCTCCTGCTCCGCTTTCCTCAAACCATTCGCTGCTTGTTTCCCTGCGCCAACACGCTCCTTCTGCCTCCTACAATACGCCGCCATTTCTGTCACATCCGCTTCATGTGTCATTCAGCTCAGTGGCTCTAAAGGCTGCAGCACTTGGCAACGTCCATTGGCTACAGAGCTGAACGATTGCTTGTATAATGTTACATGCTCAGCATTCTCTTAATGATTTGTGTCATGTTGTCTCATATCTGTCTATGGCTGTCTCTGCATATCAGTGTTCCTTCTGCTACATCTATCTTTCCCTCCCCTGTCCTTCTCTTCCTCCCTCTTCTCACTATTCTAGCCCCTAGCTCTCTTTCTTACTGCTACTCTTTTCTTTTCTTTTTATATCAGCATTATTTTTTTCCCCATAAAGATATATATTGGATATAGGTGAAGGTTCCCATTTGGTGAGACTATAATATACTTCCTTGAATAGAGTTTGTATATATATATATATATATATATATATATATATATATATATATATATATATATATATTCAGTGCACATACTATGGGCTATTATAGCAGTCAATAGCTTGCCTCTCTTACAGACTGAAGCAGTTCGGACTGGCCCACCAGGAGATCCTCCGGTGGGCCCCCAGCTTTAGAACCTTTAGAACATTGACTGATGTTGTTTCTCACTGGTTCTTTATTGATGGGCCCCCAGGATCATTTCCTCTGGTGGGCCTCAGATACCCCAGTCCGACACTGGATGCTGAAGGCTGCCATGATCAGCAACTTATGGTCTACTGAAAGAGGATTTAAAGTACAGCTGTTACCCCCTACATAATCCCATATCAAGTAGTAAATATAAAATTCAGCCCCAAGTCTAAATTATCAGCTCAATAGCATATTTCTCACCTGGCTATAAAAGCATAGGTTCATTGAACTTTTAGTACAGATGAGTTCACAATGTAAACCTATTTATTAGTAATGAGCGAACTTGACGAATCGGTACGCTCTGCATTTAACTCCCAGTGGGTGGAGCAGTTGGATTCAGCCCTAGGGAGTCCTGGAAAACATGTATACAGCCATGTATAGGCTGGTGCCATATATATATGCTGGTGCCTGGGAGTTAGCTCTGATCTCAGCACTACATTATTTTAGTTTTATTATTTATTACCTTATGGTAGCAGATAAAAGTATAAAGATAGTTTATGAGGTCTTTAGTTCCTCTGTTTCTGAAGAGTGACCATAAGGTGGCCATACTTATTAGATGGCTGTAGGCTGAAGACAGCTATTAGGTCGACAGCTTGTTCTTCCAATCCCCCCCATACACATGCACATTAAGCTTGGCTCAGTCTACAAGTATTGTGAATGGGGAGAGCGAAGAAAACTGCTGCCAATCACCTTTGGAGGTTGCAAACAAAAGGATAGGGTTTTTTCCGCAACATTGGGGAGCATACATACACATGAGATGGTCTACCAATTTCAGCAAATTTGGTTGGTTTAGACACCTTTAAGGTGGCCATACACCTTCAAGAACTGATGGCCGAATGATCATTCAGCCGTCAGTTACCTCTGCTGTCCAGCGCCCGTCCTCCCCATACATTGATAAGTCTGATACGGCCGAGCAATTGTGTCTAATGTTAAGCGGGTTCAAAGAACTGTTCGGGTTTGGCAATGTTCTCTAAAACCCAATGCTTGGCATTTGACTCCCAGTGGTTGTAGAACTTGGATGCTGCTCTAGGGAGGCCTGAAAAACATAAATACAGCCATTGGCATCCAACTTCACTAACACTAATCATGTCTTCTTTATGGGAAGGGTTAAGATGCAACCAGTAAGCTCTGACTTCAGCTTATCTCTCCTAAAACAAAGGGGCCAGGCAGTGAATTACCATCATGCCCGACCCCTATGTCCATCAGCATCATCTGCCGGTGGTCTGTCGGGAGAGCCCCACATACGGCCGAACTGCGAGTGATGGATATGGCCGACAAAAATATAAGGTTATGAGGACCTTAAATCTGATGTATATGGCTAGGTAAAGCTAAATGATTTGATATAATTCACTTCTTTACCTCCTACATTTGTGCCTCCAGGTAGTTATAAAAAAAAATGACAAATAGGAATAAAGGAATAAAATATATTTTCCATCCATTAAAGTTAATAGGAGCATAGTGGGTTAAAGAGAGAACTGAAGAGACTCAAAGGCCCTGTTCACATGAAAATTTCTTTTATTTAAACTGGAAGAGCTCCTGATGTAGAGGCCTGTAATGTCTCACACTCGAGACATACTGTGGGATTTGTCGCCAGTAGGGTCCCACTTTTTTTGTGTGGAATACCACCATCTACTATGTTATTCCATTCTTATTATTTTGCTCTATACAAACTTACAGCGATCCAGTGGAGTGGTTAATGGAACCTTATGGTCACTCTTGGTGTCTATGTTGGGAGCTTTTCCTGGTGCACACGCAAAGCAGAGGCCATGACCATGATCTGAACAGGCCTAACTTTCATTTTGGTTTCCTCATTCCCTTTATGGTTCTTAAACGACTTTTCCCTTCATCCTTTACATTCCTTCTCTTTTGACCATTGACCTTTGCCTCGCCATCTGTCATTTTGCCCCTCACACTTTCTACGTAACCCCTTCCTTAAAATGTCCCTGTCAAGCGCATACAACATTGGCAGCCATTTTGACATTTCTTTCAAAACTCAATGCCAACTTCACCTACCAATCTACTTGATACCGCCAATTCCCCAGGTACCCCCTTTTTTTCTTTTAATGAATAGTCCCTAATTGAAAACCAAAATGGCTGCCAACATGTATGGACAATGGGCTCATTTTGAGTCTCTCTCTACAACCCCTCCCCATTCTCTCTGTCTCTTTCTATCTCTCTCTTTCTTCCTCTGCCTGTCTCTTACCCTCCTACCCTCTCTCCCTTCCCTGTTTTTCTCTCTATCTCTAGGCCGCCCAATCAGTAACTTCTTTGACGTACTTAAACAACTTTTTTCAGACGAGAAGAATGGTCACGCTTCTCCCGCCCCTGGGCCCCTCAGCAAGCAGCGTCCGACTGATAATAAGGAGCAGGGGCCCCTGGGAGCCAGCGGGAAGGAGAGAGCCAGGAAAACCAGCCCCGTCATCACTCAGGAGACCCCCGTCCTTTCTTCTTCCCCCAGCAAACAGGGCACATAACAGAGGAATTTACTACCGTGACCCCAAGATGTCACTAAAGCCCACTAATCCTCCAGGGAGTATGCCCTGCCATGTACTCAGTGCACACCGGGTGTCTGTCACAGAGTGATACTATAGGACCTTATTCCTGTAATACACTCTATGAAGAAACAACATGTAGCATTTTTCGGCAGAAATGAATAAGGACCTTCTGTATAATCCAGGAGAATATGCCTGTAGTACACACAGTGACATTGTGCAAACATCTCCGTCTGCCGTCATCACATCATCAGGCAACATCTGGCCTTCCAGCCGCTGTAGAACCACAAGTCCAAGCATGCCCTAAGCGCCAGCATAGAGAGACTTGTAGTGCCACAGCAGCTGTCAGAGCTACGAGTTGCCTTATCCTGATGTGCTGCTCCATCAGTCGCCATTGCCTTTAAGTAGCTAATCTGCAATATCCATTGGGCACGGGGTGGCTCCTCTCTATGTCACATTGCTATAGGAACAATCAACCATTTCCAGACCATCATCTTCATCGATCCAACTGCACAATACAGCTCTGAGATATGGGTTCTCCATCATCTGCACCATTGTATGTAGATAGGACTGGACTATGGAACATGGATTTATCTAAAGTCTATATCTCTATCGTCTGCTTTGTAAATACATATAGACGTGTGTATATATTGTAGCACACACCTTTATCTCCAGTATTAGTACTAGTTATCAGTGCATCATTTTATAGTCAGGACACTGAATGTCTGTGTATATACGGCTATAAATATGTATATAGAGAGCTCGGAGCACAATCATTGCTGGCTGCAGCCTGCTTCCCGGATTAATGACTTTTCTTCTTTCATGTATGTTTGTTTCCCATTTCATCTCTCTTCTTGTTCCTCATGCTTGTCCCATTCTCTGTCACTACTCAACGAATCGTCACCAATCGTCATCTTCTGCTTCTCTCCATCCTTTCTCTTTCCTTCTCGCATGTGTGTTCTCCCTCACTTTACTCTCCTTAGGAATTATCCCAAAAAGCTAACCAGCCGCCCTTCATCTCCTCCTATTCTTGTCTGCCTGGCCAGAAGATGACCCTGATCAACCCTGCGCCTGCCATCCTCCTCGAAGCCTGCAGCAGGGACATCTCTCTTCCTGAGATGGGCAATAAGGCAAGCAGGAGTTGGGTTACCATCAAGTAGTAATATGATTGAATGAGAAGTTGGAATTTAGGATTTTGTCAAAGGAACGTAGAAGAAAAAAAAAAAAGCTAAAAGACAGGATCTCTTAATATTACCTTAATGCTAACTCTACTCCTGAAGACCTGCTTAGCTGCACCACTCAAGAAACCGAGAACCATAATGTATTGCCTATGGCCATGTGTAGCTCTTCAGGCCAAATGGGGTTCATAGACTATATTAAGGGTTTTTAAATGCTGAATGTATTTAAGGGGTTAATTATGTTTACACGTAGACACATACACACATACGTGCATACAACACACTGCTACATCCAGAGAGGGTTAAAAGAGGAGCTGTGTTCTGTACTGAACCCCACCCCCCCATAGGGCAGTGCCCTAGTATTCAGCTCTTAATCATCTTGGGGGTGGGGAATGATTTCTGGGGGATGTAAACAGGGGGGTTGGCATGTCCTGTTGCATAATGTGAAATATTGGGGCTATTTTTATAAGGTTTGTAAGTTTAGGGGTCGGGTGTTAATCCTTTGTGTTTAAATTATTAACTGCTAACTGCAAGACGGGCCTGCGGATCGCCGCTGCAGATGGTAGGTGGAGGCATGCAGAGCAAGCAGCACACAAGCATTGCAAGCAGTGTTTACATATGTTCTTCTATGTATATGCATCGGCACACAGCGCCCTGCAGGGTGTCTACATAAATGACGTACATATGGATCCCGAAATCAATGCCCCACACAGTGCCCCTCCATGGAAAAATGGAACAGAAAGGTAGGTCTATGGCTATAGTAATAATCTCCAACCTGTGACTCTACCAGCTGTTCTGAAACCACAAGCACCAGCATGCCCTGATAGACCGAGATGCAGGTATCAAAGCATTCTGGGGGTTGTAGCTTCAAAACATCCAGAGATCCACAGGAACATCCACTTTTTTGAGAAGACTGCACATTTTTCAGTCTACTATACTTCGTGCATAGTGGCCACTTCTTTTCAATTTTGGACGGTCTTCTCATTGAGAGTATATACTAATAGTTGCCTTAGTGTTTATAGATGTGTTTATCCTTACCTTCCCGCAAATTTCACTAACATTTCTAATGCTGGCAGAACCCTTGACGGGCTGCAATTCACTTCCCAACCACAGGGCGCACACACATATAGTGAACAAAACTCCCAACACGTGTAGCAGTAACAACGTCCGACAGAGTATTGTGAAATAATGTTTTTTCATAGTTGTGCAACTTGTCTCTTGACACATGGAGACAAAAAGAAAGATAAGGAAGGACACATCTGCATGTACTATAGCACCAACACATGTATTCCTCTTCTCCATTAATGGGATGCAATGCTACTTTTGGGGCACAATGTATAGATTTCACATAAACTCATAATACAGCCCAAACAGTCCTTTGCTGGTAGCGAAAATAAATCAGGTTAAGGAATTTCCATGCAAAAATTGCAATAAAGTTGAATGTATATCAGCTATGATTGTGCAAGTTCCCATATATTCAATGGGGGAGGAGTAAACAAATGCACAGAGTTGATGGTCCATTTTTCCAGTGCAACATAGAAACATAAAAGCTTGACCCTAGGTGACTATACTACTTATCACACATATACTGGACCATGTAAATGGCACAATAACATGATGGATCACACAGATGGATCATAGACGGAGCCTCGCAGGTCACACTTTGCACAGTGACTACTATTACAACGATTAGTAAAATTTACGGGACCATCTTGAATACTGTCCTTTAGCAACCCCCAGGGCTCTGCTATGTGCATGTATATACAAAATATTGCAATGTTTAAATGGTATGGTATACAGATCCAGTCCCCAGTCTGAAGCCTGTATACATACCACACCACGCTCTGCATTCTCTGTGTACGCAGCCCATCGCTCCGCAGGCCTTTCGCACAGTGTGTGGTGTGAAAGTCTCTGTTATTTATAAATACAATATAAATATATATATTTAAGCTATTAGCTGTACAAGGATCACGTTTGCGATGAATGATTCCGTTGGTATGTAAATAATCTGATTTTCTGAGAATATGTCCTGTGAATGGGAGAGACAGCACAATACATATCTATGGTACAGCAGGAGAAAACACATATTTCCGCCATCTCAAGGTTCAGAAACAAAACAAGGCCTCAATCTTTGGTATACATCAAGCTCCCTCCTTGTTCTCTCTTGTCCCTATGGTTTTAATATCTACTCCATTGTATATATGTTTGAACAAAAAATGAACAATGATCAGAGGGTATTATGTACTACGAGGTGCTGAATTCTTGGGGCAGGAGAGATGTAAGGGCAGGGCATGAGACCCACACTAACTCTTTCAATTGTGTCGGTTACCTGAAAGAGTCAATGCCAATGTTCTGTTGACCTCCTGCCTTTCTACACTTGCACATTTTACAGTATTACACCCCATGACCTCCTGGGGGCCAGACACATATGGCTCCAGGGCAGGAGTGGTGGTGGTAGGCATCTGGACAGCAATATTCCCCTTGTGTGTTTTGTAAAGCCAGTGGGCGCACACTGCGGCATGTTACCCACCCGCATTGGCGTTCTGAGAACAAACAAACAAAAAAAAAAAAAATGAACGTCTGAAAACAGCCAATAAAATTGTTCAGTATGTACACGTGCTCTGGTGTGGTTATTTCATGTCGTAGAACCCTATACAGCTGTAAACATAGCGCATAGCTTGAACTGACACATGAAAGGTTACCGCTTTTCAACAAGATTGCAAAACTTCTGCTGTAGGTCCTATAGCAAAATGCTTCCATCCAGTTTGGCGAGTCATTTAACATGGGGTTACACAATATCGGATGCTTCTGTTCTTACCTCAACAGACTAGTCCACTTTGGATGGATCCGATGCAGCTATGTTGGTAAAGTCTAAACCACATATAGGGGGTGTGCATGATTCTTTTTGCACAATTATTTTGTTGAAAAAGTTGTTTTTGTGCATGGTGTATATATATTTTATATATTTGGAGAAGCTGGAGGCTTGGGTGTTGAAATGGCAAATGAAGTTTAATGTTATGTAAGGTTATGCATTTGGGCAGTAGAAATAATAAGTACAGTTATGTGCTAAATAATACAGCACTCGGTACAACTGCCTCCGAAAAAGGACCTAAGGGTGTTGGTGGACCGTAAACTCAAGTTTAGTGATCAGTGCCAGGCAGCAGCTGCCAAGACTAATAAAATAATGGGATGCATTAAAAGAGGTATAGATGCTAAAGATGAGAACATAGTTTTGCCTCTTTATAAATCACTGGTCAGACCACATATGGAATACTGTGTACAGTTTTGGGCACCGGTATATAAGAAAGACACAGCTGAAGTGGAGCGGGTGCAGAGGAGGGCAACAAAGGTCATTAAGGGAATGGGTGGGTTACAGTACCAGGACAGGTTATCAAGCTTGGGGTTATTTATGCTAGAAAAAAAGACGTCTTAGGGGGCGATCTGATCCCAATGTACAAATATATGAATGGACAGTACAGAGATCTTTGTAGTGGTCTTTTTACTCCTAGGTCTGTAACAATGACAAGGGGGCATCCTCTACGTCTAGAGGAAAGAAGATTTTATCATCAGCATCGACGCGGGTTCTTTACTGTACGAGCGGTAAGACTGTGGAGCTCTCTGCCACATGATGTCATGGCCGATTCATTAAATAAGTTCAAGGGAGGCCTGGATGCTTTTCTTGAAAGATATAATATTACAAGTTATGGGCATTAGATTTCTGGTGATACGTTGATCCAGGGATTATTCTGATTGCCATTGGAGTCGGGAAGAAATTTTCTCCCTGTGATTGGCTAATTGTCATCTGCCTCATAGGGGTTTTTTACCTTCCCCTGGTTTACACAGTAGGGTTTCCCTAGGTTGAATCTGATGGACTCTTGTCTTCTCTCAACCTTATTAACTGTGTTACTATGTTACTACCCAACTTCAGCCACCGGTAATGAAATGCTGAGACTTCTGGGTTTGGATGGGCTCAAGTTGAGCTCATCTCTACAGTTGTACATTTTGACACAGAAAAACGCATTGCTAAGTAATATCTGTGTTAGGCCTCATTTTTGGGCAGAAAAAAACAGCACATAGTACGTCAAATTAGACTTGGTGTAAAAAGCTGACGCTTTATAGTCTGTCTCAAGAGGAATTTAAGCAGAATAAAGGTTAGAGTTTGGAGGAGGAAAGGAGCTTGATAAGAGGACAAAAAAATTGCCTTTTTCTAATAAGATACCATGTGTCACTATATATTTTGTTGTACTATTTATTTATGCAAAGTATGGAGACAATTCCACGTATTGTAATACTGATGTGTTCTTCCATGGCAGCAGTTTAAGAACATCTCCTAGTGCTGGCTCTTTAACACTGTTTACTTCACATATACTGTATATTGTATGTATTAGGTGTTTACAGATTGGCCGCCAGCCCAAGTGAACATTCCCTTCCATAATCTGACTTGCAAACATTCCAGCAAGGAATCCCTTTGTGATTGTGTTTTCGCACACTACACGTGAGATCTCCTCCTTTATGTGAATCGCATGTGGCTGTCACATTCCTTCCCTCCACTTTATTAGGTTTGTTTGACAATAAAGGCTTAAAGCTGAAGACTAATCCCTGAAAGGCAACTGTGGAGACCTTCCTTAGCTGCATTCTCCTAATGTCGCTTCTGATGGCAGATCAGGGTCATCTGGGGAATCAGGACAAACCAGGAAATACAATACATGGCAGGTGTGTCCCACTGAGGCTACAGCCATTTTGCGCATGCACACTTCATCTTGCCTTGTAATTACAAGGCCAGATGAAGCGCACATGCGCAAAACGGCTGTAGCCTCAGTGGGACACACCTGTCATCTATTGATTTGACCTGTATACCGAAGACCCGGCGTTGTGGACACTAATAAATTGCACTTATATGGTGAGTTGCCGCAGATTTATTTTCTTCTGGATATATGTCTTATGGCAGAGCACCACCTATCCTAGTGCTTTTCAACGTCAGTTTGACCAAGCAGCATCAGGCTAACCGCTACACTTCTGGGGCATAGAAAAGGAGTGCTGAGTTTCTTGCTGTTTACCCTCCATGAATAACAATATATAATGTATGATCACTGGATATAATCTATATTGATGGACATTTGAAGGATATTTGGTAAGGGATACACCATGCTACTAGAACAGTGTTTTACAAAATAACCAAAGTGTATGAACATGAAACAAATATTTTGCAAAAAATGTGATGATCATACTTAGAGAACAGCAATGAGTATAGCACAGAGGAAGATTACAACTACGTTTTCTAAAGGTTACACCAGTCACCAATCAGTAGGAAAAGGAGAGGCCTTTGCTTTGAATTACTTCAGAACGCAACACTTCCTTGGCCTGCCCAGTTGCCGCATCTATCACCAATCCAACATTTATGGCTGCAGGTAGGTCGTCAACTTTGGCACCCTACAAGTGTGCTTTATCTACAGGGTCCGTTGCAGCATCTGTGGGCAAATATGTCACAAGATACCATACAGAATCTGTATGCCTCTATACCCAACTGTACCTCATCTTGTATCTAGGCTAGAGGCTTGTACTATAAGGGTAATTAACATAAATGCAATCAATGTGCCTTATATTGAAGACATAGATATGATATCCCTTTATATGTCAACCATTACAGTATTTTGCTTTACTTATTTTGGATTCCATCAAATGTATGACACCGCATATACATTGCTTGATGTAAACACTACATCTCTCACAATGCAAGATTGTTCTGCACATAACCTTACACAGGACAGGGCTACTGGAGAATGTGGCAGATATGGAAGAACATAAACCTAATGGCTTAACTGGAATTAAATAACATACTTAAAAGAAATTAACCAAGTAATTAAAAAAAAAACTCTGTGTTGCCCTTATTACTGTTTTTCACTTTTCACAAATTTACTATTGAGTCCTAATACTGATTTAACAATTTCAGTTTTTCAGTGCAGCAGATATTTCTTGCAGGAAAGTCTATAGTCACACAGAGATGAGCGAATTTACAGTGCAAACAAAGCAAATCACTTTGTAAGCTCAGCAATCTGCTCATCAGCCGGCTGCCTTTGAAGGCTGTGCTGCTCTGTCCAGGGTGCCTGGAAAAGCTGGATCCAGTACTGGGAGAAGTTTCCCAGGACTGGAGACAGCTTTTCCAGGCACCCGGGGTGAAGCAATAAGAAGACTGCTGAACTAACGAAGCAGTTCATTTCGTTTGTACTGTAAATTTACTAATCTCTAACCACAAACCTGTGACATTTCCTATTCTCAGCTGGGAAGGGGACAAGTGAATAGAAAACGAAACATCACTATTTGGAGAAATACAGCAAATAACAGTAATTCAAAATGAAAAATTGAAGGTCTTTAGTTCCCTATTACAGATTTCCTATAACCTGCTAGAAGCGTTTGTATTGTGTTGGTAACTGACTTAGGTGTGTCAGTGATTGAATTACATACATTTTTTTATGAATACATGGAGCAGGTGTTACTTCGGCTTATACCCAAATAACATAAATTATTAGCAGTGCCCTTCCACTTTTATCTTCACCTACCGGAGGAAGGATGGCATCACAGAGGATAGAGCAGCAAGTACCAGCTGCATCCCAGAAGAAGCCAAGCCTAGGATCACCTTCACACATGATTGGAGAATGGCTGTAGGCAAGCCCAGTGCAATATGTCCATCTGCTAAGAATCTTGAATGAAGTCTCTCAGGGGATTCATGCTGCCCAAACATTAGGCTCTCCCTTAGGGTGTGTATACACATTTAGGTTTTTAATTGAAATTATTGAAGTCAAAACCAGGAACAGATTATAAATATAGGACAAGTCATAAAGGAAAAACTGGGATTTTCTATTTTATTTAGATCTGTTCCTAGTTTTCATAAATTGCTATTAAAAACCTATCACAAACAAGTTTCCCCATCAAAATGAATGACAGGATTCTCCTTGATGTGTGTCTAGGTGGAGACCTGTCAAGCCTGGCAGGGGGTAGCTAGGCAGACAACATATCAGACATTTTCCTAAGGCTCTATTACACCAAGCGATTATCGGCTGTTCCAATGGATAAACGTTTGGTGTAATAGGTCATGTTAAAAGGCATGACAAATTGATCATTGTCTTTCAACAAAGTGAATCAAAACAATTGCACCGCATCCTCCCCGTTCTCCATTCGCTGTCTGTGGTATTACAAGCGTGAGCGAGTGCACGGGGGGGGGGGGGGGGGGGCGCGAGTATTGGGTAATGTGTAAAAATGCAGGCCTTAAAACACAAGATTATATTATATATTAGCCAAGCCAGAATGCTAATTCCCTGGGTGCAAATTCAACAAAGAACATCATGTAGATGGACTGTAGGCTTTCTGTGCGTTTACCTCCGAGTGGTCGAGTTTCTACCTTCTTGCAAATATCAGGCGCCATTCGGACATTGATTTACAGTGTTGCTGCCCCCAAAAGATGGCACCAGAGAGTCCATTTAGGATTTACATACTTCTTTCCCATGGAGCATTGCTTCCTAGACTTTATACCTCAGCTCAATCTTTTCTTTGATTAATCCCTAGATTCATCCAAACAATTCAACAGAGAAGGGGCATGCTTTAAAGGAAATGGATATGTCTTGACATACAACATACACCAAAATACTTGTTATAAAGTAAGCCAACTTACAGGTGGTATAAAGACAGAAGGGGTTTAAGGCTAGCAAAATACACCAAATTTATCATACAGCATAATTCACTGATAAACACAGCACGTCGTCTGCCTGGTCTAAATACACAATAAGGCTATGTTTTCACTCTGTACAAACAACAGCCATCCCATTGTGAACGGACGTTGTTTAACCCTAAATACGTCTGGAATTAATGATGATAATAATTCCAGCCCTTGTTCAGCAACAACGGCCTTTCTTTCAGATCTTTAGGTAGTGGGAACATAGCCTAAACCTGTAAAAGCATTCTCTCTTTTGGAGGACAGCTATTGTGAATATATCAGCCATTAGGCAATACACGCTTATAAAAGAGTGGTAATAAACTTGTTGAACAACAGAGGACAATAACTCATACTAATAAAGTGGTGTATTATAGGTGCTCAGTAACAGAGTGCATTTATATTCTTTTACTGCTTATGTATACAGTTACCATATTGCATAAACAGCAAGCTCTCACGACATCTAAAAGCTGGAATTTTGTTTTTACTTTATTGTGTTTATGCAGGGGTTTTGGAGCTTTGTATGAGAAAGAGCTATGACTCCTAAAGATGAACACAACTTGAGCATGCTCAAGTGTGTCGGAACCCGCAAGTCTCACCATGAGCTGTATCCCTGTTTTCCAGGCAGTCCTAGGGCTGCATGCAACTTCTTTCAGGTTCAGATGTACTTGAGCATGCTCAAGTTGCGCTCTTGTCTAGTGACTACTAAAAATGTAAACATCTAATTTGCAGAGCTTAGACTGAAAATAAAGTGTTTGCTTACTTAAAAGGGGTATACTCATCTGGGACTCTTACGGCATATCCACAAGATAGGACATAAATGTCCCCTAAATGCGGGCCAACTCCCACTGTCAAACATAACTTTTCATATGTTGCTGCCCATGATAAGAATTCATTTCATGCTTGTAATCAATTCAGTCTCCTTCCCTCAGTTCTGATCCTGCAGCTTTGTGCTGAAGACAAATTAATCTGTTTCTGTGCGTTCTCTCCTCTGAACCCCCTTCTCCCCCCTCCCGTCTCAGATGTAAACAAGTTCCTGACCGTCTGTATCAGCAACTTTGTAATGCCAGTAGGGTTAATCTGAGGTCAAGTTGCTAATGAACTCACTGTGATGGCATTACACAGTTGCTGCACTGTTGCAGATACAGCCTGCTAAAGACTTGGTTAGATGAGCCATCTATCAAGGAAGGGGGGGGGGGGGGGAGACAAACAACAGCTCAGACACAAATGTCTTGGTCTTCAGCACAAAGCAGCAGGATCAAAACTAGGGGAAAGAGACTGAATAGACAACAACCACTATGAAATGAATTGTTAGGTTTCATTCACACTTTCGGTGTTCCGCACAGAGCACTGACGTTGGATTCCTGTAACGGACTCTCCCCCGCTCGGGCAGCAACTGTGATAAGATGCTGGGAGCTGGGGAACTGTACAGATATGCGCCGCGCTGTAATGAATCAGCCGCACGGCACAGTCATTACAGCATGGCGCATATCTGTACAGTTCCCCCGATCCCAGCATCTTATCACAGATGCTGCTCAGGCGGGGGAGAGTATGTAACAGGAATTCCACGTCCGTGTTCTGTGCGGAACACGGAACGTGTGAATGCAGCCTTAGTTTCACCATAAGCAGCAACATACGAAAAGATATAGTTGAGTGGAATATGGGGAGTTGCACAAATCTGAAGATACGCATGGGTCCAGAGATGAAACCCGCATCTAGGGGACACTTATGGCATATCTGGTGGATATGTCATAAGTGTCCAAGGTGGGTATACAGCTTTACGGCTAGATTTACACTAGTGTAAGATGGATGCATTATTGCCTCCTCTAAAGCAGAACAATCGGTCTTTGAATCTCTCTCGGTCTGCCCACTCTGGGAGGAAGTTGGAGACAGTCCAAGGACCGCCTGGAAAATATGGATAAAGCCTATGGCTATGTTCACACCACGTAAGTTCCGTAGTAATCACGGCCATTGTAACATAGTGCCGCCTTCTAAGGAATCCCGGCTGGAGTGAATACAGAGTGTGTACACTCTGACCAGGATCCCTAGCGGCACCGCAAGAAACTGACATGTCACTTTTCTGCGGCTGCTATTCATTGAATAGCGTCCCCAGAAAACCTGTCAGTTCACACAATGGAGCGTGCAGCTCGGGCCGCACGCTCCATTGTGTACAGCGGGGAATTCGGAAGTGGGAGTGCACAAACGCGCCCGCATCCGAATTCAGCAGCAGTAAAGGTCAACCGGCCAGGATGATCTTTTCTGACACCGGGTCACGGAACAGCCGGTCTCTTGCACCAAGTGAACATGCCCTATGGTTGTATCCATGTTTTCCAGGTGGTCCTCAGACTGTCTACACCTTCTCCACAGAGCAGACAGACAGAGGGATTCAAAAGCCGATTGTTCTGCTTCACACGAAGCTGAACAGCTATAGAAAGCCCGCTTTGCTCATCTCTAGTCATTAATGACCTGCATCTTCTACGATATAATGAAGTGTGACTTTTGCATAGTCTCAGTATACTGACCAGTCAGAACCCCATCTATACAAACTGCAACCACTACAAGGTACAGATGGGAATTTGTGGACACCACACTGGTATTGGACAACCACCAGTGCTAACCTGATTCTCCATGTACAACACAAAAGCCCAACCCACAGGTTGATAGAATCTGTTTTATTATTAATATTATCATTATTTAACAGATAAACTAAAAGAAGCCAACGTTATCATTCCACCCCAACACGGGGCGAGCACCCAGCATTCCTCCTGAATAGGGAGAGGAGAAGAGCAGATGTCCACGGCAGGTGGTGACACAGGAGCCTTAATTCATTCCAGAGCAGGGGCTGCAGGTGCCCTCTTCTATGCTCTGACAGCCCAGCCCACTTTATTCTCGCCACGCTTAGGTGCCACTAACATTCTTCCAAAGCCACAGCAAAATAAAATTAAAAAAAAAAAAAAAAAGCAAATATTTTCTCTCGATAGGATAATAGACTTGAGCCAGAAACGGCAGTGCCACCCATAAAAAGAAACGGGAGAAGAAAAGGAAGAAGAGAGTAAAGAAGGAGATCATAAAAGATTAAAGAAAAAAAAGAAAAAAAATAAAGAAAGGAAAAGAAAAAAAGGAAGGAAAACAAAGAAAAACCTCAAGACACAAATAAAAATAAGGTGATACTTGGTGCAACATCCTGCTAAAGATAAGAGCGAGGTCTGCTCCCCTTCAGGCTGGGGTAGTACAGGCATGGTTCTCTCCTACTCCAAAACCGGCAGCGCAGTTCCTAGAACCCCATTTCCCCTGTGCTTTGAGCCGGTAGGTCAGCCAGCTCTTTATAGGGGGTCAGGGCACGCTGGGAGGGGGGCAGTGGAAGGAGAGGAAGAGGGACACTTAGGGGAAGGGGTGTGGAGGACAACTCATCTCTCCTTTACATGGTTCTGTGCCCCTCCTGTGGCCCCTGCTGCCTCCCTGCTACTGTCCTCAGTGAAGAGCATCTCAGACAGGTCGTCCAGAATGGCGGTGTCCTTGGTGTCCAGTAGGTTAAACTCCCGAATAAAGAGGATGAAGTGACTAAAGAGAGTGTTTAAATGTCCGTGTAGTTCCAAAGCGACAATCTCTTTGAAATGGGCTGAGTAAATATGAGCAATAACATGAAACAGGTATCTGCAGATCTTTTTTACCAACGACTCAAAGGAGCTGGGGAATTCCCTGCCTGTTCAATGAATACAAGAAACATGTTAGTGATGTATTACAGAAGGTGTACAGAACAGAAACACATACATTATATATCGCCCACACTGTGGATTCAGTGGATGTATGTGGAAAGAGTATGGGAAGTACAGCAATATGGAAGGCTGTGATCTGTGTAGTCAACACCCTTAAAAGTTGTAAGAATTGGTCTGCTCCAAAATGCTGACAACATCTCTGTCCAACTGATGGTACCCTATGTGGAAATTCACAGATATTAGAGGCATCCTGACTATACATGATTTGGAGGACAATAGGGCATTTTGCCCAGAAGCAGAAGATATAAATCTTATTTCAATCCAGTGCTCCAGCGCTGAGATATAAGATGCAGACAGGTCAACTTTAAGTGCAAGTTTGGAGGTGTAAGGATACCACTAATATGCAAAGAAGGGGTCAGTGGAGCCTCAGTTATGAGTCTCAGAACACGGGAATAGCCAGATATCCCTCTCTCCAGAGAAGGAAGCCCTTCGCCAAGGGGTGCCTCCTAGGAGGCACCCCTTGGCGAAGGGCATCCTTCTCTGGAGAAAGGGATATCTGGCTATTCCCGTGTTTTGAGACTCGTAACTGAGGCTCCACGGACCCCTTCTTTGCATATTCAAATTTTGTAGGGGGCAATCAGTGGAGACTTGTAAATGAGTACTCCATTGGATTTTTTTGCTGTTCTCCCTGAGTTCAGTGATTGTTGTGTTTTGTTGATACCACTAATATCCAATGTGTCTACAGCTGCTAGACATTATGCAGAACATGACTATCTTATTAAAACAGAAGTAGGAAAGCTTCTACTTACCGTATTTGGTGGGGAAGACGTCCTCGTCCGTCACCAATTTTTGTACAGAACTCATGACAAAATCAATATATTGAGGAGCCGTGCACTTTATCTTCTTCCCCCGCTCATCATACCAGTAGTACTGTCTGTAGCAGAACAGCATATGTACATGTCAACATACCATACAATTCCCAGTACTCAAAAACACTGTCCACTATGTTTTCCCAATACAGTGATATATATATATGTTACAGTAATTTGGCCTACACCTAGCTATGAATACAAGTGGTGCAAACTCTAGGAATGCTTCAGTGACAAAGGAGATGGAAGGAGGAACAAATGGCTCCGATAGCAGAACATACTTTTTATATACTATATGGCATAGCACTCACGTGTTGCAGGCAGCCATAGTCTGGCAAGTCTCCGCTGTGCAGAACTCTGAGATGGTGCTGTACTGTAGGTTGATGTGGTTGAAAAATGTGGTAACTGAAAAAGAGAAGAAGTACAAATAACACATGTAGTCCTGTACTGTCTGCAGAGGACATTATGATATGCAATGGATAAAACTAAGATCACATCCTTCTGCTGCCTCATGTTATCAAACTGCAAGAACAGTTTCATTAAAGGGAATCAATCACCATGAAAATGCTATCTAAGTTCTCAGCATCATGGTATAGAGCGGAAGGAGCTGAGCAGACTTATATACATCTTTATGGGAAAAGATTCAGAACAACTCTATCTATAATCTTTCTATGCTAAAGAGTCCAGTTCATTGAGTGACACAGCCCACTGGACTCCTTAACACAGAATGATCGGGGATGCCAATCAACAAGTTACTTTTAAGGATATCAAACTCTGCTGGAAGTTGTAGTTATTCTACATTTCAAACTTTTCTAAATCAAGAACTGTATCTTCCCTCACAACATTTCACAAGTACTAATGTAAAAGAACCCTTTTAAAAGGAAGACATCAGCCAAGCAGTCACAGGGCTCCTTGCAGCTATACTGCACATACACATGTAAGGGTGCACTACTCACTATTGCTGGCCAGCCACTCGTTGAGGTCGATTTCCTGTGGTAATGTCACTAGTTGCTTGAATTCAAAGTCTGTGACACGGACACGTGTGTATTCTGGTTCCAGGTACAATTTCTTCTCTTCTGAGACAGGCTTCTTACCATTGGGCTTAGTCTTTGATTTTCTGCATGAAATAAAAGGAGAAAATTTTAAATAATTTCCCACAATACAGGGGAAGTCTGCACATATGCTAAATATCAGCCACCCCATGGGTTGTTTGGAGAGCCCTCATGTGTACACATAAGAATAGCTTAAATGCGCGCTGTTGTTATGAATAAATAATTTTAAGTCAGCAGGGGAGGTGATGTACTACATCAGGGGTCCTCAACTGGCGGACCGCATCCGAACCCGGACCGCGGCGGCCAGTTGTCCGGACCCCGGCTGCGGCGCTGCTCCCTGCACAGCAAGTATCTATGAGTGCTCTAACGAGCGCTCAGATACCGAGGGGCAGCGGCAGCAGCACTGACAGAGAGGAAACCATTGGCTCCCTCCCTGTCAGTCACCTATTACTGGCCGCAGCGGACACAAGAGGCAGCGCTCCCCCTCTGGTGTCAGCGCCAAGTGACGTTCCTGCGCCGGCGGGGAGTGCGGCCTCTAGTGACCGCTGCAGTGCGGCCACAGGAGGAAGAGGAGAGGACGCGCAGGACTTAGGTGAGTATAAGTGGTTTCTTTTTTTTAATGCTATATGGGAGGGGGGAGCACACAGGGGGGCTATATACAGGGGAGGGAGCACAGGGGCCTTTATACTGGTGGAGAGCACAGGGGGGCTATATACAGGGGGGGGCTATATACAGGGGGAGAGAGCACAGGGGGGGGCTATATACTGGGGGAGAGAGCACAGGGGGGCTATATACTGGGGGAGAGAGCACAGGGGGGCTATATACTGGGGGAGAGAGCACAGGGGCGCTATATACTGGGAGAGAGCACAGGGGGGCTATATACTGGGAGAGAGCACAGGGGGGCTATATACTGGGAGAGAGCACAGGGAGGCAGCACAGGGGGGCTATATACTGGGAGAGAGCACAGGGAGGCAGCACAGGGGGGCTATATACTGGGAGAGAGCACAGGGGGGCTATATACTGGGAGAGAGCACAGGGAGGCTATATACTGGGAGAGAGCACAGGCAGGAAGCACAGGGGGGCTATATACTGGGAGAGAGCACGGGGGGGGCTATATACTGGGAGAGAGCACGGGGGGGCTATATACTGGGAGAGAGCACGGGGGGGCTATATACTGGGAGAGAGCACGGGGGGGGCTATATACTGGGAGAGAGCACGGGGGGGGCTATATACTGGGAGAGAGCACGGGGGAGCTATATACTACAGGAGGAGAGTGCACAGGGGGGCTATATACTACAGGAGGAGAGTGCACGGGGGGACTATATACTACAGGAGGAGAGTGCACAGGGGGGCTATATACTACAGGGGGAGCTATATACTACTAAGGCAGTCACCCCCTGTGTACCTAATTTTAAAGGGCTGGTGAGAGAGAGAAAATGACAGTTTTCCCACTGCAGCAATTCTGTATATAAATAGTTTAAGGGTATATTTAAACTAACGGGCTCGCAGCGAGATTGTCGCTGCGAGCCCGGCAGGTCCTATACACTACATACTTGCTGCGGTCTAAACGACCGCAGCGAGTATGTAATTATACCGCCCTTAACCCCTTCTGCTCCCGGCCGGCTCCCCCGCTGTAAGCATACTTTACCTGTCCTTGCTGCACGGGTCCGGCGTCCTGCTCTCCCGCCCGGCCAATCAGTGGCTGCGGCTGGGCAACACACTAATTGGCCGGACAGGAGAGCAGGACGCCGGACCCATGCAGCAAGGACAGGTAATGTATGCTTTTACAGCGGGGGAGCCGGGCGGGAGCAGAAGGGGTTAAGGGCGGTACAATTACATACTCGCTGCGGTCGTTTAGACCGCAGCAAGTATGTAGTGTATGGGAACTGCCAGGACCTGCCGGGCTCGCAGCGAGAATCTCACTGCGAGCCCGTTCGTGTGAATATACCCTAACAACATTTGTGAAAAGTAACAAAACATGTTTCCTACTGATGTTCAGCTCGGACCTTCACCTGACAAAAGACCCCGGTAAGTGGACCTTCACTAAAAGTTTTTGTGTACCCCTGTACTACATCTTTGCAATTTATTTTCTGCCTATTTTCTATATGAAATGCAATGCAATGCTAGACATTTGGCCACTAGGTGTCTCACTTGCTAGAAAACTGAAGCCCAAGCTTCGCCACTAAGGCCATTTGGTCTTTAGTAACAGCAAAAAAAAAAAAAACATGCAGGAAGGGATGTCAGTTGACCCAGTGAAGATGAATGCTGATTGGCCAGCAGCTGTGTACTGCTGCAGATGAGTAAACTAACAGCCTGCACACTTACTTGAAGTGAAATACAGAAGCATAAGCAGCACGATGGGGTAGTAAACTGGCCGCTGGAGCAGCAGAATTGCAATAAAAATTTTCAGCATACAAAATGCAAGCATTAACTATATGCTGTTTTATTTTATTTTTTTAAATATAACATGACAGGTACACTTTAAGTGGTATGCATCATGCAATATGGGCAACATTAAAGCACCCACTGAAGCCGTCACCCAGCTTTCCTACACTCCTTAAAGGCAGATTGGGATTATTTTGCAGAAAATGTAGAAAGAAAAGACATTAAGCCAGCCCCACAGTTTTCTCAAATAGATCTGGCTGAACAGAACTGACAACGTGACGTATAGACTAGAGTAGGAATTGATCGTCTTTTTACTGCACCTTGGAATTGGTACTAACAGGGTTAAGAAAAGCGAGCTCCCTTGCCAGCCTGGCTTTCCCATGCTCTCCTTTCTCACGGATGAGACTTTGCCTTAAAAGGAATCCCAGAGCTGCCACAGAATCCTGGAGACGGAGGCCGAGGAGACGGGGGCAGTGCCCAGGCATGTTACACATACCACAGCCCCAGCAAAACACACACGGGAAGCAGACGGGCATGGCCTGACAACTCACAGACAGGCACAGGGAGGGAACAGACACAGATAACAGGAAGGATCACTTGGCAGCACTAGGACCAGTGCAGAAAGGAAGTTATAATGCCAGACACTAGACTTCCTGCACATACCAACTGGAGAATACAGCCGCATAGTCAGGGATAAGAGACCTATAGGGTGGCATATACTACCTGGACTACCAGGCGGGTTCTCTGTACAGTTCAGAACAAGATAATGGGGTGATCTTAGAACTTCAATGTAGTCTGAAAATTAAGAGCTGACTGGTCTCCACTGGTATGTAGACCAGTGATGCCAGTCACTATAGAGTCCAAATAGACTATCATCTCCGGGATATACTAATATGCATTGCACAGCTCTTCACAATGCTGTCCCACCAAACATCTCGACTCATCTTAATACACCCTCTCATGCCATCCTGCTGCAGGGCTGTAGATTTGCACACTGCATTTCCACTATAAAGATTATTATTATATCCTACAGATGTGGCAAAAAATTCTTAAGGATGATTCCCTATGGACATGAATGGCACTGCCACAGGATACGCTATAAATGGCTGCTAGATATGGGTGCCCCCATACTAAACACACACTGGTTCCTGGGCCCCCCAAGTTATAGAAATAGGGAGGCTCACTGTGTCATACTATCCACACCATTTACTTCTATGGGTGATCCGGAAACAGCAGAACAGAAGAGCCAACTCCTGCCGCCTCTGCCCACAACAACCAAGTGGGAAAAGATTGGATTAGGGGCATCTAGAGATGGGAGCAGATTGCTAAGTGGTATCAGAATTGTTTGGATTTCTCACAAAGGAATAACTCTATAACACTGCAGATAGACTCATTAACTACTTTTTTACATATCTCTTCAAAGGGCTTTAAAAAAGTTTCCTTATTTAGCTATTTTCCCCCCAAAATGCGCCTCCATGCAACATGTACAGACATGTCTACAGAGCTTAATGGCCCTATCCAGGTCTCCTCCAGTTGTCCTCTTTACTACCTCTAGAGAGGGAAACACTAACAAAGTCATACTCACAACACTAACTATAGGGCCTCCGGGATAGTGTGTATGTATTCCTCTTTTACGGGGAAACGGCTTCCCTCCACCCGGCCCATAGGTTTGGGCGGTGGCTGGGCACAGTTATACCACTGATCTCCTCAAAAAGACACATTACCCCTTTCTACACATAAAGTAGAGGGATACACATTTAAAAAAAGAAACTGAGCTCCTAAAATATTTGTTTACTAGATAGAGAAATAAGCAAAGTATAGCAATATATGCTAACGCCCAAGGAAAATAAATAAAACTTCTCATGCAGTAGTTAAGCCCCTATTCCACGGGTCGTTTAAAGGAGCAATATCGTTCGTATTCGGCCGATATCGGCCGCTACAAACGATATTCGGCCTGTGGAATAGAGTGCAACGATCAGCCGACATCGTTCATGTCGGCTGATCGTTGCAGTCGCTTGTTTTTCAACATGTTGAAAAACAAGCGACTGATATAGCAGCGATCTGCTCCCGTCGCTCCGTTGAATAGGAGCATCGGCAGCAGACGCTGCTGTATCCTATGGGCTGCCCGGACGATCAGCGATCCTCCGAGCAGCCCCTCCCGCACTCACCAGCTCGCCGAAGCCGCGTTGAATAGCGGCGGCAGCGAGCTGGGAACGAGGAGCAAACGAGCGCTAATAGCGCTCGTTTGCTCCTCCAAACGACTCGTGGAATAGGGGCATTAGGCATCATGGGGGAGATTTAAGGGGGGGGGGGGGGCGTTAAGGCAGGCAAAAATCTACACCTGCTCCAAAGCAGGTGTATACTTTTCCGCATATGCCTCTGAAGAAATCCGGCTGGGGAAAAGGGTGCGAGGCTTTATTAAGACTTTATTAAGTCTTGAAAAACATGCAACATTGCGCATAGCACTTTTCTGACACTGCTACCAAACACACAGAACAGTGCCACCTAGAGGCTGAATGTGCAACACTCTGGCCCAGAGTTATCAAGCTGCCTGAACCCTACAGCAACCAATCACAGCTCTGCTTTTTCCTATCAGAGCTTAGTAAGATATAAACCTGAGCTGTGATTGGTTGCTGTGGGGTTCAGGCAGTTTGATAATTCTGGGCCAGGGAGAGTAGATTCAGTATTTTTTTTCTGGAAATATATGGCAACGCACAATGCCATCTATACACAACAGGACCACCGCTCCCTCCTCCTGGGGACAGGCACAGACAAAGAGCAGGAAGCTGACTAAACGCTGATGAAACAAAGGATGCCACCTCCACCCCCATGCACCTTACCAACAAGATCAATAGCATTCATGCTCCATTACCTTCCAGCAAAGGGAGTGTGAATGAGCAGGAGTATCTGCAATCCCCTTTACCAGTCATTCCCAATATCACTCTGTGCTTAGTGACAGCTCTATGATGTACTCTCATGAACAATATAGCTTACCATGACGTGGTTACCAATATAACGGACTATGTCGGGTGATGATGTACTCTGTCTATAAGAAGGTAATGTACTCCGACTAGTACCGGTACTAAAGGTTTCCTAAATCTTTGGGGTTTACAGCCTGAACAGGCAATTACTACTCCATACAAATGGTTTCCAGTCATAAAGGGGAACCCCTAGACACACACTGTAAATGGTGGATAATAAATGCAAAACTGTAATACCAGAATATATGTAAGGTTGTAGGCTATTAGGAAAAAGCATGGCAAAATGATTCCCCCCCCCCAAAAAAAAAAAAAAAAAACAGTGCTATTCATGATCACTCCTTGGCTCTATTCACTTAAAAGGAACTGGGCAGCAACACCACACACAAACTGATGTCTAGTGTGGCGCTGTTTAAGAGAGAAAGTAGCCATGTTTTTCTAATGCTGGATAACCCCTTTAAGGCACATTATTTGGGAGGGGCTCATGCTTTACCCTATACTAGTTGGAACAGAATCAGTTCTGCCTGCAGTGTACCCTAAACATTGGTTTATTCCCCTAGAAGGGTTAATGTCAGGTCAAATCAGATCCTAGAGTTTAGACAAGCAATAAGTATCTGATGGGATCAAACCGCTGGGACCACTCCCAATCATGAGCATGGGGGTCCTCATTCCCCCAAGAGAATGAAGTAGAAGTGCAGTGTACTGCTGCGCCATCCATGCACTGTAGGACGGCCAAACGTAGCAAGTTCATCACTTAGCTATCCTTGGTAGAGATGGACCAATCTTGAGCATGCTCGGGTGCCTTTTACTACAAGTGGCTGAAGTTGGATGCAGTCCTAAGGCTGCCTGTAAAAATGTAAACAGCCATAGGCCATAGCCTGTATCCATGTTTTCCTAGGACTGCATCCAACTTCGGCCACCAGTAATCAAATACAGACTGCGCTCGGGGTTCGTTCATCTTAGTGTACATGCTTCACTCCATTTGGCAGACCCCTCTTTCTCTTGATCGGTGGTGGTAGTGGTGGGGTGTCGCAGTGGTTGCATCCAATCGATCAGATAATTTACCAATATTGTGAACAGAATTTTGGATTTAAACCAACCAACTAGAGCATAAATATCAACTAGGTAGGGATCCTCCTCTGAAGACCCTCCCCGATCAGAGGAATGGGAGTCCACTGACCCATATCTGACTCAAAGCAAACCTGAAATCAAGTAGGGGGCTTGTAAAGTTAATGACAAAGCTAAGAAAACAATGGCCCCTTTAGAAGGGGTTTTTGGGTCTTTGATCTCAATAAGCCATCAATATCAGATTGTCCAACACCCAGCATTCTCCTGCTTAGCTAAATGAAGGGTCACATCCCACTGGAGGGCACTGCGGCCATTTGGTGACTCCTGTTTGTTTTACTGCTCACTCCATATGAATGAAATTGGACTGCAAAGAGGTGCAGTACCATGCACAGCCACTGCACTCCGGAAATAATGGCAATGTGGTTCTCACCAATGTCCTATGGCCTACCCTAAGAACATATCACCAAAGTCCAGTAATACCCCTTAAAGGAGACGTCCGGCAAAAATTTTTATTAAAGTATTGTGTTGCATCCCTCTGCCATCATCCCCTCCAGCAGCCACTGCCCGCACAACTCTGGGAGTCGGGTAGTGACATCACCATTTCCCGTAATAAGTGTATATTGGTGATTTGTATAACTTATTCTGTTCTGTGCAGCTAATTCAGTTATCCTCCTGAATAACATGGACAAAAAAGTAGTCCTCTCCATTATGTGCAGAGAAAGCTCCACCCACCAGCTGCTGATTGGCAGTTATCTATCCATGCTGTGTATAGGCAGTCACCTGTCAATCAGCAGCTGGAGGGTGGGGGAGGGGTGTGGCAAGAATCCTATTCTCCTGCATATTAGGAGAACAGCAACAAAATGATGTAAGTAATACACCAATTTTTGCAGCATTGCTATCACTAATTTATGCTGCCCTCATTTAAGGCAGCATAAACCTAGTGACAGATTTTCTTTAAAGGTAAAAGAGGGAAGTTCTGAGCAGGTACCCTCCCCCCCATTAGCTTCAAAAGCCCCAATAGGACAAAACAACAAGTAGTGGGTAACCCCTTTAAATGAAGACAGATACACAAAAACATTTATTGCCAGCCTATAAGGCATGTTGATTAGCACACAAGCACAAATAGGGTGGGGATGTCTCCCACACATACCAATCAGATGCTTTGTTGTTTGATAATCTGCTAAATTATAAGTGCGCTCCAGGGGCACATGTCCTGAAAAGGAGGACATGGCATCAAGCAAAAACACAATAGCATGCAAATTGATGCCAAGGGCATGCCAAATATCATGTGGTTAAATTAAAAGATGCCAAGCTAATGAGATAAATGATGAAAATACTCGCCGTTTACACAACATGCCCTTATAGCGCAGTCACGTGGCACAGCAGACACAACGACTGAGGGGAGCAGCCACACCAAAGTGTTTGTTTCTGCTCTCATACAGACTCAGGGCCCTTGCACACTGAGCAATTCTCGAGGAATTGTAGCTGAAAGTTTTCAGGCAGAATTCAAGCAGAATTTAAGCCCCCCATTGACTACTATAGGATTCCTCTAGCAGATCTACAGCAGAAAATTCTGCTCGGAAATTCTGCAGTGGGAACAACAGAGCAGAAAACCCATTGAACACAATGGGACTTTGCTCTGCACATTTTTTACGGGAGGAATTTCAAGCTGAATTTTGAGCTGAATTTCAAGCTGAATTCCTCGCCTTTTCCTCAGTGTGCACATACCCTCATACGTCAACCTAGAGCGCAAGGGTCTCTACCAGACAACTACATTAACCAAAGTAAGGGTCCATTTACACAGAAAGATTATGTGACAGATTATCTGCCAAAGATTTGAAGCCAAAGCCAGAAACAGACTATAAACAGAGATCAGGTCATAAAGGAAAGCCTGAGATTTCTCCTCTTTTCAAATCTGTCAGAATCTTTCTGTGTAAACAGACCCTAACATGGGTCCATCTGCAATAGAAGAGGACCCCAAGCCTATAAAGTAACAACATATATTCTCTAATGTGTTACAGAAGGATACAGCTATTACCAATAGAGACAAGGGAGACTCCCAATACATGCAGGAACAATTCAATGGCCATATGTGTAATCAGATCTACACCCAGAGACAATGAAAAGCAATGTAAACTATGCACAAACATGGCACCTTGCTAATGCCTGTAGCATCTTGGGTGTTACACGGTTACTACTAGATAGCCCAATCTGCGAAATGTGAATATACCTTAAATCTACACTTTCTTACCATGTTATACACTGCTGTCACATATAAAGAAAAGAAAAAGGTGGGGCTGGATGAGAGGAACATTACTAATTCTTAATCACTTCCTCTACACCAATCTCTGATGCATCAAGAAAGAGAAACATGTGGCTAAGCTATGCCGAGACTAGACAAATCTTTATACGTCCAGACTGTAATATTAATAGGGGTTTTGCACTTTTGTTAGACTGGTCCACATTTATTGGCAGATTAATATGGGGTCTCTGTCGACCCCCAAGAGATTGGCTGTTGTCTTTGAGGCAAATTGGCACCAAGTGTATGGTACTGACTGAAATCCATGGACTGTATGTACAACACATGGATGTGTCAGGAGCTCCAGAAAGAGAGAAACCACAATGGATCCCCGGCTCCTCTATTCACCCACTATACTCTTAGGGTACGTTCACACTATGGAATCCGCGCAGATACTACAAGAGGATTCTGCCGGACGGCCTCCGCTTGAAGTTCCAGCCATTCCGTACACTCAATATTTGCCCATGTATTCCATAGTCCGCCCAAAGAATTGACATGTCTATGGTTTGGGGGTCTTTCTTCCCATGGTTGTTATTGGGGGCCCTCTACCACCGAATATAAGATTATGAATCTCCCGGCTTTCTTTTACAAGACATCAAAAGATTTTCCTGCCGGTACTGGACTTCAGAAAAAATAATGTCTGCTTCCATAAATTTAGAACTTCAAGGCACAGCACTCCGCCATATATAACATACCCCTATTGATATATACACAGTGTATGAGGGTACTTGTAGCTGGTATCACACCTGCCGGATCTCGGAGACCTCATAGACAACACACGCTATTGTGTTTTTGTCTGACTTGGTACACATGTGACAGTCCTCACTTATCAGGATTTCTCCAATACCTGCTCTGTACCATCAGCTTCTTTATTACATGGCCACAACTACTGAGTAGGTAAAGCTTCTGCTGTAGAAGAGCGCAAAATGCATGGCGCCTGATGCTGCATTCACATGTTCCATAGTGCCCCTGTAATAGTGGATCCGCAATCAGGGACGGCACTATGAGCACATTAATTTAAATAGCCCCATTCACACAATCCATACATGTTAAAGGGCCATGATTATATTATATATAAAATAAATAAATAAATAAATAAATAACAGGCAGGCTGTAGTACAGACCCGCATTTGCGGCACGGATCACTTTTCTCTATTGAACAGGTCTGTGAATTGCGGACACCCTACGGATGCACCTCCCTAGGTTGTCTGTAGCTATAGGTCTGGGAAACATTAGCCAAGACAGATCCTCTCCTGGTAGAAAGAGTTGCTCATCTTTAGAAAGCTGGTTTAGGGTACTTGCCCCTGGCTGGCTAATAAAGAGGTGATTTTTGACTGTTTTAAAGTGAGTCACCAGTGCAGCCAGGTGGTAGGGAAAGCAAATCGTATGCTGGGCTGTATAGTTAGAGGTATGACCAGTAGGAAGAGGGAGACTGTGTTCAGCTCTGGAGACCTCACCCAAAAAGGATATTGATAAAATAGGACAGGTCCATAGACGGGCTACAAAAAAAGGGTGTGACGTATAAAACATATCAGGAAAGACTTAATGGGAACTTGTCACCCTGGGAGTGCGGTCCAAACCCACACCACCCCTGAATAAAATCCCCCATACACCATCTGCTGTGAGGAGAGTCAGGACACCCCCATACACATTAGATGGTTGACAAGGATTTGGGGGCAGATATTGCATTTCCAATGCACGTAGCTTTTGTAATCCGTCCTTGGAAAATTTTTGGTAGTGCCACACACCAAAAAAAAAAAAAAAAAATTATATAATAATAATCTGACATGGAAACAGGTTTCAAGTATGAGTGAACCGGGTTCGGGTTCGAGTCGATCCAAACCCGAACGATCGGAATTTGATTAGTGGGGGCTGCTGAACTTGGATAAAGCTCTAAGGTTGTCTGGAAAACATGGATACAGCCAATGACTATATCCATGTTTTCCACATAGCCTTAGGGCTTTATCCAAGTTCAGCAGCCACCGCTAATCAAATGCCGAAAGTTCTGGTTCGGATCGACTCGAACATGCTCCAGGTTCGCTCATCTCTAGTTTCAAGTTACAATCCTAAAGCCGCTCCCAATACAGCAAGCGCCGTACCGAGGACGGAAGAGGAGACTCGACAGCCGAGAAGTCCAGTGACACTGTCCACCGTTGAGTAAAAGCCTTCTTCACCTAAAGGAGGATCAGGACACCTCTGTTAAAGGTATTTACAGGAGACACATTAGCTAATGGTGCAGAAAACGCAACCCTACCCAAAAGGAGGGGTGACATATCACATGCTAGGATTATAAATCTTACATACTGGCTACAGGACAAAACCCTGTATAAAAGTCATCTGGTCTGGGTGTTGTGCAGTATTACAACTCACCTACTCTATGCAGCCAATAAGTTGCATACGTCCGCAGTGTACAAGTAGCTCCATATGATTATATTGCCCATCCTGGCACTGTCCTCTACCTGCAGACTTACACAGGGGCTATTATACAGGGTCTCCTTAAATCCGGATTTTTCTTTTCCCCTCTTACACAAGTCTAGGTTTGTTCTGCACATACCTGGCAAGTTCTTCAAACCCCTGGATGAATAGGTTTATAGCATGAAGCCACTAACCTGACAGAGAATGTTATATAGAGTCCTCCTGTCCAGGAGACTGTAGCCAACAGAGGCTTATACCCACCCATCCAAAGAGGTGGTGCAGATGCAGAATATCTCAAACATCCATAAATTTACATCTGCAAAGGGACACAAGACTGCAGCAAAGCAGAGGTAAAATCTGCCCAGTTACTCATATATGAGATTTTTAGGATATTCTGTGCAGGTGCCTAATGGTACATGAACACTAAGGAAATGACGCAGATAACTTGCCGCAGATTCCGTTGCTTGCCCCCAATTGAATTTCCGCCGGTCCAATAGGCGCCATTCTATGTGCAGGCAGATTCCGCCATCCACCCAAAGAATTGTCATGTAATTTCTTCGGGTGGACAGAGGAATCCGCCTGACCATAGAATGGAGTCTATGGGAGGGGCGGAGAGTGAAGTGGGAGCGCACAGGGACGAGCGACGGAATCCGCGGCAAATTATCCGTGTGATTTCTTTAGTGTGCATATACCCTTAGGATCCAAGCGGCAAGAGTCACAAAACCGCTGTCTACAGGTGGGGATCTTTTTGGCTAATATTCTTAATCATACTTTAATGCTTTTTTGAGGCTGGACATTTCCTTATTGTAGCTACCTTTAGGAGGCACCTTCTTTTTTCTGCAGAAGACGTCACAGCATACTGAGCTATGGAAGACTGAAGGAATAGCGCATAATTTATCATCAATTTTAAATAGGAAAAAAGGCAGAAACAAAGAATTATTGTAGGTTTATCTACACTTCAATATATAGTGGTCCCAATAAGTTTAATGGGCTGAAGGCAGGCTACTAGTGACCACCATTTAGTCCATTCCTGCTGCAGACCAGGCTTCAGAGCTCCACATAGGAAACTCATACATCATGGAAAGTAGTAGATAACGTTCGGTCTAATAAACTAAAGGAGTATGTTGGGGTATGCATATTATGGGTGCCCAGCTACAAGAAAAACATGGCTTTTTGGTGGAAACCCCACATCTTTTCACAGGTTGTCCTGTAATAAGCAAGACTGTAAGATTACATCAGTACAAAAAACTTAAGAGCAAAAAACCTACAGCCGACTACTAGGTGCATAGACTACATGGTCTGTCATTTGTCCAGCCCTGGCAGTCAGGATACACAGCCTACAACCTACGTCCTTATCCTGTACTAGGTTTACCCTATGGGGTACTTGCCATGCTTCTAGTGGGCACTTGTACAGGCTATAATCCCAACCATAGGGGTACTTTAATATAACCTGAGTAGGGCAGTGGTCCCCAACATGTGGCTTTCTGATGACTGCAAAAGTACAGCTTCCACCAATCCCACATAGCTGTCCAGGCTGGGAGTTGTAGTTTTTTTTTTAAACAACTAGATACCTACAAGTTAAAAACCAGTTAAAAAACAGTAGGGGGCACTTGGCATAGGAACGGTTACCCTACTACACAAGGTGAGCTGTCGGCAAATATCTCAAGGACCAATAAGAATGTAATGTCACCTGAAGTCAGCATTCCCATGAGGGATGGGGGGGGGGGGGGGGGGGGGGAGACCTTTTAGTAGCCCCTGACACTGGTCACACTTTGTTTGTTCTGAACGTTTCCCCCCCATTGGGATGCAGGTCACTGAAGGAGTAGCGACACGGGGAAAATAATTCTGATGGTTACACATATAGTCCATTGTAAATTATTGGTCCTATAACTTAAACCTTTTGATTGGAAAGTTTAACCACTTACAAACAAGAAACTTAAACCAGTCGCAATTGATAGAAAAAATCCTAAGACATTTTCCTAACTATCGTATCATTATGTCTATGACTGGCTTCATAATCTGAAAACCATGTCTGCCATTTTACATACTAGCTAAAAAAAATGCCAAAAATCTGGAAAAAAAAATTCAAAAAATAAAAGTTTTCTGAGCAATATTATTCCCTTCAGCCCATCTTTGTATGATAGAGAAAGCATGAGCGACAATCACAACCTATGTATGGAAGAGCAGTACTGAGCTTCAGTGGTTAACCCGCGCAGGTCTGGAAGGTACACGGAATTCTTCACAGGACTATGTAAGTAAATCAACAAGCCAGCAGACCTCTCCATACCTTAACACTCTGCCTACGGCCTGCAGGACCATCTTGCAAGTAAATCCAGATTTGTTACCGGTCACAAGCAGGGTCCTGTCTGCAGAGAGTGGTGCAGGGTCCCCCAGCATTCTCACATAAGAGGGTTCCCCCTCCACCTTACGATAGACACTGACAGGACCTGCTCCAACACTTCCAAGCACATAGAAAGGGGAAAACCAAGCCCTCCCAGACCTTCCTCCAATGGAAGAGTGAGGAGGAGAAAGGGAGGGAGGCAAGGAGGAAAACAAACATTCTGAAAGGTCTTATTCATAGTGAGGAGGAGAGCACTTACATCCCAGACCCCCCTTCTCAGCACTAGTGCAAAAAGTTTGGGAAGACTTCTCCAATATTTGTTTGGGGGGGAAGGGGGGGGGGTGAAGCTGCTGTGTTTAGGTGGAAAGGACACATCTGCTCCCTACTGTGGGCACACCAGCAAGTATAATAACAGGATGCATGTGAAATCTTACTTATGCAAGAACATTATGTAAAGGAAAGTGCTGGCTGCCGACCTGCAGACACATGCTGAGTGAGGCTGCCCATCTCCATTGTTCCTCAATGTGAGGCCCTGCAGCTGTTGTGAAACTACAATTCCCATAATTCCCTCACAGTACAAGCAATAAAGAGAGCTTCTGTTTTGTAACCATGGAACACTGTTCTGTATGCTGCTCACATACATACATCATGGTACTAACAGCTGCCCGCTAGCCTAAACGGAGAGCTACTAATGGAGGTTACCTATGGAGCTGCAGCTAGGTATCAATGTACTGCAATAGCAGCTGAGCTGCAGTAACACTACACAGCCACTACACAATGTATGGAGCAGTCTGCTTCCATCTCTCTATATTGTGCATACTAGCACTGTGGCTGTAGCAAATGGCTGATCTGCAGGGCAACACTGACATCAATCATTAAAGGAGAAGTCCGGCCAGGCCCATTTTTTTTAGCAAGTGCCGGGGAGGGTAAAAGAAATAACTTGCTCCAGCGCTGATGGCTGCATCCTGCCGTCTGGTCCCTGGCCGCTTCCTGGTCTGAGTAAGGATTTGGGTTGTGGCGCTTGAGGTCCACTCAGCCAGTCAGCAGCCGAAGCAGGACTCCACTACAGCCGCTGACTGGCTGAGCGGACCTCAACATTTCATATACAGCTATGGTTATGTAGAAAATAGTAAAGAGCCCATGCTTTCCCCTCCACGCTCCCCTGGTGTGGTCTTGCAGCGTTTCCCACGCCCCCCAATGACTGCCGCTCTTGAGAATGACAGCCCGCTCAGCCAATCACTGACTAAGATGGGACATCACTATGGTCAGTTATTGGCTGAGCAGGCTCTTATTCCCAAGATGAGTTAGCCTCGTAAGGGGTGGCAGCTGCGTTCAGCAGGTAAACTGGAGACCCTTAGGAGGACACCTGAGGAGCACAGAAAGGGAAGCATAGGCTCTATCATTTTCTATATACTGCACATATATATATTTTTTAAAGTTGGAATACCCCTTCAAAGCGTAACTATCATTCAAAATTCTGACATGTCATAGGTTTGCATCGGGGGGAATCTGGGTATGAAAAAGGCGTGAGCGTGTGGCTGCATGAGCTATGCCTCTCCATCTAGATATGGAAGTCCATAGGATTTCAGGGATTTTCATATACCGGAAGCCCCATAGACTTCCATTGGAGCCATAAAACACTTGTTATAGTTGTTTAGAGGAGCATTGAAAGGGGCACAAGACATGCTTCTATCCCTTTATTCTAGCAACCGATGAGGGTCTAAGGCTGCATTCACACATTCAGTGTTTTTCCCGGTCCGGGATTGTGGTCTGCTAGCTACCTCCTTGATCCGTGCAAAACAGTCCGGTTTTCATCCGTGTCAGTTTTTTTCATAGATCTGTTTTAAAGCATTTCAAATTACATTGATTACATCCCATCCGTATTTTTCACAGATGTACATCCTTGTACATTCTAGAAAAACGCAGATCTCATTGATTTCTATGGGGAATCCGCTCTGTGCTTCAGTTCCCGAGTTATGACATGTCCTATTTTTAAACGGAACGGATCACAGATCCATGAAATCACGGAACATCTGAATAGCCCAATAGAAAGCAATGGGTTGTGTGCACTGATCCGTGAGCACAGACAGCTTCCCGGAACGTGTGAGTGCAGCATTAGCATCCAGAGTCCCACAAATACAAACCCGACACGTCACCATATGAGAGGTTTATCTAAATGATAGTTACTAATCATTAAGAGCAGAACAGATTTTCTTTTCCCCAATCCTGACATGACTGTCATTAGGTGACGCATTCAGAAGAGTGAACACTAAGGTTCTGGAATACAGGAAATGATGGTGGTTGTGTGACCCACAGTAGATCTCTAGGAGGGGGAAAAACAACAGACAAAAAAAAAACAAACAAACATGTATTGATGTATAAAGTAAAGTAAAATAAGGCTACCAGTGTGCAGATACATGTGTTTGGCTATATTTTTGTGTAGGTAATTTTTCAGATCCAGGTTCACAGATTAAACATGAACATTTTTAGGTCTAATGCTCATGGCACATGGAATCCCAATATCACCATAGTAGAGATACTGGCCCACATGTATTATTCAGTGCACTCCAAAAGCTGGCCTGGCCAAGCTGGAAATGTTATGTATTATCTGAAATTGAAAATCAACCGTTATTTCTGTAGTCACAAATCTGCCCATTTTGATGTGGATTTCCCACTCGGGTTTATCCCTGGACTCCCTCCTTATGTGCAGTACTGGGTTACAATGTATTCAGTACTTTGTGCACTGCCGCTGACTAGGAGTACACTGTATTCAAGGGTCTGAAAGTACTGAAGATAGTTAAAAAAAAAAAGTAAATGTTATTTAAATGCGCTGTTGTGGAATTAGCTGTGGATTCGCAACACCTGCAAATTCTACAAACACCTGCTGAGTGTCTGCAGATAATCCACAGCAAAGCCAACACAGCAGACAAGACAAAGGTTTAACATCCACACCGCAGATTGTTATGCTGCGTTTACACGGAACGATTATCGTTCGAATTTGCACGATCAAATTCGAACGGTAATCGTACGTGTAAATGCAGCGAACGATCAAACGACGAGCGAGAAATCGTTCATTTTGATCTTACAACATGTTCTTAAATCGTTGTTCGTCGTTAGCAAAAAATTTGCAAAACGTTCCGTGTAAACAGTCGTTCACCGATTTAACCTATATGCGAGATAGGCCTAAGCGATTGCAAAAGGATCACAAAACGATTTTTCTGTATGATATATCGTTCCGTCTAAACGCTGATCGTTATTAAAAAAAAAAAAACGTTACTTCGAAATCGTTCATCGTACGATCGAGTGAATTATCGCTAAGTGTAAACCCAGCATTACACAACCTCATCTGCTGTGCTAGTGTCTTATAGACAGTCACAAACAGTGAAGGGTAAAAAAGATGAAAACTGGTGGCGCACAAATATATGCAGAGATTAGAATATACACACATAATATATTATATATATATATATATATCATCACTGAATATTCCAATAGTCACTTAAAAATTGCACAGCCATCATCTGAGCTATGCACCAGCACACAACAGACATCCCAGAGCTCCAGAGTTGAAGAAGCAGCAAGGCCCCTGATGAGAGGCTGCGGAAACGCGTTGGGCCGGACCATGAGAATACTGAAGTGAACCCCATGAACAAGGGAAGTAACATATCTTCAGCAAATAAATATTTTCTTGTTTGAAAGTTTATAAATGGAAAATTGGGACATTTAGTAGAGACTATAACCGTGATACTTAAGCACAATAAAAAAGACTGTGACCATTATACAAGTGCAATATGAAATGATATGTGCAATATGGGAACACGGCTGGAAAATACACACGGATAATAACCACTACTAATGGCTATATGCACTGTATAATATGCAATAGGAGGAAGAGCTGGGTGCAAAAAACGCATGGACAGACAAAAAAACGCATCAAAAACGCAACCAGGTCTGAACAGTACCCAATCAGACTTTTTTTTTTTTTTTTTTTTGTGTTGACATAACTACAGTGTAACATATAAGAAGAGGACAATTTGGGTACCAGAAACATGCTACAAGGTCTGAAGAGTGCCCAAATAGACTCTCCTGTGTAAAAAATTGGTGGCACAAAGTGCAAAGGTGATGGCTGTGCAATAAAGTGTTTGGTGTTTTAAATGATATAATAAAAGGTAATTTTTAAGTGACTATTGTAATATTCAGTGATGATATAAAATTAACATAGTCTTCTATATTGACTTACATTCAGAGACTATATATATATATATATATATATATATATATATATATATATATATATATATATATATATACACACACATACATACATACATACACATACATATACACACACACACACACAATTATAGTCTAACAATTCTAAATGTAGCAAGTTTAATAAATTGCACACCTCCAGCTCTTTAAATCACATTCCTATTTCTCATACAACCAGGACCAGAATCATCAAGTTGCCTGGAACCCACTGAGTTTGGTTCTTCTAAAAGCAACCAATCACAGCTTAGGTTTTATATCCCAACAAGCACTGGTAAAATGAAACCTGTGTAAAATATTACACACACACACACACACACACACACACACACACACACACACACACACACACACACACTGAAAGAATATATATACATTGTTCTAAATTTTGAGGATGCTGGTGCACACATAGTTACAGATGTAGCAGAGCTGATCCATGTAGCTGCATGGAAATGGACTAAGAAGAGAAGGAAAACAGGGAGGAGGTCACAGTACATGCATGTGTTTTTCAAAAAAGGATATAGGGAAACAAATAAAATAAAACAAAACACAAAAGGCATTGCGGTTTAATGGATCAAAACACCAGAAAAAGTCATACCTAGAACATGCTACATTATGGGGTAAAAAAAGAAGCCAAAATGCAGAGCATGAATTCAGCCATAGGCTTTCACATGGTGGACATCGTGTGCCTGACTATTAGCTGGAATAGTGATACAACTGCCGCTGTGTGAATGACACCTCAGTTACTGGGGCAGGATATGTTACGTTTACTACCACCGGAGCTGTGGGATTACCTGCAGCCCCCTGTACAAGCATGGATAACCCATGAGGAGTTCTCATCTCCAAGCAGTGACCGTTCTGACCATGAGACATCTTACATTCATCTAGCCGCAGATTTCACACCCCTAATAAATAAAAAGAGCTAAAGCCCACTCTCTATCTTACTTGTTGACGTAAGAGCCACTGCGCCTGATACTCATAATACGAGTAAGAAACTTGGCCAAGCGCTCCAGAGTGACCCCGACCTCTGTGCAGATACCCTGCACTCAGCAGCCGCCAGGTGAGGATCTTCACTGCTGCAGTGATTGTGCTTAATTACTCCACCTGATTCAGGGCGGGGGCACTACAGTGCAGGGAGAGCAGCCTGCAAATCTACCAGCAGCGTTGATTTCTCAGGCTGGGTTCACACACTTTTAGCAATCCGTTATTTGCAAAAAACTGATGAAAGAAACAGATGCAACTATGTGCATCCGTTTTGATCCGTTTTTCCATTGACTTCCATTATAAAAAAAATAAACGGATCAAAATGGATCCGTTTTTTTGGGCGGACACAAAAATTAGGTTGACCACGTTTATGTGTACGCTAAAAAAAAAAACAGTGTTAACCCAGCCTCACTGAAAATATAGTGCAGAGCCAAATTCCATTGAGTTCAGTTGAATTTGCGCTCTGCAGTTCACACAGCGGAATATTTAGACATGTCAATTCTTGTAGTGGATTCCGCTGGCGGAATCCCATTGAAATGAATTGAGCAGTGGGTTTCTGCTCTGAAATTTTTCAGCACGGAATTGGAAAAAAATTAATTTAATTAAATGAAAAACTAATTTGCGCAGAATACCGAAAGAGGCGATTCTGGGAGGAACACTTTCCTCGCTGATTCCTCAGTGTGAACTGGCCCTACCCAGGTCAGAGGTGTATATGGCCTGATCGTGTTTCTGATCAGGATGGTTCATCATCAGGCCCACAGCAAGGACAGGACTCGTGCTGCATTACTATATTATTTATGTTCATAGTATACCAGAACTGGATATATTGATTTTTATGGACCCAAAGCTGTCTAATATTGACTACATTGGATCAAATTCTAGGTGTATGCAGCCTACAGGTAAAACTACATACACAATCGGCCTACTGATCTCAATGTATATCTCACCAGTATGCTGATGTATAGCACAAACGTACTGTAATTTTACATAGCCTTATCTCCAGACGAGCAATAGTACAGTGACAGATAGTAAAGAACAATGTCTGCTCCCATGACCCCTTGGAGCACTTCCAGAAGAACTGACACACATCCTTCTATACACCAGCACTAAGGATATTCACACACGTTGCAGAATTCAGTGCACGTAAATGGGGTTGTTTTGCAGAGGGCACATGGATTTCTGCATGCTCCATCTGCAAGAAATCCTGTGTGTGAATATAGCCTTATAGCAGGCAAAGCATGGCACCTGAGCGGGATAGAGTTAATGTGGAGAAGCAGGAAGCAGGAGAGAGGGGAGGCAGTGCCAGGCAGGGAGGGACACTCCCCACCTGCTATAAATACTGTGGCAGCAAAATATAGAAGAGCAGAGCCAGGGGGAGCCGGGAGCAGACACACAGACCTGGAGGGGAAAGGGAGGATAAGCTGCTCTATTCACCACCTTCCCAGCCAGCTCGGCAGCCCCGCTCTGAATCACCGCTCAGCCTGGTGTGAGGGAGAATTTTCCATGAGATCAGCTACTGTTAGGACTTTATAAGACCCAGCAAAGTTATAAATAGTCCAGAGCGGCTCTGCACTCCTATAGACTGCTTTACCTGCAGAGCCTTGCTGCCAACACCACCACTCATACACTATGAGGCATAGTATTATCTTAAAGGGGTATTCCATAATTCCCTGTGTGTAAAATCAATAATATACCAAAATATATTCAATTAACTAAAGCGCATGGCCCCTTGTGCTGCTGGTTATAATACAGGTTATGTCTGACATTGGTTCTCATGCTCAGCGAGATCTGCCATGTCTCTACACCGGACCTTGCTCTTTTGGCACGTGTGGTCTGCTCACATGGCCAGTATGCTAAGCGTAGAGCCCGCACACGGCACATGCTCAGTGTAGGTTACTTACAGGATGAGCATGCTAAGCGTAGAGCTCGCACACGGCACATGCTCAGTGTAGGTTACTTACAGGATGAGCATGCTAAGCGTAGAGCTCGCACACGGCACATGCTCAGTGTAGTCTCCTTACAGGATGAGCATGCTAAGCGTAGAGCCAGCACATAGCACATGCTCAGTGTAGGTTACTTACAGGATGAGCATGCTAAGGCTAGGTTCACACAGCGTTTTCAGCATCCGTTTAACGCATGCGTTTTTTGCAAAAAACGCATGAAAAACGGATTGCAAAAAATGGATTCATTTGTGTGCATCCGTTTTTCCATTGACTTCCTATATAAAAAAAACGGATCCGTTTTTTTTTGGCGGACCAAAAAACGTTGCTGACCCTATTTTTCTGGACGTTAAAAAAAACGGATCCGTTAAACGGATGCTGAAAACGCACTGTGAACCCAGCCTAAGCGTAAAGCCTGCACACGGCACATGCTTAGTATAGTCTCCTTACAGGATGAGCATGCTAAGCGTAGAGCCAGCACATAGCACATGCTCAGTGTAGGTTACTTACAGGATGAGCATGCTAAGCGTAGAGCCTGCACACGGCACATGCTTAGTATAGTCTCCTTACAGGATGAGCATGCTCAGCGTAGAGCCCGCACATGGCACACGCTCAGTGTAGGCTCCTTACAGGGTGAGCATGCTCAGCGTAGACCCCGCACACTATACATGCTTAGCATAGGCTCCTCACAGGATTAGCATCCTCAGCGTAGAGCCCGCACACGGCACATGCTCAGTGTAGGTTCCTGACAGGGTGAGCATCCTCAGCGTAGACCCTGCACACAGCACACGCTCAGTGTAGGCTCCTTACAGGGTGAGCATGCTCAGCGTAGACCCCGCACACTACACATGCTTAGCGTAGGCTCCTCACAGGATCAGCATCCTCAGCATAGAGCCCGCACATGGCACATGCTCAGTGTAGGTTCCTGACAGGGTGAGCCTGCTCAGTGTAGGATCCTTACAGGGTGAGCATGCTCAGTGTAGGGCCCACCCGTGGCACATGCTCAGTGTAGGCTCCTTACAGGGTAAGTACGCTCAGTGTAGAGCCCGCATGCTCAGCAGATACTGATCAGAAGAATCTAGAGTCACCAATTAGAATAACTATAGGACAACATTACACTGAATATTCTTCTACTCCTATCTCTACAGGAGGTGTAAGAGAAGTAACAAAGGAGGACAAGAAGAGGGCTTCTAAACCACCTTACTGGAAGCAGTACAATGGGCTAACTATGGGAAGTGACAGAGAAAGCACACAAAGCATAGTACACCATTCCTAAGCAAGTCATATACAGCAAATAGTGCGTCCTTCAGCACATCTAGGAATAGCGATCTATGCTTGTGAGCCGCTGCAGATTTGTGCTGCTTCCATGTTGGTTTATGAAGGCCCCGCCTCCTCACTAAACCCCACCCACTTTTCTCACTACTTTTATATAAACTATGAAGAGGTTATAAGCCTTCACAAAGCTGCCCCCTCCATGTCCTGAGTGGGCCTCATAAAGGACGCTTTCACACAAGTCAGTGAACGCTGTATCTATGTTCCTGTTGTAGATTGCTCAAGACATATGATAACACAAATATGGTGAGCACAATAACTTTTTACATAACTTCCACTCTATGTTGTAAAGTTATGTAGGTTCGCAGGTACTCTGGGATAAACCCTTGAAGTCCATAGCGCTGGGGGTTCTTCTCATGCATCATTACATTGTGTGAAGCTAGTCAGGATCCATAACACAGGGCATCAGTATGGCATCGGCAGCTGTGGCAAAAAGCTACACAGGAGGAAGACGACTGTGGGGCCAACACAACAGGGCAGATGGCAATACCCACAGTGATGGCTGCACATAATGCCATGCCACAGCTGTCTGGAGATGGGCATAAAGAGCCCATTCTGCCACCCTGTAACATGGCACTGCAGAGGGCACTATAGGCATACAAGAAATGCATTATGCTGGTGCTCAGGGATATCTCCATGACATATGGATTATAGTGGTTTTAGTGGGTAGATACCTGGCTGAGGGGAATAGTACCATATAAACTATGTTATAGAGAAAAAAAAAAAAAGAGGATAGAAAATCCCCAGAACCAGTACAAAGCAATGCTGCCTGTAATAGTCATCATGATGATGACAGCGGTGCTTAAACACCAATGTGTGAATGAGGCTCATAAGCGTACTGAGAATAGACAAAAATAGGTACCAGTCTGCATTCTGTACAGATGGTCACAGTGCCCATGTAAGATCCTGTATGTTCTTTCTGCATAAATTATACAACTATTTATTGAATCCGTATAAATGTGTGCAAATGTTTAGAGGGATTATTGGTGCACTAGACATTGTGCCAAGCACATGGCATCGTGTAACAGTATAGTAATCCCAATAAAATAACATTCCCTTATGCTGTGTACCACATGGAAATGCATGGCTACTTTCTTTCGACAACAGCACCAAGCTTGTCCACAGATTATGGGTGGTATAACAGCTCAGCTCCATTCCCTTTAATTGAGCTGCAATACCAGACATAACCCATAAGGACGGTGTAGTGCTACTATACAGATCTCTACAGGCCAAATATAAAGAGACCAGTATCTATCTATAAATGTAAGTCAGTGGGCAGCAGACGCATTCAGACTTACAGCAGAGTGGTCTAGGTTTTTACAAATATTTCAGGATGAAAGAAATGAGTGGTAATGGCCACTGTATTTGTCCAGCACAGGCCAGAATCAAAGCCACACCGAGCCTCCATGTGTCCTCCACCCTTCCTGCTGCTTTGAAATACACAAAAACAAACAAAAGAGCACAATGGCATTGTGTAGTAACAATAGGGCCCGCAGAGGGCTTCCTTCCAGCCCGAAAGACGATTGAGGCTGCTGACTGCGACCTGGAGGTGAGAAGAGGATACAGACTGTATGGATAGAGCCAGGTGCCCAGCGAGGTTACTACTGTTGTACAGAAGGTGTTTTGGTGGCATCACTCAGTGATGAGCCTGAAATATATACAGTAATTGTATAAATGTGGTCCTCAAAAATGTTGCAGCACCCCACAATGGCAAACAAAAGGGTGAGTTCACTAACCCATAGAAAACAGCGACGTTTCAGTCTACACCACATAGACTTTTTTCAGCAGTGATATATAGATTTATATATATATATATATATATATATATATATATATATATATATATATACACACACACACACACACACACACACACACAGAAGAGGAATGGGATTCTATGCACCTTATCCGAGGACGGTTCTGCAGCTAAGCACAGGTGAAGCATTAAGGGTACAAACACACACACTGCTGCATATACGGTGTGTGTGTTTGTACCCTAAAACTGAACACCCAATTCAGTTACACACAGTAACTAGAAGGGTTTGTAATTTACTAAAATCCATTTAGGCGAGCAGGTGGGGCTTTAGGATATACATGTCTATACTCATCAGCTATATGCTGCCCTGGGCACATGTGCCAGTATGTGTGCACCTTGATGGTGTCCTTGGCTGTGGGATGCATTCATTATAATAGAAATAACATTTGTTCAGAGAGAAAAATTAGAAGGCTGTTTCAACATGTTCCATACAACCCTGCTTTACATCCTAGATGTACACCATGCCTCGTCGATTCAATATGGGAGAGTGCGAGCTCCACATAAGAGAACGGCAAGAATCCAAAGATCAGCCTCCTATACATCTAGGAGACATGGGCATAGACTTCAAATTAAAACCAGATTGTCTAATCCTGGGATCGTTCCTGGTTCTATTTTTAAGGGCCCATTCACACTATGGAAAACAGGTGGAAATTCAGAGCGGAACCCCTGCCCGCGGACTCTGCTCGGAATCCTGCCTGCTATCTGTTTTAGGGTCTGTTCACACGTACAGACTCGCTGCGTATTTAACACCACAAAAAACGCAGCTACTTTCATGCGAGTTCTGTGCGAGTTTTATGCAGCGAGTCTGTACGTGAACAGACCCTTAATGGAATGCCTTGCGCTCCTTCACTCTGTGCGCCTCTCCACTCAAAGAATTACCATGCCAATTCATGAGCGGAGGCGCGTAAGGCATCCAATTGAAACAGATAGCAGGCAGGATTCCCACTCTGAATTTCCACCTGTTTTCTGTAGTGTGAATGGGCCCTAAAGCAGAGCCATGTAACATATATGACATGTCATGGTATGGTGACACCAAAACAAACATCATATCATTTGCTGCAACATCTAACCTTGTGTCTATTGATTAGAATTAGCGATGAGTAAATCTACTGTATGGACTAAGTTAAAGTGTCACTGTTGTGAAATTTTTTTTGCAGAAATCAATAGTACAGGCGATTTTAAGAAACTTTGTAATTGGGTTTATTAGCTGAAAAATGAATTTTTTCATGAAAAAGCAGTTTAAAGCTCTCCCCCGTCTTCATTGTTCTCCTATGGAGAGAGCTAAATAAAAGACCAAAACAGGACAACAAAGAGTTAATTAAAAGCTACAACACAGGCTCTCTCCTTTGACAGTCACCACTGAGCTATCTGACCTCTGAATTGCCTCTTTATCATTAGGAATGATCCAGAAACATTTACTCCTGTTTGAACATTGCACAGGTGTCTTAACGATCCAGCCCATGTGCAGTCCTCTCACAGCTGATGAATAGTAGGCAATCTGCCTGGAGCATTCCTAATGATGAGGAGGGTGGGACGGAGGGGTTGTGCCAGCCTAATGCATACACAAGGTAAGCCACGGCCAAAGGGAACAGGGCTGCCAGTTTAAAAGTTGTTTTTTATGACATTAACTGCATCACCTGCCGAACAGACCGCAGGACAGATCTTGGATTAAAAGCAGCTATCAGAAGGTACAAGCGGCTTGGGGGGGGTCAGATTGTGACTACAGAGTCACTTTCAGGGTGCCTTCACACGTACCGTATTGCTGTGTATTTATTGCTGCGAGTTTCTCGCACATAAATCCACAGCGATACTGATTGCTATCAAGTCAATGTATGTGTATTCTCACTGGGGTTTGGTGCGATTTTTACATGCGAGTTTTGATTTTCATATGATTTTCACAGGCGAGTTCAACACCACAAAAAAACGCAGCTACTTTCATGCGAGTTTTGTGCGAGAAATAAGCAGCGATACAGTACGTGTGAAGGCACCCTCAAGCCCGCAGCCTGATGAGCAGAATGCATCTTCTGCTCATCAGGCTGTGTCCGACAGCGCACATTGTTTGACACTGCCATGCCAAGCAATGGCCGTTGCTCTTATATAGCGTGACCATAGCCATAGGCTGTATCCATCTTTTCTAGGACTCCTTAGGGCTGCATCCAACTTCAATAGCCACCGCTAATCAAATGCCGCACACTCGGGTTCAGGTTAACTATTTCTTCCTATAAGGGTCCATTTACACAGAAAGATTATCTGACAGATTATCTGCTAAAGATTTGAAGCCAAAGCCAGAAACAGACTATAAACTGGGAACAGGTCATAAAGGAAAGCCTGAGATTTCTCCTCTTTTCAGATCCATTCCTGGCTTTGGCTTCAAATCTTTGGCAGATGATCTGTCAGATAATCTTTCTGTGTAAATGGACCCCAAGGGTTGCTTCACACGTACCGTATCGCTGCGTTTTTATCGCTGCGTTTTTTGGTGCGATTTTTACATGCGAGTTTTGATTTTCACATGATTTTCATGTGAAAATCAAAACGTGCATGTAAAAATCGCACCAAAAACGCAGCGATACGGTACGTGTGAAGCTACCCTAAGGCTATGTTCCCACACAGTATTTTTGCAACCAAAACCAGGAGTGGATTGAAAACACAGAAAGGCTATGTTCACACACTACTGAAATTGATTAGATGACTGCCATTTAATGGCAAATAACAGTTGCTTTAAAATAATGGCCGTTATTTGCCATTATATTACGGCTAATCAATACATTTCAACAGTGTGTGAACATAGGGCCACATGTATCATCCTGCGAACGGATGATTTTCGGCGGAAAGTGCCGATTTGAGTATTTTTTTATATGCAAATGGCCGATTTGCGAATAAAATACTCGCAAATCGGCACTTTCCGCCGAGTACGCCAGGGGGCGGAAAGGGGGCGTGTAGTGGGCGGACTCAAGAGTCCGCACGATTTACCATCCGTTCCGCCCAAATATACGTCGAAAACCTACTCCAGTCCTCAGCTGGCGTAGGTTTTCGGCGGTGCGCACGGGATTTATGTAGAGGCAAAAATACTAAGTGGAAATATAGTCTTACAGAGAGCTATATAGATCAGTGGGTATCTATATAATGCATATACCAACCAAGTCCACCAGAACAGTATCCAGTGGACTTGCCATAATATCAGAGAAAATCCTCGAAAAACACAGAAAAAAAATGTTGCAAAAATGCTACGTGTGAAACAGTTTCAGGGGAGGCGCTCAAGAATACTATAACACTATCCTATAGAGACAGCAGCAGAATACAGATATAGCTAAGTGGAAAGGGGACATGGTCTCTGGGTGGCCAGAATGGGTCTGGTAGGTGATTCTGTCATTCTACACTTAGATAGACCACTTCCTCTGATACATTAAACACTGTACTGTTCTGTGGGTCAGGCCAGTGATCACATGACCCAGTTACAGTCATTACACATGGATGCTGCTGTGCTGGAATGAAACAGATGCAGTGTAGGACTAGTGATGATGACTGCACACATACCTCTTCGTCCCTCCTCCCCACCCTCAGGAATGATCCAGGAACATTTACTGTTGTTTGAGCTTTGCACAGGTGTATTAACGATCCAGCCCATGTGCCGAGTTGCCACAGGTGGGGAATAGGAAGCAATCTGCCTGGAGTATTCCTTATGATGAGGAGGGTGGGGAGGAAGGACAGAGCAGTGGTGCCAGCCTAATGCATATACAAATGTAAGTCCCGGCCGTTAGACACAGCGCTCCCGGATTAAAAGTTGTTTTTATGACAATTACTGCATCCCCTGCCGAACGGACCCCAGGACAGATCTTGGATTAAAAGCAGCTATCCGAAGGTACAAGTGGTTGGGGGGGGGGGGGGGTTCGATTGTGGGTACTGAGTCGCTTTAAAGGAGGTGCAAGATACCACAGGACACCTGCAAAGGTCTTGTGCAGTCAATGCATTGATGGGTCAATGTTGGGCTACACAACATTAGGCAACTTGTTATATTGTTATGGCTCGTATTAGGAGAGTAGTTTTCTAGCACAACCTAAACCATCCATAGATACCCTGCAGAAGAACATTTATTTCTATACATAACACAGTGAAAAAACGTGGCCACCTGCCCTGAAGCAGATTAGTCCTCTAGTGCCTGTACACACATACATCAGCCAGTCCCAGACGCTCTCGTCTCCACTATGTGTGATGTAGGCCTCGCCTTATATACCAGTGCGCACGCGCCTCGCCTTATATACCAGTGCGCACGCGTGACCACACAAGATCGCCTGAATGTGGAACTATCCAGTATGTCAACCAAGACTGGCCCACACCAATCCCCTTAATGCAAGATGCCTTTATACCAAGCTCATAAATTGTATCTCATATATATCTCCTCTCCAGCTACATCCAGCACTAGTATATAAAGCTGTGCATGGCCTCAGTGTGTTCAGGGCAACCATGCATCATGCACCACTATAATCTTTTAGGCCTTGACTCCAGAATGTTTACTTCTTGGTATGAAATAAGTATTCAGCATATTGTGAGATGGATAGTTACATAGGAGATATAAGCTATACACCTCTCTATACCGCCCTATTATTTATACATTGGTATACACTGAAATGCATTATCACTGCATTTGATATTTGTTTGCATGAGGCCTAAGGCAGGTCATGTGTAATTCAGAAACGATTGCTCCTGATTCCCCCATAGAGAAAAGGGACTAAGCTGCTGTCATCCCACCTTTAGTACTAGATAGAAAAGATCCTGCCTATTGCAAACATAAAGTGTCAAGAAGCCTATTGCTTTGGCTGTAACCGGATTTGCCTAGTAAGGAAGAAGAATCTGAGAGAAAGCTCGGATTAATGCTGAGTTTTCTCAATCCTTATTGAAAGCCAGTAAATATGAAGGATTATATTCCAGGAATTACTCATGAAGGAACTGGCCATCTATAACGCAGCATAAAGTGAACTGAAAACTGCAGGAACTGCTCATATCCTCCGAGGAGTCCTGTGGTATTTCCTGCACTTGTACATTGTCCTTCATCACAAAGGCCACCGCATTGTCAATAAATAATACTAATAAGTGGAAACGAAAGCCCGAAGCCTGCCGCACTCGGCAATATACAGGAAGGAAACTGCAGAAGTGTGACCTGCTATGATACCGCGTGCCGCACCATCTCCACCTAGAACTCCTAACGTGTCCGGGGCTCTCATTGTCAGAGCCTATAGGAGCGGAGGCTCGCTTTAGAACACTTCATAATCTATAGATCATCTTCAGCCATATGAGGACAGGAGGGGCCAATGGGAGATGAAGTTGCAGGCGCTTAGACAAGCACAGCAATTTGATGTTGGTGGTGGATTTCTACCAAACAAACCTGTCACATGTCATAAGGGTATACCGTAATAAAGAAGAATTATCAGAAGAAGCCACAGCTCTTCTTCATGTGCCGTTATGCCAATCCTTCCTACACCTAGGCCAGTTTTTTACAACAACAACAAAAAAAATCAGACTGGATTTATTTTCTTGTCCATGTTGGGCAATAGGAAATGGATTGGCTTTGACTCCTATAAGTGACCCGATGACAACACTAATACTAGGGCTACACAGCGATTCTTGGTCACATGACTTCACCCCTCATACAAGTAAATGGGTTGGCACTGTGAACCACAAGCAGCCACTAGAAAGACTCCCAAGTTACAAAAACTCGATCCACAACAGATTATTACGAACCACTCGAGGAGGGTGACTGGGCAGTGTGACGGTGGTTTCTGGTCACATGTCCGGGAATCACCTTGTAGCCCCCAGGCTTTACTGTCAGGACAAGGGCAGAAAGTGACGTCCTGGTGACACAAGCATTGCAGCTCTTCTCCCTGGAGGACTGTCCTTGGAATTGAGATTTATATTTATATACAATAGTTATTAACTTCATCTATCTGACGGTAATTCTCCTATAATAACATGGTGTCAGCAATGCCAAGTGTCGTGCACCAATCTCTGTGCCAAATTGGTGGCAAAATAAAGACCTGAGTAACCAGAGACCAACCAGATAGCAGTGACCGGACAGTGTTTAGTTGCTAGGCCGTATATCTATAGCAACCAGTCTGGCATTGTGCTGACAGCAGAGAGGTGAAGAAGCAGCTTGGCAGCAGCTGTGCCATTCCTATCTGAGCTTACACAGGCTAAAAATACATGGCGGCCTCCAGTTGCCTCCAATTCTGGCGGTGAAGGAAAAAACAAAAAACATGAATGTACAGCAGCAAATATGGTTGTCCTATGTACCAGTGACAGCTATCACCCCCCACCCTCCATGTTGTCCTATGTACCAGTGACAGCTATCACCCACCGTCCTCCATGTTGTCCTATATACCCAGTGACAGCTATTACCCACCATCCTCCATGTTGTCCTATGTACAAGTGACAGCTATCACCCACCACCCTCCATGTTGTCCTATGTACCAGCGACAGCTATCACCCTCCACCCTCCATGTTTTCCTGTGTACCCAGTAACAGCTATCACCCACCGCCCTCCATGTTGTCCTACGTACCCAGTGACAGCTATCACCCGCCACCCTCTATGTTGTCCTATATACCCAGCTGTCACCCACCGCCCTCCATGTTGTCCTATGTACCAGCGACAGCTATCACCCTCCACCCTCCATGTTTTCCTGTGTACCCAGTAACAGCTATCACCCACCACCCTCCATGTTGTCCTATGTACCCAGTAACAGCTATCACCCATCGCCCTCCATGTTGTCCTATGTACCCAGTAACAGCTATCACCCACCACCCTCCATGTTGTCCTATGTACCCAGTAACAGCTATCACCCATCGCCCTCCATGTTGTCCTACGTACCCAGTGACAGCTATCCCCCGCCGCCCTCCATATTGTCCTATGTACCCAGTGACAGCTATCCCCCGCCGCCCTCCATGTTGTCCTATGTACCCAGGGACAGCTATCACCCCACACCCTCCATGTTGTCCTATGTACCCAGATTTCACCCCACTGCCCTCCATGTTGTCCTATATACTCTGCTATCACCCCCCCACCCTCCATGTTGTCCTATGTACCCAGCTGTCACCCCACTGCCCTTCATGTTGTCCTATATACCCAGCTGTCACCCCACCGGCCCTCCATGTTGTCCTATGTACCCAGTGACAGCTATCACCCCCCACCCTCCATGTTGTCCTATGTACCCAGTGACAGCTATCACCCACCGCCCTCCATGTTGTCCTACATACCCTGCTATCACCCCCCACCCTCCATGTTGTCCTATGTACCCAGTGACAGCTATCACCCCCCACCCTCCATGTTGTCCTATATACCCAGCTATCACCCACCGCCCTCCATGTTGTCCTATGTACCCAGTGGCAGCTATCACCAGCCTGCCTCCATGTTGTCCTATGTACCCAGTGACAGCTATCACCCACCTCCCTCTATGTTGTCCTATGTACCAAGTGACAGCTATCACCCACTGCCCTCCATGTTGCCCTATGTACCCAGTGACAGCTATCACCCATCGCCCTCCATGTTGCCCTATGTACTCTGCTGTCACCACACCGCCCTCCATGTTGTCCTATGTACCCAGTGGCAGCTATCACCCACTGCCCTCCATGTTGTCCTATGTACCAGTGACAGCTATCACCCACCGCCCTCCATGTTGTCCTATATAGCCAGCTATCACCCATCGCCCTCCATGTTGTCCTATATACCCAGCTATCACCCACCGCCCTCCATGTTGCCCTTTGTACTCTGCTGTCACCTCACTGCCCTCCATGTTGTCCTATATACCCAGTGACAGCTATCACCCGCCGTCCTCCATGTTGTCCTATATACCCAGCTGTCACCCCACCGCCCTCCATGTTGTCCTATGTACCGAGTGACGGCTATGACTCACCGCCCTCCATGTTGTCCTATATACCCAGTGACAGGTATCACCCACCGCCCTCCATGTTGTCCTATATACCCAGTGACAGGTATCACCCACCGCCCTCCATGTTGTCCTATATACCCAGTGACAGCTATCACCCACTGCCCTCCATGTTGTCCTATGTACTCTGCTGTCACCCCACTGCCCTTCATGTTGTCCTATGTACTCTGCTGTCACACCCACTGCCCTCCATGATGTCCTATATACCCAGCTGACACCCCACTGCCCTCCATGTTGTCCTATGTACTCTGCTGTCATCCCACTGCCCTCCATGTTGTCCTATGTACTCTGCTGTCACCCCACTGCCCTCCATGTTGTCCTATGTACTCTGCTGTCACCCCACTGCCCTCCATGTTGTCCTATGTACTCTGCTGTCACCCCACTGCCCTCCATGTTGTCCTCTGTACTCTGCTGTCACCCCACTGCCCTTCATGTTGTCCTATGCACTCTGCTGTCACCCCACTGCCCTCCATGATGTCCTATATACCCAGCTGCCACCCCACTGCCCTCCATGTTGTCCTATATACTCTGCTGCCACCCCACTGCCCTTCATGATGCCCTATAAAGTTTATAGTAGCAGTCACCCCATTGCCCTCCACGTTACCCCCTGCCCTTGCTGTGGCCTTCGGCCCTCCTGTGCCCCCTGCACCTTCTCTCACTTGTTCCCTGCAGTTGCTGCCCCCAGGATCACCTCTCACCCCATGCCCTTCATGTTCCCCCCTGCACCTGCTCCATCCTCCTCGTGCCACTTCTATAACCACCGCCCCCCTGGCGAGCTTTCCGATCTTACCCCATAAGCCACTCCATGTCTGCTGTCCCCTCCGGCTCAGCTCATCCTCGGTGTCTCCCGCTCCCCGGCTCAGGCTCCGGCTCCGGCGGAAGTAAACACAGCACCGCCCGCAGCACGCACGCTTCCGGGTCTGACGTCACGGAGCGGGGCAGCATGGGAGCTGGGTGAGAGCGGACGCGAGGCATTGTGGGAAGCGCAGTGACAGCTGCGGCTGAAGGGGGCGGGGCTTCCTGTAATGTTACTGGGCGCTACAAGCTCCTAGCACTCCTGCAGCCTATGACTGTGCAGCTAGGGGGGAGACTACAACTGCGAGCATGCTGGGAATTGTAGTCTCACAGCAGCCCTGGAGCCGCAGGCTGCACAACACTGCGTTCTACTGAGTCATTGTACAGGAAGAGACTGGGTGACAACCAATATGACGTCCATGGCTATACGTCACATGGGTTGTCACCTAGCTCTCACAAACTCCACTCCTAATGATACTTGTGTGTCAGAAAATCCCTCCTGTAATACTGCTTGTCACTCAACTAAGGCGCAGAAATAACTAGATTTGCATTTCCAGGGAAATACATAGTGCTTGAAAAGAGCGCCCCTTTACCAGTGACTTCCAGAGCGCCCTTTAATCCTGGGTGCCGTCCCTTTAAGAGCGACTTGGGTCCCATCCCTTTAAGAGCGACTTGGCTCCCGTCCCTTTAAGAGCGACATGGGTCCCTTTTCTAGCGACATGGGTCCCTTTTCTAGCGACATGGGTCGCTTTAAGAGCGACGTAGGTCCCTTCGTGGGTCGCTTTTAAAGGGACCCATTTCGCTCTTAAAGGGATCTAGGTCGCTCTTAAAGGGACCCAGGTCGCATTTAAAGGGACCCAGGTCGCACATAAAGGGACCCATTTCGCTCTTAAAGGGACCCATTTCGCTCTTACAGGGACCCAGATCGCTCTTAAATGGACCCAGCTCGCTCTTAAAGGGACCCATTTCGCTCTTAAAGGGACCCAGATCGCTCTTAAAGGGACCAATTTCACTCTTAAAGGGACCCATTTTGCTCTTAAAGGGACATATTTCACTCTTACAGGGGCCAATTTCACTCTTAAAGGGACCAATTTCACGCTTAAAGGGACCCATTTCGCTCTTAAAGGGACCCAGATCGCTCTTAAAGGGACCCAGGTCGCTTTTAAAGAGACCAATTTCGCTCTTAAAGGGACATATTTCGCTCTTAAAGGGACCCAGGTTGCTCTTAAAGGGACCCATTTCGCTCTTAAAGGGACCCATTTTGCTCTTAAAGGGACCAATTTCACTCTTAAAGGGACCAATTTCACGCTTAAAGGGACCCATTTCGCTCTTAAAGGGACCCAGATCGCTCTTAAAGGGACCTACGTAGCTCTTAAAGGGACCCAGGTTGCTCTTAAAGGGACCCATTTGGCTCTTAAAGGGACCCATTTTGCTCTTAAAGGGACCCAGGTCGCTCTTAAAGGGACCCAAATCGCTCTTAAAGGGACCTAGGTAGCTCTTAAAGGGACCCAGGTTGCTCTTAAAGGGACCCATTTGGCTCTTAAAGGGACCCATTTTGCTCTTAAAGGGACCCCGGTCGCTCTTAAAGGGACCCAGGTCGCTCTTAAAGGGACCAATTTCACGCTTAAAGAGACCCATTTTGCTTTTAAAGGGACCCAGGTCGCTCTTAAAAGGACCCATTTCGCTCTTAAAGGGACATATTTCACGCTTAAAAGGACCTATTTTGCTCTTAACCCCTTAACAACATCGGGCGTAAGTATATGCCCCCGCAGGGTGGGCTTTAACGCAAACGGGCGTATACTTACGCCCGATGTTTCCCCGATCCCTGTGTGTTTACACACAGCGGTCGGGGAAGATGGCCTGCTTTAATGTATAGCAGGCCATCTCTGCTCGTCGGCACGGGGGTGATTAACCCCTCCTGTGCCGACGATCGCTGCTATATGCTGATCAATACCGATCAGCATATAGCAGCTAAATTCAGCTTTCCGGGTCATCGGTGACCCGGAAAGCAATGGCGATTGGTGCTGTCCGAGATAGCACCAATCGCCATAAGTGTCCCCACCAAAGATGGCGCCGATGCCACCCCCACGACCGCCGTGATAGGCCGGCCAGTACCGGCCGGCCCATCACAGCGATCATACTGTAAAAACACAGTTTTGTTGCGTTCTGCACCCCTCCGCTAGGTAGCTGAGGGGTGCATAACAGGTGTGTGTGGTGCAGGTGTACCTTTTCTATTTTTTTGCGCCCTAACGCCGCTGAGTGCTGATCAGCATCGCACATAAGTGCGTCGCTGATCAGCAACTCCTCCATTTTGGCATAGGGGCGTTTTTTCCCCCCTATATCCTACCGCCACTGTCTGCTGATAAGTGCCGCACATAAGTGCGGCATTTATCAGCAGCTCCTTTCTTGGCGTAGGGATATTTTTTCTTACTGTCAAAAAAACACATAAAAAACACTACACTACACCACACTACATGAAATGAAGTTTTACACTACACCACTACACATTTACATACCCCATATACTAATCCCCATATAAAAATGGCCCCCAGGGTGTTTTCTAGGTTTTCAGGTTGCTATTATTGCCTCCGACACCGAAACAGCCAGTGAGGATGAATGGGGAGGATCCTTCGTTCCTCCATTCATCCTCATCGTCCTCATCATCCAGTGACGTGTCTGGGGGGTAGCGTAGCGTACGCTGCCCCCCAGACACGTCTTTTCCGCCAGTACCGTCCCAATAAAAGATGACGGTATGGAGTGAAAGTCTACAAACTCTGTGAGCGTACCTCAGGGTGCACTTTCAGATTTAGGGTACGTGCACACTGCGGAATGGCGAAGGATAAGCCTTTGTGCATTCCGCAGCTGGCACCCGCCGGCGGACTGATGGAGGCGAGCGTCTCCGCCCGTGTCATAGATTACATTCTATGCACGGGCGGATTCCGTTGTCCGTCCAAAGAATGAACACATTGGACAGAGGGCAGAATCCGCCCGTGCATAGAATGGAGTGTGACACGAGAGGAGACGCACGCCTCCATCAGTCCGCAGGTGGGTGCCAGCTGCGGAATGCACAAAGGGTTATCCTTCGCCATTCCGCAGTTTGCAGGTACCATTACAGTGTATGAAGGAAGGGACACCCGAATCCAGCCCCCAGATGCCCCCCCCATCCTCGGAGTTAGTGGGAAGATCGTTTGGGAACTGATCTTCCTACTGCTGGATAAAGGTTACCACCTGTACGGGTATAACTTTTATACCAGCACCCCCTCTTCCGGTCCCTGCCCGAGCTACTGTAGCTTGCGGCACGATCCGAACATATCAGAAGCAGTAATAGCGCCCTAATATTTAGCAGCCATGGAGCGGACCCAGCACTTCTGGATATGAAGGACCCCGTATCGCACCAGGACAACATTTTCCAGGTGACGTCCCCCACACTGGAAAACAGGAGACCCCAGAAGAAGTGCAGAGTGTGGCGTAACAGGGGGATCAGGAAGGACACCATTTTCCAATGTGACACCTGTCCTGATCACCCCGGCCTCTGCATACTGGATCGCTCCAAGGCGTACCACACGTCATTGGAGTTCTACATTTTCTAAATTCTGTCCCTTATTCCTATTTCAGGGGTCACGTTGGTCCGGGGATTATTCTGATCGCCATTATGGAGTCGGGAAGGAATTTTTCCCCTGTGATGAGGCTACTGTCGTGTGCCTCACGAGGGGTTTTTGCCTTCCTCTGGATCAACACAGGTTGAATTTGATGGTCACCTGTGGGAGGTTTCTACTGTCCTGGCAGCACAGGAGCTTTGTAATTGCGACATGGCCTCCATCCTCCATTCCAGCCTCTAAATGGCGCTCTGTCCCTTTGGTGGCTTGCCCTGTGCCCATATGGCACATTATATCCACATGTGGGGTATTTTCGTACTCAGGGGAAATTACCCTACACGTTTTGTGTTCACTTTCTTTTTTAACCCCTTGTGGAAAAGGAAAAAAGTCAAGGCTAGACTAACATATAGTGTAAAAATGTTTAATTTTTACACTAAATTATTGATCTTGTCTTGATTTTTTTAATTTTCACAAGGGGTTAAAAGATAAAAAAAAAACATTAAATGTGTAGAGCAATTTCACCTGAGTACGGAAATACCCCACATGTGGACATAAAGCGCCATGCGGGTGCAGGGTAAGCCTCCAAAAGGAAGGAGCGCCATTTGGCTTTTGGAGGCTGGATTTGGCTGGAATGGATTTCGAGGGGCCATACTATACCCCTCAGGGAATGTAACAAGGGGTGTAGTAAGCATATGGACCCCACTGGTGACGGGCACAAATGTGGAACAATATGGTGTGAAAATAAAATTAAATTTTTTACACTATAATGTTGGTTTAGCCTTAAATTTTTCATTTTCACAAGAGGTTAAAAGAGAAAAAAACACACATAATGTGTAGAGCAATTTCCCCCGAGTCCGTAAATACCCCACATGTGGACATAAAGCGCCATGTGGGCGCAGGGCAAGCCTCCGAAGGGAAGGAGCGCCATTTGGATTTTGGTGGTTGGATTTGGCCAGAATGGATGATGAACGCCATGTCGCATTTACAGAGCCCTTGTGCTGCCAAAACACTGGAAACCCCCCACAAGTGACCCCATTCTGGAAACTACACCCCTCAGGGAATCTAACAAGGGGTACAGTGAGGATATGGACCCCTCGATGACGGGCACATTTGTGCCGTGAAAGTGAAAAAATGAAAATTTTCACTTTCATGTCACATTGTTCCAAATTTGTGCCCGTCACCAGTGGGGTCCATATCCTCATTGCACCCCTTGTTAGATTCCTTGAGGGGTGTAGTTTCCAGAATGGGGTCACTTGTGGGGGGTTTCCAGTGTTTTGGCAGCACGAGGGCTCTGTAAATGCGACATGACCCTTGAAATCCATTCCAGTAAAATACAGCTTCCAAAAGCCAATTGGCACTCCTTCCCTTTGGAGGCTCGTCCTGCGCCCCCTTGGCACTTTATGTCCACATGTCGGGTATTTCTGTACTCGGGAGAAACTGCGCTACACGTTTGGTGTTTTTTTTTTTCATTTATCCCCTTGTAAAAGTGAAAAATGAAGGCTAGAACAACATTTTAGTGTAAAAAATAGAATTTTTCCTTTTTTACACCACATTGTTCTGAAAATCTGTGAAGCACCTGTGGGGTTCAGATGCTCATTGCACCCCTTGTTACATTCCTTGAGGGGTGTAGTTTTCTAAATGGTGTCCCTTTAGGGGTGTTTTTTAGGTTTTGGCACCCCAGAGCCTCTGCCAACCTGAAGTGGTACAGTCAAAAATGACCAAATATAACGGAGGCGTTGAAATTCACTAGGCGCTCCCTTATATCTGAGGCTTGTGGTTGCGTCAAATAGCGCAATAGGGCCACATATGGGGTATTTCTATAAACTGCAGTAACGGGGCAATAATTATTGGGGTGCATTTCTCTGGTAATAGGTTTATCATTATGAAAGATATTGGATTACATTAAAATCTCTGCACAGAAAATAAAAATTTTCAAATTTCTTACACACTTAGCTTTTATTTCTGTGAGTCCCCTAAAGGGTTAAAAAAAACTTTCTGGATGGGCTTTTGCAGAGTTTGGGGGGTGCAGTTTCTGAAATGGGGTGCTTTGTGGGGCTTTCTAACATACAGTCCCCTCAAATACACTTTAAACCTGAACAGGTTGCTAAAAATATCTGATTTTGAAATTTTACTGAAAATTTGGAAAATTGCTGCTAATGTTTTAAGCTTTCTATTGTCTAAAAAAAATGAAATATAGTTTAATAAAAGCTACCAACATAAAGTAGACATGTTGCTAATGCTATTTAATATATAATTTATGTGGCATAATCATTTTCTGTATAAGCAGAAAGGTTTCAAAGTTGGAAAAATGCATTTTTTCACAATTTTTCACGTTATTTTGGTGTTTTTCATAAAGATTTGTTATAAGTATCGACTCCATTTTACCAGAAATGTAAAGTACCATATGTCACGAGAAAACAATCTCAGAATCGGCTGGATAGGTAAAAGCATCCCGAAGTTATTAATGAATAAAGTGACACTGGTCATATTCATAAAATTTGTCTCTGTCCTTAAGGCCAATTCAGGCTCTGTCCTTAAGGGGTTAAAGGGACCCAGGTCGGTCTTAAAGGGACCCAGGTCGGTCTTAAAAGGACCCATTTTGCTCTCAAAGGGACATATTTCGCTCTTAAAGGGACATATTTTGCTCTTAAAGGGACCCAGGTTGCTCTTAAAGGGACCCATTTCGCTCTTAAAGGGACCCAGGTCGCTCTTAAAGGGACCAATTACACTCTTAAAAGGACCAATTTCGCTCTTAAAGAGACCCATTTCGCTCTTAAAGGGACCCAGGTCGCTCTTGAAAGGACCCATTTTGCTCTTAAAGGGACATATTTTGCTCTTAAAGAGACATATTTCGCTCTTAAAGGGACCAATTTCACGCTACGGGACCCATTTCGCTCTTAAAGGGACCCAGATCGCTCTTAAAGGGACCCAGATCGCTCTTAAAGGGACCCAGGTCGCTCTTAAAAGGACCCATTTTGCTCTTAAAGGGACATATTTCACTCTTAAAGGGGCCAATTTCACGCTTAAAGGGACCCATTTCGCTCTTAAAGGGACCCAGACCGCTCTTAAAGGGACCCAGGTCGCTCTTAAAGGGACCCAGGTCGCTCTTAAAAGGACCCATTTTGCTCTTAAACGGACATATTTCGCTCTTAAAGGACCCAGATCGCTCTTAAAGGTACCTAGGTCGCTCTTAAAGAGACCCAGGTCGCTCTTAAAGGGACATATTTCGCTCTTAAAAGGACCCAGGTCGCTCATAAAGGGACCCAGGTCGCTCTTAAAAAGACCCGGGTTGCTCTTAAAGGGACCCAGGTCGCTCTAGCAACATTGGTCTCTTTAAGAGTGACATGGGTCCCATACCTTTTGGAGTGACTTGGGTCCTTTTAAGAGCAACATGCGTCCCGTCCGTTTAAGAGCAACTTGGGTCCCGTCCCTTTAAGAGCGACTTGGATCCCTTTAAGAGGCACATGGGACCCTTTAAGAGCGACTTGGGTCCCGTCCCTTTAAGAGCAACTTGGGTCCCTTTAAGAACGACTTGGGTCCCTTTTAAAAACGACTTGGGTCCCTTTAAGAGCGACATGGCTCCCGTCCCTTTAAGAGCGACTTGGGTCCCTTTAAGAGCGACTTGCGTTCCTTTAAGGGCGACCTGGGTCCCTTTAAGAGCGATCTGGGTACTTATAATGGTAAAGATCATTGCTCGGTTACCATGACAACCTTACTCATGTCAGTGAGACAAAATCGTTAAGGACCTTCCATGTATTACATCTTCTATTGGCTAATAGTGGACATGTGACTGTGGATGGTGTGAGACATTGCCTGACGAGACCGTAGAGTTCCTATTGGCTTCTATATCTCAGCTATTTGCATATGTGCTGTGATTGGCTGTTAGCGGTTAGAGTGTGGCCATTATTTGCAATGGGCCATTATTTTCTATGGGAAATTTGGGGTCTTTAAACGTAAATTTCTTAAAAACGACAAATCTGATCGAAACGAAAAATAGCACACCACACACCGCCGAGGGCTTCGAAACGCAGTTTGAACGGAGTCTGTGTGTAAAGCGGTTCGGGCTGTACTACGCGCTGAAAAATGGCTGGAAGAAGAAACGGAAGAAGAAGAATACGGATTACAATATAGTGCTTTTCAAGCACTATAATAACTGCTTCAGGATGTGTGATGACGTAATGATGTCAATGGACATAATGCCCCTGATGATGTCACTGGACATGATGCCCCGGATGATGTCACTGGCTATAATGCCCCTGATGATGTCATTGGTTATAATGCTCCTTTTGATGTCACTGGAAATAATGCCCATGATGATGTCACTGGCCATGATGCCCCTGATAATATCATTGGACATGATGCCCCTGATGATGTCATTGGACATAATTCCCCTGATGATGTCACTGGAAATAATGCCCATGATGATGTCACTTTCCATGATACCCCTAATGATGTCATTGGACATGATGCCCCTGATGATGTCATTGGACATAATGCCCCTGATTATGTCATTGGATATAATGCCCCTGTTGATGTCATTGGACATGATGCCCCTGATGATGTCATTGGACATAATGCCCCTGATGATGTCAATGGACATGATGCCCCTGATGATGTCACTGCACATGATGCCTATGATGATGTCACTGGACATGATGCCCCTGATAATGTCACTTGACATGATGCCCCTGATGATGTCACTGGACATGATACCCCTGATGATGTCACTGGACATGATGTCCCTGCTAATGTCATTGGACAAAATTCCCCCGATGATGTCACAAAACATGATGCCCCTGATAATGTCACTGGACATGATTCCCCTGATGAGGTCATTGGACATGATGCCCCTGATGATGTCATTGGACATAATGCCCCTGATGATGTCATTGGATATAATGCCCCTGTTGATGTCATTGGACATGATGCCCCTGATGATGTCAATGGACATGATGCCCCTGATGATGTCACTAGACATGATTCCCCTGATGATGTCATTGGACATGATGCCCCTGATGATGTCATTGGATATAATGCCCCTGATGATGTCATTGGACATGATGCCCCTGATGATGTCACTAGACATGATTCCCCTGATGATGTCATTGGACATGATGCCCCTGATGATGTCATTGGACATGATGTCAGCATTAATGAAAGTAGTGATGTATCTGCTGGAACAAGAAATCACATAACACGGTGCTGTACTGAACTTTGGGGTCCTTTATACTTGTAGTATAGAGTTGGTGAAGGTGCTGTATACCTGTATTATAGAGTTGGTGTAGGTCCTGTATACCTGTAGTTTATAGTTTTGAGGTCCTGTATACCTGTAGTGTATAAATTGGGGTCCTATATACCTGTAGTATATAGTTGGTGGAGTTTCTGTATACCTGTAGTGTATAGTTTTGGGGTCCTGTATACCTGTAGTGTATAGTTTGGGGTCCTGTATACCTGTAGTATATAAAAGGTGGAGGTCCTGTATACCTGAAGTATATAATTGGTGGAGGTCCTGTATACCTGTAGCGTATAGTTTTGGGGTCCTTTATACCTGTAGTGTAAAGTTTGGGGTCCTGTATACCTGTAGTATATAGTTTTGTGGAGATCCTGTGCACCTGTAGTGTATAGTTTTGGGGTCCTGTATACCTGTAGTGTCCTGTATACCTGCAGGGTTGTATTTACCCGTATGGCAGTGCTATTCAGTCACAGTGTGTCGGTATTGGTCATGTCTGGTATGGCGGTGTTATCCAGTCACAGTATGGCGGTATTGGTCAGGTCTGGTTTGGCAGTGTAATCCAGTCACAGTATGGCGGTATTGGTCTGGTGTGGTGTGGCGGTGTTATCCAGTCACGGTATGGTGGTATTGGTCAGGTCTGGTATAGCGGTGTTATCCAGCCACAGTATGGTAGCATTGGTCAGGTCTGATATGATGGTGTTATCCAGTCACAGTATGGCAGTATTGGTCAGGTCTGGTGTGGCGGTGTTACCCAGTCACAGTTTGCCGGTATTGGTCAGGTCTAGTATGGCAGTGTTATCCAGTCACAGTATGGTGGTATTGGTCAGTTCTGGTATGACAGTGTTATCCTGCACAGTATGGCGGTATTGGTCAGGTCTGGTATGGCAGTGTTATCCAGTCACAGTATGGCGGTATTGGTCAGGTCTGGTATGACAGTGTTATCCAGCACAGTATAGCGGTATTGGTCAGGTCTGGTGTGGCGGTGTTATCCATTTACAGTATGGCAGTATTGGTCAGGTCTGATATGACAGTGTTATCCAGTCACAGTATGGCGGTATTGGTCAGGTCTGGTATAGCGGTGTTATCCAGCACAGTATGGCGGTATTGGTCAGGTCTGGTATGACAGTGTTATCCAGTCACAGTATGGCGGTATTGGTCAGGTCTGGTGTGGCAGTTTTATCCAGTCACAGTATGGCGGTATTGGTCAGGTCTGGCATGGCAGTGTTATCCAGCGCAGTATGGCGGTATTGGTCAGGTCTGGTGTGGCAGTGTTATCCAGCACAGTATGGCGGTATTGGTCAGGTCTGGTGTGGCAGTGTTACCCAGTCACAGTTTGGTATGCCTGTAGTGCCCTGTATATACATGTACTGTATAGATGGAGTAGAGGGTCCTGTATATACATGTACTGTATAGATGGAGTAGGTTGCCCTGTATATACATGTACTGTATAGATGGAGTAGGGGGCCCTGTATATACATGTACTGTATAGATGGAGTAGGGGGTCTACCAGTTATTACTGTGGATGTTGTGAGGCAGCTTCCCTAGCAACCATTGCTTCCTGTGAAAATGAAAGCAGTAATCCTATTGGTTGCTAAGGCTCCAACTGCCGTGTCTGCTGCAGCTAATAATATCACCTGTGTTTGCAGTGAGATTTTCCCATTCATCTCTATGGGGCGCCTCTCTTTCCCCTCCCCCTCCCCTCCTGTACATCTGGCAGGGACGGGACCTTCGCAATAACCTTCCCGGGCACCCAATGTATCTGTGTGCTAAATTTGGGGTCAAACGGTTCAGGCGTTTGGAAGTCTATAGAGGACAGACAGACAGACAGAAGGACAGACAGACAGACTTTGATTTTTATGATATAGACTAGAAAATGTACCCGGCGCTGCCCGGGTATAAAGTGTCAGTGTGTTAATTAGATTTGTTCTAAGGTGCCCAGGAGGCCAAGCTAAAGGTATTGTTTCATCTGAGTTAATCAGTGGAATTAGTGTATACCTGTAGTGCATAGTTGGAGGGGTTCTGTATACCCACAATGTATAGTTTTTAGGGGTCTCGCATATCTGTAGTGCATAGTTGGGGGGGCTGTATACCTATAGTGTATAGTTAAGGGAGGTCCTGTATACCTGCAGTGTACAGTTGGTGAAGGTCCTGTATACCTGTACTGTATAGTTTGGGGGTCCTGTATACCTGTAGTATATAGTTGATGCTGTATACCTGTAATGTATAGTTGGTGGAGGTCTTGTATACCTGTAGTTTATAGTTTGAGGGTCCTGGATACCTGTAGTGTATAATTGGTGGAGGTCTTGTAAACCTGTAGTATATAGTTCAGGGGTCCTATATACCTGTAGTAAATAGTTTGAGTGTCCTGTATAACTATAGTATAGAGTTGGTGGAGGTCCTGTATACCTGTAGTGTATAGTTTGGGGTCCTATATACCTGTAGTATATAGCTGGTGGAGTTCCTGTATACCTGTAGTATATTTTGGGTCCTGTATACTTGTAGTATAGAGTTGGTGAAGGTGCTGTATACCTGTATTATAGAGTTGGTTTAGGTCCTGTATACCTGTAGTGTATGGTTTTGAGGTCCTGTATACCTGTAGTGTATAGTTTGGGGTCCTATATACCTGTAGTATATAGTTGGTGGAGTTCCCGTATACCTGTAGTGTATAGTTTTGGGGTCCTGTATACCTGTACTGTAAAGTTTGGGGTCCTGTATACCTGTAGTATATAGTTTTGTAGAGGTCCCGTGCACTTTTAGTGTATAGTTTTGGGGTCCTGTATACCTGTAGTGTCCTGTATACCTGCAGGGTTGTATTTACCCATATGGCAGTGTTATTCAGTCACAGTGTGTCGGTATTGGTCATGTCTGGTATGGGGGTGTTATCCAGTCACAGTATGGTGGTATTGGTCAGGTCTGGTATAGCGGTGTTATCCAGTCACAGTCTGGCAGTATTGGTCAGGTCTGATATGATGGTGTTATCCAGTCACAGTATGATGGTATTGGTCAGGACTGGTGTGGCGGTGTTACCCAGTCACAGTTTGCCGGTATTGGTCAGGTCTGGTATGGCAGTGTTATCCAGTCACAGTATGGCGGTATTGGTCAGGTCTTATATGACAGTGTTATCCAGTCACAGTATGGCGGTATTGGTCAGGTCTGGTATGACAGTGTTATCCAGTCACAGTATGGCGGTATTGGTCAGGTCTGGTTTGGCAGTGTTATCCAGTCACAGTATGGCGGTATTGGTCAGGTCTGGTGTGGCAGTGTTATCCAGTCACAGTATGGCGGTATTGGTCAGGTCTGGTGTGGCGGTGTTATCCAGTCACAGTATGGCGGTATTGGTCAGGTCTGGTGTGGCAGTGTTATTCAGTCACAGTATGGCGGTATTGGCCAGGTCTGGTATGGAGGTGTTATCCAGTCACAGTATGGAGGTATTGGTCAGGTCTGGTATGGAGGTGTTATCCAGTCACAGTATGGCGGTATTGGTCAGGTCTGGTATGACAGTGTTATCCAGTCACAGTATGGCGGTATTGGTCAGGTCTGGTGTGGCAGTGTTATCCAGTCACAGTATGGCGGTATTGGTCAGGTCTGGTGTGGCAGTGTTATCCAGTCACAGTATAGCAGTATTGGTCAGGTCTGGTGTGGCGGTGTTACCCAGTCACAGTATGGCGGTATTGGTCAGGTCTGGTGTGGCGGTGTTACCCAGTCACAGTATAGCGGTATTGGTCAGGTCTGGCAGTGTTATCCAGTCACAGTATGGCGGTATTGGTCAGGTCTGGTATGACAGTGTTATCCAGCACAGTATGGCGGTATTGGTCAGGTCTGGTGTGGCGGTGTTACCCAGTCACAGTTTGGTATACCTGTTGTGCCCTGTATATACATGTACTGTATAGATGGAGTAGGGGGTCCTGTATACATGTACTGTATAGATGGAGTAGGGGGTCCTGTATATACATGTACTGTATAGATGGAGTAGAGGGCCCTGTATATACATGTCCTGTATAGATGGAGTAGGGGGCCCTGTATATACATGTACTGTGTAGATGGAGTAGGGGGTCCTGTATATACATGTACTGTATAAATGGAGTAGGGGGTCCTGTATATACATGTACTGTATAGATGGAGTAGGTTGCCCTGTATGTACATGTACTGTATAGATGGAGTAGGGGGTCTACCAGTTATTACTGTGTTGGTTGGTTACCTAGGGTCCTAAACACTGCCACTTCCACTAGACTCTGCTAGCTAGGAAAAGAAGTGGTTAGACCTGAAATACTGACATAATTCTTCCACATGGCAAAATACCTGACATCAATGCACTCACATGACCTGTAATTCTGATTGTCATCTGTGTACAGTGTAGGCATATCTCCCAACTTTTCAGCAGAGGAAAGAGGGACAGTCACGGCAATGTGCCACGCCCCCCGGTAGCCACGCCCCTCATAACCGCATCACCTGTTACCATTACATAAGAAACAAATTTTATCACCAGATCTTCACCACATAGTGACTTATACCCCCCTTATACCATTACTCCATAACATCCACTATACACAGAGCAGTACTCTACCTCAGCAGTGACCATATAGCAGTAGATGAGGCTGTACACAGTGGCGGATTATAATATGGGCAGTTTGGGCGGCCGCCTGGGGCCCGAGGCTCCGGGGGGGCCCACACCACGCCGCCCACATTATAATCCGCCACTGCAGAGCCACGGCTGATGCGCGGCTGCCGGGGGTGTCCCGTCCTATCCCCGGCAGCGTGTGCATCAAGAGAGCTCCCCGACTGTGACTTCCGGCACACGGGGAGCTCTCTGATGCACGCGCTGCCAAGGATAGGACGGGACACCACTGTCAGCCGCACATCAGCCGGAGGCTGCAGAAGGAGAAAGGCTCAACGGAAGAACGGACGGCAGGTGAGAGTTGGTTTTTTTTTGTGTTATCTGCACCAAATTCTGACCCTACCATCCGAATGTCGCAGCAGAAATCGAGACTCATCAGACCAGGCAACGTTTTTCCAATCTTCTACTGTCCAATTTTGATGAGCTTGTGCAAATTGTAGCCTCAGTTTCCTGTTCTTAGCTGAAATGAGTGGCACCCAGTGTGGTCTTCTGCTGCTGTAGCCCATCTGCCTCAAAGTTGGACGTACTGTGCGTTCAGAGATGCTCTTCTGCCTACCTTGGTTGTAACAGTTGGCTATTTGAGTCACTGTTGCCTTTCTATCAGCTCGAACCAGTCTGCCCATTCTCCTCTGACCTCTGGCATCAACAAGGCATTTCCGCCCACAGAACTGCCGCTCACTGGATGTTTTTTCTTTTTCGGACCATTCTCTGTAAACCCTAGAGATGGTTGTGCGTGAAAATCCCAGTAGATCAGCAGTTTCTGAAATACTCAGACCAGCACTTCTGGCACCAACAACCATGCCACGTTCAAAGGCACTCAAATCACCTTTCTTCCCCATACTGATGCTCGGTTTGAACTGCAGGAGATTGTCTTGACCATGTCTACATGCCTAAATGCACTGAGTTGCTGCCATGTGATTGGCTGATTAGAAATTAAGTGGTGACGTGCAGTTGGAAAGGTGTACCTAATAAAGTGGCCGGTGAGTGTATATATGTATATATATATATATATATATATATATATATATATATATATATACACGCAGTGCTTTGTTTTGTGCGTAGTGGAGGGGGGCCCCTAAAATGTTTTTGCTATGGGGCCCCGTGAATCCTAGCTACGCCCCTGCTTATAGGTTATTATATTGCAGGTATTCAGTGACTCACAGGGGACGTCTTCTCTGCTTCAATTTTGTATTTCTTGCAATCTTTCCCCTCCCCCTGTGCAGCAGTCCCCATAGAGTATAGCCCTCCCTGTAGCAGCCCCTATATAGTATAGGCCCCATTCCTGTGCAGCAGCCCCCAAAAAGCACATAGTATAGCCCCCTTTGTAGCCCCCACATAATATAACCCCTCCTTTTTAGCCCCCACATAGTATCTAGTATGCCCCTATGTTGTATGCCTCTTAGTATCCCTTTAGTATGCCCCTTAGTACGCCCTTAGTACCCTCTTAAAATGCCTCTTAGTACACCCTCAGTATGCCCTTTAGTACCCCCCTTTTTACCTTAGTATGCCCTTTAGTACCCTTAGTATGCCCTTTAGTACCCCCTTAGTATGCCCCTTAGTATGCCCTTTAGTACCCCCTTAGTATGCCCCTTAATATGCCCTTTAGCACCCCCTTAGTATGCCCCTTAGTACTTTCTTAGTATGCCCCTTAGTATGCCCCTTAGTACCGTCTTAGTATGCCCCTTAGTACCCCCTTAGTATGCCCCTTAGTACTTTCTTAGTATGCCCCTTAGTATGCCCCTTAGTACCTTCTTAGTATGCCCCTTAGTACCCCCTTAGTATGCCCCTTAGTAATTTCTTAGTATGCCCCTTAGTACCCCCTTAGTATGCCCCTTAGTACCCCCTTTATGCCCCTTAGTACCCCCCTTTGTATGTCCCTTAGTACCCCCTTAGTATGCCCCTTAGTACCCCCCTTAGTATGCCCCTTAGCAGTGGCGTAGCTATAGGGGTCGCCGGGGTCGCCATGGCAACCGGGCCCCTACGCTAGGCGGGCCCGCACGGCCCCCCCTTGCCACTTGTGACAGTGTCACTTTAAGCATCCCGAGAAGCTGCGGCCGCGCAGCTTCTCGGGATGCACAGATCGCTTTGATGTTCCGCCCGCACATTGAGCGGGCGGAACATTAAAGCGATCAGAATACAGGAGAAGGACCTGTCAGCGTCCTCCTCCTGTATTCTCTCCCATAGGCTGCCGGCACTTCATACCAGCAGCCTATGGGAGGCCGGGCCGTGACCTCTCCGGCAGGCGTGAGGATGTGACGTCATCACGTCTGCCGGAAGTCCCGACCCTGCGGCTCGCAAGATGGAGCCCGAAGAGGAGGAGGAGAGCTGCTGCCTGCACAGCGCGGATTAGGTGAGTAAGATGTTTGTTTTTTTAGGGGCACCTCTGGGGGCATTATTAGTATATGGGGGCACCTCTGAGGGCATTATTAGTTCTTGGGGGCACCTCTGGGGGCATTATTATTGTATGGGGGCACCTCTGGGGGCATTATTAGTTCTTGGGGGCACCTCTGGGGGCATTATTATTGTATGGGGGGCACCTCTGGGGGCATTATTATTGTATGGGGGTACCTCTGGGGGCATTATTAGTATATGGGGGCACCTCTGGGGGCATTATTATTGTATGGGGGCACCTCTGGGGGCATTATTAGTTCTTGGGGGCACCTCTGGGGGCACTATTAGCTCATGGGGGCACCTCTGGGGGCATCATTATTGTATGGGGGCACCTCTGGGGGCATTATTAGTATATGGGGGCACCTCTAGGGGCATTATTATTGTATGGGGGCACCTCTGGGGGCATTATTAGTTCATGGGGGCACCTCTGGGGGCATTATTAGTTCATAGGGGGCAACTCTGTGGGCGTTATTAGTTCATGGGGGCCACCTCTGGGGGCATTATTAGCTCATGGGGGCCACCTCTGGGGGCATTATTAGCTCATGGGGGCACCTCTGGGGGCATTATTAGTTGATGGGGGCAACTCTGGGGGCATTATTAGCTCATGGAAGCACCTCTGGGGGCATTATTAGTATATGGGGGCACCTCTGGGGGCATTATTAGTTCATGGGGGCACCTCTGGGGGCACTATTAGCTCATGGGGGCACCTCTGGGGGCACTATTAGCTCATGGGGGCACCTCTGGGGGCGTTATTAGTTCATAGGGGGCAACTCTGGGGGCATTATTAGTTCATGGGGGCACCTCTGGAGGCATTATTAGTTCATGGGGCACCTCTGGGGGCATTATTAGTTCATGGGGGCACCTCTGGGGGCAATTTTAGCTCATGGGAGCCACCTCTGGGGGCATTATTAGCTCATGGGGGCACCTCTGGGGGCATTATTAGCTCATGGGGGCACCTCTGGGGGCATTATTAGTTCATGGGGGCACCTCTGGGGGCATTATTAGTCCATGGGGGCACCTCTGGGGGCATTATTAGCTCATGAGGGCACCTCTGGAGGCATTATTAGCTCACGAGGGCACCTCTGGGGCCATTATTTGTTCATGGGGGCACCTCTGGGGGCATAATTAGCTCATGAGGGCACCTCTGGGGGCATTATTATTGTATGGGGGCACCTCTGGGGGCATTATTAGCTCATGGGGGCACCTCTGGGGGCATTATTATTGTATGGGGGCACCTCTGGGGGCATTATTAGCTCATGGGGGCACAGCAGAGAATCCTACATACAGGGGGCATCCCACATTCCTACTCACTTTACTGCACATTACACCAAACAGCGCAGTTACTATGGGAGCCTACAGGAGGGAGGAAGGGAAGGAAGTTGCTAGAAATGTGCGGAGCCTAAATTGTTTGTCTCGCAGGTTCTAAGGGGATGAAACGTATCTGGAAGGACTCATCATGGAGGACTGGGCCGGATGAAGAGGAAAAGGGAAAGTGATGCCTCAGATCAAAGAAGACATCACCAGTGAGTCACTGTATGACGGTTTTCTTATTTTGTAGAACATCATTTAGTAGGGGTGCCCCGAGGTGGAAAAGGTTGGGAAGCACTGCGCTAATCTGTCCCGCTGCGCCCGCTGGCACATGCTGTCATCTGATTGGGCCTCTTACCTAATCAGATGACAGCAAGTACCAGCGCCCCCTCCTCCAGACATCTGCCTTGGCGGCCCAAGCTGTGTCCTATGGCCGTATCTTTACTGCGTTGAGCTCCAGCTTGTGCTGCATCTACATTATCTGTACTCAGAGATATCACTGTGTTATCTGTGGTGTTACATAGGACTGCAGGGGACATCTACTACATGATCTGTACTCAGAGATATCACTGTGTTATCTGTGCTGTTACATAGGACTGCAGGTGACTACTACATTATCTGTACTCAGAGATATCACTGTGTTATCTGTGGTGTTACATAGGACTGCAGGTGACTACTACATTATCTGTACTCAGAGATATCACTGTGTTATCTGTGGTGTTAAATAGGACTGCAGGGGACATCTACTACATGAGCTGTACTCAGAGATATCACTGTGTTATCTGTGGTGTTACATAGGACTGCAGATGACTACTACATTATCTGTACTCAGAGAGATATCACTGTTATCTGTGGTGTTACATAGGACTGCAGGTGATATCAGGTGACTTCTCCAGGTTGCAGAAGTTCAAACTTCATTGTGCCCTGCTGACAGTTTATAATGGGAGTTGTAGTTTTGCAGCATGTGGCTCTTCAGGTTGCAGCACTACAACCCCCATCGTTTCCAACTGGCAGTTCATGATGAGAGTTGCAGTTTTTCAGCTGGAGAGTCACAGATTGGAAAACAATGATTAGACAATGACACGGTACAGTCCATTAATTATAGGGGGCAGTAGTGCAGTACATGAGGTGGAGGCAGTGACAGGGCATTAGAACATGGTGGCACATTAGAGTAATTGGATATAACGTTAGATAGGACTTTGCCTGATCAAGGGGAGATGGGGGGGCCCCAAGCTAAAATTTTGCACCAGGGCCCATCAGCCTTTAGCTACGCCCCTGCCCCTTAGTACCCCCTTAGTATGTCCCTTAGTACCCCCCTTAGTATGCCCCTTAGTACCTCCTTAGTGCCCCCTTAGTATGCCCCTTAGTACCCCCTTAGTATGCCCCTTAGTACCTTCTTAGTATGCCCCTTAGTACCCCCTTTATGCCCCTTAGTACCTCCTTAGTACCCCCCTTAGTATGCCCCTTAGTACCCCCTTAGTATGCCCCTTAGTAACCCCTTAGTACCCCCTTAGTATGCCCCTTAGTACCCCCTTAGTACCCAATCTCGTGGAGCTTCTGGTGCAGGCTTCCATAGTTGCAAACAGTATGACCCGGTAAGCCCCGCCCCCCAAGCCCACCGCATCGCTAACTAACCAGCAGAGTACACCGGGCCAGAGGAGGAGAGACACCATGGACAACTAGAAATATGGTAAGAGACTGACCCATTATACTTACCATATTTCCTGTTGTCCATGGCGTCTCTCCTCCTCTGGCCCGGTGTACTCTGCTGGTTAGTTAGCCCCGCGGTGGGCGCAGGGGGGCGGGACTTACTGCGGTGGGGGCGGGGCTTACCGGGTAATACCTGTTGGCAACTATGGGCTTCCTTTTCCAGCTCCATGGCGCCTGCACTCTTCTCACATCATCTGTGCCAGGCAGGAGAGGAGTGCGGGCGCCGCGGGGCTGGAAGAGGAATCCTGCACCAAAAGCCTGTGCTCACCTCCTTGGCCTCCTCAGCGTCGGGAGTGGCGTACGCCCGGCCAGTAGGTGTCGCTGTGAGCGCTCATTAGGAGCGCTCACAGTGTAAGGGCCGCCGTGCAGCTGCCGGTGCGAACGCCGGGGCCGGGGTGGGGGACAGTGGAACACATGGGGGCCGTTCCGAGACAGCGGGACAACACTCCAAAACCGGGACTGTCCTGCTGGATCCGGGACAGTTGGGAGGTATGGTGTAGGTGTATTTTGCATTGTGCTGTGAAGGGGAATACCATTATTGGGTCTAGCCTCAGGTACTTTTTTACCCAAGACCTACAAGAAATTATTTGTACTATTTAGACCAAAGGTAATCATCCATAGATGTTAGATATTCATTGGTAAACAATTTTGCCAGGATTCTGGCTGCACACATTATACTAACTGTTGGAAGAGCCTACATCTAATGTGTATGAAGGCCACTTCACTTGGTTAGTAGGATCATGCATTAGATTTTAAAGATGTTCTTACACCTTTAATAGCTTGGGGGGGCAGGAGAATTTCCATAAAGTAGATGGTTAGCACCTAAAACAGAGGGTTCATCCAAGTTTTCCTAATATGTATTGGGGCCTCATCTGCCCAATCCCATTCAAAGAAAATAAGCCACCAGATGGTAATGGCTGCATAGTCATCAGTGGAATGACTCAATCTATTCGGTTTTGGCCTGATCATGGCAGATAAGCATGGCTGCCCTTGTATGTGGTTGATATCTGAGGGCAGGCAAGCTCATTCATTGTGGTGGCACAAAATATCAGAGTTGTCAGAAGTTCTGAAGACACCACATTAAGAGAGTAGAAAAAGCACAGTTACTTTCTTGCAAAAACACCTTCACCCCTGTCCTCAGGATGTGTGTGGTATTACAATTCAGCTCCATTCACTTCAATGGAACTAAGGTGCAATACCCACACCCAAACTAAGAGGACAGAGGAGGTGATGCTTCTATATGAAAGCAGTGATGTTTTCTAAGCCTGGACAACCCCTTTAAAGGGGTTGTCCAGCGCTACAAAAACAAGGCCACTCTTCCCCCTACTGTTGTCTCCAGTTCAGATGCAGTTTGCAATTAAGCTCCATTTATTTCAATTTCCACCCAAACTGGAGACAACAGTAGGGGGAAAGTGGCCATGTTTTTGTAGCGCTGGATAACCCCTTTAAATTAGATAGTAGTCTGTGTAGTATTTGTCTGCAGGAGGTTGTTGGTACTCTCTAGGCCTGGATGAAGCAGACACATTAGCACGTATACTGCTGAGAAGTGTCAGTAGATGTATAAGATATAAGACATCTACTGTCAGGACCTCTAGCACATGGGGATGTGATATAGTATGATGTCCATGTCAGTTCATTACAGGCCACCACGAAGGGTGGTTAGATTAGTAGATCCCCATGATATCAGCAGCGGTGTTGATGTGTCATTACTCAGAAAGAAAAAAATCAGTCAATGGGCCTAAATTGTCTTCATTAGACATGTGCAGAGCTCAAGAACTAAGTCAGCAATACTAAGACTGACAAGTATTTATAGAACCAGATGGCTGTTACTGTGAAATATGGGAGAGTGCTACCATGCAAGCAAATCAGGGGCCTGCTCTGCACTGCCATCTACTGGAAGCTTCTACTCAACTCACAAACTTACTGTCATGTCTGGAGACAATTCTGTTTTGTCAGGAGAGAAAACATGAAAAATATAGATCCATGAAAATGTTAACTAAGTTAGTCCTTTAACCCTTTAGAGGCCATAATCAGTAGCCACCTCTGTCAGCTCAACTATTCCCCCCAATACAATCACCGGGTACTGATGTGTGACTATGGCAGCTGGGGGGGGTATAGGCATGGCATCTACCTATTTGCCTGAGCCATAGGCATTGCCTAATAGTTTTTCTTGGCACAGTAACACGGACAGCAAAATTCCTTTGAAATATTATGTATTTTAAAGTATCAAATTATTACTGCATCAAGTCAAAAAAGTATAGTTAGGTTTAATAAAAATGTAATATAAAAAACATCCCCTTAAATAAAATTAAAAAAAATATTTTTTAGTAGCTCAATATAAAACAAATACATATTTGAAGACTCAGAATAAAGTTAAACTTTTAATAGATTAAATGGCCCTCTCCCACTCCCAAAAAAATAAAATAAAAATAAATAAATAAATATATATACATATACACACACATATATTTATGGAAAAATATGGGGTTTGAAAAATTAAGCCAACATCTGCAATACTGGGGGTTAATAGCGGTACATTCTAGCTTCAGCTCCGATGACATCACAGAGTGGGCAGGGCCTAGGCAGCATTAACGCCACTGAGGGGGCAGGGCCTATGGCGCTGATATAGGTAGGGAAATGGAGCACAAAGGCTGTGTAACCCAGATAGCACTGTCCACCAATGATAACATGTATAATCCTTTATACAGTAAGATAAGAAATGTACAGAATGTAAGTTTAAGCTTAATGGTGCTGAGAACTCCTTATATGGAAATGGGGTGAAAATATGACTTTAGAGAGAAAACATCATAAATATATATGTAAAACTAAAAGGAAGCTCCAGCAAAAAAGAAACAAAAACATATTTTCTTTTCAAATCAACTGGTACTAGAAAGTTATACAGATTTGTAAATTACTTCAGTTGAAAATCTCCGATCTTCCAGTACTCATCAGCTGTTGTATGTTCTGCAGAAACATACATTTTTTTTTCCAGTCTGACACAGTGCTCTCTGCTGCCACCTCAGTCCGCAACAGGAACTACCCAGAGCAGCAGCAAATCCCCACAGAAAATCTCTCCTGCCCTGGACAGTTACTGTTACGGACGGAGGTGGCAGCAGAGAGAACTGTGTAAGACTGGAAAAAATACACCACTTTCTACAGGACACACAGCAGCCGATAAGTACTGGACCACTTGAGATTTTTTAACAGAATTTACAAATCCGTATAACTTTCTAGTACCAGCTTTCTGATGGTAATTTTTTTTAATTCTGTCTTCTCTACAAGCTTATGGGGCAGCCATCTTACCTGACCTGTTCAAAGTATTTTGAGATTTGCTTTACAGCAGCTCCATGAACGTAGAATCCAATAGATTTCAAATGAACTTATGGACTTTTATGGGAAACTATTCTGCATGTGCTCTGTGAACTGTGCAGAGGCTTAATAGTGAGAGTGAAAGGGGAAGGGGTACAGATTGTCAAGGACCTCTTAAACTCTGAAACTATAGTGGACCTTTGGTTGGGTTTAGACATTATCTACCACCAGTAGCCAACCAGCTTAATTTCTGTCACATCAGGTACTAACTCAGGACACCTACTGAATTGCATGGGTGAACTCTCCACCACCTGGACTACTTGTTATTGCTTCACTTGTGTAGGAACTGTGAACTGTTTAAAGGGGTTATTCAGCGCTACAAAAACATGGTCACTTTTTACCCCTCTCTTGTCTCCACATTGGGTGGGGTTTCAAACTCCGTTCCATTGAAGTAAATGGAGCTTAATTGCAAACCACACCTGAACTGGAGACAAGAGAGGGGTAAAAGTAGCCCTGTTTTTGTAGCGCTGGATAACACCTTTAAGAACTGTGCCCATTACACTACATTGCACTCCCCTCTGGTCTGGTTCTTACTGCTCAGGAGCTGTGCTTTCTACACACCCTCTATAAGTGCAAGATAATATATTCAGCATTAAAAATAGAATACTTTGGCATAATGATGAGATTGGGACTGCTGGCAACTGTCCATCATAAGAATGATAGAACCAAGGCCTCTTCTGCATTATATGCTATATGCGTAGCAGGCTCCTCTTCTATTTTTCCTGTGACTCAGTGAGAGTCGATGACAGGTGGCAATATACAAGCAATATGGTTTGAGAAACCCTATATTGAGTTTAATACCAAGTGCGCAAAAAAAAAAGAATATTTTATCAACATTTGTCAATGTTAACCATACAGCTATTCTGATTAATACTGAAAGAGGCAGATGTATGTGAAAGAGACATATTTCATGTATTTTATTCTTTTTACTTTTTCTGAGATTTACAAAATTATGTACATAGTAACTCAACAAGCTAGCTTGGTCTAAAATAATAGTATTATTGTCCTTCCTTACTAATTCTAGCACTTTCCGTCTTCTATACCATTAACCGTATACAGATCATTTTCTTTAATCTAGCTCCCATGGGAAGATAGGCGCTGGACTATTTGACATTCTGGATATAGTTGACATTATGGATATATCTGACAGTCGTAGGTTATAGCTGATTATTGTGTTGGAAACCCATTCTGGCCCATCAGGTTTGCCAGATTAAAGAAATTTCACCAGATTCTCGAAGCCTGTCAGTGAGGGAAGTAGAAATGGCCTATTAAACTATATATACACAAAAGCCCTTGATTATATCACCAAACAGACTTGGGTGTGGGCAGCGATCTACCTGCTAGACTGACTACACACATAGACCACGCTGGACTGACTAAACGCATAGTAGGCTAAATAATTCTTCTACTATACCTATTCACATAGGAATTTTAAAAGGGTTGTTCAGTGTTTTGTTTGTTCGTTATTTATTTATTTTTTTTAAAGGTTTAGGCTTAGGTTTTTTAAAAAAAATTTGGCTGTTCCCTTGCTGCTGCTGTTTTGATCTCCGGTGCCTACTTATCCTGTGGTCCCTGCCTTGACACAAGGAAATGCCCAGTCAGCCAATGACTAAAAAAGGTGGGTAACTGCTGCAGCCAGTGATTGGTTGAATGGGAATTTCCTGTTTACCAAGAGGAGAAAAGAGGTGGTGGGCAGAACAGCAGCAGCGGGTAAGTACAGATTTTTAATTTTTTTCTTTTTACCTAGATTGCAAACAAAATAACAAAAAACCCATTTAAAGTATTGACCAACTGCCTAAACTTGTCAAGAGCATTGAATGAACTATGATCTAAGGACAGATGTACATGTCCTACAAACATATCCCTGCCCCCCAACACTGACACAGTCTTTAAGAAAACATTAGTCCTTTATTTGATAGGATGCGATCACTTGCCCATAGAGATGACACTCTAAATTCACAGGCTTGGTCAGTTTTGATGAGGCACAGTAGGAAAGGGCGCAGGGGACGGCCCAATCTTCACTTCTTGCGGTGCCGAGGTGTTAATCTCTCCCGCTGATGATGTTTTGCATAATAGCTGCCATCAGCCAATTGGAGGCTGCCTTACGGCAAGGCGTGATGACATCACAGTGTGGTCCGGAGAAAGATGTGGTTGACATTTTAGAGGGGAAACAGAAAATTGTGTCTCACTGCTACATCGAATCATACCGCACAGAACTCACTGTCTCAGTATAAGATGAAGAGCTATTCCATCACTCACAGTCTGTATACATTTAACTGTGCTCCTAATAGTGAGCGGGTGGGGAACGCAGGTATAACAGCACAATGATGATGGTGAGAGTGGCAAGTGCTGAGCTTGTTATATTGAACAGTCGCGCTGTTTTTGCATCTTCCACCGCTCCAGTAAGGTCGTTCAAGAGTTTTTTGTCTCTGACCTATAAAGGGAACAAAAAATATCACAATCATATTAAGCTGTGGGTGTGGAAATTTAAAGGGAATCTGTCAGCACCTGGGCTGGTCCCAAGGTGCTGACAGTGCAATGAAGGTGCATGTCCGTTAATGTATGTGTTACCTTTCTTGTAGCATTCGGTCCAGTAGTTTTTTTTTAAATTCTTGTCTGTAACTTGTAGTGGGGAGAAGTTTGTGCCGCACTTCCTCTTCCCTCTTTGCTGTCCGGCCTCCTGATGACATTGCTGGGAAGGACCGCGCGCTGACTTGCCAGTATGCGCAAGCGCCCTGTACATCTGGCGCATGCGCCGTAACGCAGATGAGGGCATTCCCACAGTTGTGCCGCTCATCTGCGCTACTGTGCATGCGCGAGATGTACAGGGCGCTTGCGCATACTGGCAAGTCGGCACGCGGCCTTTGCCAGCAACGTCATCAGAAGGCAGGAGGCCATGCCGGGCAGCAAAGAGGGAGGAGGAAGCGGTGGTGAGGTGTGCCTAAGTGCGGCACAAACTTCTCCCCACTACAAGTTACAGACAAGAATAAAAAAAAAACTACTGGACCGAATGCTGCAAGAAAGGTCCTGCATACATTAACGGACATGCACCTTCACTGCACTGTCAGCACCTCGGGACCAGCCCAGATGCTGACAGATTCCCTTTAAAGGAAATTTTTAGGAATCACATTATCATTAGCATAGTATGTCAATATGTAATCAGATGCCCAGCGATAAACAGATCGAAAGAGCCCCTTCAGTGCTTACATTGGCGTACAGTGTCTATTCATGGGTATGTGAACGTAGCCTTAAAGTGTCACTGTCGTTTAATTTTTTTTTTTTTTGCAGAAATCAATAGTACGGGCAATTTTAATAAACTTTGTAATTGGATTTATTAGCCGAAAAAAATCATTTTTATTATGAAAAAGCAGTTTGAAGCTCTCCCCCCCTGTCTTCATGGTTTTCTATGGAGAGGGGAGGGGTGGGGGAGATGAGGCACCAAAACAGGACAACAAAGAGTTAATTTACAGCTACATCACTGGGCTATCTCCTCTGAAGTCAGCACTGACCTCTCTGACCTCTGAATATCTGCTTTCATGCAGCTCCCACTGTGTACAGTGACACTTTAATATTTGATTTTACCCTGATAGTAACATATAGCTTAACTATATGGTAGGGGGCTCATAACATTCCCTTTGTGTTTAGCCAGGTGTGATAGCTATCTCTGCACCTCTATAGTTACATCCATGTTTCAAAGCCATGTGTTGTCCATATCAATTTTTTTCTTAGTCTTTTTATTGTTTATTGTATTACCAATATAGACATATACTTTCATCAAGTTGTGAGATTTAAAGGGAATCTGTCACAAGGTTTATTCTGCCTTAAATGAGGGCAGCATAGATTTGTGACAGAAATGCTGAACAGATCAGTGTATTATACTAACATCATTCTGTTAAGCCGTTCTCCTAATATGCAGGAGAATAGGGTTCTTGCTGCACCCCTGCCCCCGCCCTCCAGCTGTTGATTGACAGATGACAGCATGGAAAGATAACTGCCAATCAGCAGCTGGTGGGCGGAGTTTTCTGCTTCTCAAGAATAATGAGGACAACTGGGCTTATGCACATTATTGTCCATGTTATTCAGGAGGAGATCTCTGGATCAGCTGCACAAAACAATGTAAGTGATCCATAATTCTGTTCAGCTTCTCTGTCACTGGTTTATGCTACCCCATATGCTATAGGACACCATAAACCTGCTTTAAATGGAAACAATACCTACTTTTCAAAAATCATAGTCATGTCAAAATAAATGCACATACCACAACAATTTTTACATGTTTTCCAATCCATATTATCCTGGCTGCACCACCAAAACCAAATCTACTCAAACCATCGAAGCAACCGTATTACCGTAGCCTGATTGCTTAGAGCTAGTAATGGAAATGATACTCTTCAATTGTTCCAAATAGTACATAATATAATTTTAATCACATACCAGTGCCCAATAAAAAGCTATGACCACAAGGCCACCAACCCACTGCCCATAGAAATAAGTCAACTTCCATGGTCCTCCAGTGCTTACGGTAGCCATGTACTTCCAATCTCTAGTTGGCATGGGCTTCAATAGGTGTGAATCACATAAAATGGGCTCACTGAGCTTACTCCTCCAACCTGGTCTATGTCCTCTTACTCCAATCCTTTTTAGTCTAGTGCACAGTTAACCACTGTGTGTACCTAGTGGAAATAAGAATGAAAAGGTCTTTTCCGTTACTTTTTTAAGACATTGGAGAGGTTTGGGCAGAGCAAAGCACACTTGACTACATGTTGTGGCAACTGTGTTTGCCCTGCAACTGCCAGTCCGTGCCATGTGTTTCAGTAATAGCAGTTGTGTTCTTACTACAGGGAAGGAGATAGGTGGCACTATTCTACTTGTACCCTGCTATCAATCTGTTGGTGCTATATCTGCTATTATTTTATAGCCATTATTGACAGTGATATATTATTAACATTGTACTAATCATTTACTTTAGAATGTACATTAAAGCGAAACCAGACAAAACTAACCCTGGGGTGCTAAGCAGGAAAGGTAAGCCTCTTACCTTCATCCTTAGTGCTGTTTCCATGCAGTTTGTAGCAATACCACCCCCAGAGCACCAAACTGGCCCCCTCCACTGATAATAATTAGAAGGGGCTGGCCTTTGGGGGTGGTAGCTCCTCCCCCAGTGCTCCAAACAGCCTTACTAGGCACTGAATTAAACTACAAACTGCACAAAAACAGTGCTGAGGATGAAGGTAAGGGGCTAATCTTCATCCTCAGCCTCCTGTGTGCAATAGGGAACTATCAGCAGGTTAGTTTAATCTAACCTGCTGATAGTTTCCCTTCAATGTGACCTCTGGGATTCCCACTGACCATGCAGGCCCTTTACTGTTTTTTGTGTGTGCACAGCATCCCTCTTGGCCATTGGCTGTATTAGGACAAGGTTTAAATAGTTCACAGCACCAAATCAGGATCTGAACAAAGGGTTGAGGTTCCAGAGGTTGGACCCTCACAATCACAAATTGATGGCATAATTTGTCCATATTGGTTTTCAGTAATATAAACCTAGGCTACTTGGCTGTTGGCTAACATGGAAAGCCCCAAGCATCACTATAATTAGTGTGTGGTGGCCGGTGACTTTTCTGTTGGCTAGTTTCCATGACCACACCTCTACCTACCCCCCTTACATGATAATACTTTAAGACTCACCTTCAGGGAGTAGGCTAATGCGATGAAGCCCAGGCAGCAGAAGTTCAGGTAGACAAAGTTGAAGATGGACCACAAATAATAGTCATTGACCTCGGTTGTCTCAGGAGAAATCTCTATGACGGTTACGGCAGGCCCACTCTTACCAGTGGCTACAGACACTGTCCCTGGCGGAGGCTTGGTCTTCTTTTTCTCACGCTCCAGAGTGTGTTTGCATTGTGGTAGGTGCCACGTACCTTCAACTTTATATGCCTTATTTTCCATGTCTCACAGAAAAAAGCCAAGCAATATGAGCTCTAGTTCTACAGAGGAGGCCCAGAGCCTAAGCCTGCCCACAAGGAGCAAAAGTGGCTGGAGACAAAAGAGAGAAGGTTACAGAATGCTACATTGTTACATATAAAAGAGAAGGTCTCCATAAATGCATACGAGATAGACCATTCTGTAATACATCCCAGATGATCTTAACGCCCTATAGGGCAATCCATTCTCACTGCGAACTTCCTATTCAATCCTATGTATATAGCATCTAGTTCCATTACATATAACACTTTCCCAAAGACAAGAGGCAAAGGAGAAAGGAGTAGAAGACTAATTTGGTTCTGTAACACGTGCAAGGTCAAGGAGAAGGTAAGAAAGAGCTTTGGATGACAGAGGGAGGGAGTGACCTCATAGAGGTTCACGCATGACTAATACTCTTATAATAGAAATTCATGTCACTGTCTTACAAGCATATCACCACTAGAAGAGTAGTCAAAGCAACTGGCAGGTCCACGTCTTACATTGAAAAGTGAAAAACGGACCTGTTTGTTTCTCTCTTGCCATAACTATTACTTCACCCTCCTTTCCATTCCTCATCTCCCCCTATCCGCCATACCCCCATCTTCCTGTTCTGCAGTATGATCTTGCAGCAAACATCTATTCTTTGTTTTGCTTTGGGCACTGCAGAAGAAATCTTAACTTGTCAATAACCTGCAGCCTATTGCACCGCTCCCAACAGAATTGAGATCATTGATCCGTATCTATCACTAGATTCCTAGGCACTAAGGATCCCGCTGCATTCAACAGACTTCCACGCCATCTCCCATGACATTTCCATCGGACACAGCAAAAACCAATCAGAGTATACAAGACGCATTATATACTTAGTTACCAGCGCTTACATTTAATTGAAAGTATTGGACTGTGTCCAAAGTGTGCGATGACACCATGGTAAACAAGAGAGTCCCTGTCTTCAGGCTCCGGGCTGATCTACAAGAAATGACTCAATGCACTGGCTACTGAATTATTATTATTATTGCAAAACACTGCAGCAATGACAAGGACATCAGCCTGCATTTCTGTACTGAGCATCGCTACGACCCCTGCAGAACATCCCACTGTATTTGCCCTTTGGTATCATCTTACACAGAGATGCTCTGGTGTTAGAAGCAGGTGCCTTACTTACCTCACAGGGCTCTTGTTAGGACCACTCTGACCGCCTATCTGTGACAAGTGGGTACCCCCAGGGAGAGAGTGCAGATAGGAACAGCTGCATGTCTTAAAACAAGAGACAGTCTGTATCAGTCAGATAGACTAGAGAGAGGAGGGAGGAGGAAAAAGGGGGTGTCCAAGGATGCTGGAGTGAGCGAAAGAAAGGAAGGAGGAGCAGTAAGGGAGGAGATAGGACGGGGGTGTCCATATAGTCACACATGATCTGTGTAAACACAATAAAACAGTATACTGGCCTTTTAAGAAGCATGAATAGTTTGAATAAGAGGCGGGGGGGGGGGGGGGGGGGTTACCAGATTATAAAGTAAGTTGACCTCTAAATATCTACCTTAGGGAACCGTTCCGTCCAGTCAGCCGCTTACAACATTTAGACTATCTAATAGCTTCTCTGTGATGCCACGCATGGATGAACAGACAGCAGGTATACATTACTGCTGCCTGTGCAAGAATCACAGGGTCTCCTTGACAATACTGCAATGTCTGGCTCCTGTACACTGAGTCACTTGCACATAGGCAGCAATGATAATTCCCACAAGCCTGCTCCTTGTCCAAGCGTGCATAGCCGCAGAGAAAGCTGAGGGGAGCCAGCAGCAGCAGACACCAATCATGTCACCGCTGGACACCAAGGAAGTGACAACTGAGCAAATAGGCGTCACTTGCCAAAAACCACCCATCACTCACAATCTCCTGGAGGGATGTATTTGTTCCTTACATAGGTCTGACGTGCAGAATGCAATCACTTGCTGAAGCTCAAAATCCAATTTCCCTATGTCCGACAAGTTCCTACTGAAGATTCATGAGAAACCTGCGGAAGATTTGCCCAGTTTGCTCCACATCTTGGAACAAAGTGACAGTCGGAAGGAAAAGAGACCATCCTGTCCCATCAATAGTCATTTTTCTCCACACTGGACCCAACTAAAAAACTAGACTAATAAAGGTCAATGGGTGAACCTGTCACAGGGTCATGGGCGCCAATAGCTTATTGATGTTCACAGGGGATGGTGACTAGCCTGTCTGGTCTGATCCCATAGAAGAGCTCAAAAGTTAAAGATGGCTGTGATAGAACGGTGTCAGCACATGCCTCGTAATAAATATTGCCCATCTCTCACTGTCTCCGCCAGCCATTAAGTGGAGAAGATGTCCATCATAACTTTTATGTCTTGTGTAAGTTAGTTTATCTGCCAGGCTCCCTCCTGCTTTCACTCACATTAAGAAACATGACATAGGGTATGTGAATAAGGAAAGGATGGTACATTCTCTTAAAAAAAAAAAAAAAAACCTGGTTGCTTTCTTCCAGAAACAGCACCACTCTTGTCATCAGTTTGGGTGTTTTTTTGCAGCTCAGTTTAAGTGAATGGCGCTGAATTGTAATACCACACACAACCTGAGGACAGGGGATAGTGCTGTTTTTGCAAGAAAAAAAAATAGCTGTGACTTTTTAAATCCTGGATAACCCCTTTAACTCTTACGTAAATAATCCCCAATTATTATACATTGAAAAAACTTGCCACCATTATTATTATCCTCAGCATGGAGACATGAATAGGCTGCAGTCCTCCATTGTAGTGTTCCACAGGAGGAGGAGGTTTGTCCTTTCCTCCAGACTATTACCTCATCTACAATTACACACTGTATCCATCACTTAGCAGTACCAGGTCACTATGTGCCTCTCCTCTGGCTTAGCCACGCATTTCACTACTACAACCCGTCAATCAATGAGAATTCATTTTCCGTTCAGAAACACGTAGCATCAGGCTGTTGTTTTATTGACAAGGTAAAATGCTCCATGAAATGATATCCCTATGCTGCAGTGTAACCTCCTAGCCTGATCCATGGTGACAATGAGTCCGACATTGCTGGACAAATGTAATGTTCTCCCAGCTTCGCTACGCCCTAATGAAATCCTGGAATAAACTCCATTAAACACTGGAGAGCCTGCAATGCAGTGAGTGTTAATTCATTGCTGTGCAACCTGGTGGAAATAGTCTTCTTCAATGTAATCAGAAATGAAATATGCCCCGGCTGCCAGCGCTATAATTGCTCTGCTACAGTGTGATCTATAGCTGAAATATGGCCGCCTTATATTACACAATGCTCAAGATGCTTCGGTGCAGTGTACATATGCTCTATAGTGCCAAGGAGTCAGGCTCTGTGCTCTGCAGCTGCTGGAGAACTACAAGTCCCAACAGGATTACCACAGCACCTGGAGCATCAATGGCTGCCTGCCAAAAGACGTAAAACCATTCCACTGCTGCACAGTTTATGACTATGGTAGATTGCAGTCGACAGGATGTCCAATTTCCATCTAATGTTACTACCGCAATTAGTTTTGCAGCATAAACTGTCACCAATGCCTGCTGTGCCCGGCTCACTGTTAATCAGGGGGCACCGTAGGAGAATTCGGCTTCTATTAATACAATGGAGATTGGCTTCTCCCCAAACCAAGAATAACACTATACGTTTACTATAATGCCCTCATCCTTGTGACGGGCTGCTGGGTGATGATGGTTTTAGAGCGCGCACATTCACGGCAAAGAATTCAATTACCGAAGAATAGAATTACCAGATACTAAAAGGCGGAAGATGAGTCATTTCTTCTTTAATTACAGGTTTACATCCTCCTGCTGTGATCTGCAAATCCCACTTTAGATGAGGGAAGGCCATGGTTTACCTTAAAGTGAAAGCCAATGAGCATTTTTTACAAGCATTGTCTTTTCAATAATACTAATGTAGAAAAATAAAAGCAATCAATAGAAGTAAATTGCATTATATCATATTCTACTACAATGGTGCATACATCTTGGTCTCTATGGTTACAGACTACAAATAAACCCTGCATGTAGTCTGATCTTACAGTCATGTTTTAAGCCCCCATACATATTTAGAATGTGTTTCTGCAACCCACCGGCCATCTGATGTGTATGGGTAGTGTATTATATTGTGGGGCACACAGTTCATTATACCTCAGAAGCGAGGTACACTGTATTCTATTACATGGGGGCACAGTGAATTATATCTCATTGGGGGCAAAAAGCTGTCTCTCTCATTAGGGGAGGTGCACAGTGCATTATACCTTTTTAAAGGGGCACAATATATCATTAAGAAGGCAACAGTGCATGATACCTCGTAATGGGAAGCACAGTGAATTATATCATACTAGGGGGGAGGGGGACAGTGCATTACACTCATTAAAGAGGATGCACCATCAGGCCCACGGATAGAACGGCTTAGTCACGGGGAAGCCGGTGCCATGGTCTGTTTTTTGAACCACGGCTTCGTTCACGTGCTTGGGCACAGTATATCATTAAGAAGGCAACAGTGCATGATACCTCGTAATGGGAAGCACAGTGAATTATATCATACTAGGGGGGAGGGGGACAGTGCATTACACTCATTAAAGAGGATGCACCATCAGGCCCACGGCGCAGTCAAGGGAAGCCGGTGCCATGGTCTGTTTTTTGAACCACGGCTTCGTTCACGTGCTTGGGTACCGGCTTGCCCCCAGTGGGAGGGAATTCCCTCCCCTCTATGACACGGCTCCATTATAATCAATGGAGCCGCGTCATAGAGATCCGGGGGATTACGCCCACTGGGGACGGGCCGGCCCACCTCCTGTGCTTCCGCCCCGGTATAGTGCATAAAAACCGTTCAAAAAAACAGACCGCGGCACCAGCTTCCCTGTAATGGCACTGTTGTATTTGTGGGTCAGATTAAAGAGGAAGTACCTGATGGTACTTCCTCTTTAAGGGCGGGACCAGTGCATTATATTTCACTAAAGAGGGCAAAGTGCATTGTAAATAGTTGAGAGGACACATTGTAAACCACAATAAATTTAAGAAGGGGGGGGGGGGGGGAATAACGTGTATGAATATAGATGAGCGAATTTACAGTACAAACGAAGCGTATTGCTTTGTTAGGTTCACAGACTGCTTATCAGCCTGCTGCCTTTGAGCTCTGGGTGCCTAGAAAAGCTGGATCCAATCGTAGGAAACTTCTCCCAGTTTCCCAGGACTGGATCCAGCTTTTTAAGGCACCCAGAGTAGCACAGAGTTCAAAGGCAGCAGGCTGCTAAGCAGACTGTCAAGCTAGCAAAGCAATTCTGTATTGTAAATTCACTCAGTTTGTGGCAGTATTATATTTAGGAGGTAAGGTGTTTGGCAGTATTCAGAGTTTAGCATATAACACTAAGAGAAACTTTCCTTAGTTTAAAGGATCAAGATCTGCTGCAAAAGTGAGCAGCTGAAGATGTCTAGGCTTCAAACCTTGCAGAGATATAGATGGAAGAAGTCATGGTTGTCTAGATCAGATGGAAGGAAGAGGAAGAACTTCAAATAAAGACATCACCTGTAAGTTACAGATATCATTGTGTAAAAGTTTTTCCAAGCTGGCGCCCCTATTGACCTCGACCATAGGCTACACACTAGTCTCCATAAAATAATTACACCCCATGTCCCCTACTAAAATAATTCAAGGGAACCAATGGGCATGATTGCGCTGATGTGGTTCCCAGCTGTACACTAAAGAGCTACTGTGAAGCCTGCGGAGCATACCAGCAATGTCTGCAGCAGCAGCAACTTTAGAGCAGGAAAAAGGGTGTTTTATGAGAGGAGCAGCAACTAGTCAACTGGGCTGCCTGTCAGCGCGCTCTGTGCGATTGCTTGACTTGACAGGCTGAGAGACCCGTTAGGTTCTCTGTGTAAGGGGGAGGGGAATAAATAAAGAAAGGTCGAGCTCTATAGAGTTCCGCTATACGCCCGACTCACCTTCTGTCCACTGTGCAGCTCTGCCTCTCAACATGTTAATGAGGTACTTCAACTCTGGGGCACCCTGTAATCTTGAGAAGTTGTGGAGATTTCGGCAGTCTTATAGAATTTAAGTCCTCATAGGCAGGGTCCTCTTTCCCCATGTAACAGTCTGCTGCAGAGCAAACACAGCCTAAGATTAAGATTTTTACGTTGGGGAAATGTCAGTGAAATCTAGGGAAACTCTGAGGTGGCATCGGTTTTACTGCGTCTAACTCTGTGTGAACGGAGAGGCTCTGATGTGCACAGAATTTATATGGAGGCATTGCACTTCTACATAAACCTAGTAACCTCTGCACAGGGACATTTTTAAGCCTAGCACAAAAAATGGCCAACTTAAGAAGTGTTCTAGTTCCAGTCCTCCGGCTGCGCCTGGCGTCTGCTACACACTCCCTACAGGATGCTTCATGAGTATTAATTCTATCTGTCCGTATTTTGGATACCATGCATACAGCAGAATATATTGCAGAAAACCATGACTAAGGACCCAGTGGGGTCTGAAACGTGTTGGTGTTATATGCACATCTAATAAAGCATTCAACATTATCTGAGCTGGAGAGGATCTCTTTTTCTTTCTTGTATAAGAAGTGTTCCCCCTAGTGTATACATGTATTAAGTGTAACTATCTTTTGTAAAAACTTCAGAAGTGCATATCGGTGACGGTCCGGGTGCTGAGACCCCCGCTGATCACTAGAATCAAGAGTTCAGCAGAGCATGCTCTTTCCCTTCATCTCAGCTATAACTGCAGTCTACTAAATTGTAATGGAGCCTATGGAACGTTTGGCCGGAAGTTCCATAGGCTAGAGTTATAATTCCATAGACTGCTTGTATCTCCGCATAGTGGACATAAAAGGGGCAGAGTGAATGGTGCTGAGTGCTTCTATCCCTTCATTCTACCCATTGGCAGGACTCAGACCATCACCGATATGCACTTATGACATGTGGCTATGACATAAGTTTTTACAAATGATAGGTTACACTTTAAAGGCATGTATGGATTTGAGTAGATTCTAGTCGCCTGTTAAATCCACTAGACCTGCGAGATTCTTCAGAGAGAGGACGATGGGAATGTCCTATACCAATAAGAATAACAAACACAAAAAGAAAGAAGTCTCCACAAAGTAATATTTTATTCCTGAGATAGACAAAGACTACTCGGAGTAAAGCATTAATAGCAATATTTACCTGAATTACCAATATTTATACATGTTTTACAATTCTTTTCCAATGTAACAAATTGTAAACCAGATTTGTAAGAATTTATTCTCCATTATTAAACATCATTCCAGTAATCTGAACAGAGTTCTGAAAATAAGAAACATATACACCCACAACCTTCAGTAGGAGTCACTCAAAACTAAAAAGGGGATGGTCATTTTCTTTCTACCCTACTCTTTTAAAGAAGAGAAAAGCTTTTGATCCAAATACCCTGCAGTCCATGAATGTTACCATGTTAGCTGGTGAACATTCTAGTGAAAGACAAAAAGAAAGGGTTAATTATATTCACCCAATGTCTAACCTATAAGGATTTCCTCCCTCCGGGGTAGTCTGGCTCTTCTAGAAGCACAGACTCCCATCGAACAGCTCCAGATGGAAGCCAAGAGTGGGATTTGCCTTCCTCTATAAGGGCCTGTTCACACTGAGCAAAATAGGCGGAATCCCACACCTCAATTCTTTGAGCAGAGAAAGCAGTGGTGCACGAGCCCTCCCATAGACACACTGTTTGACACTGAGGCAGGCAGAATTCCACGCCAGAGAGCTCCACCACAGAGTTCAGCAGATTTTGCTTAGTATGAACTGGCCCTAAGAGCAAAACATTTGAGAAGGTGCTTTGTTGTGATGGATCCCCATTCCAGTCCTTGCCATACACCATCCTCTGAAGCTGTATTATTGCTGTCTGGGCACAGTCTAAGGGCAGGACTACAAGCAGCAGACTTACTCTATTGCAGGTCTTAAGCAAAAGTCTGCACATGCAATAAAAATTCCCAATAGAAACACACCCCAAAACAATGTTAAAATCCACACCAGAAAAAAAAATAAAAAATTCTGCAGCAAATGCACAAGTGGACGCTGCAGCTTTCCCATTCCCTGTAGACCTACCGTAAATCTATGCATCTGAAAAAAAAAAAAAAAAAAAAAAAAAAAAAAAAAAAAAAAAAAAAAAAAAGGAATCATACACTAGATGATCCATAAAGAACACAACATGAGGAAGACTAGGGTCACATGCTAAACGTGACTGCATTTACAGCGTAGATGTCTAGTGGAGTTTGTTCAGTGCAGCTTAAATATAATTTACCATAAGTTATCTGCAGCCTATGTCATGGTGAATGTACAAGGATGCAATATCTTCATCTCCAGCTAGTGTAGCAATAGTAGAATATTAAAGACGTAGAATATCCAGTTCTGCAATTAACGGAAAATGTAGCATATCGCAGGTATGGATCAGGAACAATATGCCAGCCGGACGACCAATCAGGTTGGGCTGTGGAAGGGATCACACATGAGCATTAGAGGGTTTGGGGGTTTTTGTGAAAAAGTTGATGAAATTACTTGGCTTTTGCAAACCCAACACAATCATTTTTCCGGTCAAAGACAGTGTAATATTGGCCAATAAAGACATCTCCAATGATCCACAGTGGTCCAGCTGGAGGTGAAATGTCAAGGCCCATGAAGCCGCTTATGCAAATGGTATGGCCCAGCTGAGTCACCTGGAAGAAAGCATTATTCATGTCAATGCTTCAGTTTTCAAGGGTTGCTACCTTATAATACATGCAAGTATACAACTATATAGTTGCTTACTTTCAGCACATACTGTTCTCCAGTCAGGCTATACTCCTTTCCTCCAAACCTGAATGTAACTACAGGCAGTGATGGGATCTTGTCACACGGCACTATAAACTATAAAAGACAACACGGTTAGAAAAAGTGGTTGCAACCTTGTCGGTCCCTATACCGCATTATCTGCAGACGACCAGACACTGCATTCAGTACCAGCACTCTTACTACAGACTCAGAGCTCACCTCTCCATGGATCATTGGGAAGGCCCCAATAAACTTCTGCAGTGCAGCCACTTCTTCCTTTGGACCAGTGATCAGAGACGTCCCGGTGTCCACAATAGCCTCACAGCCTCCTTTACATAGAGTCAGCTGCTCCCCAACACTTAATCTGCAACAAGGGAGATGTTACAGTACTTGGCTTTCTTAAACATCTACATTTTTTTCTATAAGGGAATGGTAGACTAAAAGAATGGTCCTGGTTTCTGATAAGACAAAAAGAAAAAAAAACTACAATGCAAACTAATTTGCTGTGTAAAAATTCACCCATAGGGCCCGTTCACACTACAGAATCCGTGCAGATAACCTCCAGAGTGAAAAGTGCACAAAGTGAAAAGACAACCCCAAAACCATACAACTGAAGTCACTGCATATCATACAGTCCGATTGTCCTTCCTGTTACTTACTGGTCCATACGGATCTGCCAATAGGCCTTACGGGTCACATTCATGTAATTGAAGTCTCCAGTGTAGTAGGTTGGGTCGGTGCCTCCAAATATCAGTTCTCCTCCAGGTTCAGAGTCTGGGTTCCTAACAAAAATACGGTGGACAAATCGATCAGAAAACCAGCAGATGTTTTGCTATTAGAAGATGCACCCTTGGTTTTAGAGAAGGAAAATAGGAATACGTTTTTCGGCACAATACTACACAGTAACAGTTTGTCTCTGTTCAATGTGTAGCAGCGGTAATGTGTAACTGCATCTCAGCTCCCATTCAAGTGAATAGGAGCTTAACTGCAGTTACAGATCGCCGCCACAGCACAGTGAATAGAGACCGACTGTTCACTGTGTAGTGCGGCACCAAAAGGCTGATTGTGCCAGGTGTTTGTACCCCACCGAGCAGTGACTGAAGATTTATCCTGTGGATAGCTCATCAGTTTTGCCCAGAAAATACCTTCAATTTATACTGCCACCCACTTCTACTATGGGAAAAATGCATTTGGTAATAGTGGATTATCTGTTCTGGGTGCAGTGGTGCCAAAAAGTTGACCCTTAATGAGCTGTAGGAGGGTATGTGGGAAGAATTTATTCCTATGGCTCATTGAGGGTTAACGCCCTCGTACCACTGTTCTTAAAACAACCGAATACAGAGGTCTATTGATACTAAATTTCAAAATTGTACTGTGTAGCTTGCTGTAAGGTAGGGGTTGGAGGGGAAATAGGATTCCGCAGTGCTGTACAGCCACTGAGTCAGTAAGTGGATGTCCTGCAGCCTCTGCAGATATCTTAGGGTGGCTGCTACTTTGGCATCTATCGCTGTCTTCTCCTAGGATGTCCATTCATTAGTTCCTGCAGTGGTTGTGGAGATATGTGCAGCTGCTTTCTTTGAGGACAAAGTGTGGGGCAGAGCGTACCTTGGCCCTTGATGTAGCCAGACGCAAGGAGGAGGGTTCCTGCACCAAGGTCCCGGCTGTATACTTCCCCATGCCACAAAGTCTCACCCCAGCAACCCCAGAGTGCCTACTCATGCTCCCTGAAGCCACCCAACGCGACCCACTGCAGCAATGGTCCGCAGGCAGAAGAGATCCAAAATGGACAGCCTCCTCACACCGCTGAAAAAGTATGGGGCACAACAGCAGGGGTGGGGGTAGGAGGGGGTCTGTGTTCAGTGTGCAGTGTGGTTGTTTGCAGAGATAAATCCCGGAAGAGAGGAGGCTGGGAGGCTCAGAGTATTGCCGTCTGCCTCTTTATAAGACTCACCAAGTTTCTTCCACCCGCTTTGGGGTGGAAAAAAAAGGCATCTTATAAAGTGGAAGATATAGTAATAAGAGGAAATATTATTAATAATAATAATGATAATAATAACAATAATAACAGCAGCCATGGTTAGTCAGTCTGTAGGGCAGCATATCTAACAGAGTGAACACTTACTACAATCCACAGCACGGGGTACATAACTAGCGTAGCTAATAACACATAAAGCAAAGAAAAATTTCAACACAATCTTTCTGATGAACTGGGCGGACCATGTAACCAAATGCCTCCCCGAGAAACTATTTGTAATCTCAGTGTAGGATTATTATTTAAGGGGTTGTCCAGGAAAAATGGTATACTTAGCCATGTTGCCAGGGACATGTCAGTAATGTATGCTTACCTGTCCCGCTTCCCATTTGCTGATGTCCGGTTCCTATAGTAATTGGTCGGTCAGCAAATACTCTATGTTGAGTGACCATTCCTGGTGGGTGTGGCACTTCATTGAATGTTTTCAAAAAGCTGACAGCAGCGCAAAGCAGGGGGAGCGGGACAGGTAAGTATGAATTTTTCCAGGACAACCCCTTTAATAAGGGGTAGAATTTAGCTATTAAAGATGTATACCTGTTCAGATAGAAGGAGAAGACATTTTCATCTACAAGCTTCTGGTCCATGATATCGTCAAAAACAGTAGGTGCTCCATCCACAGAAATTCGAGGATAGGCCATGCCCAAAATGCCATCAAACTTGGCTGCCACAAATATAATCCCAGGCTGTTTTATAGCTTCTGCAAACAGCTGCCCTTTTACTGCAAGGCTTCCAATCTGAAATAAGGTGAGAATGAACGCTTAACTACAGTCACTAGAGGTCATAGAGATAAGGTAGACCCATCAGCTACACATCATGCAGCAGAATGCCTCAGGACCTAGGGGAGACAGGAACTCAATTGTGCCTTTTGCCTCAACAAGGTCCATAGTTTCTAAAGCATTTACCTGCTAGGCTCTCTTGTATGGCGCCAAGCAACAAAGCCAACATAAACATGGATCTAAAAGTCACCCAGATGTGATCTTACCGACACAGTGTCCTGGCTGATGTATCCAGACAGGCTCCCGCTACCATACTGAATGGCAAAGTCTGTACCATTCTTCACGTAAGTTGAGGATTTGGAAGAGTCGTACTTATGGTGCACCACTGTTACAAGATAAGAACAGAGTTATTCATGTGAAAAAAGCCATATTCTCTAATCTTGTACAACCCCCTGTATATTTTACACATACATACACAAATACTCATTTTTGTGTCCCACTAAGTTCTCTCTGCTTTTACATTTAGTTTGGAACAAATGGGTGATCTAAAAAGAAAGGCCAGTGCCGAAGCTTTTAAACTCGACGATCACAGAAATCTTTGTCCAAACACAAATATATAGCGCAAACTCACAGCAGGCGATGTCCAGAAGGGAGCAGTGGACTGACGGCACCCAGAGGTTGGAGGAACCAGTGTCAAACACGACCAGGAAGTTCTGTGGAGGCGTCCCAATGCTGATCTCACCATAATACTGGGCCTGACAGAGGAGGAGAACACTTACATCAATGCAGTTTGGAACATGGAAATAAAATATCAGACCGTGTATTTGTAGACTTGTTTTCTCTCACTGGTTATGTAGCATCGGAACTGTGAGAGCCACTGAAATAAGAAGCCGACAACTCCTGCTGCAATACTGCAGGTGTAAAAAGAGTAAGGAGGCTGCCAAGGATTTAAAAAAAAAAAAAAAAAAAAAAAAAAAAAAAGATACTGGCCTTCTATCTGCTGGGAAAGGGGATGTCAGGAGAAACAGGACAGGGCTGAAGCAGTAACATATGGAGACGAACAACAGCATTTTCACATCCCTATTATGGCTGGGCCAACCATTACTACACACCCAGACAGCATCAAAGTAATGCCTGGTGCTGCAATTTAGGTCAACAGATAAGAAAATCTGACTTTATCATGCTCATCTGAAACCAAGGCCAACCTTGATCACACAGTGTGATTATTATAAGGAAAACCCCTTTAGTTTTTTTTTCCTTTACCTCTATATGCTGCGGCCAATTTAATTTAAAACGGTCACTTTGAAAAACTTTTGACAAGTCAAAAGTTTTGTTCAGTCCCCCCTAGCAATGAGGTGCTAAAAGGAGGTGGGAGATGCTGTGGTACCCATGTTCTGCAGTGACGAGACTCCCTCCTTGTTCTAGCGACTGATGGAGGTCCAACTGATGCAAACCTATGACATACAGCAAAGGAGCCACACCACTCCAGTTTGGCTGATGTTCTGCTCAGTCATAGAAGCAAACTATGAAAAAGATGTATGTGATGGACTCCTTCAAGCCGCACACCCTTCTCCCAGTGGTTTGAATGCAGCTGGTGGACTTCCATTATGGTGACATTTTACCTAACAAAAGAACAGCATGCTGCCCCATTTTGTCCAGCACAAAGCTTTCTAATATTTGTTTGCAACAGATGAATAAAAGAAGGAAGATGGCGCTGTCACAAGATAGGAAGTGGTCGAGAATTTCTGACCAAGACTGTTAAATGAGGAGCAACATCTTGCAAGAAAAAAAACAGACACAATGTTAGCAAATAGGAACTAGCAGCTGAAGATGACACTGCAATGTAGATGAATTCTGTTCTACAGGCATAATTCTTATTATAAGGGTAGCTACACACTGAGTAAAACTGGCGGAATCTTGCCTGTCTCAGTGTGAAATAGCCCGTCTATTGGAGAGTGTGCGCTCCTCCGCAGCCGACGCTCTCCGCTCAAAGAAGTGACATGTCACTTCTTCGAGCGGAAATCGGCGGCAGCAGAGGAGTGCGCGCCCTCTCACGCACATTGGGACACTTAGCACGGCGGAATTCCGCCGTACTTGAATGGCGTTAACATACCCTAAGGGTGGGTTCACACTAAGGAAGAGGTGAGGAATTAAAGAGGAATCTGCTCTTATTTCAACTTGAAATTCCTCCTGTAAAATATGTACAAAGCAATGTCCCATGTTCAATGTGATTTCTGCTCTGTTGTTCACACTGCAGAATTTCCAAACAGAATTTTCTTTCAGTTCTTTGGGCGGATTCTGCTAGAGGAATCCTATAGAAGTCAATGGGGCTTAAAGGGGTATTCCACCCCAAATTATTTTTGCATTGATACGTTGCTCACCTGTAGCTTTCCATCTTTCCAATATAAAGTTATTATGGATTCTGCACAGTTTTGCTGTCATCTAGGTGCCCCCACCCCCACGGATTGCATAGAATCATCAGCTCTCAGTCCACTCCGACATGCTTCCTGCTCCTGGCCCGCACCCTCCGAGACGGCATCACGTGTCCTCAGTCTCTTCAATGGGCCGGGTTAGTGCTTCTAACCCAGCACACTGAAGAGAGGGAGGACAGTGACACAGTGACAGCAGCTGCTGCTGAGCACTGTCACTCTCTCTGACAGCAGAGTGTACCCCCCCCCTTCGCGATGGAGCTCATCTGCCCCACAGCCTGTTTCCCCCGTGATCTCCCGGTGGCCGACCGCAAACCAGCACCCCCCCCCCGTGTTCTCCCGGTGGCTGACCGCGAATCAACACTCCCCCCCCCCCCCCCCCCATCTCCCAGTGGCCGCACGAACTACGGGCTCTGCAGCTGATCCGCAGCTCACCCGGTCAGTGGTGCAGCCCCCTCTCCCCCAGTGCAATCTTCAGGTGGAGCCTGTGGCGGCCGCTCACCCCGGAGCTTCTTTGCACCTGCGGCGGCGCCCGCCCGCTGCTCGCCCCAGAGCTCCTATGAGTGCAGCCCCCGCGTGTTCTCCCAGTGGCCGCCCGTCCCCCGCTCAGAGCTTACCTGGTGCAGCCCTGTATCCAGCCCCCGGGTGCACGACTCCCGGAGAAAGCCCTGGTGACTGTGCGGTTCGGTCCGTACATGAACGGCTCTGGGCTGGTGTAGCATGGTGTGTCACGGCTGCAGGGGCTGCGAGGTGAGGACTCTAGGGTTTAGGGGTGAGTATAATGGCTGCCCCGCCGTCCTGTACGGTGACTGCAGCAGCTCTGCCAGGCGACTCGCCGGCTCACGCGCTGTTAGTTTTCTGACAAGTTGGCATAGTGCGGTTTTACATGCGGTAATCCTAGCTTACAGTACACTATTGTGCAGATAGGAGAGGAATAAATAAAGTGTGTGTCCGGCAGACAGGATGAGTGTGTGCACAGTGCCCGGCATGGCGGTATTCACACTCGCAGGTTTTCTTGCATTTTTCTATTTTGGCAAAAGTAATTACTTTGAACAGCTGTGGAGAATCCCCCAGAGCCTGTGTGTGTATGTATAGGTATGTGTGTGTGTGTGTGTATCGCCCTCTCAGCTCTGCTACATCGCCATCGCTCTCTCAGCTCTGCTACATCGCCATCGCTCTCTCAGCTCTGCTACATCGCCATCGCTCTCTCAGCTCTGCTACATCGCCATCATCAGGCAGAAGCATTGCATGATGGGAAATGTAGTTTCCGATCTTGAATATAGAACATCTTAGAAAAACGTGTAACTCAGGAACGGTAGCAGCTAGAAAGATGGGAGACGGCTCAAAATACTCAGGGGGACTTGGTGAGTAAGACCAGCTAGGTTTGGGAGTATTTTCATTTTTTTTGCTCTTGGGGGGGGGAATACCCCTTTAAATTCTGCTTGCATTCTGCTCCTATTCTGCCACAGCTGAATAGGCGAGGAATTTCAAGCAGAAAACTTTCCTCTACAATTCCTGGAGAATTCCTCAGTGTGAACTACCCCTACCAGGGTTTCCAGGCTAATGGTATGTTCACACTGAGTAAATGTGGCGGAATTCCATTGTGGAACTCTTCGCCGTGGAATCCCACCTGCCTCAGTGTGACACTGCTTCTCTATGGGAGGGCTCGCGCGCCTCTGCTCCTGCCGCTCTCCATGCATAGAATAGATATGTCAATTCTTTGAGCAGAGGGGCGCAAGCCCTCCCATAGAGAAGCAGTGTCACACTGAGGCAGGCGGGATTCCACGGCGGAGAGTTCAGTGGTCGAATTCCGCCACATTTACTTAGTGTGAACATACCCTAACAGTAAGGTTCCTATGGCCATAACATTACAATATACTGTACCATCACCAGTCTGCCAGGCCCCTCATCATGTGACGATGCGTCACCCATAGATGAAAAGGTCATGTGACAAATACTCACTATGGATGATATCAAGTACGATAGTAAAACCTAGCACCGTGGGGGGACCAGCACTTTATGGCAATAACTCGTGTACTGCTGACGGAGTGGATGAGAGGAAGCAAAAAGTGACAAGTGAATGCAATTGTATCTAGGCTACACAGTGCAGTCTGGTACACCGAAGTATACTACCAGAGAGATTGGTAGCACCACTAATGCATTGAGCTCACAGAGCATTGCTTCAGACACAGTACTTTTATTGTTACAGGCTCTCTACCATAGGACCATGTGACTATGGCTCCAAAGGTCTTACTGACTGTAGCAGAGCTGCCGTGTCTGCTTCCCTGTGAGTCACCTGGTCACATGCTCCTATAGTCTCCAGAACACCGAGGTAGAATATATAACTGGGTGCAGCATTAGCATTGTCAGGTCATGTGACTATGATAGTTCCAAGTGTAGGGAAAAGAAGTCCCATAGAGACCTTGTACTCACATCTAGATAGTTCAGCAGCTTCTCAGGAGTGGGCTCTTTGCTGGATGGGAAGCCTTCATAATATTTGCCTTTTATTCCTATGAGGTTCTGTAGGTCAGAGAAGGAGTCGGCCATGGTATGGCGTATCGTCGGCATTTTCTTTAATGGGACCCTGCAAATTCAGACAAAAATAGAGAAATGGAAGCCATGACATAGCAAGAGATTAAAAGTATTACCCTGTCATTATTAGGATGCAGCTAAAAATCAATGACCTCACTGTTACCCCGTAGGGGGAAAAACAAGAACCTTAGATAAAATGTGATGTGGTCTGGATTACTGCCATGGTGGCGTTTGTGCACATGACTCTTTCCCTTAGGGTAACAGTGAAGTCAGAGCGACGCTTGTGTCTGCAGAGTCAGCGAAGCCTCCCGGGGTTTCCTGCTTGATGTAAATAGAGACGACAACTTCTGTGTCTGGATTATACAACTCGGGTTTCGCTTCCTCACTGGGACATCTGTCCCTCCGGTGCTTATCCGTTCTTCGGGACCCTCACCAATCCCTATGACAATCATTATGCGAGAACATCACTAGATGGGAATTACACCAGTAAGGGTACAAACACACACACCGTATATGCAGCAGATACGCAGCAGATGTGATGGTGCAGATTTGATGCTGTGTTCCGTTATTTAGATCTAATCTGCTGCGCATCTGCTGCGTATCGCAGCAGTAAATACACTACGTAAACGGTGTGTGTGCTTGTACCCTTATGCTGTAGTGTTACACCAGTATCATGTGACTCTTCAAACATATCACTAATAGTTATAGCAAGGACTAGTTCTTCAAGCGGCCTCTAATAACACTGACAGAATAGGCGTCAGCCATGTGACCATGATCAGAGCGTTATACTAGATAATATAATCATGTACAACCTGTGCAGACATGCCGGCCGAGCCTTGTTATTCTGCTTCACTATCGCCTTTCTCCTAGAGGCTGAACAGACTGCTGAACAAGAAGGCCCAGCGCACTGTCAGGACTATATGAGGGCACTATTACTCTGTGTAGGCATTAAGTGGGGGCCTATTACTGTGTAGGGGCCGTGGGGAGAAATAACACTCCCTCAGGGTGCTAAGGGGGCACTAGTACTGTCTAGGGTGAACTATCATTCTCTCAGAGTGCTAAGGGGGTACAATTACCCTGTTGCAACATTGATTTGGGCATTATTACTGTGTGGGGGCAGTAAGAGGGCACCCTCGCTACGTCGGGGCAGTGAGAGGCCACCCTCGCTACGTCGGGGCAGTGAGAGGCCACCCTCGCTACGTCGGGGCAGTGAGAGGCCACCCTCGCTACGTTGGGGCAGTGAGAGGCCACCCTCGCTACGTCGGGGCAGTAAGAGGGCACCGTCACTGCATTGGGGCACTATTACTTAGTTCAGCTACAAAGCACGGCAAAGGGTTGGGGGGGCCCATTGAGACCTTAGATGTGTTTTGCCCCCCACCCCCAGCTGTCTCTGGTCAGGGTTCTCATACACAATTACCAATATTTAAATCACCCCGCCCATCCCCAAACTACCCCCAAAAGTTCCAGGCAGGATCTGTGTAACCCTGCCCATTCTGGGGGTCAGGTCATGGGACTTTCCGTCCTTCCTAGTCCAGGCCTATAGGTGAGAATACATGCACCTGCCACCACAACTTCCAGAATGTCTAGCTGCCCAGGGCTGGCAGTGCATGCTGGGTGTTGTAGTTGTGCACCAGCTGGAGAGCCACAGATTGGGGGTCTCTGCTATAGTATAGAGAGCTGCACACTGCCCTGTCTGGGGTCATTCCTATAGCACATGGAGACAGCTGCCCCAGTTTGGCTCCCAGAACTGCTTTACGGCACCTGCAAACAGCTAAAGCAACTATGAGACTACAACTCCCAGCATGCTCCTTGTTTTGGGCATTCATGCTGTACATTGCAATCACCCCAGCAGCGATCTTACCTGATGAGGGCGCTCCCGGGCTGTATAACAAGAGAGCCCAGGAGCAGCGTCCACACGAGCAGCGAATCCATGGTAATAATAACTGTAATCAGCAGCACAGAGGATCTCAGCAGCCGGCTCTCACCGACACGGCGTCCTCTAATACACACGTGACCCGTCACCTGACCACCCCCCTCCAGTCACCTGACCAGCCGATGTGTTTACTGCATGAGTGTGCTCGCTATCGCCACCTAGAGGATTCTGAGCACAGCACAGTAACACTGTAACATGAAGGAAATGTAGAAGTGAATAATCCTAATCCTGTTATACGTCACAGGGCTATAGGAAAGTTCCCTGATCATGCCTTAAAGTGGTATTCCCAAACCAGTGTTTCCCCTCTTGTTGCAGAACTACAACTCCCATCATGTCCTGTTAGCCTCTGAGGACCACTGGATAGGGAACTAAAATGATGCTGACACATACTGTTCTGTACTTACACTGGAGCTTTAGGCCTGAACACAGTCATCTGGTGACTACTTACCCTCCAGCTTTCATTTTGCAGACCCCGCCTCCCTTATGAGTCCTGCAGAGTAGTGGATGGAGCATTGTCACTGGATGACTACATTCACTTCACTGACCTCACTGGGCTCATAGTCAGTACATCACAGCATACATCAGAGGATGTCCATGTACACCCCAAAAGATGATAAATACCCCCAAAACAAAGAAAATTAGATAAACATAGCCAGGTTTTTTTTTACCTGCAGCACAGATTTAGTTTGTTGCCCTAGCACAATATCAAAGAGCCCTGGTGAAGACAGAGGGGCTTGTTGTACCACCCACGGCGCTCCACACTATAAGGTTACCTGCCCTGTCAGATTCACTATGGGAATAACCCTGGGTCCTGTGCCCAATAGGTGTCATCAAGAACGCTCTAGTGCAAGAGCTCCCATAGACTGGTCTGTCTGCATATGATGTCTAGTGGCCATGTTTCCTGACTGAATAAGGGCCTGTTCAGACTACGGAATCTGCGCCGTGCGAAACCCCCGCACGCGTACTTGGCGCAGAATTCTGCCTTCTATCTGTTTTAATGAGAGGGCTCCCTCTCCGCTCAAAGAATTGGAAGATTCCACACAGAATTTCGCTTTTGCTTCCAATACCATAGTGTAAACGAGCCCTAAGAGTTATGGGTACCACTTTTACCCAATAGCAGACGATTTTTTATGCAGTGACGAATGACCTGCACCCCACAGTTTCTGTACAGCTATAAGGGAGCTGTCACACTCTGCCAGAACTGGCATGTGGTGTTTTTGGCTCGAAATGCTGCAGCCAGATGTTAGTTTAGAGTCAATAGGGAAATATGACATGCTACTAGAGATGAGAGAACCGGGTTCGGGTTCGAGTCGATCCGAACCTGAACGATTGGCATTTGATAAGCTGGGGCTGCTGAACTTGGATAAAGCTCTAAGGTTGTCTAGAAAACATGGATACAGCCAATGACTATATCCATGTTTTCCACATAGCCTTAGGGCTTTATCCAAGTTCAGCAGCCACCGCTAATCAAATGCCGAAAGTTCGGGTTCGGATCGACTCGAGCATGCTCCAGGTTCGCTCATCTCTACATGCTACCCATATGGTGTTTTTGAGTTTAGAGTTTTTTCTGGTCATTTTGTGCCCCTTGGCCAGTTTGCTAAATCACAGCATGCCCTATCGTTTGTTTGTTTGATTTTTTTTAACCCAATTCTTCAATAGAAATCCTGGAATCACATGATGAAACACAGATGAAAAAAATGCAGGGTATAAGAAAATAAATAAAAAACAAAATAACACCTATACTAATATACACTACAATGAAACAACACCAAAAAATACTGCCAAAAAGCAGTAAAATCTGCTATCATTTTTTAGAATGTTTTTTTTGTGGCGTCACTTTAACACCTGGTGTCCTGTTATGGGACAGAATGAAAGTGTCAGCCTCTGTAACTCTTCACTGTCCAAAGGAAAAGCTATTTAGAACTTTCCATGACTTACAAACTACACCCACTTCCGCCTATACATCCTAATATTGTGTAGGGTGTACGTTTATGGGTGTGTTTATTTGATGTGTGTATGATTACATATATGACAGGCAGCGCTTCAAAGGAGGTAAGTGCTAGGATGGTGACAGAAGATTCCAGTAAAGTGACCTATTTACACAGCACAGAGCATTCACATCTGTATGAGTATGAGGGAGGGAAAAAGAAAACATTTCACATCACTTTATTTTGATGATGATCTTTTTAACTTGGAAATGTAACTTGAATCTGTAAATCTATGCAGGTCCGGCCTTAGGCTTCATGGTGCCCTGTGCAAAACTGCCCTCTGATGCCCATATTCCATATAGGCTGCTGGGAAAGCTGAGTGGCTACACTGCGGCGCCACCAAGGCCGGCTCCAGGTTTTGCAGGCCCTTTGGTCACAGAGGCTCAGCGGGCCCCTGATCCATCATTCACTAGGCATAATCACTTGAGACACCACTAACTGACACACGCACACACTTACTGACTGACACACTAACTGACTGGCACACATTACTGACAATCGTTACTGACTGACACACGTTACTGACACACACTCTTACTGACTGACACACACTTATTGACTACTGACACACATTACTGACTGACAAACACTTACTAACTTACTTACTGACTGACACACAGCACTTACAGCTCAGGCTTCTCCCTTTTCCTCTCTGCCCGCCAATCTCCACACTGTAGTATTGAGAACCTGCAGGTCATGTAAACAGGTCCTTCATCCCTCTCTCTCTCTCTGCAGGACTGCTCTTTATCTGTCTTCTGATGTTCGGCCTACTTACTCTGCACTACAGTGAGTGGTTTGAACATCGGAACATCAGGCCCCCATCCCTCTCTGGGCCCCTAGAGGCGATGGGGCCCTGGCACCTTCCCAGGTAAGCCCCGTGCTGAATTCAGCCCTGGGCACCACAATGGTGACCACATACCTGATACTGCTTGATAGACACAGTACAGTATATTACTAATGCACCCTGGGTGTTTTATATGATTAACCCTTCATCACAGCTCAACAGAGGTTGTTACCCAGCTTTCCCAGGCCACCATATCTGCCTAGGTCCCAAATTCTCATATTAGAGAGTAAATAGTCAGATTTGTTATGCAGGAGCCAAGAAAAGCTGGGTAAGAAGCCATGGAAAGCTGTAACTGACAAGTCTACCATGTAATGCTAAAACTGCAAAATCCCAAATCTATTTAGGCAGATTTACCTTTCAGGGTCCTGGGAAAGCTGCTTGGAGATGTAATAGATATGGCTGAACATTAAATTTGCATAAAACGACTCTGTACCCACAATCTGATCCCCCCAAACTACTTGTACCTTTGAATAGCTGCTTTTAATCCAAGATCTGTCCTGGGGTCTGTTCGGCAGGTGATGCAGTTATTGTCCTAAAAAAAAATACTTTTAAACTTGAAGCCCTGTGCCAAACTGGAGTATCTGTGCCCTAACTTTACACCACCCCTCCGTCCCTCCTCCCCACCCTCTTCATCATTAGTAATGCCACTGAAACATTTTCTCCATGCTGAACACTGCACAAGTCCTTAACAATCCAGCCCATGTGCCGAGCTGACACAGCTGATGAATAGGAGACAATCTGCCTGGAGCATTCCTAATGATGAAGATGGTGGAGGAGGAAAAAAAGGCAAAAATACCATAGCACACCTAGTCGGTCTCTGAGCAGACTCAAAACAATATAAAAAATTATATAGAAAATAGATGAGACAAAGTTACCATTCCTGTAGTCCAACAGGACAAAGTCCATAGAAAAATGCAAAAGGTAACAGAATCAAGGCGTTGATAAAGTGCAAAAAAGTGTGTTTATTCCCTCATGGCAATAACATAGCAGCAACGTTTCGACCAAAAAGGTCTTTCTCAAGCTGATACAATATACAAGTGAACAGAGTATATATACATCATACAGCCAATCACATGTTTAAGCTAGCAAATAGTTGCCAAGTACATAATTAACTTTATTAACCCTCACCACCAGAAATAGTGTGTCAGTGAACATATATAACTTACATACTAAAATCAGAAAGTATCCCCAGGGCTTTCATCCAACCGACTCCATGGTATAGCTAGAGCGCGCAAACATCGGCGTCTTGCCGGTGTCACTGCGCAGGTGCAGGGTATATCCAATCGGCAGTCCGCTGATGACATCACATCGGTCAGCTGACCGGTGTCATGGCAACCGCGACGCTCGTTACGGCATGATAGTAAAAAGGAAAAAGGAAAAATCAAAAATTGAAATGAAAACAACAGTCATAATTCAGTCCACTGGATAAGCTAACAGATGGAGCATTATTACTCTTGTGTAGCTCCAACATATAAAAACACATTTCTTGATCGTTACGGGCACATCCATCAGCATATGTCGGTAGCAAACCGCACTCGTGTGAAATGTCACAATGCAGCGTCAACACTCTTGTGTAACTCCAACATATGAGGCACGGTTCTCAATCGTTACGGCTCATCTATCGGCACAAAACCGCATCTGTGTGTATTGTCCCAACGTATATCATCATGTCCTGCAAGGCTTCCAAATGTACATGGAGGTCATTAGAGAGATGTATAAGTCAATGTGTTGCGTGGCGACTGAGGAATTCCCAGCGACTGTATGCAAAGCTTCCAGAGCTAGGAGCACAGTATCGTCGCCGTCACTATGGCATCATACGTTTGACAGCCCACACGTCACTGTCACCGTTCCCCGTTCGGTGACGAATTTTTCTTGCAGCGTCGGGGGACCGCCATGGGGTCCAATGTGGCCCCAACTTATGCTAACATCTATATGGCGGTCCTCGAGGAGGAGGTCGTGTAGACATCTTCTTACTGGAGTCACGTCTTGAGCTGGCTAAGATATTTAGACGATATTTTTGTAATTTGGGATGGGACCGTCCCTGAATTGGAGTCTTTTTTGGGGGTACTGAATGAGACACATGAAGATTTAAAGTTTACACTGGTTTGGTCTAGTGAGCGGATACAGTTCTTAGACACAACGATCAGTATCAAAAATGGTGGCCTTGAGTCTGATCTTTATGTAAAACCGACTGATCGGAACAATATCTTGCATTATCAGAGTAATCACCCCAGGAAAATGGTTGACTTGTTACCTTGGAGTCAGTTGTTAAGGGTTCGACGTGTAGTGGCTGAGGAATCTGTAGTAGACCACAGATTGGATGAAATGTGTGGTAGATTTATTGCAGTGTCTATCGACAAGTGCTGCAGGGTACGTGGTTACCCTGCAGCACTTGTCGACAGACATTGTGAAAAGGTAAAAAATGTGAATAGGAATACTCTGTTTAGGAGAGAGATACGTATGGACACACGACGTATACCTTTTGTCTCGACATATGGGCCCTTGAGTGGACGCATTGGTAATATACTGAGGAGGAATTGGGGTATCCTTTGTAAAGGGTGTCCGAAAGTGGTGGAATTCAATAGTCCACCCATGATGTCATATAAGCGGACAAAGAACATAAAAGACTTGATTGTGAAATCCGACATTGGCGTATCCAAGGGACCGAGACAAACTACACTGGGTTTAGCCAAGATGGGTTGTTTTCCCTGTCTTGGCTGCTCATGTTGTAGTAATTTATTGAAAGGTGAGACATTTGCACATCCACACACCACAAAACAATTTGTAATAAAACAGAGATTTACTTGTAGATCTGATTTTGTTGTGTACATGATTGTATGCCCCTGTGGTCTATATTACATCGGGGAGACCACACAGGAGGTTAGGCATAGAATACAACAACATAAGAGTACGATAAGGACACAGAAAACAGAGCTGCCTATCCCAAAGCATTTTAATGAAGCAGGACATACAGTGAGCCAGCTCAGATTCAGGGTGATTGACCATGTACCCCCACTGGTTAGGGGCGGAAATAGAGAATTGAGACTTAAAGAGTCACTGTCGTATTTTTTTTTTTTTGCAGAAATCAATAGTCCAGGCGATTTTAAGAAACTTTGTAATTGGGTTTATTAGCCAAATCTGCCATTATCTGCATGTAAAAAGCCTTTTCCCAGGTCCCCCCCTCCTTCCTCTTTTTCATCCACTCTGAAAAATCTGAAAATTGTGACTTGTTGCAGGAGACGTCCCCTGTCTGCTCTAGGGAGAGGGGAGGGGGGGGAGGAGGAAGGAGGGAGTTAGCCGGCAGCAGAAAGCAGATAACAGAGGATTACAGGCACGGAGCTGGGTGACAGCTGTAATCCGAGCTCAGACAGGTCACTGGTGACTGTCACAGGAGATATCCCGTGAGGGATTTGTAGATTAACTCTTTGTTGTCCTGTTTTGGTCTTTTCTTTAGCTCTCTCCATAGGAGAACAATGAAGACAGGGGGGAGAGCTTCAAACTGCTTTTTCATGATAAAAATGCATTTTTCGGATAATAAACCCAATTACAAAGTTTCTTAAAATCGCCTGGACTATTGATTTCTGCAAAAAAAAATTCACGACAGTGACACTTTAAGAAACTAGAACTAAGGTGGATCTTTGTACTTGAGACGTTGAGCCCTAAGGGACTCAATCTTGAGTACAAGGTACTTCCGGGTATGTGATATTCTTCGTCAGTATTTTTATTTTTATGATATACATTTGTGATGTGTTCTTAAATGTTTTTAGCCTATATATATTAATTGTCTTATCTTGTTTCTTGCAGTTACTCGAGAGACTTGCACCCGACTCTCCATTGGTTGGATTCAGTTTTTGTTGGGGTTCTTTTTGTTTTTGTGGACGGCATGATGAGTATATTAAATAATAATTTTTTGTTTTTTTCTTTTTGGAATTGATATATTTTGTCGGTTTTTTGTTTTTTTATTTTTGATTCTGCTTTTTTCTGGAAAATGTATAGTGCTCAGAACATACATAAACCATGATCGTAAAGAACTATTTTTTTGGCACGAGTATACTACTATGAGGCAAGTTTGGATGGTTACTATCGTGTATTATTATCCATAGGACGTATGAGGCCGGATGAAGGAGACATCCTATAGTGTGTGTTGCCGACATCCTCTCTGTGATCTTGGACAGACGTGTATATATTGGAATGGAGGCCCTAACGCGGTTTACACCCTTGACGCCTGTTCACATAGGCATGAATTGGATGGGGCTCATTATGGTATGAGGTTCCGGAATGGATCAGGTGAGCTGCGTGACATGTTACTAGTTAATCACCGGTTAACAGGGATGGAAAGCCCGGAGTGGACTCTGAAGCCTGTATGATCTCCACGGCCTGGTGGGGAATGGTGACAGTGACGTGTGGGCTGTCAAGCGTATGATGCCATAGTGACGGCGACGATACTGTGCTCCTAGCTCTGGAAGCTTTGCATACAGTCGCTGGGAATTCCTGAGTCGCCACGCAACACATTGACTTATACATCTCTCTAATGACCTCCGTGTACATTTGGAAGCCTTGCAGGACATGATGATATACGTTGGGACAATACACACTGATGCGGTTTTGTGCCGATGGATGAGCCGTAACGATTGAGAACCGTGCCTCATATGTTGGAGTTACACAAGAGTGTTGACGCTGCATTGTGACATTTCACACGAGTGCGGTTTGCTACCGACATATGCTGATGGATGTGCCCGTAACGATCAAGAATTGTGTTTTTATATGTTGGAGCTACACAAGAGTAATAATGCTCCATCTGTTAGCTTATCCAGTGGACTGAATTATGACTGTTGTTTTCATTTCAATTTTAGATTTTTCCTTTTTCCTTTTTACTATCATGCCGTACGAGCGTCGCGGTTGCCATGACACCGGTCAGCTGACCGATGTGATGTCATCAGCGGACTGCCGATTGGTTATACCCTGCACCTGCGCAGTGACACCGCCAAGACGCCGATGTTTGCGCGCTCTAGCTATACCATGGAGTCGGTTGGATAAAAGCCCTGGGGATACTTTCTGATTTTAGTATGTAAGTTATATATGTTCACTGACACACTATTTCTGGTGGTGAGGGTTAATAAAGTTAATTATGTACTTGGCAACTATTTGCTAGCTTAAACATGTGATTGGCTGTATGATGTATATATACTCTGTTCACTTGTATATTGTATCAGCTTGAGAAAGACCTTTTTGGTCGAAACGTTGCTGCTATGTTATTGCCATGAGGGAATAAACACACTTTTTTGCACTTTATCAACGCCTTGATTCTGTTACCTTTTGCATTTTTCGATGGTGGAGGAGGGACAGAGAGGTTGTGCAAAGTAAGAGCACAGACACTCCCGCTTGGCACAGGCTTCAAGTTTAAAAGCATTTTTTTAGGACAATAACTGCATCACCTGCTGAACAGACCCCAGGACAGATCTTGGATTAAAAGCAGCTATCCAAAGGTACAAGTGGTTGGGGGGGGGGGGGGGGGGGGTCAGATTGTGGGTACAGAGTCGCTTTAAATATATCCCTCTTGCTCCAGGCAGATTAGCCTTTCAGACATCCAGAAAAGCTAGGTAACTTGCACACTGACTAACACTATCTATATAGAGAGTTTGTATAGTTTCACAAAACTTGGAATCCATCATGTATGTCCCATTTGCCTAAACAGTCACTGGAAAATCCCTCCTGCCTAAATAGGCAAGATTCACATTCAGAGACCTGGGAAAGCAGGGTTACACTTTCTGTAGGCCTAGTGTTGGATGCTACTATAAGTGTAAACAGTTGCACCAATACTTTATAGCATATATACACACATACAAGCACTGGTGTAGAGGTGAATGGGCTCTATGCCCTGAATTTCCAGATTTGACTGTGAGCTCATAGAGTGATATCAGCCGGTCCCCTACTAAAGATGAAACAAAGGAGGTATTTGTCTCGGGAGCAGATGTCTTTATGGCTTTATCTTTATAACTTTGCAATATGTAATATACCCCCAATTCCCCAGTAAAATGAATTAAAAGAACACAATAAAGAAAGAACACATTGTAATCAGGTGTCAAATGGTCACAATTTTATTTAAAATCACATGACACTGAAAACGGCAGACCCCTACTCACTAAGAGTAACTCTCCAGAACTCAGGCGAGGAAAAAACCCCTGTGGAGGAAACCTCGAGGAAGCCATGTCTGGAGAGTTGCCCCTCCCTTGGGCTTAGAGGGTAATACCAATATAACATAGTTTAAGAATTTCTACATTTTAGCTGATTTACAGTCAACAACATAACAAAACTAGACTTTAAATATACTACACCGCGTTTCAGAGAGATCTGGCTGCCATATCTGTCACCATATTAATGGCTGGGTAGAAGTATTTCTTCTTCTTTACAGATTCAGGTCCACATCTCACGAAGCTGGAGACTAGATGATGGGGTAGTCTAAAGCAGACAACCCCTTTTCCCCTTCTAGAACCTCCACATGACATCAAGGGTAGGGGAGAGTAAAGTAGTCAAAGCTCAAGGTCCTCTGGCGCATCCAAGATGGCACTGATCCAGGCAGCACGGCTTTCTTATATGGAACCTTGTTTATGACATAAGCAATTGTCATTACAGTGCATGGTTACCATGGTGACCACAGGTATCCACAGTGATCTTAGGCATTAACCCTATAATGACTGGTGATGCACATTACTACAAAGGTCAATAAACACACCTGTGACCCAGCAGCTTGGTTCGGGCACTAAGAACACTAAATAAAAAGCTCTGCGGTTACACAGGTAGTTGTAGATGTGATATGCTAGAGACCGTACCTGTAACCAGCACTGACCTCCCAACTTTTTGGACGACCAAAGAAACACATATATAGTCACTACACTAACACAACCCGCACACGTCCTACAACGGCTCTGTAACTGTCAGTGACCACGCCACATACAGTGTCTGTGGTTGTCATGGTGATGCTGCCACTACTAAACATGGACACTATGCTGTTTTACAGGACCTTGTGCTGTTAGTGCTACTCTTAGGGTCTATTCACACGTCAGTATATTTTTCCAATCCGCAAATTTCAGTCAGTATACAATCCGCAAATTCAGTCCGTATTGCATCCGTATTGCATCCGTATTGCATCCGTATTGCTTCAGTAAAATACAGACCCCATAGAGTTGTATTGGATGTGTCAGTTACTGTCCGTACTAGGGTCTGTCCTTTTTTTTTTGCGGAACGGATTGCAGCCCAGTACACAACACGGATGTGTGTATAGGTCCATTGAAATACATTGGTCCTATATTATTGCGGATCCGCAATTAAGGACATGAACAGGACGTATGAATAGAGCCTTACATGAGATGACTTAAGCATGGTGGATAAATGATAGATGAGAAAGAGGTAGCAAAAAAGAGGTCCACCATAGCTCTTACCTTCTTCTAGGGCAGCGGTGGGGAACCTCCGGCCCGCGGGCCGCATCTAGCCCCTGAGACCTCCCGATGCGGCCCATGGCCCGCGGCTCCCCTGTGCTGTGCGCGCCGCTCTGGTGGGGCAGGAGCTGGCATTCACAGCATCTTCCTGTGTCTGTGACAGCTGCCAGACACAGGAGGATGCTGTCTCTCCCCCACCAGAGCAGTGCACATCTTCCTTGTCCTCCGGGCCACACGCGATGACGTCATTTCATCGCACGCCGCCTGCAGGAGAAGACGGGCACAGGCTAGAGGGGAGAGAAGAGGACCAGGGCAGCGTGGGAGTGGAGGATATTCATCTTTTTTATTTGGGACAGGCACTGGGGGTTAACTGGGCTACCAGGGACATGACTGGGGAGGGGGGAGGTTAACTAGGCTACCAGCGATATGACTGGGGGGTTAACTAGGCTACCAGGGACATCACTGAGGGGTTAACTAGGCTACCAGGGACATGAATGGGGGGGTAAATTAGGCTACCAGGGACATGACTGGGGGGTTAACTAGGCTACCAGCGACATGACTGGGGGGTTAACTAGGCTACCAGCGACATCACTGGGGGGTTAACTAGGCTACCAGGGACATCACTGGGGGTGAACTAGGCCACCAAGGGCATGACTGGGGGGGTTAATTAGACATTTCTTGGGGGGATAACTAGGCTACCAGGGACATGACTGGGGCGGTTAACTAGGCTATCATGGACATCACTGGGGGGGGGGGGGTTAACTAGGCTACCAGGGACATGACTGGTGTGTGTGGATGGGGGGGGGTTACTAGGCTTCCAGGGACATGACTGGGGGTGTTAACTAAGCTACGAAGGACATGACTGGGGGGGTTAACTAGGCTACCAGGGACATGACTGGGGGGGTTAACTAGGTTACCAGGGACATGACTGGGGGGGGGGGGTTAACAAGGCTACCAGGGACATGACTAGGGGGGGTTAATTAGGCTACCAGGGACATGACTGGGGGGGGGGGGTAATTAGACTACCAGGGACATGACTCCAGGGGTTAACTAGGCTACCAGGGACATGACTGGGGGGTTAACTAGGCCTACCAGAGGCATCACTGGGGGGGATAACTAGACTACAAGGGGCATTACTGGGGGTTAACTACAATAGCAGGGGCACTAGGGGAACAATACTTTGCCTTGCCTCGGGTGCTGCAAACCTATGCTCAGGGCCGCCGATAGGGCAGTACAACTGGTACTGCCGTATGGGGCCCGGACCCTAAGAGACACGGGGGGGGGGGCCCGGCGGGCCCGCCGGCCGCCGCCCCCCGACCGCTACGCTAGGGGGGCCCGCACGGCCCCCCTTGCCACCTGTTTTTGAGCATCCCGAGAAGCTGCGGCCATGCAGCTTCTCGGGATGCACTGATCGCTTTAATGTTCCGCCCGCAAAGCGATCAGAATACAGGAGAAGGACCTGTCAGCGTCCTCCTCCTGTATTCTCTCCCATAGGCTGCCGGCACTTCATACCAGCAGCCTATGGGAGGCCGGGCCGTGATCATGTGCCCCTCCGGCAGGCGTGATGATGTGACGTCATCACGTCTGCCGGAAGTCCCGTCCCTGCGGCTCGCAAGATGGAGCCCGAAGAGGAGGAGGAAGAGTTGCTGCCTGCACAGCGCGGATTAGGTGAGTAGGATGTTTTTTTTTTTAGGGGCACCTCTGGGGGCATTATTAGTGTATGGGGGCACCTCTGGGGGCATTATTAGTGTATGGGGGCACCTCTGGGGGCATTATTAGTGTATGGGGGCACCTCTAGGGGGCGTTATTAGTGTATGGGGGCACCTTTGGGGGCATTATTAGTGTATGGGGGTACCTCTGGGGGCATTATTAGTGTATGGGGGCACCTCTAGGGGCATTATTAGTGTATGGGGGCACCTCTGGGGGCATTATTAGTGTATGGGGGCACCTCTGGGGGCATTATTAGTGTATGGGGGCGCCTCTGGGGGCATTATTAGTATATGGGGGCACCTCTGGGGGCATTATTAGCTCATGGGGGCACCTCTGGGGGCATTATTAGTGTATGGGGGCACCTCTGGGGGCATTATTAGTATATGGGGGCACCTCTGGGGGCATTATTAGTATATGGGGGGCACCTCTGGGGGCATTATTAGTGTATGGGGGCACCTCTGGGGGCATTATTGGTGTATGGGGGCACCTCTGGGGGCATTATTAGTATATGGGGGCACCTCTGGGGGCATTATTAGTATATGGGGGCACCTCTGGGGGCGTTATTAGTGTATGGGGGCACCTTTGGGGGCATTATTAGTGTATGGGGGTACCTCTGGGGGCATTATTAGTGTATGGGGGCACCTCTGGGGGCATTATTAGTGTATGGGGGCACCTCTGGGGGCATTATTAGTGTATGGGGGCACCTCTGGGGGCATTATTAGTGTATGGGGGCACCTCTGGGGGCATTATTAGCTCATGGGGGCACCTCTGGGGGCATTATTAGTGTATGGGGGCACCTCTGGGGGCATTATTGGTGTATGGGGGCACCTCTGGGGGCATTATTGGTGTATGGGGGCACCTCTGGGGGCATTATTGGTGTATGGGGGCACCTCTGGGGGCATTATTGGTGTATGGGGGCACCTCTGGGGGCATTATTGGTATATGGGGGCACCTCTGGGGGCATTAATAGTATATGGGGGCACCTCTGGGGGCATTATTAGTATATGGGGGCACCTCTGGGGGCATTATTAGTATATGGGGGCACCTCTGGGGGCATTATTAGTATATGGGGGCACCTCTGGGGGCATTATTAGTATATGGGGGCACCTCTGGGGGCATTATTAGTATATGGGGGCACCTCTGGGGGCATTATTAGTATATGGGGGCACCTCTGGGGGCATTATTAGTATATGGGGGCACCTCTGGGGGCATTATTAGTTCATGGGGGCACCTCTGGGGGCATTATTAGTTCATGGGGGCACCTCTGGGGGCATTATTAGTGTATGGGGGCATTATTAGTATATGGGGGCACCTCTGGGGGCATTATTAGTATATGGGGGCACCTCTGGGGGCATTATTATTTCATGGGGGCACCTCTGGGGGCATTATTAACTCATGGGGGAATCTCTGGGGGCATTATTAGTGCATGGGGGTACCTCTAGGGGCATTATTAGCTCATGGGGGCACAGCTGGGAATCCTACATACAGGGGGCACAGCAGGGGATCCTACATACAGGGGGCATCCCACACAGCGCAGTTACAATGGGAGCCTACAGGGGGGAGAAAGGAAAGGAAGTTGCTAGAAATGTGCGGCGCCTAAATTGTTTGTCTCGCAGGTTCTAAGGGGATGAAACGTATCTGGAAGGACTCATCATGGAGGACTGGGCCGGATGGAGAGGAAAAGGGAAAGTGACGCTTTAGATCAAAGAAGACGTCACCTGTGAGTCCCTGTATGACGGTTTTCTTATTTTGTAGAACATCATTTAGTAGGGGTGCCCCGAGGTGACAGCTACTACATTATCTGTACTCAGAGATATCACTGTGTTATCTGTTGTGTTACATAGAACTGCAGGTGACTACTACATTATCTGTACTCAGAGATATCACTGTGTTATCTGTGGTGTTACATAGGACTGCAGGTGACATCTACATTATCTGTACTCAGAGGGATATCACTGTGTTATCTGTGCTGTTACATAGGACTGCAGGTGACATCTACTACATGATCTATACTCAGAGATATCACTGTGTTATCTGTGCTGTTACATAGGACTGCAGGTGAAATCTACTACATTATCTGTACTCAGAGATACCACTGTGTTATGTGGTGTTACATAGGACTGCAGGTGACTACTACATTATCTGTACTCAGAGATATCACTGTGTTATCTGTTGTGTTACATAGAACTGCAGGTGACTACTACATTATCTGTACTCAGAGATATCACTGTGTTATCTGTGGTGTTACATAGGACTGCAGGTGACAGCTACTACATTATCTGTACTCAGAGATATCACTGTGTTATCTGTGCTGTTACATAGGACTGCAGGTGACTACTACATTATCTGTTCTCAGAGATATCACTGTGTTATCTGTGGTGTTACATAGGACTGCAGGTGACATCTACATTATCTGTACTCAGAGGGATATCACTGTGTTATCTGTGCTGTTACATAGGACTGCAGGTGACATCTACTACATGATCTATACTCAGAGATATCACTGTGTTATCTGTGCTGTTACATAGGACTGCAGGTGAAATCTACTACATTATCTGTACTCAGAGATACCACTGTGTTATGTGGTGTTACATAGGACTGCAGGTGATATCAGGTGATTTCTCCAGGTTGCAGAAGTTCAAACTTCATCGTGCCCTGGTGTGCTGGTGTCTGTATGTCTGTATACATGTGTGCTGGTGTCTGTATACATGTGTGCTGGTGTCTGTGTGTGAGATCAATTCTAGAGAACTGGCTCATATTTCCCATTTTCCCCAGTGGCTTAAAATGTAACCTCTGTTATACAGTTATAAAATTGTAGAAATTAAATGTGAACAAGGTGCAATTCAAATAGACACTTACTTGTATAGCTGCCTCTTGTGCTCTGTATGCAGTGCATTATATTCACCCTTGCAACGTACAATTTATAGCGTGTCTACAAGCCCAGCGGGGCTCATTATGATGGAGACTAAAACTTACACAAGAGTGGGGTAGGGGTTCCCCTGTATTCAGAATGCTGTTGAGTGCTAGGCAATGCCCCGTCTGGGATTATTGAATTTCGAGGGTCTATGCAGAGCAGGATAAAGGCACCTCTGCTGTACAAACAGGATCTCCTAGAAAGCGTTCTCACCGCCATGTATTCGCTATCACTGGCTTGGGTGAGCTAAACTAGTCTGCCTGGGAGGGGGGGGGGGGTGATTTGTATATGCTCACTAACATGGAACAGCCTCATTATATTAGCCTTATCAACATATTCTATGTTAGTGAGCATACCGGGGGGGGGATATTGGTGAACATATACAAATCAAACAGCCCCCCAGACCCTCGAAATTCAATAACCCCAAACGGGGCATTGCCTAGCACTCAACAGCATTCTGAATACAGGGGAACCCCTACCCCACTCTTGTGTAAGTTTTAGTCTCCATCATAATGAGCCCCGCTGGGCTTGTAGACACGCTATAAATTGTACGTTGCAAGGGTGAATATAATGCACTGCATACAGAGCACAAGAGACAGCTATACAAGTAAGTGTCTATTTGAATTGCACCTTGTTCACATTTAATTTCTACAATTTTATACCTGTATAACAGAGGTTACATTTTAAGCCACTGGGGAAAATGGGGTATATGAGCCAGTTCTCTAGAATTGATCTGAACCAAATTATACCTCCCAGCAAGGGGTGGGTCGAACACACAATTTATTTTTTTTTATTAATGTGGGGGGCCCAGACTCTTTGGTTGTATGGGGCCCCGAAATTCCTGATGGCGGCCCTGCCTATGCTACTAACTGCCGCACACGGTATGCGGCCCTCAAATGATTTTTATTAATGCCCAACTGGCTCTCGACATGGAAAAGGTTCCCCACCCCTGTTCTAGGGCCCCTGACCAAGGCTCTGCTACCAGCCTGCACCAGACATTCATTTGGTGGATTTGTGCTTTCTTGGACTTAAAACGACTCTGTACCCACAATCTGACCCTCCTAAGATCTGTCCTGGGGTCTGTTCTGCAGGTGATTCAGTTATTGTCTTAAAAAACAACTTTTAAACTTGCAGCCCTGTGTCAAACTGGCGTGGCCTAAAGTGTGTATGCATTAGGGTGGCATGGCCTCTCCGCCCCTCCTCCCCACCCGCTTCATCATTAGGAATGGTCCAAGCAGATTGTCTCCTATTCATCACCTGTGTGAGCACGGCACATGGGCTGGATCGTTAAGGCACCTGTGCAGTGTTCAGACAAATGAGGAATAGAAAAATACCTGCTTAGAGCATTCCTAATGATGAAGAGGGTGGGAAGAAGGGGCGGAGAGGCCATACTAGCTAATGCATACACACTCCAGGCCTCTAGGCCACGCCAGTTTGATACAGGGCTGCAAGATTAAAAGTTTTTTTTCAGGAAAATAACTGCATCACCTGCCAAATGGACCCTAGGTTGGTTACAGCACTACGCTGCTACTGTAGACTACATGGGGTTAGATATTGTTACATACAGTATACTGAGATCACGGTGAGCACCACCATAGCTTTACTAAATAAAATTCTAGTAACAGACTAGAATCTAAGTGAATCTGTGCCCCCATATAGTATAGGGCCCCCAAATGGAGTTAGACCCCTGTGCATCTATACAGTGGATAAGTCCCCATAGGTTGAATCCCCCATGTAGGCATTCACCTGTAGGTAGTCCCATAGGGAAGTTAGCCCCCTGGACCCTGGTAGTATGTCCCCACCACTAAATAGCATCCCCCATGTTGTTAATCCCCCCATGTAGGAATCCCACCACTGTAATATAACGTAATGTTACTCAAGCAACAGAGCTCAGAGGGAGAGACACAGGCATAATGTGGTACGTGCTCGACCGGTCACCTATTGAGTTGGTCCGGGTGAAGTCACTTCTATGGTGGTTGGTCGGTGGAATATAGCTAAGCCAGATGGTAGGTTGTCGTGATGCCAGTGCTAACTCAGCACACAGGTAAGGAGGCACATCTTAAAAAAACTCTTTCTTTACTGACGAATACGTTTTTATACAAGTAGACAATCACTTTAGTCTCGACTTGACTTGACTTGACCTGCACCAAGAACTGGAGAGGTAGTGAACGCAGAGTAGCAGTGCTGACTTGGATGCGTGATGAGAAGGATAGAGTGAGTTCAAAGGAGTGGAGAGGAATAGGTTGTTAGAGTTCAGAGTAGTGAAGAGGAGTTTGTCTTGAGAGTCCCAACCCAATGTATCACTATGCTCTGCCAGAACTTTAGAAGAAGTAGGACAATTGAGAATACTTGAAAGAAAAATACTTGTGCCTGTGTTTCAACCTTTGTCGCTGTAATCACCTGTTGCCCTACACTGTCAGGTGACCCGGCCTACCAGGGTGACACAAGCCCCAGACCTTGTTACCTGAGTTGAGTGAAGTGTCTGAGCATTTCCCAGTGTCACCTGAGTTGTGAGCAAAGCAGCTAGGAGCCTACATACTTTATCTGGATCAGTTCCTCTGCTGTAGGATACTGTCCTGCACTTTTAGAGATGTTCACAGTGTGGGTTGGGGTGATCTCTGACTTGTCCCCTCTGTGTGTGTTTAGCACTGCATTAGAGGTAGAAGTGTTGCTTTGGGAAAGAAAGCCTCTGTGTCTTCCATACGCGTCTGTTTACTACCACACTCCAGACTAGACTACTTGTCCTTGACAGGGGGGCCTGGCAGAGCCAGTGCCCAGCTTGACTACAGCAAGGACCGTCCTGTCTTGTGTCCTCTCTCTACAGAAACTTGACTAAGACTGACTAAGTGCGGGTCTACACTTCCTCTCGCCATGTGACAACTTTCTACAAAGTGTGTAACAGCTCCTGTGAGTGGTGGAGAAGAGAGTGCAAGGAGAAAGAAGGAGAAAGATAGGTGGAACAGAAGAGCAGCTCATTGGTGTATACATCACAAACAAAACATTAACCCTTAGTTCACTACAGCTGTGCAATATACATACATGAATACATAAACTACTGACATCTAGTGGCAAAACTTATACATGACTTCATTACCACTTCACTTTGAGTTACAGGCTTTTGCAAGGGGTGTTCAGACTAGTAGCACCCGTGGTGGGACACCACAACAACACTGCCTATGGCCCTGAATTTAACTGTACAGTAGGTGCTCATTAAGAGCACTTACATTTAAATTGCTAGTCACAGCAAGAACAGAGGAATAAGGCACTTACCTGGGTTCATTGACAACATGGATGGCTGAGTAGCTCATTCATCTCAATGTCACTCCCTATAAGCAGTCTGGCAGCTGGCCCCCATATGACTGCACTGATCACACAGAGCTAAGGCCAGCCACAAATCTTTGAAAAACTAGTAATTTGTTCCTAAAGCCTTTAAAAAAGTTAAAGGAAACCTGTCATCACTTTCATGTTGCTTGTACCACAAGTTATCTGGGCAGTCTCTGACAGCTTCTTTAAACCCACAAGCCTTCATTGACAGATCTGTTTTGGGTATTGGGTGACATCTATCAATCAAAGCCTCAGGGACAGGCAGAAGCCACCGGTGACTGCCCCATGACTTGTTATTGAGCTGCACCAGTATATTCTTTACTTTATATGGCTAATGATCCAGCCTATGTGCCGGGCTGACACAGGTGATGAATAGTAGAAAATCTGCCTGGAGCATTCCTAATGATGAAAAGGGTGGGGAAGAGGAAGAGAGGAGGTGCCAGCCTAATGCATACACAATCTAGGCCACGGTCGTTTGGAACAGGGCTGCCAGTTTAAAAATTGTTTTTTTAGGACAATAACTGCATCACCTGCCGAACGGACCCCAGGACAGATCTTGGATTAAAAGCAGCTATCCGAAGGTACAAGTGGTTTGGGGGTTCAGCTTGTGGGTACAGAGTCGCTTTAAAGATTACCTCTCATTAATAAAAACTTTTGACATATCCTAGGGACATCTCAAAAGTTTTTATTACTCAGGTTCTGAGTGTTCAGACCCTGACCAATCGGTAGAATGTCGAATCAGTAGGATGTGTTTATGAGACCTGGATGGCCCCATAGATTTGCATTGGGAGCCTGTTCAGGTCACGTGACATAGAGTTGGGAGTGAACTCACTAAGTCCAGCCTTGTTCTCCTGATCGGTCATGGCATGAAAACTCAGATTCTGACTGATTAAAACTTTTCTTGTTGTTCAACCAGTAGTGATTAGGATAAATAATTTTTTTAGTGGTATCATTCCAAGTACCTAAAGATGGCCACACACATTAGGTATGTTTTGGCTAAGACCACCTATTGGCTAAGCAGCTAATCTGTATGGTGACCTCCTGACTCTTCTCTAATCGGGAGAGACAGCTCTCAGCTGAACAATTATTCTGCTGGCAGCTATCTTATGTATATGGCCAGCTGATGCTGCGTTTACACGTAACGATTATCGTGCGAATTTGCACAATAACGATCGAATTCGAACGATAATCGTATGTGTAAACGCAGCGAACGATCAAACGACGAGCGAGAAATCGTTCATTTTGATCTTTGAACATGTTCTCAAATCGTCGTTGATCGTTCGCAAAAAAATCGCAGATCGCTCCGTGTCAACAGTTGTTCGCCGATTTAACGTGTGTGAGATTAATGTGTGAGATAGGCTTAAGCTATCGCAAAACGATCGCAAAACGAATCTTCTGTATGATATATCGTAACGCTGATTGTTATGAAAAAAAATCGTTACTCCAACATCGTTAATCGTACGATTGGGCCAATTATCGTTTCGTGTAAACGCAGCATTAGGATGACTACAAGCTGCCTACAAGTATGTTTTTGAACAGAAGGCAAAACAATTTGCTGCAGCTTTAGATTAATTTGCTAACAGCTAACACAGCAAGTCACGTCACCCAATGTACACTAATGGCGAGGAAAAGTCGAAAGTAATTGATTCGCCCGTCCCTATCAATCACTGTGCCACTGAGCTAAGGATAAAGATAATTGCAGTGTCCCAGAACATGCAGACTACTACTCCTATTATGGCCATTTCTCTTGCTGTGTCAATGCCTGTTCTGGTAAGTGTTTGCACTGCAACTGCTGCTGGTTTTCCCCTAGTATTCTCTGGTAATGTGCATTCTCATGTGTATTCTCATGTATTCCTGTGTATTATTGCATTGTACAGTGGTATGCAAGGCTGTTGATCACGTGACCTGTAACCATGGTTCCTCCAATGGCCGACTAGCTCTGGCCAGGAGCAACCATGTGACCTCCCACTTCCTCCTGACAAGTGAGTCTTCCCCCTGCTTCCAGGCAAGGAGGATGTGTGTCGTCCCTCTCCTGCCTCAGAGGAGTTGGGCTTCTTCTCTGCAGCTCCCACTCCACCACTAGAAGTGTGGATCAGGTGCTCTGCAGTATTCAAGTCTTCGGCTGTATCTGCCTGCTCAAGTGACCGGATTCTTCTCTCTCATCTGGGTGTCATTCCGTTATCTCTCATCATCGCTACAAGGATTCACAGCAAGTATTATTCTCAAGCTAATCCACCCAGCAATGCTATTTCTCTCATACTCCTACTCCCATCATCCGGCGCGTATTCTCACAGCCTATGCAGCACCACTCCTGCTTTATTTGTCAAAGCCTGCTATATACCCGGTTGCATCCGGACAGAACTGTTGCTACTAGTTACCTCATCTATAATAAAACCGCTGTTACTGAACCCTGGCATTGGTGTCCACTAACTGGTGCCCTGACTAGGTGCAGCGAGGAATCGCATGCCCATCATCACCCGCAGATTCCACAGACCGGCCCTACAGCTGTGCCACCCTTAGGCCTATACCGTGACAAGTATAACCCCTGCAGCTGCCCCGGTCATTGCCCGCTCATAACACCAGCACTGCGGAAGTGGCCCCCAGGGGCCAGGGCATCGCATAATGACTTCTAGTGCAAAGGAACATTGAATACAGTGGCAGGTCAGAAGTCTGAAACCTAAGAGTGCAAAGTCCAGAGGAATGTCCCAGCTGAGATATGAGTGGAAATGCAATGGATGAGAGAGACGCAGATGAAGACCACCCAACCTTTAATATGGAATAAATAGTCATTTTCACCTATATAAGTTAGTTATGGATGACAGACATGACAGACAGAACAACTTAAGCATAACATCCTCTAAAACCCAGTGTATTTTGTTCTGTTCTATACAGATTGGTGAAACAAAAAAATCTACTAGTACTTAAATTGGTAGTGAACATGCGATCATTTATCAAACCAATGTATGTTTGGACACCACGGCTGAAACGTTGCATGCTGGGAATAATGAGTCAAGTTGGGAAATGCACACACAATACAAGAGAGAAAACTGAAGGGTATTGTTTCTTACAGAATACATTCCCAGCAGTTTGGACATAAAAACAATACATTCTTTATATAGTGGTTGTGCCTTATGACATTTATGAGCATGTATGGAGTCTTATTTTTATTTATGCACCCAAATTGTCACCATCATGTTATAAAAATCAGTCTCATGTGAGTTCGCGAAAAATGGAAGGGTAAGGTAGCCGCACTTTACATTGTCTGCACTTTCAACTTTGACATGTCAGATTTTTGTGCGGCCGCATGGAATCCAGGCCGGAGTGTATACAGTGTGTATACACTCCGGCCGGGATTTTCATATACTTTAATGCAAACAGCCATTTCATTAAATAACCAGACCTGCAACAACGGCCCGTGTTTAATGAAAACTTGCATTGTGTGAACGCAGCCTCAAGTGGTATCTAATGTATATGGTCTCCCATGACTGATGGCTGATGTTGGAAGGGAAGGATAAGGCACAAGGTTTCCAGTGTGCCTGATCCTTTTGTTCTCAGAGAAGATAAGCTAGCAAAGGCGTCTGATACCGGTAGACTCTCCTCTCCAAGATTGGCAGTGTGGGTTGGGAGAGGTAGCTGATGGTCAGCTAGAGAATGGAGCTCCCCACTAATCCTCAAATAGTTAGAGGCCTCTACTGCCAGACCACCAACCTTCTGACCTATATTACATGCCTTATTGACAGTCTTTCTCTGGAAACTGGTCACATATCGGCAGGCCTTGTCTTAGGTAGATGTGACAGTAGATGTATAGCTAATACAACCCAGATCAGTTCCATTCAAGTAAAGCCATATTGCATATCTATAAGCGAACCATTACCTTATACAGCATAGGATGTTTATTGAATTTATTCTTCATGTACCTCTTATGCATTAGGACCAGACCTTATAATAGAAATAAAGTACCTCCTGTTTCTTTGCATATAACTAGTAGTGTTAACAATATATACAACCACAAAGCAATTTAAGGTGTTCCTAACAAGTATAGTAACTGGAGTTTCTGATTGATGGCTTGGTTTTATTGGTACCATGTCTATACGCTGTCCAAAGGCATTGAGTGACTAGAATTTCTTCACCTAAGCACTAGGATACAGGCAACTTCAGTGTGGAGGAAATATAAGTCTAAATTTAGGTGAAAGTGAAACAAGTCCATTGACGCCACGAGTTACCAAAGTGCCAGATAGTCAGTAGTCGTATTAGGTTCTTGGGAAGATTTGAAGTTCCCGGGACTCTACGTAGTAAGTTCATCATTTGGCCTTAGCAAACCCAACCTGGTCATTTTCTCTGTCAAATACAGTATAATATTGGCCAATGAAGACATCTCCCAGTATCCAAAGGGGGCCAGCTGGAGGGGGTATATCCAGACCCATGAAGCCACTCACACAGATTGTATGGCTGCCTTGTGTCACCTGTTGGGATATAACAAGTATTAGGCAAACTGCACCACAACTCTAGCACCTTTGCAATGATAATCTGCCCCATTATTTTGCCACCAGGATCCCTAGGCACCAGGATCCAGATGCATTTCTTACCTCTACATCCCCTAAAGCAGAGATGGGGAACCTTCGGCCCTCCAGCTGTTGCAAAACTACAATTTTCATCATGCCATCATGCTAAAGCTTTGGCTGTCCATGCATGATGGGAATTGTAGTTTTGCAACAACTAGAGGGCCATAGATTCCCCATCCCTGCCCTAAAACTACACAACTGCATCTCTGTTTCCATGCCATTATGTAGTGTAACACGCAATTTACCTGTATATAACCTTAGCCCTGCTAACCTACCTTTAGTGTGTACTGTTCTCCTGTCAGGGTGTATTCTCGTCCTCCAAGCCTCAGGGAGATGATGGGTAATGAGGAGACCTTCTCACACTGTACCATAAACTGCAAAACAAATGGGACTTCCCGTAACATGTCGTTTTTTTTTAATTACTAAACTTTTTAAAGGAGTCTGCAGTTCTGCCAGACTTCACTGTTTTGCCGTGAACAGCCATTGTTTAACGCTACCTCTGGAATTAATGATCATGAAAGTTATATAGATCTGTAATTTACTTCTATTTAAAACTCTCAAATCTTCCCATACTCATTAGCTGCTGTATGCCCTGTAGGAAATATATATTTTTTTTCTCTCTCTGTCTAACACAGTGCTCTCTGCTGACATCTCTGGCCAAGACAGGAACTGTCCAGAGCAGTAGAAAATCCCTATAGAAAGCCTCTCCTGCTCTGGACAATTCCTGTCCAGAGATGTCAGCAGAGAGCACCGTGTCAGACTAAAAAGAAAACAACACTTCCTGCAGGACGTATAGTAGCTAATAAGTATGGGAAGTCTTGATATTTTTAAATGGAAGTAAATTACACATCTTTATGACTTTCTGAAACCAGTTGATTTGAAAGAAAATGATTTTTGATGGAGTACCCCTTTAATTCTTTATTTTTTAGCTCATCTTCCCCACTGCAGGATAAAACTGATGGGCTGTAGTTTATATTTACGAGTATAAACCATATTTATTTCTGATTCATTTTACTTGGATGTAGTAGCTGAAAACTTCCTTACCTCTCCTTGAGTCAATGGGATGGCTCCAATAGCTTTCTGCAGGGCTAACACTTCATCCTTTGGACCAGTGATGAGTGAGGTCCCAGTATCTACAATGGCTGCACACCCTCCTTTACATAGTGTGAGTTGATCACCAACACCCAACCTATATGGATCAGGTAAGACATATAGCTCTGGTAAACATTGCATTTGCTATAGACCATAGTCATTATAATATAAGGCCAAATAGTAGGGTTGTGGTTTCTACCATGGTTTCTCAAGAGCTTGAAGTATTACTGTAATTTAAAATAAAGTAGCATGTAGGCTACACTCCCACAATGTCCTTTCTTGGCCGTTTTACAGTCGTCATTTTTTAAGTTCATATAGCAGCTGTATTCTGCAAATTACGGACGTTATTTGCAGAACACGGCCATTATTCTACCTCAAATTGATGGCTCTCAAAAAAGATGGCTCCGGCCGCACGCTCATTTGTGGGCAGCGGTGAATTGGGATGCGAGTGCACACAGGTGCCCCAACATCCGAATTCTCCAGAAGTGAAGCTCATCCAGCCGGTACTGCAGTCATAGAAAGGCCGGTGTTATACAAAGTATGCACATGGCCATAAGCTGTAAACCTGCCCCGATCAGGCATTTCAGCAGAAAGCAGCTCTTTGCCTTCTGGAGATCTATCTTACTTTGCCACCTGCCGTTCAAAAAGAAAACTGCAACTAGTTTGTTCTTTTCGCTTTAGATAAAGCTGGGTTAACACTACATTTCTGCAATCCGTTTTTTGCAGAAAACGGATGGAAAAAACGGAGGCAACTGTGTGCATCCGTTTTTCCATTGACTTCCATTATAAAAAAAACCCGGATCCGTTTTTTTTGACAGACACAAAAACGTGGTTGAACACGTTTTTGTGTCCATCAAAAATAACCGATCCGTTTTGATCCATTTTTTTTTTTATAATGGAAGTCAATGGAATAATGGAGTCACACAGTTGCATCCGTTTTTTCCATCTGTTTTTCATCAGTTTTTTTTTTTGCAAAATAACGGATGAAAAAAACGGATTGCTGAAATGTAGTGTGAACCCAGCCTACTTAGATTTTGGATCTGCTCTTTTTTTTTTTTTTTTTTTTTTTTTTGCTGTACGAAAATGTTGCATGCAATCAATCTACTAGACTATAAAAATATAACTGTGGATTTTTAGAGATTAATAACATGGAATACAAAGAAGAAGTAAAGTAGCATTCTTCCTATTACTTACTGGTCCATGTGAATTTCCCAGTATGCTTTGCGGGTGACATTCACGTAATTAAAGTCTCCTGTGTAATACTTTGGGTCGGTGCCTCCCAGTAATAGCTCACCACCAGGCTGGGCATCTGGGTTTCTAGAAAATTAACATTATATCAAATAACATTAGTTTTTTGGTTCTGCACTGATATTCAGGACAAGAACCATCACTTCCACCCACAAGTAAGTAAGTAAGTCTGCCTGCCTATCTATCTATCTATCTATCTATCTATCTATCTATCTATCAGGGTCTGATTGTTCAGTGCAGGAGCAGTCACACAGTATTAGATAATACTGTTACTTTGCAATAGGGGCTGCACTTTAACCAATGTTGACCTTTTTTTATTTTTTTTACAAGGTAAGTGCTCACTTGAAAACTGTGCAGGGTCAGACTGGTCCACAAAATTCTAAGTGGGCCCACGACCTACCATACTAATGGGCCTTAAAAATCAACAGAAGGCATCCCTATTTGGAGCTGAAGCCAGTCACTTGCTAGGATCTACACCAAAAATAACATCTTATCTCTAGACTGTCTCTTGACTGTAAGTAATCTTCCCCATAAGGATAATGTTTTTACCTGTTCAGGTAGAAGGAGAAAATATTTTTCTCCAACAATTTCTGCTGCATCATGTTGTCGAAAACAGGCGGGACCCCATCTACAGAGATGCGAGGGTAAGCCATTCCCAAAATCCCATCAAACTTGGCTGCTATAAAAGTGACTCCAGGTTGCTTAATGGCTTCCCCAAAAAGTTGTCCTTTTACTGCTAGGTTGCCAATCTAAGAATAGTATAGTGGGAGAGAAGGATAACAGTGGATGAGAGCGGTCATCATATCATTGCTTCTGTTGGCAGCAACCATTGCTTTTAGTACATATCTCTTACACTGTTTAAAGCCTTGTTCACACAACATAAGTGAAGTATTAATCACGGCCGTTGTTGCCGATTTGCAACAACGGCCATGATTAATACTTAACTTACATTGTGCTGCAGCTAGAGGGAATTCCGTCCAGAGTGTATACACATAGGGGGACATGTATCAAGTGGTGCACAGCGCATTTTCTGGTGCAGAGAGCCTACTTGCGCATAAATTTAATCGCAAACATTAGTTTTGCAAATAATTCATTCGCAAGTGGCCTCTCTGCGCCACTTGCGCCAGCGGAGAGGGGGCATTCTGGGGGGTTTGGCAGCACTCAGAGGGGGTGTGGCTTCTGCGTGCGCCACATTTATTATTTTTTAGGTGTAAAAATGCTAGTGAAACCTACGCCAGCCCTGAGCTGGTGTAGGTTTCACCTTGTTTGCACAGTCGGGCTCCGTGTACATAGGATTTATGTAGAGGCAGTGCGCCTCTACATAAATCCTCAGAGCTCCGGAGCTGCGGAGACATTTGTAAGCTCGGCATAAAAAACACCGGACTTCATAAATGTCTCCCATAGTATACACCCCAGCCGGATCTCCGGCCGCACGCTCCATTGTGTGCCGCAGTAAATTGAAATGCAGGTGCATACAGATGCGCCTGCATCCCAATTCATCAGAAATTAAGATCATCTGGCTGGTACTGCAGTACCGGCCGGGATGATCTTCTCAAACACCAGCCTTTCTGTGATCCGTCCAGGTCACAGAATGGCCGGTGTTTTACAGAGTGTGAACATGGCCTAAGCCTAGATATGACTGTGAACTGAATGACTAACCATACCAACTCACACAATCCTGATGCTAGACAACGCTTTGGTGGTACGGTATGTCTTGTTGGACATACACAGTGTGTACACAGCCTATGAGTACTATTACACGGGCTGATTACGGCCCGATCAGCGCTCGTTTACTGGACCTATTAAACGGCCCGATAATAGGGCAGCAAGGGCTGCATGGACTGCATGGACATTGTTAGTAATGTCCATGCAGCCCTTGCCCAAACACCTGACACCTTACCTCTCCCTGCTCTCCCTTACCTCCCCCTGTAAGGTCTCAGGTGTTTGGGGAATTGTCAGTCGTCGATGATTTTAGGTCCAAACCTAAACCAACGATCAGCTGATCGTTGTCATCAGCTGATCGTTGTTTTTTTTACACAGAGTGATAATCGGCCAAATCGGCCCTTACTCACATATGTTAAACAATGTATTTTACCTTGAAGAACCATTCTATTCATTAGATATTTAACTGCAACATATAAGGTATATCTAAATACTATTAATAAGTTATACTGATACATACCATGGTGTGTCTGCAACATAATCTTTAATAGTCTGCTTTTGACTATGCTTGGTCTGCTTTAAGATGGTATACAATTTATTTGAAGGATCCCTCAAATAAAACATATACCAATGTAAAGGAGACATGCAGACTAAGTTTGGTCACCATATACCCATGGTATACAGCCAAAGCTTGATGTCAATTGTTCATGAGTTCTAGACTGTATTCCAACTACAGAGCACCTATACACACTACTCCCAGCTCTGCTGAGATCTGGCACTGTATATTCTGGGGGGCTATTTACAGCAATATCAGATGGGGCTTATACATATCATTACTGTACCACAGCAGGTCTGGACACCCTAAAAAAAACTCTGTCACTCAGTAACTATTAGTTAAAAAAATAATAATAAAACAAATTATATTTTCTTAACATTGCACCCTTATAAATAAGTGAACGGAGCTGGGGAAAGAAATGCGCTACTGCTTACTTTTCCTAGCTCATTCTCCTGATGAGCCCATTTGAGTTAATACTAGACACAGCCCATAAACAACAAGGGTAAGTTCAACTACTCCTGCATTCTGCATTGCCAGTGTGAACTACATTGTGTATTCCATCAAAAACAATGGACAGCAGCCATCTCCAGTGGTGTAGCTATAGGGTCAAAGAGGCTGCAATTGAAAACCGGGCCCCTCTCACCAAGTTAAAGGAGAAGTCCTGCAAAAGTTTTTAATAAAGTATTGTATTGCCCACTTACTACTGCATCAAGGCTTCACTTCCTGGATAAAATGGTGATGTCACGACCCGACTCCCAGAGCTGTGTGGGCTGTGGCTGCTGGAGAGGATGATGGCAGAGGGATGCTCAGTATCCCTCGAGTGTCCCTCAGTGTCCCCCTGCCATCATCCTCTCCAGCAGCCACAGCCCCCACAGCTCTGGGAGTCGGGTCGTGACATCACCATTTTATCCAGGGAGTAAAGCTTTGATGCAGTAGTAAGTGCAGGGAAAAAAGCATTTTAAGAGCATTTCCCGTAATAAGTGTATATTGGTGATTTGAATAACTTTTGGGGGGCAATACAATACTTTAATAAAAAATTTTGCCGGACTTCTCCTTTAAGACTAGTGAGAAATTAAACATGCCCCAATATACATTTACATTTTGCCTCAGTTTAGATGTTGCTTGTTGAAGTTTGTTGTGTCACTATTCAGACTGCTAATAAAGATTCTCCGGAATTGTTATTCGATGGGGAATGCGAGTATTTAGTAAATCCTGCAGGTCAAAGTGTTTAGGATAAGCTAGGATTATGCCCTGTGAATAAAATTAGGAAGGACTTTTTTTGTATTATTTTTGTTATTTTCAGTGTTGTTAAATCATTGTTGTATTACCCTGTAAGCTTTGGTGGATATTACATTAAAGGTTCTTTAACACGGGCAAATTACTGTGCAAAAAATTGTGAAATTGTTTTATTTAAGCGATAATCTTCTGGTGTAAGCGCAACAATGATCAAACTACGAACAAAAATTTGTTCATATATCGCTTATCGCTCATCTTTTGAGCTGACATCAAAGTCATCGCGTTCCCAAGTCTTTCAGTGTAAACACTCGTCATACACCGTATATAGATATGAATGCAATTACGAATATAAAGACTATATATAAATGCAATTATGATCGCATGTATTACCTTTGATAGTGGTTTATCATTTAAAAGAAAAAATCATCACTTGGTCATCATTTCACAAGCGAATAAGCAATTTATCTGTATGTGTAAAGGACCCTAAGAGCTAGGTATATACACGCCTGTATATTTTCATAATCACACATAACCACACACACTGCTATGAAGCTTACCGTTACAGTGTCGCTACTCAGGTACCCAGACAGACTGCCACTGCCATACTGGATGGAGAATTCTGTACCATTCTTTACAAAGGTAGAGGATTTGGATGAATCGTACTTGTGGTGCAGCACTGAAAGGGAAAAGACAATTTAGATACAGATACAAACATAGTCGTTGACTATATATAACTATAAATAAGCAAATATCCCGATAATTGTTTCAGCTCTATTAGATCTGATTTGGAATTAAAAGTGCCAGTACAGATGCAGGGACACCTGTGAAAGGTAGGTGTCCCTGGTCCTGTAGAGTACGCTAGGTGACTTTGGTGAATCTCTGTTTGTCAGAAAGGTCACATGACAATTAGGGCCCTATTCCACCGGAAGATTATCGTTCTGATTATCGTTAAATCGTTCGAATCTAAACGATAATCGTTCGGTTGAAATGCAGTTAACGATTAACGACCGAACGAGGAATCGTTGATCGCTTTATAAGACCTGAACCTATTTTTATCGTTGCTCGTTCGCAAAACGTTCGCAAATCGTTTGCATTGAATAAGACATCGTTCGGTCGTTCGCAATAGATACGAACGCAATAGGGAATAAATAGCGAAGAAAAACAATCGCAATTACGATCATAAGTAACGATTATCGTTCCATGGAAATGAGTGAACATTTTCAGGTCTTTCGCAATAGCGGTCGTTTGAGATCGTAAATCGTTAACGATTCTGCAAACGATAATCGTCCAGTGGAATAGGGCAGTAAATAGTACCTGGCAGTAAATCTTTAATTTCTCTGCAGCACCATTAGAGGGGAAGTTAAAGGTACTCCAACCCACCCTAAAGCCATCTGTAAGTGGAAAAAGGTGCTGATTCCAAATCTGTAACTTGCATCTTTCTACTCCTTTGTATTTCACCATTGTAAGCCTACAAACTGGGCATGTTGATGCATAGAGAGGACTACTTAGGCTAAGAATATAATGGAGATGGTTACTTAAGACTCCTTCATTTGTAACGCAAGAACATAGAAAGATAAAAATTGCAGATATAGAATCAGTGTTGTATACTCTACGTATGTAAAATCTACTGAGAACTTTAGTTTAGTGGTTGTTTGGGAGGTAAGAGTCCCTTTAAGTACTGCACAGTGCCCATTCAAATCAGTCTGTGTCAGGGTATATACACACTACGGAAAAGAGGCAGAATTTCTAGCGGATTCCGCATCAGAATGCATGCGGAATTCGCTCGAAATTCCACCTGTAAAATATGAACATTGGTCCTTTCCATGGGTTTTAATTGCCTTTCCACTCATTCTTGCACATGGCGGAATTGACAGAGAAAAAAATCAAATCATCAATCTGCGTTCTGCCAAAATTATTGACATTTCAATAAGTCAATGAGGCTTGAATTCTGCTTGAAATTCCGCTTGCATTCTGCTCAAATTCTGCTTAAAGGACAAGTGCCATGAAAAACTTTTTCCCAGTAATTGAAGCACATTACAAAGTTATATAACTCTGTAATATGCTTCAATCACCTATCTGCCTCCCTTCCCTGTCTTTTCCCCCCTCCACCCCCCACCAGGAAGTGTCCTGACTCACACAGACCTGATTACTGTCGTCACCGTCACCAAGCTCTTCTCTCAGCTCCTTCTCCTGTTACACCAGCCTCCCCCCTCCTCTGCCTTGTCAGATGACAGGCTTGCTCAGCTCCCATTGGCTGAACAACTGCAAGCCATCACTTGTCACATGTCACTTGCTTATCTTCCCTCAGACTGACTCCGGCACATAGGCAGCTCCCCCTCCCCTCATACCCTCTCTCCCCCTCCCCTCATACCCTCTCTCCTGCTGCCGTGGACTCAGTGAAGGAGTCATGTCACTAGAGAAGATAAGCTGACCAAGCTGAGTCACCTGACAAGGCAGGGGAGGGGGGAGGCTAGTGTAACAGGAGAAGGAGCTGAGAGAAGAGCTTGGTGACGGTGACGACAGTAATCAGGTCTGTGTAAGTCAGGACACTTCCTGGTGGGGGGTGGAGGGGGGAAAAGACAGGGAAGGGAGGCAGATAGGTGATTGAAGCATATTACACAGTTATATAACTTTGTAATGTGCTTCAATTACTGTGAAAAAGTTTTTCATGGCACTTGTCCTTTAAATTCGGCTCCTTTGCTGCCAGAGCTGAAAAGGTGAGGAATTTCAAGCAGAAAACTTTCTGCTTCAATTCCTTGCCAAATCCGCGCCTATTCCTCCGCGTGCACATACCCTAATGCTGAACAGGACAGGTCCTCCAGTGTGGGAGCTGCTCTTTGTGATTACTCTTAATTACAAGTAACTCATATAAGAACTGTACCTAACTCTTTAGGGTAGCGTCACACGAACCAGATCCGGAGCGGATTTCACAATGCGAGTTTGCAGCAACTTAAATTCTGCTGCCCCTTTACCCCCCCGCATACTGCCGCCCACATTACTTTATATACAGACTGTTCCATATACAAAGAAATTCTGATAATTCAGGACGTCTGATGTGATACAGAACCTCTATAAAACATGGAATTCCACACTTGCTTCTCCATCTTGGCCTTACTTGGCACATTTGCCATTCTTAAGCCTAGTTGTCACCCATTACATAATAAAGACATCATTTCTAATGTTACTGGGATATAAAGTACTTACAGCAAGCGATGTCCAGAAGGGAGCAGTGGATGGAGGGCACCCAGAGATTAGAGGAGCCTGTGTCAAACACCACTGTAAATAACTGTGGAGGAGTTCCGATACCGATCTCTCCATAGTACTGAGCCTGGAGGAGGTGAGGGAATAGGTGAACCATAATTGTCACAGCCATATATTACATAATTATTAAGTGGCTATATACTATGTGTAACTTTGTCCACTATGTGGTAGTTATTGTATGTTTTAGAACCTGTGGTTCTCTAGTTGTTGCAAACCCACTGCGCCTGTCAGTGTATGATGGGAGATGTAGTTTTACAACAACTGGAGTACCAGGGAAGCGAAGAACACTATTTTAGACAAATCTAACACCATATCTTTTCTACAACTTACATCCAAGTAGTTCTTCAGTGTCTCTGGTGTGGGGCCTCCATTAGGTGGAAATCCAGGGTAATACTTCTTGTAGCCTTCACTTCCTATTATTTTGTCCACCTCCCCAACAGCTTCAGATAAAGTCCGGCGGACGGACGTGAACTTTGTTAATGGTATCCTGGGTTGAGATACGAAGATTAATTTAGATGACAGACTGTGATACATCAGCATTATGGTATGGTCGTCCTGAGAGTAGATTAGTGATTACACATATAAGAATAATATGGTTGCACAGTAAAATGTATACAATGTAAAACCTGGTAATGGTTATGGGTTATGGCATTTTAAGTGTAAACTAGGAGCACATAGGATAACTGATATGTATACTAGTCATGCAGTCCTTGTTTTTGTAAGCTGAAATGATATTACAGTGTCTCATTGGGGCTGCTCACAGTCATAGCGGCCGAGATCAATACAACCAACATCAATGATGGATGAGATTGCTTCAATTTTCTTGTGTAATTTTTCTCGGGTCCCTTTAAGATGTCTAGCAAATGAACTAGAATCCAAACATTGGTATCATGTATGCATGAAAAGATGACCTTATATCTATATCTAAATGTATATGAACTATGTTTTATAGTCTGCCTGTCTATCTACTTTTCTTTACCTTGGTGTGATCTAACATCCTGGTTATACAGCCCAAGTTACATGTTTATTAATATACTAAAGCTATATTAATGCTTTAGTATATTTTCTATAACATATTTACTTTCCAGTTTAAAAAGCAAAACTGTTCCCGATGCACCTGGGACCCTGTCACAAAGCTGCTGTTGATGGATCCGCCATTATTATTCTAAAAGTACAATTTTGTAATGGTTTGGTCAGTGTGGCTCAATAAAGTAGGCCAAATACTATAGAAAAAAACACAGTTCATTATGTATAGGGTCAGTCTGACTGTCCATTGAGGTAGAGGTGAGAATTGAGCAGATAGATGGATTAACTCTTTGAGGGGCATTTTTTAACACCAGCGTTAAGAAAGTCTTAAGTAAAGCCGCACCCCCAATTACAGAAGTCTGTACCGGCTGCATAGCACATGTAGATTTTTGCCATGGTTTACGCCTTTTTTCAGGCATAAACTTTTTCCAATTATAAATTACGGACGCACGGAGGCCCTGGCTTAGTGCCATCCCATCTGATTATTAAGTGAGCATGGCTTACATTTGTCATACACCACGAAGGAGACAAAATTGGTTCCTTTTCCGTGATATACGCCATATTTGATAAGTTTCTGTGGGTAATAAGTGCCTCAAGATAAGTCTAGTAGTGGCTTATATCCTTTTCCTTATACCAGTAAATATACAAACTCTGCTGATATGAGCATGTATACGTATGTGGGTGCAATGAGGGACCTCAGGTGTATGTCCAACTTGACGCCCTAATAGCAAGTAAAAAAAATAAACAGAAAAAAACAAGAAAACTAAGGTATATTACAAATATTAAAGATTTTGAAGTAGGCTCCTATAGCAAAAATGCCTTCTCACAGAATAATATATATATATATATATATATATATATATATATATATATATATATATGAATTTAACACGTGTTGGATCAAATCCATATTTTTGTCTGTTACTCTATAAGAAGTAGTATTTTAGTAATGTAGATACGCTTTACATAAGAAATAGATAAGTAAAAATTTACGCTATTGGTTGTACTGCTACCTCTATACACTCTAAGACCAGGTTCACACTATGTAAAAATAACGACCGTATTTCATAACAGTGGCTTTAGTCTTGAAAACAACAGCCGTTATTTGTGAAATAGATCTTTTCCATTGTGTATTAATTTTAGGGCATCTGAGTGGGATCTCAGCTAGTGTATAATTTATGTTCCATTCTGTGAATGGATATATCTGTTATTGTCTTTGAATGAAAACTATACCAGTCCATATGTATTTACCCGTCAGTACACTGACGGGTAAATAAATGCCTGCAGCGACAGAAACAAGATCATAGATTGAGCACTAGGTGTGAACAGACGCTTTGTACTTTTTCGCAGTTCAGACAGTATTTGCAAATGGTCAGAAGTTCCTCCAGATAATAATAATAATAATAATAATAATAATAATAATAATAATAATACATAATAACAATTATAAACATAAAATAAAATACCACAGATAGACCATATACAGAATACAATGTTTTATATTATTACAATGTATCGTAAACAAGGTGTAAACATAATCTGTACATACGTTTCCTCTCCCCAGCTGAGAAATATAATGCAATAGTATGAAATACAAGATATATATAATATAATATATATATATATATATATATATATATATATATATATCTCAATCATTGATAGATAGCATATGTTTGGGTACTGTTACAATATGTTACAATGTATACACTCACATACATAAAGAATAACCATGCCTATGTAATCTCTAACCTGATGAGCCCTGATCCATGCTGGGCCAAGGCGCAGAGCAGCAGAGCCCACACCACTGAGACCTCCATGCTGACAGGGTGTGCTGTCCCCCTTGTTCTGTATATATACTTATGTCTGCTGTGTTTCTTCTGTTGTCAGCAATGACCCAGCAGTCTCAGTCATCTCATGAGATGTGTCAGCTGACCCATGAGTCATGTGACCAGGAGGAGGGGGGCACAAGGCTGCTAAGCCTCCTTGTACTGTGGTGTTCCCTCAGCAGAGCACTCTCTATGCCAGTGTTATTCTCTCCAGAATAACTCTTTAATCACTGTTCTTCCAAATGTCTTCTTACCCGTTTGCATTGACTCTCACAACATACACCATCCATTCATTTAGTAGGTGCAACATTTATAGTGAGACAATTGTCATTGTGACATTATAGAATATTGCCTGTAATATGAAGTGAATCAAGGTATTATTACCGCACCCTCCCTAACTCATACCTGCAGGATACAGATAGAGAACAATGCTCCACTGACAACAATGCAACTATTCCTGCCGCTTTCTCAATCAGATTTCTTAGAATTTTTAAAGGGCAGAAATAGGTGGGGATATTATATTGTGCCAAAATGATGTTATTGGAGTCTTTCTTTTCTGCTAAGGAGATACAAGGGTCACCAGGGCTTGTCAGAGGGAAAAGTTTTGGATCCCCTATCCAAAAATATAAAGAGATGATTCTTAATAGAGTAGATCATATGCTTGCCCATTATATACGCTGGCCGCACTATGTCAGAGATTTCATAATTCGTAGAAAAATTCAGAATTCTGATTAATGGTAAATGATGATGACTTAAAGAGGTATTCCACTCAAACATAACGTTTGATAAGTTGTTGCCCATGGTGAGACTAACAATTCCTTCCATATTTGTTATTATCTGAGTCTCGTTCCCCCCAGTTTTGAGCTGCTGCTTTCTGCTTAAGGGTAGCTTCACATGTACTGTATTGCAGCAGATCTGATTTGATCTAAATAACTGAACACAACATCAAATACGCACCATTAAATCTGCTGCACCCTAAAACACTAAAATCTGTGTGTGAGCTTTTCTCTCCGGCTCCCCCTCCTCCCCTCCCTTCTGAGACAGCTGATGTAAACAAGTCCCTGGCTGGCTTTATCTGCATCATTGTAGCTTCTTTGTAATGCTGGGAGAATTAATCACAGAATAATAATAATCCTTCTGGCATTACAAAGAAGTTACAATGGTGCAGATAAAGCCAGCCAGAGACTTGTTTACATTAGCTGTCTCAGAAGGGAGGGGGAGGAGGGGGAGAGACGGAGAGAAAAGCTCACACACAGATTTTTGTGTTTTCAGCAAAAAGAAGCAGCTCCTAACTGGGGGAAGTAGACTGAATAGATTATAAGTATTGAAGAAATTGTTAGTCTCACCATGGGCAGCAACATATCAAAAGTTATGTTTGAGTGGAATACCCCTTTAAGTCGCTACTGCACCACAGATAGTCTATGCTCTATTCCCCTACATTTAACAGGCACAAGAAGTAACAGGAGACACTATGTACTATGGAAGATATGTCACAGTTAGTTCTATAATGTCATCTTCTGCCTTTGGGCAATGCTTGGTGGGCATACAATACAAGGGTCTTCATCCATGGGTTCTTCAAGCACTAAACACAAGGATCTCCATAATGTGTATATAAGTACTGAATATAATCTACTCCACTGTATAAACTCTCCAGTCACACATGGAGCTGTTGTTTAGTTAAAGGGAAAACCCAGCTCTCTGATAACTATGACTCTAATACTAGATGGTAGTATTACATTGAACATATACATTGAACCAACCATAGTTATATAAGCAATCCAGATATTTTCATGGTGTTTTGCGGCTATATCCATTGCTCGGCAGCGCTTCTCTTGTTTATGAGCAGTGTTGCCTTGTGTTACTTTCCCATGAGATGTCACATTATTCCCTTCCTCCCATAATGAGTGGCTCGAGTCATTTATATACAGATTCTGGAAACAAACAATGAGTATAAATGGTCATTTGGTATACACTATTAGTGGCATGACTATTATATACTGTGAATTGTGGATGTAAACAGTGACATTTCTAAAAATTCAGATGCATCTATGAGGTAAGGGGTTATATCACTAACAAAAATGCAAAGCTAGAAACCACTGTAGTGGCCCACTATATGGATTCCTGGTGTGTCATCTGAGTTGCTGGACATGCAACTCCAGCTCTTTATTGGTTTTGCAGAGTATTTTTAGATTATTAGAATGTTTTTCTCTTCTTATGTCTATACAAGAGGCAATGCATGTTGTATCTTATATATCCTGGCAACATCTAGTGAAATGTCGGGGCAAACATAAAAGCTATTATACTGTGTAATGCACTGATATATGATCTAACACCCATTCAGCCAAACTTAGTTTTAAAGTGTACCTGTCGTTACAACCTACAAAATCTCAGGCCTCATTCACACGTTTAGGGCTTTTTTTGGGCTGCAAAATCTCATCCGTATTTGCATCCGTTTCCGTATTTGCTTGCGTAAAAAGTGAATAGTAATAGTTTGCATACATTTGGTCCGTGTTTTTTATGGCTGTCACAGAGGTGACATCCATGACGTCCGTAAAAAATACAGATCCCATAGAATTCTATTGGTAATCTGTACTGCAATCACAATCCGCACTAGGACATGTCCTTTTTTTTTTTACAGAATGATTATGGATCAAAATTAACACGGCTGTGTGAATAGCCCAATAGAAATCAATGTGCTCTAAGTAGAAACTATGTAGACAGAAACACGGCACCTCCAAAGAATTTTTTTGCTCGTGAAAGAATTTTTTTATTCAAATGAAAAAAATTAAAGTGTCACAATCCGACCAGATCAAGGTACAGGAAGAACATGCAAGAAGGCAACGATACTGGCGACGTTTCGATCGTGCATCCGACCTTCCTCAAGCCAATGTAGCCATACTATGAAGAAAAAATACAGCAATAAGTATACAGATCAGCTGAGTGAATATATACATAAATCACGCAGCAGTGACGCGCCGGCGCCCCAGTGACGCCGGCGCGATGCACAATGCCACGCTAGAACAAGGTTGTGTCTATGTGTCCATGGTAACCAGAAAAAAACGTAGAACCGTGATTACAGATCCGCAATTACGGACAACTTTACGGGACGTGTGAATAAGGCCTAAATCAACAGTAGATGTCATATAAGGAAAATTTGCAATATACATTCTTTTTTTCTTTTTTTTTAGTTATTGGGGAAACACGGCACTTCTTGTTTTCTGTTGTTTTTTTTTTTAAAGAGTCTAAAAACAGGAAGTCCCGTGTTTCCCAGGTTATCTGAGCGCTGTGATTGATGGACACATTGAGCTGTGACTCTCTGTACAGGCCGGAATTCCTGTGTTTAGTTAAATTTTTTTTAAACCAGCACAAGACTAAAGTTTCGGGAGACTGGACCTGGATTTCTGGTAAGTATAGCTTTGTTTTACAGCATAAAAAAAAGCAATTAAAAAACTAACTTGCCTTATATCACATCTACTGTTGATATAGATTTTGGAAGTTATAATGACAGGTACACTTTAAGCTGATTATGGTGTGTGTATAGCTGTGGAGGGGGGAACGCAATCTGCCAGCCTTAGTAGAGTACCAAATAAGCTCTCCTGGCTCTGGCTATCATCCCCAACTTACATGGCACTGCCGTATTTAACTGGTATGAACTTTAAGTCAGATATGGTTTTAGCCAAAGTGATGAGTCATTTGACTCGATTACTTCATTCAGAACACTTCTCCTTTCAGGATCCTGATTTTGGAAAAGGAAATTGAGTAATTTGGTGATTGAAATCCATTCACGTGCACTGAGGTTGTTTCGCCTTATCACAAGGGGATACGAACTGCAGATGTAGCGCCATCTGCAGTTATCTACATGGGTGAACTAACAGTTAATTTAGGCATCTAAAAGTTGTATTGGTTCCCTTCATTGTTTTTTATTTTTTGTTGTAACAATTGAGCTTTCAATAGATCCGTGCCGCTTGGAAGGAGGTTACTTTACATACCATATTGTGTTCCTGACTTATATAGCATCATAGGAGACATTTGACTAAATTGTATGTTATGTAGACACAAAAGGGAACTTGTGTTATATTATTTTACTATATTGTATACATAGTATTCCATTTCAGAAAATACCATTAAAATATTTTAAAAATAGTTTGTCAATCTCAGTATTTTAGCAAGCAGACTGCTGTTGACTTCAATGGACCACCCAAACGATCTAAGGCTCCGTTCACATGGAGCAAAACTGTCGGAATTCTGCAGCGGAATTCTCCGGAGCGGAATCCCGCCAACCTCTGTGTCATAATGGGAGTCTATGGGAGGCTCGCGCGCCTCCTCATTCCGCGGTGAAGAATTCTGCCAGTTTTGCTCCATGTGAACGGAACCTAAGGATTGTCAGTTGGCCCCTTTTGCTGCTCCCTGCTGCTTGTGATAGCACAGGCAGCGAGCGGGGACTGAGGGGAAAGAGAGTGCTGAGCTGACAAGTTGGTGCTCGCTTCCTCCTGAACATTGGGCCATGTAATATAGCCTAAGGCTGGGTTCACACACAGTATATTTCATCCAAAACCAGGAGTGAATTGAAAACACAGAAAGGCTCTGTTCACACACTGTTGAAATTAAATGGATGGCGGCAATTTAATGGCAAATATTTGCTGTTATTTAAAAACAATAATAAATAAATAAAAAAATAATGGCAGTTATTTACCGTTATATGGCGGCCATCCACTCAATTTCAACATTGTGTGAACAAGGCCTTTCTGTGTTTTCAATTCACTCCTGGTTGAGGTTGCAAAATACTGACTAAATACTGACTGAAATATATTGTGTGTGAACCCAACCTTAAAGTGTCACTGCCGTCATAGCTTTCAGAATCTAAGGTGCAGTCCGGAACTTGAGTCAAAGTTAAAGTGACGTTATAATTTTCAAAATCTAAATCAACAGGACAGGTTTGTTTTAGTTATTTATTTATTTTTTTAGTTCTCATGCTTTATAACAAAGCTATACTTTTCTGAAATCCAGGTGCAATCTCCTGAGAGCAGCTTTTAAGCTGATTGAAAAAAAGAGACTAAGGCCTTATTCACACGTTCAGTAATATTTTCTAGTCCTGAAACATCCCGCTAAAAATTAGGGATTGGACATCCGTACTACATCCGTATTGCATCCGTATTTCTGTAAATCCGTTTTTACTACTGACTGCTTTATACAAGTTAATAAAGTTGAGTAGGTTAAAAAAAAATAGCACCAGTTTGCCCAATCCCTAAAATAAGTCACATGATCGCTTGTCAGCCTGTGGTTGCTTAGAAACAGAACCTTGTGACCTATGAATCATCCGTATTCTTTTACGGAAATACAGATGCCAAACATGTTGCAATCCGTAAACAATTGATTTCAATGAGAGGATCCGTAAAAAAATCAGTTATGCTCAGCCAATCGCGGCTGAGCAGCTGATGATGCGGCAGAGGGGGGCCGGCATGAGGGACGAATGGAGCTGTTCGGCTGGCTTCCCGAAGACTGTCATTGTCCCAAGATGGCGGCCGGGGGTCGACATGAGATGCGGTGAGTATAATGCACCACACTTCCGGGTCTAGCGTGGGTGGGGGGAAACAAGGGGAAAGTGGCCATTCACATACATAACATACATTACAAAGTTGTATAACTTTGTAATGTCTGTTATTTTGTGAATAGTTGTTTAGCGCCGCACTACCTTTGTTACAGCTTGATTAAAAAAAAACTAAAAAACTAAAGCAAACTTGCCCTGTTAATTTAGATTTTGAAAATTATTAAGACAACGTCACTTTAAAGTGAACCAATCAGCACGATTGTGCCGATATGATTCCCAGCAGCACAGTATAGATCCACTTGCGGAGCATACCAGCTGCAGCAATATGTTTACAAAGGGGAAAGGATGTTTTTCTTTCTGAAAATCTTTTTCTTTCAAATCAACTGGTGTCAGAAAGTTATGTAGATTTGTAATTTACTTCTATTTAAAAAGCTCAAGTCTTCCCATACTTATCAGCTGTTGAATGTCCTGCAGGAAAGTGTGTATATTTTCAGTCTGAGACAGTGCTCTCTGCTGTCACCTCGGTCCAAAATAAGAATTATCCAGAGCAGGAGAGGTTTCCTATGGGGATTTGTTGCTGCTCTGGGCAGTTCCTGTCTGGAATAGAGATGTCAGCAGAGAGCACTGTGTCAGACTGAAAAGAATACACCATTTCCTGCAGGACAAACAGCAGCTGATAAGTATAAGAAGACTTGAGATTTTTAAACAGAAGTAAATTACAAATCTATATAACTTTCTGAAACCAGTTGATTTGAAAGAAAAAGATTCACTGGACAAACCCTTTAAGATACAAATATGAAAGCTTTGGATCTTGGCGTGTGAAAACACAGGGGAAGATTTATTAAGACTGGAGTATTTGTATGCCGGTCTTAAATAAAGCCTGCCCAATTTACCTTCCCAGATTTGCTAAGAGGCAAATACCTCCTAGTACACATATCAGGGCCTGTGCCCCAAGCAGGAAACCACCTCGAAATGGTTGTAGCCCACGTTCCTGCAGCTACTTCCCTAACCTTTCTTCCTGCCCCGATGTGATGCCTATGTACTGAAGATTCCACAATAAAAAACATATTTTTGGTCGGTGAATTGTGAATTTCTGCCTGCTGCATCAGCACCTCTGGATGTATGTGTATGTGGATGTATGTATATAAATGTAGTAATTGCTGGACCCACTAAGGATAGTGCCAACATCCTGTTCTCTGTGACTTGTGCAATATAAATGACTGTGATCATACTGACCAAAGAGAATACATTTATATTATTTACACTGCATAGTGACTAAGATACATTTAGTATTAAAAGAAAATAAGAAAAAAAAATTGCACTTTTTCAATTACTCCTCCCAAAATGGTTGATTATAAATTACATGAATTCCAAAATGGTTCCATTAAAAAATAAAACTTGTCCCGCAAACAAACAAGCCCTCTTATGATTATATTTAGGGGAAAATAAAGAACTTATGGCTCTTGGAATTGCTTGAACATTAAGGTCTACAATAGGCTGGTCATTAAGGGGTTAAGGGTAGACAAATCTGTATATATTATATAGACTCTGTTTTTTTTTTGTTTTTATTTAAAGGGGTTATCCAGCGTTAGGAAAACATGACAACTTTCTTCCAGAGACAGCACCACTCTTGTTTCCAGTTCAGCTGGGGTTTGAAATTGAAGGGGTACCCTGGCCCGGACGTATTTTTCAGATATGGCCAGGGAAGGGGTGATTATGGATCTCGTTCGGCAGCTCAGCCCCACCCAAACTGGAGACAAGAATTATGCTGTCTCTGGAAGAAAGTGACCATTGTTTTTGTAGCGCTGGATGGGGTTAATTACTAGTAACTTGGGAGATGGGGTTATCTAACTACTTATTGTTTTACCCCTTTAACCTTTATCGTTTCTAAATCCAAAAGATGTGCAAACTACACAGTTTAATGCAGAGACAAGTCACAATGTACAGTAGAGTTGCAAAACAGGAACAGTGCTGAGTTGCAACACAGGAAGAATCTGGGTTTTTAGCTCAGGATGTTCAGGTAAAAGTTCAGACTCAGATATAAGTTCCATAATGTCTCTCTCTAGATAGATAGATATAATATAGACACACTTACTATTAATATATAGCAATAAACATAGTTAAACATAAGTAAAAAAATTAATAATAATCTGGCATCATTCACAGAGCTGCAGAATTCTCACTTAGTTTTTATATCCTGGGCAATGGTTGTGGATCTGCCATGTTACCAAAGAGTTTGGCTTTGGGCCATGCACAGGAATGGAGTCCAGGCACCCTTTATCCCACTCCAGAATGTGTAAGCTAGACTTTTGCTGCTAGAGGGTACTAGTGTGAGTAGCGGATAACCCAGCAGATTAGGAGACAACAGCGCCTGGCGCCTAAGGGGCCATTTACACAGAAAGATTATCTGACAGATTATCTGCCAAAGATTTAAAGGACAACTCCGGCGGGACCCCCCCCCCCAAATAAAAAAACAGACACACACAGACACCATACTCACCATCCCTCCGGTGACGATCGCCACTCCATTCGCCCGCTGTCTGCCTCACCGTCACCTGCGTCCGCCGTCCAGCGATGTCTCTTGCTTCCGGGTCCATGAGAGAGAAAAGGCTGCCAGTGCACTTGCGCACCGGCAGCCTTCTCATTGGCTGAAGCGCATCACATGGCTTCCAGCAAGCTCAGCCAATCAGGGCTGAGCAAGCTGGAAGCCATGTGATGCGCTCCAGCCAATAAAAAAGGCTGCTGGTGCGCATGTGCACCAGCAGCCTTTTCTCTCCCATTCACTCTCAATGAAGATGCCGAAGAGGAAGAAGACCCGGACCGCCCCCCAGCTCTGACGTCACTCGACACCAGAGAAGAGGACCGTGACGACCGTAATAGGTAATGTATACATTCTTTAACTTCCGGGGTTGGGGGTCGGGGGTCCGAAAGTGGGAGAAGGGGGCCAGACCGGGTATTTAACCACATTACAAAGTTATATTACTTTGTAATGTGTGTTAAATAAGCCAAAAAAAAATTTCGCCGGAGTTGTCCTTTAACCCCTTAACCCCTTCGTGCTGCAGCTAGTTTGGGCCTTAATGACCAGGCTAATTTTTCAAAATCTGACCTGTCTCACTTTATGCTCTTATAGCTCAGTGATGCTTTAACGTATGCTAGCGATTCTGAGATTGTTTTTTCGTGACATATGGCACTTTATGTTAGTGGCAAAATTTGGTCACTATTTTGTGTGTTTTTTGTGAAAAACATCAAAATATCATGAAAAATTGAAAAAATTTGCATTTTATGAACTTTGAAATTCTCTGCTTCTAAAAAAAGAAAGTCGTAGCACATAAATTAGTTACTAAGTCACATTACCAATATGTCTTCTTTATTCTGGCATAATTTGGGAAACATATTTTACTTTTTTAGGGTGTTCTGGGGCTTAGAAATGTATCAGCAAATTATCACATTTTCGTGAAACTGATTTTTTTAGGGACCAGTTCTTTTTTTAAATGGATTTAGAAGTCTGGTATCCTGAAAACCCCCATAAGTGACCCCATTTTGGAAACTACACACCTTAAAGAATTAATCTAGGGGTATAATGAGCATTTTAACCCTACAGGGGCTGGAGGAAAGTATTCACAATTAGGCAGTAAAAAAATTGAAAATTTTAATTTTCCAATAATATATACGTTTAGATTAAAGTTTCTCATTTTCAAAAGGAATATGAGACAAAAAGCACGCCAAAATTTGTAATGCAGGTTCTCTTGAGTACAACGGTACCCCATATGTGGGCGTAAACCACTGTATGGGCACACAGCAGGGCTCAGAAGGAAGGGAGCGCCAATTAGCTTTTCCAATGCAAATTTTGCTGAAGAAGTTTCTGAGCGCCAGGTGCGTTTGCAGTGCCCCTGTAGTGTCAGAAGAGAGAAAACCCCCCATAAGTCACCCCATTTTGGAAAGTACACCCCTCAAAGAATTCATCTTGGTGTGTGGTGACCATTTTGACCCCACAGGTATTACAGGAAAGTATTCAAAAGAAGACAGTAAAAATGAAAAACTCGAATTCTTCCAATAATATGTTCGTTTAGTTTGAAATTTCTCAATTTCACGAGGAACAAGAGGAAAAAAGTACCCCAAAATTTGTAACGCAGGTTCTCCTGAGTACAATGGTACCCCATATGTGGGCATAAACCACTGCATGGGCACACAGGAGGGCTCAGAAGGGAAGGAGCGCCAATTAGCTTTTTCAATGCAGATTTTGCTGCAGAAGTTTCCGAGCGACAGGTGCATTTGCAGTGCCCCTGTAGTGCCAGCGGAGTAAAATCTCGCCATAAGTCACTCCATTTTGGAAAGTGCACCCCTCAAAGTATTCATCTTGGTGTGTGGTGACCATTTTGACCCCACAGGTATTAGAGGAAAGTATTCAAAAGTAGACAGTAAAAATGAAAAACTCAAATTTTTCCAATATTATGTTCTTTTAGTTTGAAATTTCTCAATTTTATGAGGAACAAGAGGAAAAAAGTACCCCAAAATTTGTAACGCAGGTTCTCCTAAGTGAAAAGGTACCTCATATGTGGGCATAAACCACTGCATGGGCACACAGGAGGGCTCAGAAGGAAAGGAGCGCCAATTAGCTTTTTCTATGCAGATTTTGCTGAAGAAGTTTCTGAGCGCCAGGTGCGTTTGCAGAGCCCCTGTAGTGTCCGCAGAGTAAAATCTCCCAATAAGTCACCCCATTTTAGAAAGTGCACCCCTCAAAGAATTTATTTTGGGGTGTGGTGACCATTTTTACCCCACAGGTATTAGAGGAAAGTATTCAAAATTGGCCAGTAAAAATGAAAAACTCTAATTTTTCCAATAATATGTTGGTTTAGTTTGAAATTTCTCAATTTGACGAGGAACAGGAGAGAAAACGTACCCCAAAATCTGTAACGCAGGTTCTCCTGAGTACAACGGTACCCCATATGTGGGCATAAACCACTGTATGGGCACACAGCAGGGCTCAGAAGGGAAGGAGCGCCAATTTACAGGAGCAAAATTGCAGCTAGTAATGGTTATTAGAATAGCGCAGTTACTAAAATAGAATAAAAAAAAATGAGATTACAGGTAATGTGGGGTGGTTACGGGCAACCAGGGGTGGTTATGGGCAACCTGAGGTGGTTACAGGTAATCTGGGGTGGTTACGGACAACATGGGGTGGTCACGGGCAACCTGCTGTGGTTACGGCAACCTGGGGTGGTTACAGGCAACGTGGGGTGGTTACGGGCAACGAGGGGTGGTTATGGGCAACGTGTGGTGGTCACAGGCAACCTGCTGTGTTTACGGCAACGTGGGGTGGTTACAGGCAACGTGGGCTGGTTACAGGCAACGTGGGCTGGTTACAGGCAACGTGGGCTGGTTACAGGCAACATGGGCTGGTTACAGGCAACGTGGGCTGGTTACGGGCAATCTGCTGTGCTTACAGACAATCTGGGATGGTTACAGGAAACGTGGGGTGGTTACGGGCAACCTGCAGTGCTTACAGACAATCTGGGGTGGTTACGGGCAACGTGGGGTGGTTACGGGCAACCTGCAGTGCTTACAGACAATCTGGGGTGGTTACGGGCAACGTGGGGTGGTTACGGGCAACCTGCAGTGCTTACTGACAATCTGGGGTGCTTACGGGCAACGTGGGGTGGTTACGGGCAATGTGGGGTGGTTACGGATAAACTGAAGTTCTTATAGGCAATCTGGGGTGGATACCTGTTATCTGGCATGGGCACCGCAATCTGGAGGGGGTCATTGGCAATTTGGCGTGGTCAGAGGCGACGTGTGGTGGTCAGAGGCGACGTGCGGTGGTCAGAGGCGACGTGCGGTGGTCAGAGGCGACGTGCGGTGGTCAGAGGCGACGTGCGGTGGTCAGAGGCGACATGCGGTGGTCAGAGGCATCGTGGCGTGGTCAGAGGCAACGCGCGGTGGTTACGTGCAATCTGGGGGGGGTTACATGTAATCTGGCATGATTACGGGGAACCTGGGGGGTTATGTGCAACCTGGAAGGGTTACAGACAATCTGGGATTGTTACTGATAAACTGAAGTGCTTATAGGTAATCTGGGGTGGGTACATGTAATTTGGGGTGGTTACGGGCAATCGGGAGGGGGTCACTGGCAACGTGTGGTGGTTACGGGCAACGTGCGGTGGTTACGGGCAACGTGCGGTGGTTACGGGCAACGTGCGGTGGTTACGGGTAATCTGGGGAGGGGTTAGGGGTAATTTTGGAGTAAACTGCAATTCTTACTATAATAAAAAGTGTGTGTTTTATTTTTTTGTATGTTTGTCACTTTTTGTACTTTACACATTCATTTTCACTGTATTACTATGATTACTGTGAAATTTTCTATCACAGTAATCATAGTTCAGTGACAGAGACCAAATTGGTCTCTGTCACTTTAAATTTTCAGAGTTGGCTGGTTGTGAAGCGCATGCGCACTTCATAACCAGCCAGGACGTCGAGGAGGAAGGAGCTCCGTGGATCCGGTGAGTATATGGGGAAGGGGGGGTGACTTGGGGGGTGGGGGGACATCACTTTTTATCCCCTGTCACCAATCATTCATGGTGACAGGGGATAAAAAGTGCCTGGAGCACATGGCACAAGCGATCAGCGGTATATAGTATATACCGCTGATCGCTTGTACCGGGACCAAACAGGGGGGTCCCCGATGTCTGCCCCATGCTCTCCGCTACCTCCGGTGGCGGAGAGCATGGGGCTTTCATTCATTTTAACTTTTACATCGCTGTGAACCGACATTAGTCGGTTCACAGCGATGGCGGCGGCCATCTTGGAAATGATGGCCGCCGGGGGAGGGGGGTTAGTTATTGGGGCACTAGGGGGGGCTGATCTGAGGTCTGGGGGACAGTTATTTCATCTCCCCCCGCCGTAGATTCACGGCGGGGGGAGATGAAAGGCGGCGGCGGCACCGGTAATCTCCTTTACCGACGGTCGCCGCTATAACGTTAATAGCGGCGATCGTCGGTAAGGGGGGGGGCCGGGACGGACCTCACACACTGCCCCAACCCCTCAGCTACCTCCGGTAGCCGGGGGGATGGGGTGGGGGCCGTCCCGGCCCCGCAGCCTTATTCTCTGCCATCGCCGTAAAAAGCTGATGGCAGCAGAATAAGGACCATTAGTGACCGCCGTAGAAAGCCGTATCGGCGGTCACTAAGGGGTTAAGGTCAAAGCCTATTTTCGTTTTTGCGCTTTTGCTTATTCCATTTTAAGTTTAAAAGTCCATAGCGCTTGCATTTTTTCATCTAGAGACGTATATGAGTGCTTATTTTTTGCGAAACCAATTGTACTTTGCAATGACAGGCATTATTTTTCCATAACATATGCTGCAAAACCGGAAAAAAATCATTTGCGCTGTCAAATTGAAAAAAAATGAATTTGTTTTGATTTCGGGGAGTTTTGCATTTACGCCGTCCGTCCTATGGTAAAACTGACTTGTTATGCATGTTCCTCAAGTCGTTACGATTACTATGATATATAACATGTATAACTTATATTGTATCGGATGACCTGTAAAAAATTCAAACCGTTGTTAACAAATATACGTTCCTTAAAATCGCTCCATTCCCAGGCTTATAGCACTTTTATCCTTTGGTCTATGGGGCTGTGTGAGGTGTCAGTTTTTGCGCCATGATGTGTTCTTTCTATCGGTACCTTGATTGCGCATATACGACTTTTTGATCGTTTTTTATTACATTTTTTCTGGATTTGATGCGACCAAAAATGCACAATTTTGCACTTTGGAATTTTTTTGCGCTGACGCCGTTTACCGTGCGAGATCAGGAATGTGATTAATTAATAGTTCGGGCGATTACGCGCGCGGCGATACAAAATATGTTTATTTATTTGTTTATTTATAAATTTATATTTATAAAATGGGAAAAGGGGGGTGATTTGGACTTTTATTAGGGGAGGGGATTTTTTATTAATAAAAACACTTTTTTACTTTTTTTTTTTACTGTAACTAGAAGCCCCCCTGGGGGACTTGTATATAGACAGCACTGATCTCTCATAGAGATCAATGCTGTGTATATACACAGCAAAGATCGATTAGATCGGTCATAGATTACTATGGCCTGCTGCAGGCCATAGCAATCTATTGCCGAGCCGGGATCAGCGTCATTCCGACGCTGAGGCCCGGCACGGGCAGAAGAACGGATCTCCCCCCCTCGATCGCATCGCGGGGGGGAGATCCGTCCCACTAGACACCAGGAACGTGCGGCGCAGTGCCTCTAAGTGCAGCTGTCAGGTTTGACAGCTGCACTTAGAGGCTTAATTAGCCGGCGCGGCAACGGGACCCGCGCCGGCTAATAGAGGCACTGCCCGGCTGCACGTGTCAGCCGGGATCAGCGCCGTTCAGAGCGCGGTCCCGGCGGGACCTCGCTCTGAACACCCCGAGCGGCACCATGACGTATCAGATACGTCATGGGTCGCTAAGGGGTTAAAGCCAAAGCCAGAAACAGACCATAAACAGGGATTAGGTCATAAAGGAAAGCCTGAGATTTCTCCTCTTTTCAAATCCATTCCTGGCTTTGGCTTCAAATCTTTGGCAGATAATCTTTCTGTGTAAATGGACCCTATTGGTACTTGTACACGGATCGATAATTCGCACGATTAACGATTTTGAATGAACAATGTTTTTTTTATAACGATCAGCGTTTAGACGGAACGATACATCATACGGAAAAATCGTTATGCGATCGTTTAAGCCTATCTCACACATAGGTGAAATTGTTGAAAGAATATTTACACGGAACGATCTGAGAATTTTTTGCGAACGACCAACGATAATTTGAGAACATGTTGAAAGATCAAAATGAACGATTTCTCGCTCGTCGTTTGATCGTTCGCTGCGTTTACACGTACGATTATCGTTCGAATTCGATCGTTATCGTGCAAATTCGAACGATAAATCGTTCCGTGTAAAAGTACCATAACAGTCTGACAAGACACAAAGAGGTTCAGGTGAGAATCATGTGTAGACAACAAGCATGAGCAGAGTCTATACACAGGATAGTAGAACAGTATGAGATATGAGAAGGCCCTTTTACACGGGCTGATTATCGTAGAATAAATGGTTAAATCGTTCAAATTTAAGCAATAATCTTCTGGTGTAATGCTGCGTTTACACAAAACGATAATTGGCCCGATCGTACGATTAACAGTGTCGGAGTACCGATTTTTTTTTCATAACGATCAGCGTTTAGACGGTACGATATATCGTGCGGAAATTCGTTTTGCGATCGCTTAAGCCTATCTCACACATTGGTTAAATCAGCGAAAAACTGTTTACACAGAATGATTTGCGAATTTTTTGCAAACAACGATTTTACAACATCTTGTAAAATGAACAATTTCTCGTTCGTCGTTTGATCGTTCACAGCGTTTACATGTACGATTATCGTTCGAATTCGATTGCCATCATGCAAATTCACACAATAATTGCTTGGTGTAAACGCAGCATAAATGCGGCAATTATCAAATGACTAGCGAAAATACGTCCGTATGTCCTTGATCGCATCTTTTCAGCTGACCTCAGAATCATTGTTAATTGTTTGCAAGTGTTTCAGTGTGAACACTCACCGTTTAGACGTTCGCAGGGATCAGTATATACTTTGATGGTATTAACAACTTTTCATAACGATTATTTATCTTTTTAATTTATCTTTTTGTCTAATGGTGCGTTTACACAGAGAGATGTATCTGACAGATCAAAGTCAGGAACAGACTATAAACAGGGAACAGGTCATAAAGGAAAGACTGCGATCCATTCCTGGTTTTGGATGTAAAAATCTGTTAGATAAATCTGTCTGTGTAAACGCACCATAAACGCCTATCATTTAAAAGAAAAAAAAACATTGCTTGTCGTTCGCTAAATAAGCACTTAAGCGATTTTCCTGTATGTGTAAAAGGACGCTAACATTTGCTATGAAAACAGAAAACTACAATATTTCTCATTCAAGGGTTAAGCGGGTGTGACTACCTTAAAGAATCACTCTGTTTCTTTTTTTTTTTTTAAATTGGCTGCACTGAGGACAAAGATTTTGGTCTTCAAAAGCCCTGAAGAATCTAGCAAGTCAGAAGAGGTTTGACGTAGACGCCAGCGGGATCTCCATGCTGTCGGAGCACCGAAACAACTGCAGAAAAGCGAGCGATCATCGTGGTTGAGTACACCTGCAAGCCTGCAGCCGCGGAGCCATGATAAAAAAAAGTGGAGTGCTTCTTTAAATAAAGAATGACCTGTGGTAATTGGCTGGGAATAGGTTTAAAGGGGTTATCCATGTTCAGAAAAATCACAGCTGCTTTCTTGCAAAAACAGCACCACCCCTGTCCTCAGGTTGTGTGTGGTATTACAATTGAGGTCCCTTCTTTTCAATGGAAGTGAGCTGCAATACCCACACCCAAACTATGGAAAGGGGTGGTGCTGTTTGTTGAAAAAACAGTCATGTTCTTCTAAGCCTGGACAACCCTTTAAGTGTGTGCTGGGTCTATAAGAAACAGCAAGGGGGTGGATGTGCACCTTAAGGACAGAACCAGGATCAGCACCGACATGAACAGAAGCATAGCAGTGGCAAGAAGCAAGGACTAGGCAGCTTGGATTGAAGGTAATCGGGTAGTTGTGCACACTGAGGGCAGTAGTACGCAGACTGCAAGCATAGGGTAGACTAGGGCCCAGATATATCAAAGGGTGTAAAATATAGACTGGTGTAAATTGCTAGCAGCAACCAATCACAGATCAGCTTACAGCTCTGGGAAAATGAAAGCTGAGCTGTGATTGGTTGCTGCGGGCAGTTTACACCAGTCTATATTTTACACCCTTTGATTAATCTCCCCCTAGGTATTTAAAAAAAAAATAGCAATAAATAAGCCAATATTGGTGCATGGCTTTTGCAATGCCCACGTTTTTTTGTTTGTAGACTTTAGGGGGAATTTTTATGTTCTAGTATTTTTGCAGTTCAGCTAAATTACAGCAGGCGCTGCGTTTGGGTATGTTTTTTAAGAAATGTTGAAATTTTTTCCTCCATTATATGACTATGTTCAAAATGTTATATGACTATGTTCAGTCTTTTTTCAACCAAAACCCAACCCAGGAGTGGGTTGAAAAAACAGAAACTGTGCAAATCTTTCCATTATAATTTAGTTCCACTCCTGATTTTGCTTAAAAAAAGACTGACAAAGATTGACGGACATACTATGTGTGAACATAGACATAGACTTCTGTAAGGGGATAAAAACCACCAGAAACAAAATGTGGTGTCTATACAGTGGTCCCTGAACATACGATATTAATTGGTTCCAGAACGACCATTGTATGTTGAAACCAAACTTTAATGGAAAACTGGTAATTGGTTCTGAACCCACTAAAATGTCACCCCAAAAATGAGAGAAAAATAAGATTTTAAGGAAAATAAGCAGATAATTAATATGGATATAGCAAGTCCTTCCATATAACAGTCAGAAGGAGCTACTGGAGATTGTACATTACTTTCTAAGTAGAAGATGGGAGTCCCTTCAGGGTCTGAAATACTGACTATTACTAGCTGTATACCAGTACCACACTATTTTGTATAATACTGGTATATTTTATATACAATAGCTCCAATGGACACTCAAACAGTATTGGTCTCTCCACCACGGGATTAATTGACCATATCATAACTAGTCCAACATAGTTGATTAGCTTTAAGAATAACAATTACACCACACAAAGCTAATTTAAAATATATTAGTTTTTATTTAACATGATTTAAAAATTCAATAAAAAGTTCTTTTCTTTTCTAGTGCAAAAGGAAATCCAGCAATAATAAATAACCAGACCACCGTGATTCTAATAACAACCTTTACATATACCACTATCCAATGTAAACGTCACAATCAGTATACCTCTAGCCCTGCAGTGTATCCACACAGCCCCGGACCGCTGAAAACAATGTCAGCCTATGCCCGCAATGTAAATGATAATGAAATGAGACGCTTACCCATCGTGGTGTCTGGTGTCCGTAACCCCGACGCACGTTTCGCGTACAGGTCGCTTTATCAAGGGGCGTATACAACTCATGTCTAGCGCACTATATATATTAATGTTGAGGATTCCTTCCGGGGGACGACGCGGGTCAAAGGAGTGGCCAGGAATCACGCAGCTTCCTCCCGGCCTACGTCACTGGAACGCACGCCCGCCGGTGGAACGCAGGCGGGCATGCGCACAGTGACTCAAGAGACCAAGTCGGAAGAGCGCCTGTGCCAGTTTCTCCCCGGACTCGCGTACACGGATGGTAATCATTGTTCCCTATTGGGAGGCTGTGTGTATACATCTGGTCATAAAAAATATATCAAATCAAATGAATGTGTATATAAATAAAGTGCATTAATGTACATCATTATAAAAATACCGTAATATCATTATAAAAATACCGTAATATGTAAAACTATATCAAAAAAGTGCAATCGTGCAAGAAAATCTACACTAAGCATATACCATTACAACCATTGAAAAACAAATCAGCAATAATTATAAACATATTTCAATATTAAAGTGCCAAATATTATATATATAACGTGTATGCATGATTATAAACAGTCCCGAATTAACAATAGCTAAAAGTGACAGCTAGTTTCAATCAAGTGCCAGTGACAATAAATATAAAGTGCATGCCAAGTGATATATTTAAAGACCATATATTCCAGATTGTATATCCTCCTTATCCGATAATTTCCATCCATGATTTTGGAAAGTCTGTTCTTTTTCTTCCCATAACACGTAGAAATCCACATCACATTTTATTCAACCCATCACCAAATTTACTAAAAATAAAAATATACAAAAAGACAAGAGTTAAAAAAAGAGAATAAAGTGCAAATAAAAATCGATGCACATGAGGAGACTAGAGAAATGGAACAAAGCTCCGCTGTTCATTTAAACCATGGGGGGTCAGACTACCCAGCACATGTATCCATCGACATTCTTTTTGGGCCAAGATCTTTTTAACATTTCCACCTCTAATGCCACCTGTCACCCTCTCAATTCCTCTAACTTGAAAGGACCTGGGATCACTGTTATGGTGCAGCTTGAAATGTCGTGGGATTGTTGTAAGTTGACTAATGTCAGAGCACTCTTTTGCTACTATAATACCTCTAACATGTTCTCTGACACGAACCCTCAATTCCCTAGAGGTCAGCCCCACATAGATCATATCACATCCACAGGTGGCATAGTAGATCACAAGACGGGTGGAGCATGAGATGTAATCCCTGATTTTATACTGTTTTTGCCCGTCCACTGATCTAAAATTATCTGTTCTCATAATATTTGGACATGCTCTACATTCTCCACATGGATAACATCCTGTCCGTACAGTCCTACCTCCCGTGAATGGATTTGTGGTTCTGGGGCTATAGTGGCTTCTCACCAGAAGATCTTTTAAATTCTTCCCCCTACGAGCCGTCATCAATAGCATCTCAGATACCTTCCTAGCCAGGATGGGATCGGTCTTTAGGACTGCCCAATGTTTTGTCATGATTTTACGCATGACCTCCCATTTTTCATTATAGTTGGAAATGTAACGAACCTGATTGTCTGTCTGTTTTTTCCTCACATTAGTTTGCAATAATTGTTGTCTCGTTGATTGTTTAGCTCTATTATACCCATATTCGATTTTCCTTCTCTTGTAACCCCTTTCCTGAAATCTCCTTTTCAGGTCTGAACATTGGTTTTCAAATTTCTCTTCCGAGGAGCAGATGCGTCTCATCCTTAGAAATTGACCTATTGGGACTGCCTTGACGGTAGAGGGTGTGTGTGCAGATGTTGCCTCCAAAAGAGCATTCACAGATGTAGCTTTCCTAAAGACATCCGTCTCCAGTCTACCATCTGGTCCCCTCTCCATGAGTATGTCCAAAAATTCCATCCTAACCGGACTGGACTTAAAGGTAAGCCTAATATTAAACTCAAAAATACTGGTATATTGCATGAAATATGTTTTTCAGTCACACTGACAGACTACTAGTCCTGAAAAGGAGTACTTTAAAAAAAAAACAATGGCTGTGGCATAGCGGGATGTGCCAGCCCCGTCCCTGCATGTTTATTGGCTAAAAAAACCCGCCAACCATGCAGGACATGCTGTGGAGACACGTCAGAATTCCTTATTGGTGGAGAATCCCTGAAGGGTTAATTTATCTGCTATAAGGGCAAAAAAAAAAAAAAATCAAAGTGAAGTTGTTACTAAAAATTCTTATTTGTTCCCTTATTATAAATTGAATAATTTGGGGGAGCAAGTGTTCAGATGACTGCCTTCCACATCCTAGCTTCTTTTATCATCTAAAAATGATAAAGGATAGTTATTGTATCATGCTTTTTGCCAAGTCACTGCAAGAACATCTTCCATGACAAATCACTTTTTTTTTGTTAATTCTACATTTAAGACAAAGCCGTGGCTTCACCATTCTACAAAGTCATCAATTACACAGCTGCTTGTAAACACATTGCAAAATCTTCTCCAAGACTAGAACTTAGGCCTTATTCCCACGTCCCATATTCCACGGGTCCTACGGACAGGAAAGCCCTGTAGTGGACTCTTCCCTCAGCATGATGTATCAATATGATGCCAGGAGCAAAGAAAGTGTTTGAATTTTCGTGGTACTGTAATGACACAGCCGCACTTTTACATAGTGGGGACATACGCTCATGGTTTGGAGGTATTATTTGGTATTTATCTATCTATCTATGGATACACATACAGTGTATATATGTTAGCATGGTCTACTGGTACTAGTTACAAGTAGTTGTCATCCTTTTTTTTAGGTTCCCAACATATACTAACAGCAATGTACTGGTATAGCACGGTCCAGCCTAGTAGCATAACCTGATGTGGGAAACAGCATGGCTTGACAGAAATAACCTGATCATGTTGTGTTTCCTAATTCTGTACACCAGGTGTCACAATTCCTGATTCTACTTTTATTTTTTTTACCTGAACCAATGGTTTGTATGTACATACATTAATAAATGCAATACTACGTAGCTGACAGTATAGCAGTAATGGTCATATGAGATTTGCATTTGTCAATGAGTTTAACTTTAAGGCCCCGATCACACTGAGCAAGAACGTCAGAATTCCATGGTGGAACTCTCCGCCGCGGAATCCCGCCGTGCTCAGTGTGCTGCTTTCAGTGAATAAGAGGGCTTGCTTGCATCTGCTGACGCCGCTCTCAGCTCAAAGAAATGACGTCACTTTTTTGAGCGGAGAGCGGCGGCAGCGGAGGAGTGCGCGCCCTCTCATTCACTCAAAGCGGCGCACTGAGCACGGCGGAATTCCGATGTTCTTGCTCAGTGTGAACGGGGCCTAAGGGTACGGGGCCATAACGACTTTCAATCAATGGTGACTGTGGCTATCTAGTGCAGCAGGATACTTTCTCCAAACTCTGGCTGGTACACAGTCCATTTCTAAAGCAAGCGATGTAGGAAACTACCATAGACTGCATTGTAAGTGCAATAAAATGTAGTCTCTGCCTTTTGCTATATCCATGTTTTTCAGGACTCCCTAGGGCTGCATCCAACTTCTTCAGCCGCTGGTAATCAAATGCTGAGATATACAGGTTCAGATGAACTCAAGCACGCTCAAGTTGTGCTCATCTCTATTGTCCTGTGTAATGCTGCGTTTACATGGAACAATTATCGTGCAAATTCACACAATAACGATCAAATTCGAACGATAATCGTACGTGTAAACGCAGCGAACAATCAAATGACGAGCGAGAAATCGTTCATTTTGATCTTTCAACAAGTTCTCAAATCATCGTTGATCGTTTCGCAAAAAATCGCAGATCGTTTCGTGTGAACAGTCATTCGCCAATTTAACCAATGTGTGAGATAGGCTTACGCGATCGCAAAACAAATTTTCCGTACGATATATCGTACCGTATAAACACTGATCGTTATGAAAAAAAAAACGTTACTCCGACATCGTTAATCGTACGATCGGACCAATTATCGTTTCGTGTAAACACAGCATAAAGGTAATAAGTCAGGTTTTAAACTGCTAATCCTGCTAGATAGCTGTTAGGTCAAGAAGACACATGGTACCTTTCATATACCCAGCTGCGCTTCCAGAAAGTAGATAAATGCTTTTATCCTCCAGTGCATGGAGTCAAAGAGGCTTTCCCAAGCTCCTAAAGTGCTGAGGGCTATACTGCCTCCTCGCTCTCCTCCCACACCTGACTCGTGTGTCAGTTAGCTGGAAGCAAAACCCTGGGTGTCAATAAATCTGAGTTCTCCCCACTGTTTTATGATGAGGAACAATGTTTGGTAACAATATACCTAACTGTTCTAATCATTGTCATCCTATATCTATAAGAATAATGCAAGGGAAATTTTCTCAATGTATTAAGGATCCACAATAATGTCATGGAGATGTGAAGCTTCCATACAAGAGGGTAATGTGGGGGGGGATTAGGCTTTCTATGTATTCCCATAGATAGGATTTACTGTGCCATCGGGTGAGACTGACAGTGTGCGCACAATTGGGCGGCGTCTCTCACTGAGTTGTTAGGGTAACTCGGCATCTGACATCAGGAACTCATTTATATAACTCCTTTTTTTTGTATGCCACCTTCTGCTTATCAAGGATGTGGGGTCTGGAGTGAGTGGCTCCTACGCGTCTTTATCGTTGATCACCGCTCTATCTTAGCAGCATTGGTTTTCTTTTATTTTTATCCAAAGATTATGTAAAATGTGTACCGTCTCTGTACATTTTTTATTTCATAAATTAGGCCCCTGATGATGCTGTATTGTTGGAGGAAATATGTTTAGGCCATGTTCACATTCTGTATGAACATCATCCAGTGTGTCAAACAACGGCCAATGTCTCAGATGTTTACTTGGCCGATACAGCAGTTTCAGCCAGGTGATTATTGTGGTGTCCCACCACGGTTGTTGACATTAGTTACACCCTTTGCAAAAGCCTGTACTTTTTGTCAGCAAGTGGTGATGTAGTAGTGATAAAGTTTTGCCACAAGATGTCGCTATTGTGAGTATATGCACTTAGTTGCTGCACAGCTGAAGTATGGAAATTGCTTGCTTATATGTCACATCGATCTGTGGACCAATGAGAACATCTTCTTCTTCTATTCTATCATCTTCTTCTTTACTTCTTTTGTATGCACTCTTCATTCATACACAGCACACTTTACAGGGGCTGTAGCTAGGAAGTCACGTGGGTAGAGGAAGTGTATGGGTTCTTTGATGTTGGACTTTATAGAGGAAGGATGCAAACTACAATGCTCTCTACAGCAGCCTAGTTGGGCCCTGGCCCTGTGCCAGGTCCCCAGTCTCAGTGTGCAGTCCATAAAACAGACTCAGGCACATGACGTTAACTGTTTCTTCTTCAGTCACTTTACTCAGCACTCTGCAGTGGTAAGCCCCTTCGCAGGAGAGGACAAGTCATAGATCATCTCAACCCAAGCCATGGACTACGAGAGTGACAGTGCAACAGTGCAGGACAGTATCCACAAAAGGCAGAAAGCTAGAAACTGATCCGCATAGAGCAAAGTTGCTAGAAGCCTATGAACTCTATCTTGCAGGAAACCCTCAGCATTCTGCTCATTCCAGCTAACAGGGTCTGGGGCTTGTAACACCCTCTAGGATGGGTGCCCCACCAACAGGTGGTTCATTCCGACAAGAGTCTATGCACAGGCACAAGTATTCACTCTCAAGTCTACCTCTATTTCTACCTCAACCTCCAACATCCCGGCAGAGCACAGTACTACTTGGGTTTGGACTCTCACGACATCCTCCTCTCTGCTCCTCTGATTCTTCTTTGTAACTTTCAACACGCAACCCAATTAGCATGACTCTATACCACTCTCAACACTCTTAAGTGTATTATCAAGTGTAAAGTATTCTGTCAAGGCAAAGCTGTATGTCTGTTGCACACAAGCATCCTCAGAGTAAACAAGATCTCATTTATTATAAAGAGACTCTGTGATCTTTCACCCCGCACCAACACAGTATACACACAATCCTTGGGACATGTCCCCTTTCTGTGGGTGGCAGTACCACTACTCCACTACGGACCACCGTGACAACAGCCCAAGGGACCCCATAGCAACCCGGCAGGACACTGTCCACAGGGGAACAAGGTACAACTGGCGCTTTAAAATAAAAGCAGATGTGCCACCATACCTGTGTGCCCAACCAGCACTGGCGTCACGACATAACATCACTGGGCCCAGCTGTATCTCGGCAAACCACCACAGAAGTGGCGTCATGCTTCACCTTCTGACAAGTGACCAGCCGTACCTCCGCCATAGCACTGTGGGGGCATACCACAACATCACTTTTAATTGGAAAGCGAGCACATTCAGGTATGCCTGCAGTCCAATTAGTCATAGAGAACAATGTAAAGTATGGCCTGGAGCCATACTTTTCATTGTGAGAACAGGCTTTATTATAAACCTGTCAATTATTTTGTGTGGCTACAGAGAACCACAGCCGTAGTGTATACAGAGTCAATACACTACGGCCGTGATTCCACAGAGTGTAATGTAATTGTGCACTGTCATTAAACAACAGCCGCTGTTGCAACCTGCAACAATGGGCGTTTATAAATATGAAAATACATAGTGTGAACGTGGCCTAATGGCCCTATTCCATGGGACGATTATTGTTTGAATTATCGTTACATCGTTCGGATCTAAATGAAAATTGTTGGGTTGAATAGCAGTTAACGATTAAATGACAAACGAGAAATTTTTATTGTTGCTCGTTCGCAAATCGTTTGCATTGAATAAAACGTTGTTCGGTCGTTCGCAATAGCGACGACAAGACGGCCGCAAGAACGATCATAAGTAATGATTATTGTTCCATGTAAATGGGTGAACGATTTCAGGTCGTTCACAATAGCGGCCGTTTAAAATCGTTTATTGTTAACGATTATGCGAACGATAATTGTCTCGTGGAATAGGGCCCTAAGACTCCTTTTCTGTATCTTGTCCCCTGTTGTCTGATAATCTGGGATTAATGGTGGTTAGCACTGGTATTTTGATATGCTAAGAATTATCTGCCCTTTATGTCTAATGAGGTAAGGAAATCTATGTATATCTAATAAGGGTTATCTTTAAAGGGGTATTCCCCCCAAATTATTTTTGCATTAATACGCTGCCCACCCGTAGCTTTCCATCTTTCCAATATAAAGTTATTATGGATTCTGCACAGTTTTGCTGTTATCCAGCTGCATTCACCTCCACGGATTGCAGAGAATCATCAGCTCTCAGTCCACTCCGACACGCTCCCTGCTCCTGGCCCCCACCCTCCGAGACGGCATCACGTGTCCTCCTTCTCTTCAATGGGCCGGGTTAGCGCTTCTAACCCAGCCAATCTGAAGTGAAGAAGGACGGCGGTGGCTGCTGTTAGAGAGGGAGACAGTGATCAGTGAAGCTATCACTGTCTCCTTCTCTAACAGCAGCCACCCCCTTCACCGGTACCGTGTGTGCCCCCAGCCCCAGAGCTCACCCCCTGCCCCTCGCTGGCGGCACCCTGTCACCCTTGTCGCCCGCAGCACCCTGCGCAACCCCCCCCCCCTTACCGCTTACCGGCGCCACCGCGGGTCACTGTCCCTCCATCACCCACGGCTCGATTCACTAACAGCACCCCCTCCCCTCGTCCGTCACTCACTTGCTGTCAGCCGCTCGGCCGCAACGCTTACCGGCGGCCCCGCGGCTCACTGTGCCCCTGTCACCTGCGGCTGGGCTCGCGATGCTGCGCTGTCACTCGCGATTGGCGGCGGCATCCTCCTCCCGTCACCCGCGGCTCACTGTCCCCCCGATTCACCTGCGGCTCCATCACCTCTGTGACCGCGGCCCCGTCAACCACCCCCCACCGGCACCCGCGGCTGACTGTCCCCCCGTCACCCGCGGCTCCGTCACCTCCATGAGCGTGGCCCCGTCAGCCCCCCCACCCGTCTCTTATTGTCAGCCGCGGCCCACTAGCGCCCGCCCGCGGCGCCGTGGCTCATCTCAGCTCTGCTATGCCATCACCATCTCAGCTCTGCCATCACCATCTCAGCTCTGCTATGCCATCACCATCTAAGCTCTGCTATGCCATCACCCAGTGGCGGATTATAATATGGGCGGTTCGGGCGGCCGCCCGGGGCCCGGGGCTCCGGGGGGGCCCATACCGCCCGCCAGTGGCGTCGCTAGGCATGAATATTCGGGGCACAAGCCCCGAATATTCATGCCTAGCCCCGAAAGTATCTTCCACCCGCCCCGCGGCTCGCCAGCGCTCAAAAAACAGCAGCCGCGGCCCCTAATAGTCATCCGCGGCCTGCTCGCATTGCCAGCTCCCAGGTACCGCCGCGGCGCACGCATCCAATGAACAAGTGCGGGATGACGTCATTGCATGCGTACGCCGCGGCCGGCCGCAGCGGCGCCCAGCTCCCGCCCAGCCTCTCTACTGCCTCTGGAGTCCGGGCGATTATCTTCAGCTTCGGGGCCGGCGTGAGCTTCCAGCAGAGAGAGCCTGTATCCCAGGTCGGAAGCTCACAGCTGCAGCCCCGTGATGCCCGAACTCTATTGCTCGGCGATGACGTCACATGTGCGCGCCGCCGCCGAGAGAAGTTCGGGACCGCGGGGCTGCAGCTGTGAGCTTCCGACCTGGGATACAGGCTCTCTCTGCTGGAAGCTCACGCCGGCCCCGAAGCTGCGCCCCAGCGGGCCTGCCCAGCCTGCCTCTGCTCCCCCTGCCCTCCGGCTGCCCTCGTCCGCTCTGTCTCCCCCACCGCCCCCCAGCCTCTCCCCCTGTTTCTCCCATGCCCCCAAGCTTCTCCCCTGCTGCTCCCCCTGCCCCCCAGTCTCTCCCCCTGACCCCCAGCTTCTCCACCTGCCACCCTACTTCCCATGCCCCCAAGCTTCTCCCCTGCTGCTCCCCCTGCCCCCCAGTCTCTCCCCCTGACCCCCAGCTTCTCCACCTGCCACCCTACTTCCCCTGCCCTCCAGCGTCTCCCCCTGCACCCCCAGCCTCTCCCCCTGCACCCCCAGCTTCTCCCCTACTTCCCCTGCCCTCCAGCGTCTCCCCCTGCACCCCCAGCTTCTCCCCTACCCCCCTACTTCCCCTGCCCTCCAGCGTCTCCCCCTGCACCCCCAGCTTCTCCCCTACCCCCCTACTTCCCCTGCCCTCCAGCGTCTCCCCCTGCACCCCCAGCCTCTCCCCCTGCACCCCCAGCTTCTCCCCTACTTCCCCTGCCCTCCAGCGTCTCCCCCTGCACCCCCAGCTTCTCCCCTACCCCCCTACTTCCCCTGCCCTCCAGCTTCTCCCCCTGCACCCCCAGCTTCTCCCTTACCCCCCTACTTCCCCTGCCCTCCAGCGTCTCCCCCTGCACCCCCAGCCTCTCCCCCTGCACCCCCAGCTTCTCCCCCTGCACCCCCAGCTTCTCCCCTACCCCCCTACTTCCCCTGCCCTCCAGCGTCTCCCCCCTGCACCCCCAGCTTCTCCCCCTGCACCCCCAGCTTCTCCCCTGCCCTCCAGCATCTCCCCCTGCACCCCCAGCTTTTCCCCTGATGCTCCCCCTGCCCCCCAACTTCTCCCCCTGCCCCCCAGCTTCTCCCCCTGCCACCCTACTTCTCCTGCCTCCAGCTTCTCCCCTGCTGCTCCCCCTGCCCCCCAGCTTCACCCCTGACCCCCTGCTGCTCCCCTTGCTACCCTGCACCCCCCAGCCTCTCCCCCTGCACCCCCCAGCCTCTCCCCCTGCACCCGCCAGCTTCTCCCCCTGCCCCCCCCAGCTTCTCCACTGCCCTCCAGCATCTCCCCCTGCACCCCCAGCTTCTCCCCTGATGCTCCCCCTGCCCCCCAGCGTCTCTACCTGCTGCTCCCCCTGCCATCCAGCCCCTGCCCCCCAGCTTCTCCCCTGCCCCCCAGCTTCACCCCTGACCCCCTGCTGCTCCCCTTGCTACCCTGCACCCCCCAGCCTCTCCCCCTGCACCCCCCAGCCTCTCCCCCTGCACCCCCCATCCTCTCCCCCTGCACCCCCCAGCTTCTCCTCCTGCACGGAGAAGTCTTCATGATGCTGCGCCAGATGGAGATGAAAGCAAAAAGTGAGCAACGGCAATTTAAGAAGACGACACCTGTGAGTCATTAGTAACTGCACTGTAATCACTTCTATAGTGTGCAGAGCCTGTGTACCATTGGGGTCTCAATGGGTCAGTGTATTGTTTGCGGTAGTGTACTGACACAGCCCTGCGGTCACTACAGTACACTAGCGCAAACTTTTAAACTAGAACCCAACTACAACAGCTGCAGGCACTACAACTCCCAGCATATCCTAAGGGCTGCAGACTGTCAGTACATGCTAGGAGTTGTAGTGCCTGCAGCTGTTGTACTTGGGTCCTAGGTGCATCATACATACAATAAAAGTTAATAGTTTACTATAAAGAAATTAGTGTATTTTTTTTCTAGTTGCGGTCGGTTGTGTACGAAGCGGAAGGAGGGGGGCCAAGGTAGGGCGGACAGCCCGGGGCCCAGGGTACATTTAATCCGCCACTGCCATCACCATCTCAGCTCTGCTATGCCATCACCATCTCAGCTCTGCTATGCCATCACCATCTCAGCTCTGCTATGCCATCACCATCTCAGCTCTGCTACGCCATCACCATCATCTCAGCTCTGCTACTTCATCATCAGACATAAGCATTGCATGATGGGAAATGTAGTTTCCTATCTTGATTATAGACCATGTTTTTAGAAGAACTTGTAACTCAGGAACGGCAGCAGCTAGAAAGATGGGAGACGGCTCAAAATACTCGGGGAGACTTGGTGAGTAAGAATAGCTAGGTTTGGGGGCATTACTTTTTTTGCTTTTGGGGGGAATACCCCTTTAAGTGACCATTTTATTTATCTGTGTAAGAATTCATAGACCATGCCAACATATTACACAAGTTTTATCAATGTTTCAGGTAGGAGTGCCCCTCCTCGGCCCAGGAGAGTGAGCACAGAAAAGGTTTGCAGGACAATTATGGATGATATGCATAAAGGAAGGGCACAGAGTGGCGGGCACAGGAGCTGACAGGGAAAAGTGCAGGAGTTGCTAGGTGAGTCACTTACCAATGGACGTGGCCTATAAGAAGAGGTGGTGAAGAGGTGGAGCTTCAGTTCCCGCCGGACCAGATTCAGTCCTCCTGCCTGTCCTTATTACAGGTTATTTGGAGTCTGGGTGCTGGCTTTTTGTCTCCTTTTTTGTCTTGCAGGGCACTTTAATGTGGAGTTACTCTGAGGGGGACCCGTAAGGGGGATGGTACTCCCCCACTTCTTTATTCGTATTTGTGGAAGTACGGTGGTGCAGGGCGGTGTGGCTGGAGGATAGTTTGTTAGTTACTGGTGCTGCTGGATGGTGCTCTGCCAGACCTCCCTATACCTGATTTGTATTATTGTTATTTATTCTTATTTATGTTATTTAATTTGTTAATTTAAAGCACTTTAACCCCCTCCCGTTGCTGCACTGTAAATTTACGTCGCTGCAGCCTATGCCTGGTGCTGCAGCAACGTAAATTTACTGCAGAGGATGACACAGGCGTAGGAGCTACGCCTGTGTCATCCGCGGCGGGTCACGGCTAACAGTGATAGCCGGGGACCCGCCGCAACTCTCAGCTCCGGAGCCGCGAGAGTTAACCCTATAGATACTGCGGTCAGCAAGACCGCATTATCTATAGGGCTCTGGAGAGACAATTCTCCCTCTGGCTTCGGGTTTCTATCCACGGAGGCTGGCAGGGGGAGGGAGGGAGCGCAGAACGAGCACCGGGTTCGCGCCTGTCAGCTCTTCCACCTCCCCTCTCTCCCCTGCAGCTGATACAAGATTGTAACAGTGGCAGGGGACATCGGAGAGGCGGCAGAGCTAGGGGACATCAGCTTATGGGATCTTTATGATCCCATAAGCTGATGTAAAATCACCACCTGGACATTAAGGCATCAATGATCCCAGGTCGTGAAAGGGTTAACAAGAAGGCTGTTATGGCCAATTTTCCTATGCTACTAGTGTCCTCAGAGTTTTTGGGGGAAGGGGTGGTTGGCGAGGGGTAGAAAGTAAAAGCGGGTTTAATAAGTGGTTAAGGTAGCCGGAAGAAACTCAGCAATACCTTAAGTCATGAAACAAAGGGCCCTATTCCACGTCACGATTATCTTTCGCATAATCGTTAACGATAAACGATCCAAACGACCTCTATTACGAAAGACCTGAAATCGTTCACCCATTTACATGGAAAGATAATCGTTACTTATGATCGTTCTTGCGGTCGTCTTGTCATCGCTATTGCATTTGTCACTACTGCGAATGACCAAACGACTTCTTATTCAATGCGAACGATTTGCGAACGAGCAACGATAAAAATAGGTCCAGGTCTTATTAAAAGATCAACGATTTCTCGTTCAGTCATTAGTTGTTAACTGCTATTCAACCGAACGATTATCGTTTAGATTCGAACGATTTAACGATAATCTAAACGATAATCGTCCGGTGGAATAGGGCCCAAAGGCTGGGAGAAGAGGCTTTTAGAAACGCACTTGGCAGATTGTAAGAGGGTCCTTACAAAGTGCCGACTCAAAACAATGCTTTGTCTGCGTAATGCAGGGCACGGCAGGTCCTCCGGTGAGAGAGTTGTTCTCTGTAACGAGTCTTTTACTCCTTAATGAGAGTCCTGGTCAATGTCCTCTACTGGAAGAAAAGAACAGAATGAGATTTTAAAGTGAGGAACGTGACTTTATTTAAGCTTTTAAATGAATATAATGACTTAAATGCAGTAAAGGACTAAATCCCAGTGACATCCTTGATGTGCGCTCTAGCTGCAAAATATCAACACAACAACACACCTGTACTATGGCTCAGTAAATGAACAGCCCCCTATATTAGTCTCAGTAATGCTGCATTTACACGTAGCGATTATCGTGCGAATTTGCGCGATAACGATCGAATTCGAACGATAATCGTACGTGTAAACGCAGCGAACAATCAAACGACGAATGAGAAATCGTTCATTTTGATCTTTCAACATGTTATCAAATCGTCGTTCGCAAAACATTCGCCGATCGTTCCGTGTAAACAGTCGTTGAGCGATAGTCCGGCCGGCTGCCGCCCGCAGCCCCGCCCGCCGCCCGGCCCACTGCTCGCAGCCCGGCCCCCCGCTCATCCGCAGCCCCCTGCGCCGGCTCGATCACCACCCCCGCCGCCGGCGCTCTGATCGCCACCCCTACTCTGATCGCCACCCCTGCCGCTCCGATCATCCCCCCCCGCCGCCGCTCTGATCGCCGCCGCCACCGCTCCGAGCCTCTACATGCTTCCCATAGCGTTTGGCCCAGCTCCCTGTTGTTCCTGACCTCAGTCCTTGTTCCTAGTCCCTGTCCACTGTCCCAGTCCCTGGTCCCTGTCCGCTGCTTTACCATTGTTCCTGAGCTCAGCCTGCCACCTGCGGTTACGCCTACAGACCTCTGCCTGCATTACCATCTGCCTACTGCTCCTGCCACGCCTCGCCTGCTGTCACTAGCAACCAAGCCAGGGGTAGCGACCTGGGGGTCGCCTCACGCGGCAAGTCCATCCCGCCTTGCGGCGGGCTCTGGTGAAAACTAGCAGCCCCTTAGACTCCGCTCCCTGGTGCGGTTACCACCATCGCTAGTGACAGTTCAGTGGATCCACGACTCCAGGCATTACAACAGCTCTGTGATTCTCACTTCCTGATTGGTCTATGCTGAACACAAACCACTTCCCCATTGCTGTCATGTGACCACACAGGCCTCTGACAGCAGCCCTGCTTCTCTCTTCTAGCCTGTTGTACTACGCTACTGCATTATGGGGATCTGCATCTCCATCCTGTATCTACAAACTGCTGCTGTGTTTTCAGGTTTATGCACTTACTATACATTATACACAACATGCTGATTGCTATACTGTACAGTAACTTATAATATCACATATTTAGCTGTTTCTGAATGTTTGTTTCATTTGATTTTAATGTTGTTCAGAATATAAAATCATTATTTTTTGGGGTGTGGAGCCAATTCTCAGCATTTCAATGATTTCCTATGGGAAAATTTGCTTTGGTTTAAGAGTGATTTGGATTAGAAGCAGGGTCCCGAAACGAGAAATTATGCTCAAATCTAAGGTACCACTATATATAAGAGAGCTGCACTGTTAGGTGTTGTGGGTGCCGGCAAGTAGGAGATTCTGACTTGTTATCCAGACAAATGTTACACAGAGATCTTGTAGCTCTTGTAGTAGTGTTTATTGTTCAATAGTTAAAGTGTAACAGTCATGTATTTTTTATTTTTTTTGCACAAGTCTATAGTACAAGCGATTTTAATAAACTCTGTAACAACCGGCTTTATTACCCAACAAAGTCTCTTTCTGTACTCAAGAAGCAGTTACCCAGCCCCCCCCCCCCTCCCACTTCCTATCTGTTCATTATTGGGCAAATCTGTCTTCATTAAAGAGAAGCCAGTGAAGACTGTTACTGCTGTGTCCATTATATCCTATGGAAGGGGAAGGGGCCAAGGGAGTTGAGTGAGAATGAAGAAGAGACATGAAGGTAAGCTCTTTGTAGACTGTCTGGGCATCTAAAACACTGGATTCAGGGGTCAGAAAGGTCAGGGCTTATATAGGAACTTGCTATGAGAAGATTGGAGGATGTTGTGCTGTACAGGACTGCTCCTTGCTCACTCACTCCTCTCAGCCCCTCCCCTCTCCATAGAGCATAATGGACACAGAAATCCTGCTGTGAGGGGGAGGTAAAATGTTTTTTTGAGTACAGAAGGAAACTCTTTTGCTAAATAAAACCTATTACAGAGTTTCTTAATATCGCTTGTACTATTGGTATTTATTGCTTTCTGAAAAAGCACACTAAAATGACAGTTACGCTTTAAAGCGATTCTGTACCAACAATCTGACCCCCACCAAACCGCTTTGTACCTTTGGATAGCTGCTTTTAACCCCTAGACGACCAAGGACGTACCTATACACCCTGGAAGTCTGTGCCCAGATGACCCTGGGTGTACATCCTGAGCTATGAGACGCGCTTTGGAGCGGAGCGCGCTTCATAGGAGGTGGGGGCCGGTTGCAGTGAGCAGCCCAGCCCTCACTGTTAATGACAGGCTGCAGCGATTACCCTGCAGCGTGTCATTAACTCCTTAAACGCTGCGGCGCGACCGCGATGTTTAAGTGACAGGGGCAGTCCCCTGTCACTTACCGATCAGGACCCCCGCAGTGTGACAGCAGGGGTCCCGATTGCTGTATCGGACCACCGGAGGTCTCTTACCTGCCTTTGTGCGGTTCGATCGGCTTTCTGCTCATTGAGTCTGCCACAGGCAGGCTCAATGAGCAGAACGCCTATTACACTGATCAATGCTATGCCTATGGCATAGCATTGTACAGTGTATGTAATGTAATAACTGTATGTAAAAGTCTCCCAGGGGGACTTAAAATGTGTATAGAAAAAAAAAGTAAAAAAGTTTTTATAAATACCCCAAAGCCCCTCTCCCAGTAAAAGTTAAAATCACCCCCCTTTCCCATTATATAAATAAAACATATAAAAAAAAGTAAATAAACATATTATATACTGTAGCGTAATTGTCAGATCTATTAAAATATAACAATCATCATAAATGGCGAACGGCGTAAACGAAAAGAGTAAAAAAAAAGCGCCAGGATTACCGTTTTTTTTTTTTTTTTGTTACATTATATATATAAAAAAATGTATTAAAAAGTGATCAAAACGTCCGAACTACACAAATATGGTTTAAATAAAAACTAGAGATCATGGCGGAAAAAATGTCACCCCATACAGCCCTGTAGGTGAAAAAATTAAACTGTTATAAATGTCACAATAGGCCCCTTTTATTAATAATTAATTGCATAAAAAAAGGATTTCATAAAAAATAAAAAAAAACATTAGAAAATCTTTGTAAGGGTACGAACACACACACCGTATATGCAGCAGATCTGCAGCAGATTTGATGTTGAAGACTTGATGCTGTGTTCAGTTATTTAGATCTAATCTGCTGCGTATCTGCTGTGTATTTGCTGCGTATCGCAGCAGTAAATACGCTGCGTATACGGTGTGTGTGTTTGTACCCTAAGGCTATGTTCACACACCGTGAACAACCGGCCGTTCCGTGACCCGGCCGGTCTCTACCCGTATCATCACGGCCGGTACTTTAAGTACCGGCCTCATGATCTATCCAGCTGCAGAGCTCTGATGCGGGTGCATCAGCGCGCGCCCGCATTAGAGCTTCCCCCTTCACATTATGGCGCTCGCTTCATAGTGTGAGCTGACAGGCTTTCCTACGGCCGCAATTCATTGAATTGCGGCCGCAGAAAACGGACATGTCAGTTATTTGCGGGGCAGCACAGGATCCCGGCCGGAGCGTATACGATGTGTATACGCTCCGGCCAGGATCCCATTGAAACTAAGGCATTATTCCACCCTGCAAAAACTACGCCCGTTGTTGCCATCGGAAACAACGGCTGTAGTTTTATGTAATGTGAACATAGCCTAAACCTGCATGTGGTTGTGTTCGGACTGACCTATAGAATAATGCTATCATGTCGCTTTTACCATATAGTACATTACGTAGACACAGGAACCCCCCAAACGTTACCATATTGCATTCTTTTTACCGATTTCACCAATTTATATTTTCATAAATAATAATTTTGAGGTTTTATCATACAAGTTATGGTAGAATGAAAGACTCTATTACAAAGTAAACTATTCCCGTAAAAAAACAAGCCCTTACATAGCCCTGTAGATAGAAAACTGAAAGTGCTAGAGCTCTTAGAAGAGTAGGAGGAAAAAACTGGGTCATTTTGGGCTTGGTCCTCAAATGGTTAATCCAAGATCTTTACTGGGGTCCGTTCAGCTGGTGATGCAGTTATTGTCAATAACTTTTAAACTTGCAAACCTATGTCAAATTGGCGTGGCCTAGAGTGTCTATGCCCTAGGCTTGCACCTCCTCTCCGTCCCTCCTCCCCACCCTCTTCATCATTACGAATGCCCCAAGAAGAATTTCTCCTATTCATCACCTGTATGAACATTGCACATGATCTGGATCGTTAAGGCACCTGTGCAGTATTCAGGTGAGGAGGAAAAATCCTGCCTGGGGGCATTCCTAGTGATGAGGAGGGCAGGGAGGCGTTGCAAGCCTAGGGCGGACACACACTGTAGACCACACCAATTTTACACAGTGCTGCAAGTTTAAAAGTTGTTTTTTGGACAATAACTGCATCACCTGTCGAACGGACCCCAGGACAGATCTTGGATTGAAAGTAGCTATCCCAAGGTACAAGTGGTTTGGGGGGGGGGGGGGGTCAGATTGTGGGTACAGAGTTACTTTAAGTATACAATCGACATTTCGACGTCTCAGTTGATGTCTTTTTCAAGCCTTTTCGTAAATTTCTTTTAGCACCAGACTTCTCCTTTCTTGAGTGTCTGGTACAGGAACTAACTAACATGCAGCTTTCATGGGCTGTAGTCACTTATATGTCACTACGTCTTCTTGTAGGTCAGTGAAGAGGCTGTCATCCTATTATTTCTCTTGCTGTGCAGAGGTTTGCTTGACATTTGTCCTAAAGACCCTTTTACACATGTCATCAGCCCATGTAAAGGTGTCAGCGATCAGCCAAGGAGGGGGAAGATGCCTGCTCCTCGGCTTATCGCATCTTTTGTGCGGGCAGTAAGATTTATTGTTATTGGCCACACATCTCCCTGTATAAAGGGACACAGAGGATGCATGGCTGAGAGCAATACACTTGAATAGTTGCACAAACAATACAGTGATCGTTGGAGTGACCCGCATGCGCAATTAATTGTGCCTTTGAAAGGCATTGCAAACGAGTGCCACACTGCATCCTTGCACGACCCCATATCAGGCCATTTAAAAGTTATCTGAAGTGGGAATGGTGATATGTGAGGTAAATATTCTGAATGTTGTTGCTTGAAGGTCATTTTCTGGTCTAGGAATCTCAGCCCCACCACATATTACATGAAGTCAAGATGTATTACAGGATGTGAACAAGACGCACATTCAGGCTGACTGTAGGCAGTGAGTAAGTGCCAGGCTTAGCACGAGGGTAGTTAAGGAGATTATCAAAACAACATCTTTTCCAGATTAGGAGTCTGTGTACATGGGGCTGATATTTATTTCCATTCTATTTTCTGCCTTATTTGATGCATTATTATATTAGTTGTCTACTTTAGGTACATTAGAAAGCAACTTCAATAAGAAATACCCCTTTTCTATCAACTTTGATGCACGTTTGGAATGCCTGTCTTCCATGTCTTCCTGGATTCACTAGGGCTGCATCTAACTTCTTCAGCCACTAATATTCAAATGGCAAATGATCAGACTCAAGCAAGCTCGAAGTACGCTCATGCCTAGTAGATACCAATGTTACACAGTCTCTGTACACCATATACGTGATTACAGTACAGTTACATCCAGTGACTCACAAGTGGTGTATTCAAAAAGACTTATCCTGGTCACAACTCATCTCTGTGGAATCTGACAATTATTTTTGTCTCCTCAATTTAGCTCCATCCTCTCCTCTACACAAACTTCCCATCTGTACTTCCCCACACACAGTAACAGTTTCCACTTTGTGTGTCCATGTAGTATTTGGGCCTAATTTGGCCCTTTAATAATAGTGTAATGGCCCAGAAAGGTATTTATTGTCAGGCGTCTGGAGATGCATTGTTGCTATTGGCAACCTTAGACAGTTTGTATTGGGACCTATGTATTTGCTGCTTTTTCCTAACTCTCTTATGGAGATAGTGTTTTCTGTCATATATTTATTCAATATGTTGTTATGTATTAATCGCTAATAATGCAAGTGTTGAGCTTGATCAGTGCTCCTCCCCTGCAACCTCTCACACTCTAGTGATTAGCCAGGTGAAAGCTAGCTCCGCCCATCTTCTATCCAGAGGGGTTGTGCGGTCTTGTCAGTTGGTTGTCACATCTAACCTCCCTACGTCACCTTAGTAATCCTGTCAGACTCCATCTTCAACCCCCTAACCTGTTTCCAGTCAGCCATAAGGACTAATATGTGTCTTCAAAGTCTCAACAGGACATCCTCTGTATTTATTAGTGGCTGCTGTCGGATTGGTGAAGTGATAGAGGGTCTCCCATTCACCGTCCACATCTTCCTGGCTTCCAAGTCAGTGTGTCCATGCGTCTTCCTCCTACATGATAGCGAGTGTTGACAGCGTCAAGTCTCTTCAGTAACTCCAAGTACCTATTCACACGTACCTTATAAAGGCTGGAAAACCGCAAAGTCCCTGGAACAGGTCTGTCTACTTGAAACCCTATTTATCCACCAAGTCTAAGCTATAGTAACCAAGGTAACCCTCCCCCTAAAGCTAAGGACTCTGATCAAGCCAACAGTTTGCCATCATCAGATGCCCCTGTATTGGATTGTACATAGTTATCCTTCAAGTAAAGCCTTAATATACTTTCACCGCTATTGTGTGAAGATTTGTATTAAAAATTATATGTCCCTGTGTGTATGCTGAAGAAGACAAGGGCCCCAGCACCCTCGGACCCCACCGTGACAGGAAAGTTTCAGAAGGTGAGCCCTAAGGTTGCACTACACCACCCAGCAATACAACCCCTCAGCATATCACAGCACAACACCAAAGAGACATTATAATAGTTGTTGGGGATTGGCGATAATGGCCTAAATAAATATCACGGTTAATCGTACATGTAGCCGTGGTAACAATAATTCAATGATAATTATGACACACCCCTTTCCTAGCCACACCCACACCAAAATATTATATGGCCCCCTCTCTGCAACCACCATGTTGTACATGGCCCCCTTTGTGTATTCCACATATAGTAAATGGCCCTCTTTGTGCAGCCCTACACAGGGTCTGAGGAAGGCATCTGTAGTGTAAGAAAAGAGCTGAGCGTCGAGACGGAGAGAAGGGAAACCAGCCATTAAAGTGCTCCCATCCGGAACCCAGGACAGCGCTGCGGCAGCACATCACTCAGGGCCCACACAAGAAATATTGAAAATACCATCCTGGCAAAGTTGAGGCCGGTTAACGGATGGCAGAGACCGTATCAGTATTTTAACAGTATATCACCCAGCCCTAAGTTAAGTCCCTCTATGCCCTGATATAGTAAAAATGCCTCCATATGTGCCCTTAAATTGTAGCTAAGACCTCTTTGTGTGCCCATACAGAAGTGAGCCCACCTTTATGGCCTCTTATAGTAGTAATGCTCATCATTGACCTCTAGAGAACTCAGTGCCTCTCTGTACCTCATACAGTAAGTGTAGTAGCAAGGCTTCTTTGTGCCCCCATATAGTAGTTACGCCACCTTCTGTGTACCTATATACTAGCGCAAGACATTCTCTCTGTCTACATATAGTAGTTAGGCCCTACTGTGCCCCTTATAGTATTAAGCCTTATTGTGCCCCCATATAGTAGTTAGGCCTTTTTGTATCCCCATATAGTCATTAGGTCCTGCTGTGCATTCATATAGTAAGGCCTGTTCTGTGAATTAAATATAGTACTTAGGCCTCTCTGTTCAGGTAGGCCCCGCAGTAGGTAGCATCCCATATGTAGCTATCTCCCCAGTAGTCTCCAGGGTAGTTAGGCATCCCTCTTTTAAGTAATCCCACTCCAGTAGGTATAATCCTTAATGTAGGCATCCACTCATCTCATGGAGGCGGAGAGCTGTGGAATGGGGGGGGGGGGGTGGCTTGGACTTGCTCTGTGTGTATGTATCACAATTTACATTTGCATGCAGACGTAAAATGATGGTGAAGTCTATGATTTCCCCAATCTGGTGTAGATTTCAGTAAAAACACATGGCAGCTTCAATGCACCAGGACGTACGTAGGGGTGTTCAACTCTGCATAAATTCAGTGTGCCTGTGTGCTGGCTAAGAATATTTCTTGAGATTCTGGTCTCAATAAAATTTGTATATTTAATGCCTCCTAGTGCCTTCAGGCAGGCAGAATTCCGCAGAAAAATATTACCACCTTGGGATGAAAATTCTTTCTGTGATAAAGAAAATGATTAACAAAGTTCTAATAAGAGACTTACCAATCGCCCCTGAACATGTCTATAGGAGCTAAAAGGAACAACAACCGTAATCCCTGGGTGAGAAAAAGCAAATTGACTCTCCTTTACTATTTTTATAGCAAACTGAGCTGTTCAAATACACTGTTTGGGTTTGGTCCCAGAAGGTAAACAATGACTTTACCAGCAATGTTCGCTTTACATTATGATATGATCGCTACACACTAAAACAGAAGGCTCTTAGGGCTCAGCCACACTAGCGTTTTTCTTTGTTTCTAACGGATCCGTCTATATTAATTAAATGGATGAGCAGTTAGCATCCGTTTGCATCAGTCAGCATCCGTTTTTCTATCCGTTTATTTTTCTTCTTTGATTTCTTGCTGCTTCTGCGCATGCTCAGTGCAAAAACGGATGAAAAAAACGGATGTGAACGGAAATACCTTCCGTTTTAGATCCGTCCTCATTGACTACAATGTAAAAAAAAAACGGAAGTGCACTTTCCGTTTGTGATCCGTTTTTTAAAGCGGAAAGAAAAATACTGCAAACACTATTTTTTCTTCCGTTCAAAAAAACGGATCTTGAACGGATTACATGCAAACGGAGCACAATTAGGGCAAACGGAGCACACTAATATATCATGGGAGTCTATGGGGATTTTAACGGATCCGACAAAGGTAGACGGAATGGTGCTGGATGGTCAAACGCTGATGTGAACGTAGCCTTAGGGGCCGCTGTATACCACGAGGGAAAGATCAATATCCAAATTTCCTTCAATTTCTAGAATGCTCCATTAGAGGATAACTTATATTATGCAGGTTATAGATACCGAGTACAGTATTTTCCCAGATGTGTTCATGAAACCCAGTCAGTGACAGATGTGTAGCATATTCTTTTTCATATATTTAAATTTCAATTTTTTTCCTTCCATATAAGTATTGGTTTTAAGTCATATCTGCAGATGCTATAGCAACTTGACAACCAGTTATAGGATGTGTGTAGCTAATAAAATAGGTTTTAAGGTATTATCTCCAAATGCAGCTGCAACATGAGATCTTACCCTTACATATAGCCAGCATTTGGCAATGACCCACATGTGTGCATTAAAGGGGTATTGCAGTAAAAATTAACTTTTCCCCTATACATAGGATAAGGGAAAAGTAGGAGATTGCGGGATGGGGGGCACACCTCTGTATCCCCCGGCTTCTGTATTCTGAATAAATCTGCGGGTACGGTACGTTACGTGTGGAGTGAAGGGAAGAGCTGGAAGAGCGCTGTACTCTGCTCTTTCTGCCGGCTCCATTGGAATGAATAGAGCCGCGGGTCACGTACAGAAGTTGGGGTCTGATACAGAGATTGGCGGCGGGTACAGAGGTCTAACCCCTCGTAATCTCCTACTTTTCCCCTGTCCTGTAGATAGGGAAAAAGTTTATTTCCTGGAATACCTCTTTAACCATTTATATCAACACAGCTGATTGGATGAGTTCACTATTTGCCCAAGTTTCAAATTGGGACGACTACTTGAATTATTTCCCTGCATGGTCAAGCAATGATTAGTAGTAGAGATGAGCAAACCTCTAGCACACTCAGTTTGTTCAAGCGTGCAGCACTTAACGCTGGATGAAGAAGTTAGATGCAGCTCTAGACTGGGTTCACACTACGTATATTTCAGTCAGTATTGTGGTCCTCATATTGCAACCAAAACCAGGAGTGGATTGAATACACAGAAAGGCTCTGTTCACACAATGTTGAAATTGAGTGGATGTCCGCCATTTAATGGCAAATATTTGCTGTTATTTTAAAACAACGGCTGTTTTATTGAAATAATGGCCGTTATTTACTCTTATATGGCGGCCATCCACTCAATTTCAACATTGTGTGGAAAGAGCCATTCTGTCCTTTGGCATTTGATTAGCAGTGGCTGCTGAACTTGGATAAAGCCCTAAGGCTATGTGGAAAACATGGATATAGTCATTGGCTGTATCCATGTTTTCCAGACAACCTTAGAGCTTTATCCAAGTTCGGCAGCCCCGGCTAATCAAATACCGAACGTTCGGGTTTGAATCTACTCGAACCCGAACCCGGCTCGCTCATCTCTAGTGGTGATCAATTGAACAATTAAACTACTATGGTCACTTCAAAACTTGCATTTTTATTGTTGTATAGAGTTACATTTGAAGAAATCTTCAATATTGCGCAATAGTTTTCTGGTAGAAGAGTACACCAAAGGGAATGTGGACCGTAGTAATAAGATCTGATCTGTCAGCAACTGTTTGATTCCTCTGCAGCACCTCCAGAGGGGAAATGAAGAATTACACAGTTCCTGATAAAACCAAGTGGCTGTCTGTGGATGTGCTCGGTCCTACAGAGTGAGACCAACTTTTATAACCTTCATAACATTAAAATAAAATCAGTATGCTGTCATATTTAAAGGTCTCCGTTTAGCTCTTCACCTGCTTCATCTCTTTTACTCTTCTGCATAGGATCTTAGTGCCAGTGCCAATCCCATGCCATACTTGTACCCAATCCTGTGTTCTCACACTGCATACTAGCTAAGCGAGCCTCTGATTTGTGACAGTCTAAGAACCTGTCCTGTGCGTCACTGTAATGGTCTTTGTGTGACCGTGGGTGTGGTGTCATTCTAGGTTGCAATATAGTTGAATTTCCAGTTCTGTGTGAGTTGGTTGAGGGGACAGGAGTAACAAGGGAACAAGGTTTGTGCTGGTGGAGAGGACATACTGCATGGTTCTGGTAAGCCCCTTGTTGTCCATGTGACTTTCTATGTTATGGCTTCTGTTGGGGGCAAATAATATATTGTATTTTTAAGACCACAAGGATAGGAGTTGATTGTTTTTTGGCGTCCCTTGTGAGCTATTTGTATTGACGTTGTAGTGGTATAAATATTGACAGAGACTTTTGAACTCCTCTAAGAAGTTTGACAAGTCCTTTGGTGCAGTTCCAGAACTAACAAGAACAATCTTGCCTTCTCTCAGGTGGAGCAGCAGGTCACCCCAATATCCTCGTACCCCATAACATACCCACAACACTGAGGGGCAGGGTGCTCTCACTAGATTGTTTCCCCCCTGACTTAAGTAGCTTTATCCCAGGGTTACCCAGTTAACAGCAGTCACTCCGGACCCACTAAATATTGACTAAGTATACAGCAGTAATAGTACAACCTGGCCCAAATATGGACTCCTACAGGAAATTCAGAGTCGTCCACAGGAATCTTTCAAGGCACTAGTCTAGGGGAACCATGAAAACATTGTAATATAATTTTACTTTTCTCTATTTTTGGGATTTAGAAAGACATCTTTTTGTTGGTGGATACAAAAAAATATTAATTACTTTACCACATAGTATAAAATAATAAATTCTTATTATTGCATGCGATTTTGATAGAACCCTATGGGTTACAATCACAAAAAAACCTGAGACGACGTTACTATGCTGTGATGGAATGGCATATACATGTGATTTCATGCAATTACACAATACCTTATTATATGCTGATTTTGCATAGGATTCCTACACAATTGCATTAGTGGAACAATTATATGCAATTATCATCACAGAACTCTCGGCTTAAGGGCTTACTTTTTTTTTTTGCAGTGGAGATTTATATATAAAAATGAAAGCGCATTCACTTTGCCCAATCCCTGTCACTATGCCGCCTGCCCCCCCACTGCTCGCTGCTGCTTCCTATAACATGTTGTCCCTTCAGGAATACCTACTAAGTCACTGACTGGCTAAACGGGTATTTCCTGCGGGGTTGGCAGTGGAGAGCACTGGGGACTGGATGCCATAGGAACAGCAGCTGTGTTGTTTAATGCACTCAATGTAAAAAAATCCAATGTAAAAAAGGAGTATGGTGTGTGAAGATATACAACATTGGCCATAGAACTTTGATAAATAGTACCAACATACATAAACCATACAAATGATGCAAACACTCTCTACATAAGTAATCGACAGTCTTTCCAGATAAGGAAAGGAAGCTGCAGCCTAAAGTCCCTATTACACAAATCAATTGCCTGCCGTATTTAGCTGATACTCGCTTCATGCAATAGAAGGCAGCGATCAGCTGGCATGAACAATGTCTGTCATCTGTCGTTGTTTTTCAACATGTAGAAAGACAAACAACTAAGAAAGCAACGATCTGCTGCTTAGAGAAAGATCTAAATATCATTCACGGAACCCCCCGAAGTTCCCAGAGACCCCCCCTAATTACCCGCTCGCTGTCGATGTGTGTAATAGTGCCAGCAGCGAGTAGGGAATGATGACCTGACAGGTCTGCGCTCGCTTGCTCCTGGACATCGCCCCGGGGTAATTGGGGCTTAACAGGTGTAATTTGCCCATAACAACCAATCTCAGATTTCTTATTCTAACAAGATCTGTTATTATGAAGCCTGAGCTGTGATTGGCTGCTACGGGTAAATTACACCAATTTTTGATTCACATAGATTGATAAATCTGGGCCCATGGACTCTTAACAAGTGGGACACAGATGGAGGGGCATCATTTATGTAATAGTCATGTATAGTGTTGAGCGAGCATGCTTAGTTGAGCATAGAGTTTGATCAAGCTCAATGCTTTACCAAGCACCTTGTGGTACTTGGAGTGCTATTTTTGGTATTTGCGCTACTGTACTGACACAGTGTGTTTCAGTTCAGTAGCGAAAATATTTAAACAGTTTTGGAGTTTCCAGCATCATTATTCATTATGATGCCAGGAGCTCTGAAACAGTTTAAGGCTATGTTCACATTTGGTAAGAGACCGTCCGTCTCAGAAAAGACCGCCCGGTCGGATGATCTTTAGCGCTGCTGAGTTCTGATGCGGGCGCCCACATCAGAACTCCCCACTGCACACAATGGAGCGTGCGGCTGGAGCCGCTCGCTCTATAGTGTGCACTGACAGGGTGCAACATGTCAGTTTCTCGCGGCGCCGCTAGGGATCCCGGCCAGAGTGTATACTATGTGTAAACCCTCCGGCCAGGATTCGATAGACCACAACGTAATGTATATTTTTGGAATAATCACGGTCATTGTTTTGGCAACAATGGCTGTAGTTTTACGAAAATATACGTAATGTGAACATAGTTTAAGGGTGCGTTCACACGTACAGGATCCGCAGCAGATCTGCAGCAGATTTGATGGTGCAGAATAATGCTGTGTTTAGTTATTTAGATGAAATCCGCTGCGATGCGGTATGTGTGAAGCTACCGGAAATACTATTTCTAATTTGTGTCGATTTCCTTTACAAATCCCTTCAAGGGATGGAATATGCTAAAATTTGAATGAAAAAATGCAATACCTAACTGAAAGACAAATTGAGGCTGCGTTCACACTACATATATTTCAGTCAGTATATGTATATTTCAGTCAGTATATTTCAGTCAGTATTGCAACCAAAACCAGGAGTGGATTAAAAACACAGAAAGGATCTGTTCACACAATGTTGAAATTGAGTGGATGGCCGTCATTTAATGGCAAATATTTGCTGTTATTTTAGAACAACGGCTGTTATATTGAAATAATGACTGTTATTTACTGTTATATGGCGGCCATCCACTCAATTTCAACATTGTGTGAACAGATCCTTTCTGTGTTTTTAATCCACTTCTGGTTTTGGTTGCAATATGAGGACCACAATACTGACTGAAATATACGTAGTGTGAACCCAGTCTGAAGATGAACCAGGCACCTTACGCTTTGCCGAGTCTCCCATCGATTTCAATGAGGTTCGTTACTCGAGCAATGAAAAATGCTCGACTTGAGTAACAAGCACTTGAGCATTTTAGTGCTCACTCAACATTAGTCATGTACAAGGCAGTTACAGATTTATAGCTGTTATGCACGGCACGTTCCGCACTCGGTGTCTGTGCTAATACACAGACAGCGACCGGGGAGAAGTGGAAGGGTGCGTGGGGAGCAGCTGGAGGGGCTGCCCTAATGATCCTTAGATCGTTGGGGCTGACCATTGATGTCAGCAGTGGTTGCTGCCACAGCTCCTATTACATGGGAAGATGAGCAGCAGATCATCGCTGCACTGATCGTGATTTGGGGACAAGTTGTCAGTTCTTGGCCATAGTAAATGACTGGTAGTATTTGAGCTGGGACTTTGCTTTAACAGCTGAATATTAACAGTGTATTGAGGAAGCAATCTGGACGTAGTGCGTCATACAGGATTCTTGTTCATGTCTTTCTGGCACACTTAAGTCCCTTCTTAACCTGACAGTGCTGAGATTTTTTTTTCACAATCCTGAAGGAGCCTTTCTACATACCTTGACTGGCATGAAAAAAATATTATTCTGGCCTCCATAGTGACAGCTACAGAGCCTGACACCTGTCAGAGCCCACTGGAACAGTAATGCTACTGAACTGAAATGCCAGAAAGGTCATACAGCACTAATGACTCTAATATAATGTTACTAGTTCTTTATGTTACTACGTCATGTCAATAGGGCATATATACTTTTACAGAAAAAAAATATTTGCACCTGATATGCCCTGTCATAACAGTGAATGCTATCTGTTATCTAAGCAAAGTACATATTCAATATTACTGCATTTATTTATTGATCAAAATCACCATCAAACATAGGAGTAGGAACAGCCAACAGTCAGGGTAAGGACACTGCAAAATCTGCACTTCTATTAGACCTAATAAGAAGCAAATACTTTTCTGTACAGAAAACATTCTGGTAATATTCTTCTTATCAGCATAGGTAGGATTGCAGTGAAAGGTAACACCAGTATGTAGATAACATGGGATGAGGCAGTTCACAAGCTCACCTCCTCCCTAACACTGCACAGGCCACAGAGCATGCCTAGAAAACTCTTCCATAGAAGTTCCCTCCAGTCTATTGTCTCCGGCTGTGACCATGGACTGTAAGGGTCAGAAGCACGTTGTTGTGTTTTATATTATCATTGTCTCTGTCACAAGACATGTTTTAATGGATCTAGAAAAAACTGAATTTTATGAGTAGTATGGGAATCTTTTTTTTTTTGATGTTGCTGTATTTATCCGCCCTGCCAGCATTCTTCTCCGTGGACTCCCAGACAACTGAACATTAACCGAATTGAACATTTTGGACCTAGGAGTGAGACAATTTGTGCTTTTTCTTTGCCTCCAAGTAGCTGCTGTAAAGCATCTCTCTGAATGCTGTAGATGCACAGTCCTTTTAGCTAATCCTACAAAAAATGTAATAAAAAAAATTCTGAAATTTTAGTATTTTGCTCTAAGCTGTAAAAATGAAGGTGACACATTACCTAAATCTAAAATAGTGAGAAGCAGGAAAGAGGTTCAGGTAATCTCGCTGATCATGTTTATTATAGATAGTTACTAGGTTCCTTTTTTATTTAATAAAATTCCGAATGGTGCCAGCTTATCCAGAGTTCCTTGGTCTAATATTAAATTTTGTACAAAAATCAGAAATGACTTGTGTGACAAAGGAAACATCTAGATGGTAATAGTGGGACTTGCCATTTGGTGCTGAATATCGGTGGCTAAAGAAGTGGGAAGCAGCCCTAAGGAGTCCTGGAAAAAATGGAAAAAACCTATGACTATGTCTGTATCTTTTCCAGGGCTCCCTAGGGCTGCATCCAACTTTTTTAGCCATCGTATCAGACTAGGGGACTGGTAAACATGAGACAGGTGATGCCCTAACACTGGCATCCCCCCACTGTCCCTGCCTAATACCTTAATTGCCCTAAACGGCAGCGGATAACTAATTGACAGTCCCTAGCCTGCAAAGGTGTGACACAGAATGTGTCAAGACAAACAAAACACAATAAAACATGGTCAGGAATCCTAGTTAGTAACAGACGGCCAGCACAGTACAAAAGGTAGTCCAGAGAATAGTCCAAAAGTCACAGCCAGAAGTTAGGGAACCAAAGATACAAATCAGGATACGATTGCTAGATGAAGAAATCATTTACGGACTGAGGCTCTGTCGCTGGCAGGGAACCACAGACAGGGGAAGATACTTATGGAGCCTGGAGTCCCAGCCCCAGAGCGTGATTGGGGCTGAGACTCCAGCCCCAGTTGCAATACTACAGGCTGATTGGCAGTGCCGACCGCTAGTCAGTGATTCAAAACATTGGCCAGCTGTGACGCAAGATTAAAGGACGCCGTCGCGCCCCTAGCAACCTGGCCGGCCAGTAGCTAGGGATGCCATCGGCGCGCTCCCTGCACCCAGCTGGCCTGGATGCCAGGGACGCCATCAGCAAGGGGCCGGCCACTTGCTCCAGCAGTGCTGGGAGCCAGGCATGACGGCCAGCTCCTAACACACTGTTATTCAAACGCTGAACATTCAAAATCGGGCATGCTTAAGTTAAGCTCATCTCTAGTACTGGTATATGCCACTGTTTTAGGCTATGTTCACACTACATAAAACTACGGCTGTAGTTCTCGCCGTAGAAATACGGACTTAGTTTTGAGGAGTTGAACAATGCCTTATTTGCAATGGGATCCCGGCCGGAGTGTATACGCATTGTATACGCTCCGGCCGGGATCCCATTTGGCGCCGGAAAAAAACTGACATGTCAATTTTCTGCGTCCGGAATTCAGTGCGTCCGGCCGCTTGCTTCACTGTGGGCTATGGGAAGCTCTGATGCAGACGCGCGCTGATGCGCCCGCATCAGAGCTCCGCGGCCGGAAAGATCATCCGGCCGGTACTTAAGTACCAGCCGAGATAATCCGGCCAGAGCTCGGCCGGCCGGGTCACGGAACGGCCGGTCTCTAACGTAGTGTGAACATAGCCTTAAAATGTTACTGTCACTTAAAAGTTTTGATCTGTGTAAACAGGGGATGGGCTGCTGACAGTCATAGAGGTAACTAGCCCCATGAAAGATACCTGCTAGAGTCATTTCAATGAGCACCAGCTGCTGTCTTCCTCAGTAAGGACCTTTATGTGGCCGAGGCATCGGCAGCTCAAGTTCAACCTTTGCAACCTCTAGCACTCCAAGAATGAATCACTCGTAATGATAAAAGGATTATGGTATAGCATTAAACAAACCATAGACAGAAACTCCTATGTACAGTTACTGCAGAAAGAAATCCACCCTTCAGGATATACTGTTACATTCCTTCCTATCATTGGGCCTCCACCTTTAACAATGCCAATATATTCCTAGCAAATATAATATATGTACTATAACTTACTGTGGTTTATTCAGTAGAGGGAACCACCCCTGACAACTCCATGCTTTTTGTGTAGGCATCCATGTTATATTGGACCAGTAAGTTCCAGTGTGTTTAAAGGTAGCCATAAAAGCAAACATTTCATCAGGCTGGAGTGCAAACAGACCTAAGTGTGGCCCCCAGGGACGGCTGTCAGGTTCAAGTTGGATCTACAACGTCTTTTCCAACACAGTACATAAACATTTAGGAATTGTAACTATGAGGGTCAGTCATCTGTGTCATATGTAAGGTGGGACATCCCTAGTCAAATTTTAAGGGCCAACCTCAAAATTACTCAAATGATTATCCTTTGGTTTGTCTTTCATATTAGAGCAGTGTTCTCCAATTCGTGGCTTTCCAATTGTAGCAAAACTACACCATCCATCATACTGCACCCTGGCAATGGTTTTGCACAGAGCCACAGGTTGTGTAAGAATACTTTAGATTGTTAGCCCTTAATTTTTGTGGTATCTACTAGTAACAATGTATAGTGAGGTATGGAATAAGGGAGAAGGTGGATGCAGGACCTAGGACTGGCTGGAAAACTCTTCTCCATCGACCCTCTACAGGCAGCAGAATTCAAATGTTGGTGCTTCCGGTTTCCTGAACGTTCGGCAAGTTTTCTCATCTCTATTAACTAACGTGAATCATTATAGGAAATATATAAGTAAAGACACATTTACTCATTAACTAAATACTACACTATAATGTTGTTGTTTTTTTAAATACACAAGTTCTTTACAAAAATGTCCTAAAAAGTAAAGTGCCCTCAGAGTGCTCCCATGAACTGCACCTTCAGAGCAAGGGTGTAGCTAGGATTCATGGGGGGGCAAAAAAGCTGTGCAGGGCCCCATGAATCTTCTCCTGATACACATACTTACCTGGCCCAGTGCAGTCTCCTGGCATCCCTCCCAGGACAGAGAGCGGCCTCCTGTGGCTTGAGGTGCAATGCTGCTTCCAGCCACAAGAGAGACTGGCAGGGCAAGAAGCCAATGGCTTCTTGCTCTGTCAGTCCGATGCCACAGCATTTAACTCCTAGTGCTTATCACAAACACTCACAGTTAAAGGGCCAGGTACCAGTCCGGTACTGCAAGCTCCCATAGTGCATGGGCCCTGTAGCAGTGGCATGGTCTGCCTTTTTGGTATCTATGCCACTGCTTCAGAGTACCCTCCTAAACCATGGCAGCAGAGTGCCCTCATAAGCAGTGCCTACAGAGTTTTCCATAGACGGTAACTATTTCCATAACTGTGCTACAAAACAGTGCCATCGGAGTTTTCCAATAAACAACCATCTGATTATGTAAATTAGATTTGGGAGAATCGTGGAGATCAAATGTTGGAGCTGTAATGTAAGTTTTAAAATGTCGCTATATTGTGACTCTGAAAAAAATTTGTTGCATCAATGTCTATGGACACTGCTCAGCAGGCTATTCTGACTGCACTGCAGCCTTGACTCGTAAGCCGGGGTGTAATAACTTTATCATAGGCCCCGGGCTGTTCACCAAGCTTGGGCCCCTCCAACACACTGTAACTATGGCGGCACTAGCTTTAGTCCTTTTCCTCCATAATGCAGCCTGTAAAGGACCTGTGGTGACATTGTTGTCACATGATAAGGTCCTTCAGTATGTTCTCTAATGTTACTGCATTGTCTCCTGGTTGCAGTTTTGCCCTGATTTGTGCAAAATTGTGGTAAAAACCGCGATTGTTATGCAAATCATGGCAGAAGTGTAGCTTGGATATAATACACCACTGAAAGTATAAGTCTGTTTGGGGCCATGGGCCCCCCAGGAGCTCAGGGCCCCAGACTACCGCCTGAAACGGCCCTATTATAATCCACTACGGCTCGTAAGTTGTCCACTAAGACCATCATTCAGCTATCCAGAACCATGATCAGTACATGTTGTTGGAAACAAATGTGCTAGGACGTAGAGTGCTAGGATTAACTTACAAAAATATATAACAGAAGATTAATATTAAGATAATATCATATTTTATTAATAGCCGACACATCTTTGCCTATTGCCAATTTTTTGGCACTCAGATTGGCATCGTCTGCTGTAAGCCATTAGTGTAACTTGAGCTGCATTGTTATGAATAGAAGGAAATAACAGACCGAGTGAGTTAAAATACACAATACACTCACTAAGCAGAAAGGAATTCAGATCTACAGTTACAGACATAGCCGAGCATGTTAAGGGCAGTGATGCCTCAATGATTCTTTTCTGCAACAATCATAAGAATTTTGTTTACAGTTAAAGGGCATCTCCATACACCCTTCCTCCACCAGCCCTTCTGGGCAGCATTGATCTCACATATGGTGTTGTTTTACCATTCGAGTACCTCTGCTTGCTGTCACTGACTAGAAGGAGAAAAAAAATGCTCTACTGGACAGGGCTTCTATAGAAAGGAAAAAGATTTAGTGCTGGGTACAACACAGGGGAAAAAAAGTACCATCGATCCAGACCCCTACAGCAGGGTCACCGCCCCTATCTAGGGGGGACTATAATATTTATATAAAAAAAAGTGTTGGTTAGGAAATTAGATGTTATTTTTTATTATATTTCCAGTGAACCCTTAAAGTTCTACTTCATTTGATACCGGCTCACAAAAAAAAAAAAAAAAAACACCTAGTGCTGGTCGAGGCAAGAGGTAAACGTAGTAGGAATCTATAAATAACAGGTGATGGGGAATCGGATGCGGAGAGTTTTATGTATAGATTGTAATGTCTGGTCTAATAGTAATAGTTTTGTTGCACTAGTTGCTTTTCTACTTTTAAAGGAGTACTCCGGTAAAAATCTTTTTCTTTCAAATCAACTGGTTTCAGAAAGTTATATAGATTTGTAATTTACTTCTGTTAAAAAAAATTGCATGTCTTCCAGTACTTATCAGCTGCTGTATGTTCTGCAGGAAGTGGTGTATTTTTCCCAACCTGACACAGTGCTCTCTGCTGATATCTCTGTCCAAGACAGAAGCTGTCCAGAGCAGGAGAGGTTTTCTATGGGGATTTGCTACTGATCTGGACAGTTCCTGTCTCGGACAGAGATATCAGCAGAGGCTGAAAAGAAAACTCCACTTCCTGTAGGACATACAGCAGCTAATTAGTATGGGAAGACCTGAGATTTTTAAATAGAAATAAATTAAAAATCTATATAACTTTCTGAAACCAGTACCCCATTAATATCTAGGCGCCAGTACTTACTGTAGCATTAGACAAATTTAGGCACAGATTTTTGCAGGACCAGATGACCAGCAAGTATACTTTGGGTTGTCCTGACTTTTTCCTCTGATAGTAGATGTTGGGGGTAAGAAGGATCAGTAGTTGGATGTTAGTATGATCCCTCATGAAAACTTGGCCTGTAAGGGTGAAATTTCTAGCAGAAATCTTTCCTCTTCCATTTCGTGTGGAATCCACAATTGAGAGGGAAAAGAAAGGGAAGGGGGGCAGATAGGTGATTGAGAAATATTACATAGTTATATAACTTTGTAATGTGTTTCAATTACTGGGAAAAAGCTTTTCACCGGAGTTGTCCTTTAAGTATAAAATAATTTGCCCCTCCACTCAGATCACCAGATCCCTAAATACAAATACATTGGACCCCAAAATTTATTTAAACCCCAAAGACTCCCCACCAGTTTGCTCACCCTGCTACTCCCCACACCACACTTGTCAACCCCCTCCATCCCCCTTACCCCAGAATTGTCACACTGCCATCTCCCCACCCCAGAATAACAACCCTGTGCGAACCACAGACTGGTCACTCTGCCATCTCCCCTCCCCCCCCCCCCCCCCTCCCCAAACTGGTCATTCAGCCATCTCCCCCACCCCAGACTGGTCATCCTAACACCTTTACTCCCACCCCATACTGGCCAGAGCAGCAGACAGCAGTTGAATGTATATGGGCCCCTAATGGCCCATGCAATTACAATGGATATGGCTGTGTCTATGAAATGTTCAAAAGACAATGGTGTGATCAACAGTTGTTCAACCCCAAACCTACAGCTATCTGGTGTGTCTGGCCACGGCATAAGGCCAACGTTACTTATCAGGCAGAAGGAAGACTGGTTGTTGCACAGGAAAGTAAACAAAAGATTTATAGACGGAGTGACAGAGAGGCGCAGGAATGTGTACAATTCCTGTAAAACCAGCAGGGTGTGAGAGTTGTAGGGCCAGCAATGTACTTCATAAATGAAAGGGTAAACACTTAGAATAATTTAGTTCTGTGCAGGGAAACCTCTGTTTTTTCACTACTGTTACTATAGGCACCAGCCATGGCTCTAGCTAGTAGGGCTTTGCAGAGTGATGCATCAAAGGGTTCCCAGGCTTATGTAAGCAAAGCACCATCATGGTGTAATGGAAAGCTGAGTAACATTCTAATACTTTGGGGGAGATTTATCAAACATGGTGTAAACTTAGTGAAACTGGCTCAGTTGTCCCTAGCAACCAATCAGATTCCACCTTTCATTTCCCAAAGAGACTGTGAGGAATGAAAAGTGGAATCTGATTGGTTGCTAGGGGCAACTGAGCCAATTCTACTTTATACCATGTTTGATAAATCTCCCTCTTTGTCTATTCCTAGACAATCCTACTATGCTAAGCTACCAGTGTCAGAAGGCATCTCTATGGGAGGGCTTGTGTGTCTTCGCTCTCCACTTAAAGAACTGACATGTCAATTCTTTGAGCAGTGGGCAGACCCTTGAGCCCTTCAGCCTTTACCCATGAGTCACAAAGGGGAATGTTTTATTAGGGAAGAAAGGTTTCCTACATGAATGATTACAAAATAAGCAGCTAAAATCCGATGTAAAACCACTTTCTGTACAGCCCTTTCTTATTTCCTGTCTCTACTGGTTTTCAATAATTGGTATTTTGGGGCAAGAAATCAATTGTAAGAAAAATTACCACAAATTAAAGGGAACCTGTCACCCCCTGTGTCGGGGTGACAGGCTCCCGACCCCCCGCTACAGCCCCTATACTCACCTGATCCCGCCGGGTCCCGCTTCTGGTCCGGTCGGAGTCCAGCGCTCCGTCATTCTCTATGAGCATTGGACTCATCTCTCAGCGCGCGCGCCGGACTGCAGCGGCTGAGATCTCCGTGACCCGACCGGATCCAGAAGCGGGACCCGGCGGGATCAGGTGAGTACAGGGGGCTGTGTCGGGGGGTCGTGAGCCTGTCACCCCAGCACGGGGGGTGACAGGTTTCCTTTAAAGGGGTTATCCGGCACTACAAAAATATGGCCACTTTTGCACCACTCTTGTCTCCAGTTTAGGTGTTGTTTGCAATTAAAGGGGTTATCCAGCGCTACAAAAACAAGGCCAATTTCCCCCTACTGTTGTCTCCAGTTTGGGTGGGGTTTTGAAACTCTGTTCCATTGAAGTAAATGAAGCTTAATTGCAAACCACACCTGAACTGGATACAACAGTAGGGGGAAAAGTGGCCATGTTTTTGTAGCACTGGTTAACCCCTTTAAGCTGATGAGTGTAGGCATCACTATGGATTACACCCATGGTTATTACTTTCCAAATAAGAGTCAATGACCTCCACAAACACTTCTATAGCATTAAAAAATCAGCAGTCAGTGTTTATAAAAAGAATTGCTCCTATGAGTCCCCATCCTTAGTGGGCATTACTGAAGGCCTAGTTTATATGAAGCCAGATTGCTTTGGAATGTGGGCAAAAAAAAGTATAGTACAGAGTTTAAGACAAGATCTCTTTAAGTGGTTTCACTGGCACTGAAAATAATAGTAGTTGATTTTTCCATAGGTGGGACTGGAGAATATGGCCTGAGTTTGAAAATTAAAAAAATTCCAGTCTAAGGGACAATTCACACATAGAGAAAGTACAAGATTTGAGCAGATTGATCTATTTTTGTGGGAAAAGTCAGGATAACGTTATTTATGTAAATCATTATGGACTAGTCATGTGGGTGGTCCTCCTATTGATATCTATCAATCACAAAGTAGGACCGCCCATATAACTACTTAGCCCACAATAAGCAGAGATTTAAATACACAAATTACTCTACAAATTTCTCACAAATCTATGTATGAACCTGCTCAGATCCTGTCTTCAGATTGGGCTACATTTTGTATGAAATCTCCATTAATGATTTAGCCACAAAAAATGTCTATTACATCCAGCATCTTGTGTCCTTGGGGCAATAAGTTCATAGATGATATCTATATTTCATAGCAAACAAAGGCTGCAGACAATAAAACCGGTTTAGACCATAAACTTGCTGCTTGCGCAGTATGTAGGTGACGGGTAGAGCAAGAATAAGATGGAAGAGAGCAAATGTTACAGTGATGTGACATGACACTTCTAGGTAATCCTGGAATGTAGGGGACTGTCACTTCATGTGCCCTAAGGCAAAAGGAGAGCTACACTAATGTGTGAAAAAGATGTGATAAATCACAAGTACTGTATTCGTATTTCTGTCTATCACTGTCACTTGGACCCAACAGAGAAGGCACTCTCACAGATGTATGTTGCTGTTCCATTTTTACTGCATCATAAAGTTTTTTGCTATCAATACTGTATACATACAGAATATTATTATTATTATTATTATTATTATTATTATTATTATTATTATTAGTAATAATGATACTAATAATGTAAATTGAATTCTGGTTAGTGCCATAAGTTATTTCTAAAAATAAGACAAGAGGAAAAAAGGAGTCGGGAGGATGGCGCCTCGTGTAATCCTGTTATGTAAAAATGTGTGAAATAAAAGTATAGGTGTACTCTCACCTTTTAGCCCCTTGGGCTTTATGCGTATCACCCCACTTTGGGGTAGCTAGTAGCGTCGGATGATGGCTGCCTGCCGAAGGATCCAGGAAACGGGACTCTCCCAGTGTTGGGACCCGTGGTTTCATGCAGTGGAGAGAAGAAAAAAGTACCTGGGTATGTATCCTGGCGCTGCCAAAAATTCCTTCACAAGAATTTGAGTATAAAACATAAAATGGCTGATCTATTGGATGAAATCAGTAAAAAAAGTACATAAGCAATCAAGCGTTTTGGGAGTTTCATCTGATGTAGGGAGATGCAACTCCTGAAACGCGTAATTGCTTATTTTATGTACTTTTTTTAACTGATTTTATCCAATAAATCAGCCATTTTATGTTTTATACTCCACTTGTTGTGAAGGAATTTTTGGCAGCTCCAGGATACCTGCCCAGGTCCTTTTTTCTTCTCTCCACTACGCGTAAGTTATTTCTATCTCTGCATTATTTCAATCGAAGGATTGTTGTCTGCATGCTACACTTGCAGAGCACCACTGTATGGGGATCAGAATGTTTGTAGTGCTGGTCGAGTTTATGGGTCTGTTAGTGCCGTCCATGTGTCACTTCTTTGGTAGTTTAGAATGGTGGTAATAGGTCTCCATTGAGTTCTATGGGGATGTATACACTGGGAAAATATCAAAATAAGATACTGACATACTGTATATGTGCACAGGTAGGTACAGGCCCCATTGCCTTCAATTGCTAGAATATAGTTAGCTGGTGACTACTCTCATCTCCTGAATGGAGAGGTGTTTGGGCTTGAACCCAAAAGCCCAGCAAACAATGCTTTGGGTCCGAGTCCAAACACGTATAGGTTTTGTAAATTACCCAAATGTAGCCATTATCAGACTATGTTTGGACCACAGCGGGCCCATCTATGCGTGTATATTTTGGCCTCCTATTTTGACAATTTGCTGACATAAATGTGCCTTGCTTATATATATATATGTTATGATGTAGAAATAAAATTGTGAAAAATGAGCACCGCAATGATACCTATTATCAGTATGTAGGGCTCGAACAGGTAAAGGGATAAAAGTAAGTGTTGTATTGTAATCCCATTATCAGCTGTCACTTTCGCATAGGGCAATTATTAGCCGAATGAGCGTTTCTAGGAATAATTGACCCGTGCAAAAGCGACAGCGATCAACTGATCGTTGGCTAATTGAATCTTTTGTGTGTGGTTCATAACAATGAATGTTAAAGGCTGCATATATGATACAGCAATCGGTCCTGCAGCCCAGCTGCTTGATTGACGAAGCTTTGTAAAAGCACTGCCGGTTGGTCACACAGGTATGGTGGCACACCTGCTTTTATTTTAGAGGGACTGGCTATACCCTTTCCCTGTGATTGGTGACCTGCCGGGTTGTGAGGAGATCCCTTGGGCGCTTATCACGGTGGTCTGGAGTGGAGTTGTGACCCACCCGGACTATTGGTACCGCCACCCACAGAAAGGGGAGATGACCCAAGGAAGGCGTTGTTACTGTGTAGGTGCTTGGATAAGAATCACTGCGCCCCGTTATCATAAATTAAACTCTTCTTTACTGCAGGAATACTTTATACAGTAGTATACAATAGACTTCTGGCTTGACAATAAACCCTGGACTTGACTGACAAGACTTGTACTGAGAGCTTGAGAGGTAGAATAGTTGTGCTGACTTGGTTGCGTTTGGAGAAGTAGAGAAGGTTCAGAGAAGTAGAGAGGAGGATGTCGAGAGGGTCCCAACCCAGTGTAGTACTGTGCTCTGCTGGAACTTTAGAAGTAGAATAAGTAGAATACTTGAGAGTAGATAGAATACTTGTGCCCATGTTTTGACTCTTTGGTCTTTGCACCACCTATTGTCCACCAGTGTCAAGCGACCCGTCCGAGAGAGTGACACAAGCCCCAGACCTTGTTACCTGGGTTGAGCAGAGTGGTCAGAGTTTTCTGGTTACACCCGTGCTGCAAGATAGAGTATGTAGGCTTCTAGCAACTTTGCTCTATCCGGATCAATTCCTCTGTTATAGAATACCATCCTGCACCTTTAAACTTGTTCACGGCGTGGGCTGGGATGATCCCTGACCTGTCCTCTCTGAGATTTAACACTGCATAGTGTGTAGAAGAACTGCTTTCAAGAAACGCGTGTCTGTGCTTCCCATGTGTGTCTGTTCTGCTTAACAGCTAGACTAAAACTCACTAGACTTGTCCTCTCACAGGGGACCTGGCATAAGCCAGGGCCCAGCTTGGTTGCGGTAGGGACTGTGCTGGCTTGAAATAGATTTGAAAAGAGGAGAAATCTCAGTGTTTCCTTTATGACCTGTTCTCTGTTTAAAGTCTGTTCCTGGCTTTGGCTTCAATAAACTGTCAGATTAATCTCTATGTGTAAATGCACCTTTAGTCCTCTATTTCACATATAAAAAGGTATCTTTGTCAGGTGTCACACTCTGGGATGATGGGCGTTGTTTACATTATCACCACTTGGTGTCTCACTCTTCCTTATGCTAACTGCACAGTTGAAGGTATTACTGGGTTAACTGTGTCTATTGTACTGTGGTATGTGTTGTCCAATCAATAGCTAGGGTGCCTCACACCTTCTTACCTATGACACTCTTATACCTCACTCTTTCTAGCACTTTCCCCACCAATAGGAGGTTAGTCCCGGACGACCCTATTTAGGATGGTTAGTTCCTGGTGAGAGGGACAGGGTTTAGTTCAGTTTTTAGTGCATGGTGGAGAGAGACAGATACCTGGTACTGGTACCTGATCGACCTACTCAGGAAACCTTGAGGGGTTATCTATACCTGGGATAGTTAACCCTAGGACTCGTACTACCTGACTCTGTAGGCTCTTCTGGTAAAAGGCGGTCTTCTTCTTATCTCTTCTTCTTTCTGTCTTCTTAGTCTTAACCGTTACTACGAGCTTTTTCTTCTTCTTCTACACAAGTTACACTACAAGTTATCCCGGCAGAGTTCTGCACTTAGGCCTCAAGACAGACCCTTAACCTACTCTACTCAAGCTACACTTCTCTATCCACCTGAAGCTAATCTTCTATGTTGTTCACTAGGAGAAAGGACACTATTCTTAGTGATTACCTTTTGCACACCATTCACCTTCAAAAGTACTAAGTTGTATTGCACTGAAGATTCCTTTAGTAAAAATTATTCTGGCCAAGTGCTGGACTCATTCCTCTCCACCGCACCCTTTACAAAGCCTAGTGCTAGTATACCCAGGGGTATACTCCTGGCCTACTGGCCACTGTGACAAATGCCTATCTGGTACCACCACACCTAGCCAACTGCTCACAACACATAGCAACACAGAGTTACAGCATGTTCATTATGCAGCAGAACTAAAACAAAAAAGCACTAATGAAGATAAAAAGCACTAACATTATGGGATGACAGAGGTTGCTGGGAGCCATACTCTGTTCCTTCCTTTCATCTAACCAGGAAGTCATTTCCTTCCTTTAACTTCCAACACTTCAACACACACACACACTGATTACTTTACAACTTGCACATAACTTGTAGAAGACTTCTTGTGAGATTGCAGCTACTCCTGCATTACTACGTATGGGCCACCCTTGGATATGCTCACTTTTTGCTAGGTAATAATTCCATTGCTCTGTAATAATAATGTAAACTTTTTTACAGGTTTTAAGTGTTGGAAGAGGAATTTTTCCTCTATCCAATCACAAAAATGTCTAAAAGCACGAATACTACTACTCACCCTCCGACTGCCACCACAACCTACAGCTCCACCGGCTCTGCTATCATCTCCTGGATTGACAGCATTTTAAACCGCATTCCATGTGAGTATTACAGTTCAGATGTTTTATTTATTTCTGTAACATTAATGTGAGCATAGTGCCAATTCTCTGGAGCTCGACTGCCTGTCTAAAAGGGCTTAAAAAGGCGTAGTCTAGATTAGGAAGCACAACATTGTCCTCCGTTCAGGACCCCAATTATTAGACATGGTACAAATTAGCTACAAAGCGTGTTTCCAGCTATGGAGGACCAAACATATTATTGCAAGAAAGAAATTAAAAAAACTCAAATGGGTTATTGAAAATAATTGGTCTTCATATTCTGTTTGTATATTTATAATATTTTTTTATTCAGTAATTTCATTGCAACGCATTCTTTTCAGTACCACGATGGGCCATCTACACGTTGTTTGCTGTGGGCGTCTTTTTAATTCTTCTGATAATAATCTGCTGCTGTTGTTGCTGCTGTAAAAAGAAGAAAGATAAAGGCAAAGACAAAGAGAAAATCAAACTTGGAAATATAAAGAACAGTGTAACTACAAGCTTGGTAAGGACACTGCTGCACTTCTTGTTTGTGCATGATAGATAGATAGATAGATAGATACTGTTGGGAAAATTTGTATTTGTATTTGTTAACTGCTAGTTTTCCCTCCTCTGAGTGTAATTTTTATCTTGGGTACACTTAAACTGTGAGAGACAGAATCTCTAAAAAAAAAAATCCAGAAAATCACATATGTTTCCTCCCCCATCCTTCACAGTTGGGACTGTGTTCTTGGGGTTGTACTCATCCTTCTTCTTCCTCCAAACACAGCGAGTGGAGTTAATACCAAAAAGTTCCTCTGTCATCTCATCGGACCACATGACCTTCTGGATCATCTTCTTTGACATTGACCAGGTCTTCCCATGTAGTTCTAGGCTTATTCCTGATCTTTTTCAGAATCATCCTTACCCCACAAGGGGAGAGCTTGCATGGAGCCCCTGACCGGGGAATATTTTCAGTTATCTTGTTTTTCTTCCATTTTCTAATGATTGCACCAAAACAGTTGTTGCCTCCTCACCAAGATACCTGCATATTGTCTCGTAGCCCATCCCAGTCTTGTGCAGGTAAACAATTCCTCCCTGGTGTCCTTATGCAGCTCTTTGGTCTTGGACATGGTGGAGAGGTTGGAGTGTGTTTGAGTGTGTGGACAGGTGCTTTGTATGCAGTTAACAAGTTCAAACAAGTACAACTAATAAAGGTAATGAGTGAAGAGTAACAGGTCTGTGGGAGCCAGAATTCTTACTGGTTGTTAGGTGATCAAATATTTATTTAATGCAATAAAATGCTAATTAATTAACAAAAAAATCATACTATGTGATTGTATGGAATCACACTGGAATTTTATTGATAGATTCTGTCTATAGTTGAAGTGTATCTACTGTATGATAAAAATTACAGACCTCTCCATTCTTTGTAGGCGGGAAAACTTGCAAAATCTGCAGTGTATCAAATACTTTTTTCCACCACTGTAGCTACAGTAGATGTATCATGGTTCTTGCATCAGTACCTTCTAACCAACTGTGGCAGTGTCTATAAGCCTTTGAAGAATCCAGAAGCCGAGACAGGATCATGCAAACAGTGATGCCCTGTACAAGGATCAACGGATACTTTATGAACTGCTGCATCATGTTGCTGCACCATATTCTCCCTAAGAAACCATACTTATCTTAGGGTGCAATTGTACCCAAATAGGCATTTGCCATATAGGTAAAAGCAGAGATTATGGAGGTACAATAATTGTCAACTGCAGAGTAGAATTACTTGTTTGGTATTATGATTTTGTAATGAACTTCTCATATACAATGAGATTAATTTTATATTATTCCATTGTCGTGTTTATCACGCTAGTCTATTAAAAAAATATAAAGTGGAATTAGGTCTATATATTATCTTGTCATATTCTAGGTACAGCCGGATATAGAAGGGCTAAAGAAATCACAGGAAAATGACTACCGTGGGCGACTGCAATATTCCGTGGAGTATAACTACCAGAAAGAAGAGGTAAAAGATTGGACAATGTATCAGATTATATCTTGACGTAAATAGGACTGGAGATGCAGTCGATATCTTGCATGTTATTTATTTGATCCTTATGCTACTGACTATCCAGAAGAGAACAATATCAAGAGCATTTTGATTATTTATCCTTAATACTTCGGGTGCTGCCGTCAGTGGTTGCAGAAGAACATACTGTATCTTCTATACAAAAACAGTTTTATCGGCACAGCACATACCTTGCTTTCCAGTCCCTTGCCCAGATGTTTATCAGGTATGGTTAGGGTTACAGAAACACTCAAACAATAAGATTTCTAATTTTGGATGTAAGCTCAATGTACTCTAATGCAGAACACTGATTAGGTCTTAGGGAAGTGGACACATTAGATTTTTAGAACGCAGGTAATTTTGCAATATGATCATATCAGTTTTCTAGAGAAGTTTGGTGTTTACAAAGTTATAACCCCTCTAGTTTGAGAACAAAGTTAATACTGTACCTACCAGCAACAGAATTGTTTTTCTATAGCAGGATAACAAGAAGTGGTGGAATAGTTAATTAATTTAAGAGTCTCAAAACATGAGGCTCCACTGGCTCTCTTTTGCATATTTGTATTTCCCAGGAAGCAATGCACCTAGGATTTCACTGCATTGAGCGCTTTAACCAGCAGCTGGCAGTGTTATCTTTGGCTGGTCTCCTTGAGATCAGTGATCTGTTTTTCATATAGGATAGGGTAGATTCCAGGTGGGCATCCTAAATAGTCAGTCAGTGGACCGCTGCACATTTAAATAATTAAATCAGTAAAAGTGCCAACTGCTGTCATTTTTGGGCATTTTTTCAGCCCCAGAAATTCCATGCAGAAAGTGTGTCTGTTTATAATGAACTGCAAATCACGAAAGAAAAAATGATGCAAGAAACACGTATAATAATATACACTTGGGGGAATAAATAAAAACCAGAACTGTCTAATTTTGCCCATAGCAACCAATCAGGTTTAATTTTACCAGTGCTAAATAAATGAAATCCGATTGGTTGCTATGGACAAAACCCGACTGTTTTGGCTTTCATGATTTTTTTTCCAGAACCAAAAGGAGTCTTTGTTGTGACAACAGACAGTATTTCTATTTCAGATCACCCATGTCCACACGGTATTCTGTTGTAATGTAAGCCATAAAACATTTACAATAAAATCTTCAACTGCAGATTGATTCAGGAAATTTGTACAGTATTTCCCTGCATATAAGAATACTTTTTAACCCAGTAAAATGTTCTCAAAAGTCAGGGGTTGTCTTATACGCCGGGTGTCATCCTACATGGCGAGTGCTGAAAAACTTCGGGACTGGAGAATTTGCGGTCTGTGCATACGGTGGGGGTAGCTCCAAATCAGTCACATCCCACCGTATGCAGTGACTGTATGAAGGGCAGAGCAAGCTGTAGGCGGTTTTTATTAATTTTTAAGCATTGAAAGAGGGGAAGTCTTATACAGCAAGTACATCCCAAACTGTATATTTTAACTGGAAAATTTGTCTTATAAGCCCAGTCGTATTATATGCGGGTATGTTTAAAAGTGCTGTATGGGTGTCTTTACTGATTGTTTCTTTTGTTTTGGCTATAGAACCATTTAAAGAAATTATTAATTATTTATATATTGTAGTAGTCTTTGTTACCTCCATACACTTTATGCTGGCGGCCACACACCTGTCCAAGCAAGCGTATGGAGGGATCCCCAATGATTACTCTAACAAAGGGCTTGTTCTGTACCCAGTAAGGGTTTATTCCCATGTCCAGTATTTTACGGATGCTACAGACGAGGTAGTCCTGTAGTGGAGTACTTCCCTGCGTGGCATGATGTATCAACATCATGCTGGGAGTGGGAAAACTTTTTGAATCTCCGTGGCACTGTGATGTCAGATCCGCGTAGGGAAATACTCCACTAAAGGGCTTCCCTGTCTGTAGCATCTATAAAATACAGAACATGGGAATAAGCCCTTAGGCCTTCTGCACATATTCAGTGTGTATATTCCTTCTGCTATCAACGTTCGCAATCCACAAAAAAATACAGATTGCGCATCTGTAGTGTATCCGTAGTGCATCTGCCATCTATATATTTTTTTTTTTTTGCGGATCTGTTAAATCTATACTGTACTAGTTTTAATAAAGTTGATCAGGTTAAAAAAAAAGATGGAACCAGTTTGCCTACTGCAGATCTGCATTTTTTTGCGGATGATACGATGCCAAAAGGTTACAACCTGGGAAAAATAGCGGATTCTATTGACTTCTATTGGTGAATCCATAAAAAAAAAAAAACAGATCTGCACTAGGACATCAGAAGGCGGACTCGTAATCTACTGATGGTGTGAATAGCTCTATAGAAATCAATGGGTAATAACTAAAGTTTGTAATTGCGGATCCAAAATTGCGGACACAGTTATGGAACGTGTGAATAATAGGCCTTATGATTAGGTGCCTTACTGAGATCTGTATCTTAGGTACCTGCACAATGACTGATTGCAACTGGTACTGGTTAGGATAAAAAATATAAGAGGTCTGGATGGGTGTATTTACATGGTGCTTTTCATTACAGATTACTGTGTCGGTGAAACAAGCTGCTAGTCTGAAGGCTATGGACTCTGGAGGAACATCAGACCCATATGTCGTAGTCTACCTCACCAATGATACCCGCAAGAAATGTGAGACCAAAGTGTATCGCAAGACACTGAACCCTACATTCAACGAATCCTTCGCCTTCAAGGTATGCTAACATAACACAAAGTAAAAGGACCCAAGACTTTAGATTACTTAGCAGCTATTGCAAACTCATCAAAACCAGTGATACCATCATACACTGGTAAATAATAGAGCCTCTTTAGTTTGCTATTAGGTAATGCAGGCATTTGTGCAATTAGCCACCAGCTAAAATGAGGTGACGTAAATACCAAGGCAGTCCACGCTTTAAAGGGGATGACAGATGTTTTTTTCTAATTTTCCATTTTACTATCTACATTATAAAGTAATCTTGCAGTTTCCACTCTGGTCACACGGAGCAAAACTGGTGGAAGTTGTAAACTTCAGTTATTGTGAATGTTCTATACTATCTATCCACAGGTGTCACCTTTGATAATAATCATCTCTGTGATCATAGGGAGGATACTGGTGAAAAGTGTTCTATTCAGAACAGGAAGTCTCAGCTTAGATTTAGGCTCCATTCACACGGAGCAAAACTGGTGGAATTCACACGAAGCAAAACTGGGGGAAGCCTCTGTGTCATAATGGGAGTCTATGGGAGACCCACGAGCCTCCTCTCCGCGCCTTTCTCGCGCTGAAGAATAGACATGAACATTCTTCAGCGTGGAGAGAGGAGGCGCGCGAGCCTCCCATAGACTCCCATTATGACACAGAGGCTTCCCCCAGTTTTGCTTCGTGTGAATTCCACCAGTTTTGCTCCGTGTGAATGGAGCCTAAATCTAAGCTGAGACTTCCTGTTCTGAATAGAACACTTTTCACCAGTATCCTCCCTATGATCACAGAGATGATTATTATCAAAGGTGACACCTGTGGATAGATAGTATAGAACATTCACAATAACTGAAGTTTACAACTTCCACCTCCCTGAGGAATGGCCTCTAGACAGGTCACAGAGCATGCCCAGAAACCTCTCACATTGCTATAAATAGGGTCTGGGTCAGTTTGTCTATGTTCATGGTGCTTGCTGTAAACAATCTCTAAATCATGTAAAAAGCAGCCCCCATAATAATACACTAAAAAGAAAATTTGCAATTACTGCTCAGTTCCATTGAAGTGAATGGAGCTTAATTGCAAACTGCACCTGAACTGGAGACAACAGTCATGTAGTCTCTAGAGATGAGCGAACCTCGAGCATGCTCGAGTCGATCCGAACCTGAACTTTCGGCATTTGATTAGCGGTGGCTGCTGAAGTTGGATAAAGCCCTGAGGCTATGTGGAAAACATGGATATAGTCATTGGCTGTATCCATGTTTTCCAGACAACCTTAGAGCTTTATCCAAGTTCAGCAGCCCCCTCTAATCAAATGCCGAAAGTTCGGGTTCGGATCGACTGAAAACCCGAACCCGGTTCGCTCATGTCTAGTAGTCTCTGAAAGAAAGTGGCCATGTTTTTGTAGCACTAGATAACCCCTTTAACTAAGTCTGTATCATAACCCTGTCAGCAGACACATCCTGATGGGGAACATTGTGCATAGATATTTACAAGGAAACCCTGATTATAAGATTTGTATAGATAAACTGTCTGGTAAGTATGTAAATGCCACCTTAAGACATCTAACCAGGAAAAGCACTTGGAGAATGTCAGAGCAATGATCTAATCTTGTAAAATGTAAAGAGGCTTCTTTTTCAATTTAATTCGATTTTTGTTAATTTCACATTACACTTAGGCAGTACATTAAAGGTATACAAGGCCAGTTTTTATACGTATGACCACCTTTGAAGCGAGTGTACTATCAGGTACATCGCATTAATGTTTTTACATAAATAGACTGGCAATGTGTGTGGGAATCAGGTTGCGATCCCCGCACCGGCCCTAGTCTATTCATGTAAAAACCTTAAAGCAATGTACCTGATGATACATTTTATTTAAATATTGAGCCAATTACTTTCCATTGATCTAACCTCCTTATTACTTTAGTAATATATAATAACTAAGCTATTCTAAATAACGACCACGTTTCCTGCATCCTATGACTACACTGACCGTTATATCTGTATTCTATACTCCAGCTCACACAGACAGAAATAGAAGATACGCAGGTTGTGATGCGAGTCTATGACTTTAATCGTTTTTCGAAGCATGACACCATTGGAGAGGTGAGGCTGCTTCTTCGAGACATGGATCTGCAGCATGTCATTGAAGAATGGAAAGAGCTCAATGCTGAATCAACTGTGGAGGTAAGAAAGAAAATATACAACTACTGCCAAGTATACATAGCAGTAGTGGCACTGTTTTATGGCTGTGCAAATATACAAGATCGTAATGCCTGAAAACCAACTGGTCGAGATACCGAGCCATTTCATGCCAATTGTACAGGCGGTGAATGTGCCAGACAGGGTCATTTATAAATATAAGTGTAGTCTTTATATTCAATATACTATATACTAAATTGCCACTGTATCAGGAACACCTGCCCTTTTGTGATTAACGCTTCCCTGTATAGAAATTACTTACATGACCCTGGAATACAGCATAAAAACAAGTGAACATGTTTTCCATAGGTTACGTTCAAACACAGTCAAAATGATGCCCGTTTTTATTGGACGGTCATTATTTTAGAACAACGGCTATCTATATCATAAAAATCAAAGTCTGTCTGTCTGTCTGTCTGTCCTTCTGTCTGTCTGTCTGTCTGTCCTCTATAGACTTCCAAACGCCTGAACCGTTTGACCCCAAATTTGGCACACAGATACATTGGGTGCCCGGGAAGGTTATTGCGAAGGTCCCGTCCCCGCCAGATGCACAGGAGGGGAGGGGGAGGGGGAAGAGAGGCGCCCTATAGAGATGAATGGGAAAATCTCCTCACTGCAAACACAGGAGATATAATTAGCTGCAGCAGACATGGCAGTTGGAGCCTTAGCAACCAATAGGATTACTGCTTTCATTTCCACAGGGAGCAATGGTTGCTAGGGAAGCTGCCTCACAACATCCACAGTAATAACTGGTAGGCCCCCTACTCCATCTATACAGTACATGTATATACAGGACCTCCTACTCCATCCATACAGTACATGTATATACAGGGCCCCCTACTCCATCTATACAGTACATGTATACAGGACCCCCTACTCCATCTATACAGTACATGTATATACAGGGCCCCCTACTCCATCTATACAGTACATGTATATACAGGACCCCCTACTCCATCCATACAGTACATGTATATACAGGGCACAACAGGTATACCAAACTGTGACTGGGTAACACTGCTACACCAGACCTGACCAATACCACCATACTGTGCTGGATAACACTGTCATACCAGACCTGACCAATACCGCCATACTGTGACTGGATAACACTGCCAGACCTGACCAATACCGCCATACTGTGACTGGATAACACCTCCATACCAGACCTGACCAATACCGCCATACTGTGACTGCCACACCCGACCTGACCAATACCGCCATACTGTGACTGGATAACACTGCCACACCAGACCTGACCAATACCGCCATACTGTGACTGGATAACACTGTCATACCAGACCTGACCAATACCGCCATACTGTGACTGGATAACACTGTCATATAAGACCTGACCAATACCGCCATACTGTGACTGGATAACACTGCCATACCAGACCTGACCAATACCGCCATACTGTGCTGGATAACACTGTCATACCAGACCTGACCAATACCGCCATACTGTGACTGGATAACACTGCCATACCAGACCTGACCAATACCGGCAAACTGTGACTGGGTAACACCGCCACAACAGTCCTGACCAATACCACCATACTGTGACTGGATAACACCATCATATCAGACCTGACCAATACCGCCATACTGTGACTGGATAACACCGCTATACCAGACCTGACCAATACCACCATACCGTGACTGGATAACACCGCCACACCAGACCTGACCAATACCGCCATACTGTGACTGGATAACACCCCCATACCAGACATGACCAATACCGACACACTGTGACTGAATAACACTGCCATACGGCTAAATACAACCCTGCAGGTATACAGGACACTACAGGTATACAGGACCCCAAAACTATACACTACAAGTGCACGGGACCTCCACAAAACTATATACTACAGGTATACAGGACCCCAAACTTTACACTACAGGTATACAGGACCCCAAAACTATATACTACAGGTATACAGAACCTCCACCAACTATATACTTCAGGTATACAGGACCTCCACCAACTATATACTACAGGTATACAGGACCCCAAACTATACACTACAGGTATACAGGACCCCAAAACTATACACTACAGGTATACAGGAACTCCACCAACTATATACTACAGGTATATAGGACCCCAAACTATACACTACAGGTATACAGGACCTCAAAACCATACACTACAGGTATACAGGACCTACACCAACTCTATAATACAGGTATACAGCACCTTCACCAACTCTATACTACAAGTATACAGGACCCCAAATATACTACAGGTATACAGGAACTCCACCAGCTATATACTACAGGTATATCGGACCCCAAACTATACACTACAGGTATACAGGACCTCCACCAACTCTATACTATAGTTATACAGGACCCTCAAACTATTTACTACAGGTATACAGGACCCCCAAACTATATACTACAGGTATACAAGACCTCCACCAATTATACACTACAGGTATCCAGGACCCTCAAACTATAAACTACAGGTATACAAGACCTCCACCAACTATACATTACAGGTATACAGCACCAACTATATACTACAGGTATACAGGACCCCCGAACTATACAGTACAGGTATACAGGACCTTCACCAACTGTACACTGCAGGTATACAGGACCTCCCTCAACTATACACTATAGGTATACAGCCCCCCCAACTATGCACTACAGATATGCGAGACCCCTAAAAACTATACATTGTGGGTATACAGAACCCCTCCAACTATGCACTACAGGTATACACTTATTCCACTGATTAACTCAGATGAAACAATACCTTTAGCTTGGCCTCCTGGGCACCTTAGAACAAATCTAATTAACACACTGACACTTTATACCCGGGCAGCGCCGGGTACATTTTCTAGTCTATATCATAAAAATCAAAGTCTGTCTGTCTGTCCTTCTGTCTGTCTGTCTGTCTGTCCTCTATAGACTTCCAAACGCCTGAACCATTTGACCCCAAATTTGGCACACAGATACATTGGGTGCCCGGGAAGGTTATTGCGAAGGTCCCGTCCCCGCCAGATGTACAGGAGGGGAGGGGGAGGGGAAAGAGTGCTCCATAGAGATGAATGGGAAAATCTCCTCACTGCACACACAGGTGATATAATTAGCTGCAGCAGACACGGCAGTTGGAGCCTTAGCAACCAATAGGATTACTGCTTTCATTTTAACAGGGAGCAATGGTTGCTAGGGAAGCTGCCTCACAACATCCACAGAAATAACTGGTAGACTCCTACTCCATCTATACAGTACATGTGTATACAGGACCCCCTACTCCATCTATACAGTACATGTATATACAGGACCCCCTACTCCATCTATACAGTACATGTATATACAGGACCCCTACTCCATCTATACAGTACATGTATATACAGGGCCCCCTACTCCATCTATACAGTACATGTATATACAGGAGCCCCTACTCCATCTATACAGTATATGTATATACAGGACCCCCTACTCCATCTATACAGTACATGTATATACAGGGCCCCCTACTCCATCCATACAGTACAGGTATATACAGGGCCCCCTACTCCATCCATACAGTACAGGTATATACAGGGCCCCCTACTCCATCCATACAGTACAGGTATATACAGGGCCCCCTACTCCATCCATACAGTACATGTATATACAGGGCCCCCTACTCCATCCATACAGTACATGTATATACAGGGCCCCCTACTCCATCTATACAGTACATGTATATACAGGGCCCCCTACTCCATCCATACAGTACATGTATACACAGGGCACAACAGGTATACCAAACTGTGACTGGATAACACTGCCACACCAGACCTGACCAATACCGCCATACTGTGACTGAATAACACCTCCAGACCTGACCAATACCGCCATACTGTGACTGGATAACACTGCCACACCAGACCTGACCAATACCACCATACTGTGACTGGATAACACTGTCATACCAGACCTGACCAATACCGCCATACTGTGACTGGATAACACTGTCATATAAGACCTGACCAATACCGCCATACTGTGAATGGATAACACTGCCATACCAGACCTGACCAATACCGCTATACTGTGCTGGATAACACTGTCATACCAGACCTGACCAATACCGCCATACTGTGAATGAATAACACTGCCATACGGCTAAATACAACCCTGCAGGTATACAGGACACTACAGGTATACAGGACCCCAAAACTATACACTACAGGTGCACGGGACCTCCACAAAACTATATACTACAGGTATACAGGACCCCAAACTTTACACTACAGGTATACAGGACCCCAAAACTATATACTACAGGTATACAGGACCTCCACCAACTATATACTTCAGGTATACAGGACCTCCACCAACTATATACTACAGGTATACAGCACCTCAAACTATACACTACAGGTATACAGGACCCCAAAACTATACACTACAGGTATACAGGAACTCCACCAACTATATACTACAGGTATATAGGACCCCAAACTATACACTACAGGTATACAGGACCTCAAAACTATACACTACAGGTATACAGGACCTACACCAACTCTATAATACAGGTATACAGCACCTTCACCAACTCTATACTACAAGTATACAGGACCCCAAATATACTACAGGTATACAGGAACTCCACCAGCTATATACTAAAGGTATATAGGACCCCAAACCATACACTACAGGTATACAGGACCTCCACCAACTCTATATTATAGTTATACAGGACCCTCAAACTATTTACTACAGGTATACAAGACCTCCACCAATTATACACTACAGGTATCCAGGACCCTCAAACTATAAACTACAGGTATACAAGACCTCCACCAACTATACATCACAGGTATACAGCACCAACTATATACTACAGGTATACAGGACCCCCGAACTATACAGTACAGGTATACAGGACCTTCACCAACTGTACACTGCAGGTATACAGGACCTCCCTCAACTATACACTACAGGTATACAGCCCCCCCCAAATACACACTGCAGGTATACAGGACCCCCCCCCAACTATACACTATAGGTATACAGCCCCACCAACTATGCACTACATATATGCGAGACCCCTAAAAACTATACATTGTGGGTATACAGAACCCCTCCAACTATGCACTACAGGTATACACTAATTCCACTGATTAACTCAGATGAAACAATACCTTTAGCTTGGCCTCCTGGGCAGTTTAGAACAAATCTAATTAACACACTGACACTTTATACCCGGGCAGCGCCGGGTACATTTTCTAGTTATTCATATATGTCGTCATTTCGACAGAATGTGAATCCACATTAGAATAGGAAAATTCAGTGATATGAGCTATTCTGGATGAATAGTTCTTCAAGCCTTCATAGTCCTTGGATCTCAAAGTCTTTTGGGGGACATTTATTAAGACCGGCATACTCGTACGCCGGTCTTTAATCAGGCTCCACCCCATTATCCACAGCCAAACTGACTAAGTGAATCTGTCCGATCGTGCGCCCAACCCTGCACCCAGCGCATCAAATTTACACTTGCTTCAAGGCAGAACAATGATAAATTCTGTTCAGTGTGTGTCAATACATCCATTTAATGTGTGTCATCTGCAAAAAGCCATCCTGTCCACTTGGGCCAGTATTCCTGCAGAATGATTTCATCACTTAGGGAACCCTATGCTACAATGTATTGCTGCAATGCTGCAGGCCAATAAGCTACTAGATGCGAGTTCTAAGCAGGTGGCCTTTCTGTTTATGTAGAATGCAGTAGGATATTATAGGTGAGCTGGAGGTATAGATAAGTCACCCAGATCTAGGAACACTTTAGGTATTAATTCATTCTTTGTCTTCACAGTATGAACGGCTTGGAGAAATCTGCTTCTCTCTAAAATACATCCCTGTGTCTTCAAAACTCGTTGTCGTCATCCTTGAGGCAAAGAATCTAAAGAAAATGGACGCTGATGGGTTTTCAGGTAATATGGCAATAAAGGAACACATCCTACACTAAACATGTATGGGATTGGATGAATCCATTAAAACCAGGCTTGTGCTCTCTTCTTAAATGGCGAATGTATCATCCGGAAATTAACTATTTCTTTAATTTAGTTTATATATTAAACATATTTATTTAAACTTCTCTTCTTAAAGAGAGGACTCTAAGCAGCTGATAGCTTCATAATGCGCAGGAGGCACTGAGGATGAAGGTAGGTCTCTTACTTTCATCCTCGGCACCATTACTGTGAACAGTAAGACTAGAGCGCTGCATCACCCCCAGAGCACCGAACCAGGAGCAGAGCAGCACTCCGAGGCAGGGCAGTTCTTAAAACGTCCCGAGACACATTACATTAACAACTGCACAGGAACATAACCAAGGATGAGGGTAAGAGACATAACCTTCATCCTCAGCGCCCCGTGCACAATAGGAAGCTATCAGCAGGTTAAATTTGTCTAACCAGCTGATTGTTCCCCTTTAAATCTGGCACTGTTACTGTTTTGCAAAGATCACTTCTCCACCATCATATAAATATCATTATCAGGCAGGATTACAATTGAAGGTTAGGGCTCTATTACACATCATAAACTAGCACTGCAAACGAGCACCGATTAGCAAGATTAACGCCCATTTCTTGGCCTTTATGTTGCTCAATCAATCATCTAGCCAGGCTGCACAAATGATCACTGGATTGTTTGTGCGGTCTTGTAACTTTATTATGGTGGGAACATGTGCAGTCGACTAGCAAATATTTAAATGTTGCACAATAGATGTGATTAGCTGTCAAGCAAGCAGCTTCTCATCCATCAGCTGATCACTGGCCCTTTTACATGGGCCGAATATCGGAAGTTAGTGTTGCTGTATGCTGATAATTGACCTGTATAACAAGGCCTTTACTTCTCTGTTATAAAGCTGAAGGCAGATAACATACTTCACAGTTTACAGGGCATGCCCACAACTCTCTCCCATATAAGGCAACTCAATTGCCTCTATAATCATATAAAGAAAAGAACATAAACGTACAGTCAGAAAATAAAAACATCAGAAGAAAATGAATTAATAATAAGAATATATGTGATACATTACCTTTAATGGACCTATGCTAGGCATTAATTGCAAGAATAAAGCAGACTATGATATATTTTTTGTCATAAAAGGCTGAAACTCCAATGGAATATATTCTAATAATGGATTTTATTAGAAAAATGAAATGCAAACTAACATCTCTTCATCTTCATAGACCCATATGTGAAGGTACAGCTTGCTCTGAATAAGAAGAAGTGGAAGCGTAAGAAGACTGGAGTGAAGAAGAACACGCTGAACCCATACTTTAATGAAGAATTTACCTTTGATGTGACTCTGGAGCAAATTCAGGTCTGATTCCACATTAATGTTTAAAGGGGATGTCCCATTAATTAGCCATGGGAAAGGTATTAAGTATCTGATCTATGACGATCTGCATGCTGAGATACCTAACAATCATAAGAACATGGGTCCGTTGTCAGTGTGTACAGTAAGCAGTTATCCGGCTACTCAATTCACTTGCTATAGGACTGCCACAGATGCTGAATACAGAACATGCCTGACCATTATTACATTCACACGGGGGTCATAGGACCCTGTGGGGTCCCAGAGGTTAGATCCTCTCCACCAATCAGGTACCAGTCCTGTGGCTATGTATGTTACAATCTTGAGACAATTCTTTTAATTCTTCATTAAGTGGTTAGCCAATGCAAAGTGGATCTTATAGTCATGAAAGGTTATATAGTTACATAGTAAATATGGTTGAAAAAAGACACATGTCCATCAATTTCAACCAAGGAGGGGATGGCTGCAGGGAAGATGGGTATACAAGGAGGGGATGGGTGCAGGGAAGATGGGTATACAAGGAGGGGATGGATACAGGGAAGGGATGATAGGTAGGTTCAATACATATGCATTTATTTTATTTTGGTCTAAGAACTTGTCTAAGCCTGTTTTGAAGCCCTCTACTGTTTTTGCTGTGACCAGCAGGTTCTTAAATTTATTTCCAATGTCTAACTCTAATTTTTCTCCTCTTTCCTTTAGAATGTGGACCTTATCATCTCTGTGTGGGACCATGATAAAGTCAATAAGAATGAACAGATTGGGAAGATATTTCTTGGCTGTCGAGCGTCGGGAAATGCTTTAAGACATTGGTCGGACATGCTTGCACATCCACGAAGGCCAATAGCTCAGTGGCACAATCTGCAGGCAGCAGAAGAAGTTGATAAGGTCCTTGCCCTGAAATCTCATTTAAAACTCCCCAGACCCAATAGATAATGCAACTCCCATGACGGGGAATCTGACATTCCCTAGATCTACCAATGAGTGAGAGAACATAACATTCGGAGGTTCTTAATATTTACTAATGACATAGTGGTCACTCATGTGGTTCCATCTGACATTTCTATGTCATGAATTTGTAAATTATCATATTTCGGAATGAATTATATCTGCCAATATAATGACTTTTAAAAAGTTTACATAGTAGGGAAGACCCTTCATAATATCTAAAGGATACAATACATTCAGTAAGAGGTCTATTTTCTGATTACCATTCTTCATAACAATTCAAGATATTTTCATTACCCACCTCAGAATACCAAGAGAATTCAATGTTTAAAGGTCTTAAAGCCCTACTTTCTTGAAGGGTCCCTAGACAATAAGCTGATCACAAAGCGTTCTCCTCCAAGAGATCAGGTGTAATCTGTGAGGACACCTGTGAATTAGTGTTCCGCCCCACCACAGGAGAATTTAAGTGACCATGGGCTGTCTGTATAGAGCAGGACAGGACAGGTCCTCCAGAGCATGACGCATTTTTATCCACTGTGTACACTGTCCAAGAGATGAGGATTCTGAACCTAGAAATGTTCTCTGTTCATTTCACAATTTCCATTTGGGTATATGAAAATGTTTTTTGTACAGTAGACACCTCCTATAGCTTTGTTCATCTGTTCACAATACCGTCACTTAAACGAAAGATCTGGAATTATGGCAAATCCTACTCGAACCGTTTCACTAATATAAGAGACTCTCATTGTTCCATTGGGGTTTTGGTGCTTATGACGGCAGGAATAGCACACTATCCTTCAATAAATTTATCAAAGTATTCAAAATCAGAAATCTTATTAGTTCAACAATGGATTCACTACCATACAAGTGATGCAGACAAGGCACCACCTGAAGAGCTATTATGGATAGTGATGCCAGTAAGGGTCAGTTCACACTGAGAAATCAGTGTCGAAATTCTGAGCGGAATCCTCATCGCGGACTCCGCTTGGAATTCTGCCTGTCTCAGTGCCTTAATGTAAGGTATGGGGCGCCTCCATTCTTCACGGCTTTCTGCACCTCTCTGTGCCTCTCCTCTCAAAGAATTGACATGCCTCATGTCAGGCACAGGGCGCCTATGCTCTCTTTGATCGGAGAGCTGAGGCGTCCTATACTTTACATTGAGGCAGAATTCCAAGCAGAGTCTGCGACAAGGATTCCACTTGGAATTTCAAGGTCGATTCCTCAGTATGAACTAACCCTTATGATGGTCCTTCTGTATTGTTTTATGAAATACCACTCTGTATTTGCTATATTTATATACAACACCTAAATGACCTTTTATTTTATTTTCTCTGTGGACATTCAGTTACTGGACACCTAGAAATTTTTGGAATTGTCATTATCAAATGCAGTCACCATATCCAAAAATGGTGTCATTATTCACCCTTTCATATGTTTCCATCCTTCTATATCATTAAATAAAACACCTGTGATACATATGATTTAATGTGACCGTGAATTTTTTGAGAACGTCAATATATGATACACATCCATCCATAAATACTACAAGCAATAATTTTTTTGTCAGCTCAAATCCTGCAAAACAAACAGACACCGGAAATCTGATGGACTTCATTGAAGTCAATAGTTGATCGGCAGGGTGCCAAGACCAGGCTCAGCTGTTCAGTAGTAGTTACCAGTGCCACCACATAGGCCATAGCTTACTAAAATGCATAACAGACTTGTGCCTGATATCTTATGAAACTGTATACTTTATATGTCCTTGATAGAACTAACTGCGAGAAAACCAGGCCAGGTGGAACAAAGAACGGAATGTTCCTTCAGTGACAGAAAACACATCATGGTTCTGTAATCTATCCAAGACACATATATTGCACTGCTTTCTGATATAGTGATAGAAAGTTATATAGCTGGAGTTATGTGACTGACACAATTGTGTGAGCTCTTACACTACTGTGAGCCGAGGCCGAACTTCGGGTACAGAATTTTCTTTCAGTGCCCACCTGGGTACTTGGGCGACAGTGGGCACCTTTAAAAGCACAATATGCAGCAGCAGTTATACAGCAGAAACTACAGTACCAACACTATAAGTATATGCTGGACAGCTTTTAATCTTTACATTGCAAATGTTAAAAGGAGTCAATACAACCTGCAAGAATGGCAGGCATGCTGGAGTATAATCCTGCAGTGTAGGTCACCTAAATCCAGTATACTAAGACCAGTATTACCAATAATACCAGTATACAAGGGACAAATAGCACCATTAAATCATGACCACTGCCATTACCACCATACAGGTACTGAATAAAGTCCTATACTATACTAAAACCAATACAGTACCCTATACAGTGGCTATATAGTGGTAGATACAAGTTCTATACAGGCTCGCAAAACAAATGATGACCGTGCACTTATCCAGTGATAAACATGTGATGTCTTCTCTGATGGTAGTCATTCACTTTTTTTTTTTCTTCTCCAACCAGCCACGGCCACAACCCTTCTCTGCAGAATCTGGGAAAACATATCAGGTTCCTTGCTCCAGCACATATAATATTAGGCCTTCTCTGTGCCCTCATATAGTAGTTAGGTCCCCCCTGTTCCCCTACATAGTCCTTAGCTCCCCTCTGTGGTTGTATATACTAGCTAGATCCCGTTTGTTACCCCATATAGTATTTCGGCCCCTCTTTGACCCCATAGAGTACATATAAACCTGCTATATAGTAGTAAGGATCCCTCTGTGTATCCATGAATTACTAAGGTTCCCTCTGTGCCCCCACAATAATAGTGATGTCTCCTCTGTGCATCCATATGAAATAAAGCCCCCTCTGTACCCACATATAGTATATAGTTCCCTCTGTACACCATATAGTGGTTAGGCCCCTTTCTATGCATCCATATAGTTGATAGGCCTTTTTGTGAAGGTACAGTAGATATAATATAGTAGATATAGTAGATAGTATATGCCAATAGATAGTATAACCCATGTAACTCCCTCCCCACAGTAGTTAGCCCCACCTCAGTAGGTAGTATCTCCCATGAAGGCATCACTTCTGTAGGTAGTCCTCCTGGTAGATGAGAAAAACTTGCAGCACTCTGAATAATATATTCAACTGGGTGCCCTCTGTCCCACCTGGGTCCAACTGGTGGAATAGATAGACCAAATTCCAAAACGACTGCAGCACTCTGAAGTGTAATCTGTGAAAAGTTTAATTGACTCACAATAACAGCAAACATCATTGTGTCAGACCCTTCAATGGGGGGGGTTTCTCAAGCAAAGCAATTTGCTTTCATGTAGGCCTAGGGAGTTTATTACTTTTGTTTATAGCATTAAGTGTTACAAGTACTTATCAGGTACTATTTTTATTTCTGTTGTTAATAATACCTATAAATAAGGCTGACATATTGGGGGAATACGGGAGTGTCAGGTATACCCTGACACTCATTGCCGATCTGACTTCTCCCTTAGGTCAAGTACAGGAATGACAAATATAGACACAACATAATGTATTCATACAAATATACAGAGGATGAGTCAGAAGTAAAAGTCTCACAGAACAATCAATGAAAGAGAACATTAGACATTTTAGTAGTAATAGAGGTGGAGAGAAAATAAATGCACATCAAAACAACACAGGGAAACATATCCGAATACTCAAATTGGCATAAGGTAAGTGTGTGGTTACACCGCAAGAACCGCAAGAAGACATTTTAAGTTAGAGTTCAAGTTCTTAAATGGTCACTGTTCAAACAACTTCCCTTCGTGTCGATCTGAATATGTCTGTATATCACTTTATTTACCAAACAAATATCTCTAAAGTCTTGGCCACAGGTTATCTCACTTTCCTGCAATCAGCGGGACAAAAATACAAATAGTGGGGTGGGGCATAGCTACTGTTTGAACTGCAGAAAGGGAGAGAGATTACGACTAAGTAGGCCAGTAGCAGATTATAATAAATCCGTTTCGGGCAGTAGCCCGGGGCCCTGAGCTCCTGGGGGGCCCATGGCCACCCAAAAAGACTTATACTTTCAGTGGTGTACTGTCTCCTGGCTTCATTTCTGCCATGATTTGCAAAAATAATGCTGCTTTTCTTCCGCAATTTTTTTTTTACCTTCATCATGATATTATCTATCCTGTACTATGAACACCAGGCTAGTGTTGCCATAGTTACAGCGGGGTAGGGGGCCTAGGTTTGGTGAACAGCCTGGGGCCTATGGTAAAGTTATTCCGCTCCTGTGTGTACCAGCAAGCGGTGTCAGTTCTCCAGAGGATATGAACTGTCCCCGAAATGTAAATCATGGTTTCCCTCTCATGTCAGCAGCAGGAAAGTTTATAGTGTAACCCCTTCCTTGCTGTGCTGCTGTATGTAGACATGCATATTCATAAAGAATCTGAAGTACTGTTCTGTGTAAATCACCAGCTCTGCACAGTGGTGCCAGCCTGTTCAATCAAGTTATATACCATGGCATAACAGGGAAGAGTTGGTGCTGTGTTGTGACCAGACAACTAAGGGAAAGGAAGTCATTGTGTGTATTAATGGCAAACAGCTCAGGCCAAATAGAGGGCATTCTCATGGGCTCACTAACAGAATTGAGAGCACCAAAATGACCCCTGTGAACAGTTCATCTAACAAAACGTTACAGGTATTTAAAAAATCTTAGGAAATGAGTCAATTATTGGGCGGACTATTTAGTGATGTTTTATGGTTGCGTGTTTTTTTTATTATGTTCTATGACTTTTTATGAAAATGGCCCTCAAGTATATGTATGCTTTGAAACTAGAGTGTAAGCCGCAGGGACCAATGTGGCTGAACTCCTAAGAATATGTCGGTGCTATAAATAAAGTACTGTAAGCGATGACAGCGTGCGTTGTCAATAGCGTCCAGCAGGGGGCAGCACAGCACTGTGTCTTACGCTTTGTTGACTAAATCATAAAGTCCCTGGGGAGCAAACACAGTAAATGTTTGTGGACATTACAGGGCAGAGGTGTGTGAATGAGCAGCAATATAATAAGAGAGAATGTCATAGACTATGGACTGTAGTATCCTATTTCAGTGTCTGCTGAATGCAAAGACAGGTGGGCTCAATAATAGAATAGGAAATGGGGATTCCCTACTACTACTGCTGAAGGAGAGTTACTAGTAAAAGTGGTAATGGAGACCAGACGTACTTAAACAGATCCTTAAATAAAGACAATCAATGAAATTTTTTTTATATACTGATCAATATAGCGTGCAGCAAACAGAGGGTTAAGACGTCTTAAGATGACCTGCTGTGGGAGGGCCTGAGTATTTGTGTCTACCACCCTGTGATTGGATGCTGGGGGCTTGCATGCCCTTACTGAGCTAAGCAGCAACAATTTGGGACTCCCCCCAGCACATTAATACCCCCCTCATTGCCCATTACTGGCAGTCCTATCCCTTCTTCTTTCAGAGGGCTCCGTCCACGAGGGTCAGGTAAGAAAAATCCTGGCCAGGGCAATAAGGGCGTATGTCTAAATGCATCCACAGAGACAAATGTCCGCACCCATGTATGTGCTAGTATGACAGAGAAGACAGAATGGTCCAAAACAGCTGACAAATGAACAACTGAGCATAGACAAGTGTGCAAAGTGCTCATCATAGCTGTATACTAATGCTGCATCATCATAGGGAAATGATTGGACGTACAGTGTGTAGAAATCTTTATTACACCCAGATGAGACTTCCTAATATAAGTAGCAAGACTGCATTGTGTAAGATCACATTTCAAAGGAGGTGATAGCTATTTTTGTTATATTATCCAAAACTATATATCCATAAGTGAGGTCTAGAAGAAAGTGCAGACACTTGTAGCAATGGTATATATTTGTACATACAAAACCTACATATATTATTGCTGGTATGGATAAAGCAAAGTTGAATACATCATCTAACTTTTTGGGGCCTTCTGTGCGTGTATATTGTATGTAGGTATAATGGCAGTCCCAGGTAAAATTAGTGTGATGTCACAAAGTCATTGTTGCTACATCTTTATGATTGAGGGCGTTCTATGAATGAATGTCAATCTACATAGCAAATTAGCAAAAAGATAGGGCATATATTTGTGTGTGCGTATATATATATATATATATATATATATATATATATATATATGACTTCATATTAGCACTACTACAGTATGGTCAGTTTTGCCCACAGCGACCAATCACAACTCAGCTTACATTTTATAAGAGATCAATAAAGTATGAAAGCTGAGCTGTGATTGCTTTCAAGTAGAATGATAACTCTGGGCCATTATGTTGTTTGTTGCATTGGATCAAGCTCTGGGTATACATTTACTATGTACTGCCATTGGGATAAAGTAATAGTAAAATACGTCATACATTGTATAAAGATGTGGAACTACAACTTTGTGGTCTGGATGTTAAAAGTTTCTCCGGGTTAGTGTGATAACCATTAGGACTACTGTGCCCGTTATGCATTGCAAAGTAGTATACCTATGAAGAGGTCACTAGATATAATCATTATGTCCCTATATCATTATGTCCATTACAATATCTCCAGATGTTTATATAGTGATTATTGTCATGGAGCCCTGCATGCCCGTACAGCATTCTTTACTACCACAGTGCCCAATGTCATGTGTGTAGTGCCCAGGGGAAGATACCCACAGTACAGCATGTTCTTATTTTGGAGGATGAAATAAGACCTCCATAAGGAGGCCTGGTGTCAGTTTTAGGCAGAGGGAGTAAATAATCCTCTTTTCACCTGTGCCGTCTTTATTGGCTGGGGGGTTGGTAGTGAAGATTTGCAGAGCAGCATTATGTCAGAGGGGGGAGAAACAGCTGACGTTCCTTTAAGGCTCCTCCAGATATTTTGGGAAAGTCTTACAAAGCGTCCCATACTTCCCATGAGATCGGATGACTTAAAAGAGGGGGCAGTTGTCAGTGCTTGTGATCCCCTCTCCAGCAGCGAGGCTCTGTGTAGGTAATGGGAAGGGACTGAGGAAGCAAGGAGTATGGGATTGGCCTAGGGTCGTGCAGTTTAATTCTTTTTGCGTTTTAGCGAGTAGGAGACTTCATCTCATGTTTTTTGTTCCCTGGAGGATGGAAGAGGACAAGCAGTAATTCTTCTTTTGTCTTTTATGTGCAGGTATCACATAAACCGCCAAGATGTCGAAAATGTCAAATTCCCGTAAAACGCACCTGAAGGTAAGAACAGTCCATGCAGGTCTTTAGTCATAACCAACTCCTGTGTCCATTCTCTAAACCCATACATGTAACCTACCCCCTCCCCGAAAAAGACCAGCTTTTGCCTAAACTAATCTCAGTTATTGAAGTCACTACCTAAGAAATACTCATTACTGCTTAAGAAAGCTTACCATGACTATAACACTAGTTGTCATCCACATATTATCCATGAAAGTCATGATAATGCTGTTAGTCCATAGAATACAATGGGAGAATGTATTTGCCTAGTATTTGCCTAGCCGAAAATGAATTTAAAACCTGGCAAATCAATTAACCAATGTATCCTATAGGCGGTGAAATGGGAAATTTAAATTAAAGGGGTTGTCCATGATTAACTAGACATGGCTATTTGAAAAAAAAAAAAAAAACATTCTACAGTTTGCGGTAAAAATGTGGGGTCACCCAGTTTTTGGAAATGACGGGGATGCTTTAAGCTTGATTGAAGTTTTTTTTTAAAGAGCAGCCATGTCCTTCTAATGCTGGACTACCCCTTTAAGTGAATGGCTTTCAATTGGATTGAATTGAACTTTGAATCATGCATGAACTGAAAGAGATATCACTGTTAGCAATACTATAGGAGAATGTATGTCTGTATGTAGTTTGTATTTCTAAATAAAATAATCCAAATTCTTATTAGAAAAATATTAGAACCTAAAACAGATAAGTTTAGGATTTTGATCTGTACATATCTAGTATTTCCAATCCGGCCATTTAGAAATAATAATAATAATAATAATAACAACAACAATAATAATAGTGATTTCATTGCTGGAACATAAATTAACATATATGGAAAATATCAACATGTGAAATACATAGAAATGTGGAGAAGTAATAAATTGTGTGGTAATCGGTCCCCAGAACAGTTAGAGGGTAAAAAATTTAGAAATTATGAAATATTCTTATTTTGGAACATAATCTCAATAGAGACAATGTAACTGAACATTGTGCAATTGGTTTGATGTTTAGGGAAGTTTCCTTTTAGCAGATGTTGAGCCACAGATTGTTTTGTGTAGCATTTAGTTATATTTATGCAGATGACCCTTTCAACTACAGTATGCCGATCACCTAAGCTGCAATTCTACTAGAAAGGTCAATAGTATATTCTGCTACTACCCACCACTGGCAATAATAACCAAGGTTGCCACAACATGTGATATACACAGACTTTCATTGTATCATACTTTTTTCTCTTCAGCACTATTCATATCACCAGGCCGACTAACAATTCACCTCTTCTCTTTATAGAGCTTGATGCTCCAGGTTGCCAAAACTGCAATTGAAAAGGAAATTGCAGATATCGCAGCTGAGAAGGAAAGCTACCTGGCTGAGAACTGTCCACCTCTGAGTCTTCCACATTCTCTGCAGGATCTGCAGGTAACCCTGCAAATGTCACTGATGTAACTGGGCCTATTGAAGGTTATGCATCTTTTTACGGATGAAAGAAAAAAGCCCCCTTCTACCATGTGACTTTTATAATGGGGGTGTCTTATATATGGCAGAGGTGTATTTAAGCCAACTTAAGCATTAGGGCCCAAGTGTAAGCTGTGCTACCATGTTACTTATGTTCAGGGAACTCATAAGGGGTTGTTCGGTGGTGTTATTATATTGTGGAGCTGCCACTGCCTGTCTGTAATACGGAGGGAGTACTGTGATCAAATTAATGGCTGTCCAGGGCAATGGCGTAGCATGAGTTGGAAGGGCCCAGGGCAAGGCAAAGTATTACGCACCTTCCCAACACCCACACACACGCAACCCACAAATGCAAGACAGTTGCAATGCATAAAGGATTTCCCTAGTAGGTAGGTAATCCCCTATCCCAGACAGGACGCCTCTTGGTGAATAGTTAACCCTCCCCAGCATGAAGCGCCTAGTAGGTAGTTAACCCCCCTCCCCCCAGCATTCCCCTAGTAGGTAGTTAAACACCCCCCTCCCCCCAGCATTCCCCTAGTAGGTAGTTAAACACCCCCCTCCCCCCAGCATTCCCCTAGCAGGTTGCTAACCTCCTCCCCCCAGGAAGGATGCCCCTGGTAGGTAGTTAACCCTCCCCCCCTCAGCATTCCCCTAGTAGGTAGTTAACCCTCCTCTCCTCAGCATTCCCCTAGTAGGTAGTTAACCCTCCTCCCCTCTGTATTCCCCTAGCAGGTAGTTAATCCTCCCCAGGAAGTCCCTGCTTCTGTACATTATGTACATTACACAGTACTCTATGAAATGTGTCTGAACTTCCTGCCCCCTTACGGAAGTGAGTGGTGATGCCTACATTGCATGCTTCCCCACTCACCTTACATTCTTAGAGAGGCAAATCGTTGCGCCCCCTATGAATTTTGTGCCCAGGGCAATCACCCCCACAGCCCCCCCCCCCCCCCAATGCAAGAAAACTGGTGCGGGGTAAAAAGGAAAGAACTATTTTCACTCCATGACCACAAAGCCTTTCTTGTCTCAAGACAGCACAGAAAAAGATAAAGGGGTTCAAGATGGGCCTGGCCACTAGGAAGTTTCTTGATGGAAATTAAGGAGGGGTCCATGGGGTAAGGGTGGTGGTTAAGTCAACCTGCTATAAATACTTAGGATTTAAACCACACATATTATTTTGGTAACAAAAATAGATCATTACAATATTACTAAACCAGCTGTTAAGACAGCCGGTCTACATCTGATCGGTGGGAGTCAGACTCCTGACACCCCCACCAATCAGCTGTCTCTCCTTTATTATTTGCCAGGCACAGCTCCATGCTTTTTGTTCATCATATTATGGATAGCTTAGGCTGGGCTGCGTTTTTGCAATCCATTTAACGTATATGTTCAACGGAAAAAACGGATGCAAAAACCAATGCAATTGTGTATCATCCGTTTGGATCTGTTTCTCCATTGACTTCCATTATTAAAAAAAATTGATCGAAATGGATGTGTTTTTTTTAACGGACACAAAAGTAGTGTTGACTATGTTTTTCTGTCCGTTAAAAGTAACCAATCAAAAACAGATACTTTAAACGGATTGCAAAAATGCAGTGTGAACCCAGCCTTATTTTAGAGTTAAATGTAGGTATAAATTACTTCCCTTTTCTTACCTCATTGTCTCCTTTCAGGAATTCTGCAAGAAGCTGCATGCCAAGATTGATACAGTAGATGAGGAGAGATACGACATGGAACAGAAAGTACTGAAGAGCAGCAAGGAGGTAAGTAAGAGATGTAAGAGATGAGCGAACCTCGAGTATGCTTGAGTTCATCCGAACCTGAGCGTTCGGCATTTGATTAGCGGTGGCTGCTGAAGTCGGATAAAGCCCTAAGGCTATGTGGAAAACATGGATGTAGTCATTGGCTGTATCCATGTTTTTCAGACAAATGCCGAACGCTCGGGTTCGGATGAACTCAAGCATGCTCGAGGTTCGCTCATCTCTAGTCATGAATCATCAGTGAGAGTTCACTTTCTTTAAAAGGGTTATCTAAGATGGCTGCCTTCTTCCAAAAACAGCACCACTCTTTTCCTTAATTGTGTGCTATTACAAGTAGTCTCCATTCACATAAATGGAATTTACCTGCAATGTCACATAGAAGCTAAGGACACGAGTGGGGCTATTCCTGAAAAAAACTACGCAAATATCCATAATTTTGTCCTCCACTTCCTTCCATGTTGTTTCCTGGGATGTTAAATTCTCAACAGCACATTGATTGATAATCTAAGACATGGTATGGATGATCACAGACATGGTATGGTGTGGATGGAGAAGATACTTGTAACCAACTAAAGAATTGTTTATGTGCTATCTACAGCTGGAAGACTTAAACCAGAAGATGTTTGACCTGAGAGGTAAATTCAAGAGGCCAGCCCTCAAGCGTGTACGTATGTCTGCTGACGCCATGCTTCGCGCTTTGCTTGGTTCCAAGCACAAGGTCAACATGGAGCTCCGTGCCAACCTCAAGCAAGTCAAGAAAGAGGACACTGACAAGGTGAGGCTCAGCTTGACATATATTTGGGATGGTATATTTTGACCAACAAATGTAGTTATACTACACTTCATAAGAAGTATTTCCACATACTATATAATAACCATTAACATACAAATATACAAACCATAATTCTTATATTGCCACCATGTTGATTTGTTCATCCCAACTGGATTGACACTAGTAAAACTATATTAAAGAGGTATTCAAGGGGAAAAAAAAAGTTTACCTCTGTCCACATGATAGGGAAAAAGTAGGAGATTGTGGAGGCCCGACCTTTGTACCTCCGACAGTCTCTGTATACGGCCCCATCTTCTGTATTATGAATAAAGCCATGGGTACGGCACGTGAACTTCGGCTTTATTCTCTCCTATGGAGCAACGGAAAGAGCTGAGTACAACGCTCTTATGGCATACTCTGCTCTTTCGGCCGATCTATAGGAATAAATAGAACTACGGGTCACGGGCCGTAGCCACGGCTGTATGCATTACGCAGAAGCAGGGGCCCCATATGGAGATCGGCGGGGGGTACTAAGGTCGGAGCCCCCTGCAATCTCCCACTTTTACCCTATCCTGTGGATAGGCGAAAAGTTAATTCTTCGTGGAATACTCCTTTGATAAATAAGTTTACTGTCGCACATGCAATAAAAACTAGTTATTGACCCAAACATGTCTCTCTATTTCCAGGAGAAGGATCTCCGTGATGTCGGTGACTGGCGTAAGAACATTGAAGAGAAATCCGGCATGGAGGGCAGAAAGAAGATGTTCGAGTCTGAGGCCTAAGCCCTTTACAATGCCCACGGCTATCTGCAACCCGAAGCTGCCAAAGACACCCGCTTCAACATATCACAGCTCTTTCCTGGCAACTTCGCCGTTAACCCCTCTGCTGCTCATCTTACTCATGTTTACAGCAGCCTAGGGGTTAATGAAGCCTTATCTCCATCCTCTCCTCACTTTAAACCCAAGAGAATGTCTTAAAGTATGTTATGGACTGGTGAGAGGGACGCAGGTTCCCCCTCTGTTTAAGCCACAGTCTGGTTCTGCAGGTGCTGTGCCATGTGGACGTGAGAACCGTGTAAATAAAGCTTGTGACGTCCTTTATGGTTTATGATACCTGACGCGTAGGTGACGTCACTCTTCTTTTTTTGCGTCTTTAAATTTGCGCTAGGAAAGGAAGGCCATATGACCAGAGCGATCGAGAATTAAAGTTGTGGGGGGAGTGCTATTACATTCAACGTGTCAATATCTGGCACATAACTACATCACCAGCTGTCACAGAAATGTGGTGTCATATAAAAATATTCACAAGTAATAATTTTTTCTTAGTATCTGTTCCTAAATGATTAGAACAGTTAATTAATAACTGGTCAAATAAAAATGTAACATTCTTAAAAAAAGGGAAATCTAATGAAAACAATCTGCTTACATCATGCAAATGCTTGGATGGGCCACCACCAGAAACCCTGGCATTATCTTGCATGCCAGCGCTTCTTGTAGCTACTCACAGGTCTCTATTACTAAACATATCTGGCAGTGTATTACACAAGGGTCAGATGGAGATGTCTGGTGATGGAAATCTTTGAGTGGTGGAAGTCCAAGCTCACGGACTTGATCAATGTAATCCAAGATACAAAGGGGAGGGGGCAACGGAATCCATTGTCTAATAACCTTTTTTTTTTCATTTTTACCAAAAATACAATGTCTGGTCTCTTGCAATTACTGGTTATCAGGTATGAGAAAGGCTTAACTAGTGTAAGGGGCTAAAATATTGTATTTTAGCTGCTGGATTAATAAAGAAGTTTAAAGGGGTTATCCAGCTCTAAAAAAACATGCCCACTTTCTTCCAGAGACAGGACTACTCTTGTCTCCAGTTTAGGTGTGGTTTGCAGTTAAGCTCCATTGACTTCAATAGAACTAAGTTGCAAGACCTACACACAAACTAGAGACAACAGTGGTGCTGTCTCTGGAAGAAAGCAGCCATGTTTTTGTAGCGCTGGATTAACAGGTGGGAATGAAGATTGTCCCACTTTGTTGCATTGTATGTAAATGTAGCATTTAGATGCTTCTTAGTGCTATGACGCTGTCCTACAGGTTAGCTTCTTTACTCTTCCTCATGGGGGATATGAGCCTGTAAAATGATGATCTACTGCACAGGAGACATAATATAAGCAAGAGAGGAAAAAGGTTAGTTTCTCCATGATGAATGGACAAAGGCAAAGAATATTGAGGGATATGACAGGGATGTGATGAGCCAACACTACTAAGCCTCCTCACCTCTATATATACACATGCATTATCATCTCATAAGAATCTGTAGCTCTCAATTGCAAAATTAATTTAATTTCAATTGAATATCTTAGAGACGACTAGCAAAACTGCATTGAAAAGTGGTCATTTACTGTACAAACCTCTTCAAAAGGCCACCTTTTTGAGATAACCACCACTTTTCAGTTCATTAAGCCCAAAAGTAAATGGCTCGGGCTTAAACAAATTTGCTAATTAACAAAAATAAATAAAGATGGAAAAGAGACCATGCCACTGGTAATAAAACATTAAATGACCTTATTGAGAGGCAAAAGACCAATGCAAAGATGTTTGTGAAATATATATATATATACACTCAGAGATGTAAGGCGAAAAAAGAGTGGGATAAGATAGAGATAACACAATATGGTGTCCACAACAATTAAAAATGAATACTAAGTGCAAGACACAGACAGAAAGTTTAATCTTCAAAATATACATACACATATTATATAGACAAACACTAAAAGCAGAGACCACTAGTAAATTCAAACAAAAGCGTAACAGCAGGAGACCCACCACAACCCAACACGTGTTTTGCTGGGGAAAGCTGGACATGGGGATTGGTGGTAATCTTCATCTGTGGAATTAGGGGACCAAGAAAAGCTAGTAGTGATATGTAACCAGCCCTTCTTCCCTACAGTGAGTGACCCATTGAGACCTAAAAGGCCTATTAGACAGTCTAATGGTAATCAGGGCTGCATGAACAATTACTTATCTGGTCATCAGCCGATCATTGGCAGAACGTGTTTTTAGGTCCTGACCTAAAATCATCAGGTGCCACAGGGCGCAATGCTACAGGTAATAGTGATGCGTGGCCGACAGCTGATGAATGTAATAATAAAAAATTATAAAGTTCATACATTGGTTCCTTGCTCCCCAGTGTCTTCCTGTCTTCTCCACACTCCCCGTAGCCTCCAGTGGAACTTCAGAGCCGGTCTCTGAAGTGATAAGCTGCTCAGCCAATCCCTGGCTGGGATGGGACCGCCGCAGCCAGTGATTGGCTGAGCGGCCTGTCACTTCAGCAACAGGTTCTGAAGTACAACTGGAGGCTGCGGGGAGTGTGGAGAAGAGAGGAAGACACCAGGGAGCATAGAGAGGTAGTGTATATACTTTATTAATACTTACTCTAAGTACTAGCGCTCTACATCACTACAATGGTCTTCCCTGCTGCACGATTATTGAGCCATGTAACAAGCTCAGTAAACGAGCGACAATCTAACAGGTCGGCACTGCTTTACTATATTGATCTGGTCATCTAATACGGCCCTAGGACATGCAGAGTACACAGAGCAAAGACTAACAAGGAATAGACATAAGTGGTGAAGGCAGATGCCCATCCGCACCCAGTCTAAATTTTCTGCAGCCCAGAAACCTAGACAAGTGTGGTGGCAACCTGTCAATCACCACCCAGAAAGTGCTGGAATAGGACAGAGTTCAGACCGGTGCAAAAGCACAGTCTCAGTCATATTTTAAGGTCAGAGGACCGTGCTGAGGTCTGAACAGTTAAGGACATGACGCTACAAAGTTAGGGTCCTACTACACTGCCTGATATTGAGGAGGAAGCGAGCACCGACCTGTCAGGTCAGCACTTGCTTCCTCCTTCTCTCCCACTCGCTGTCTGTGCTATTACACACACAGACATGGACATTGAGTATGTCGGCTGATCGTTGCCTTTCAACATGAGCTATCACACAAAGCGATTATCGGCAGGAGTGGCTGATAATCGCCCGAATATGGCTGATAATCGTTTAGTTTAATAGGGCCCTAAGAATGTTTTCAGTACTGGAAGTGTCATTAGTTTCTTTTATCAATTTACAAAATGGCCAGAGAAGAGATATCTAAATGAAATCATTAGGTGCGGCCGCCCTTTGTGTTCCAAACAGCATCAATCCTTAGGGTAGCTTCACACGTAACAGAATTGCAGTGGATTTCATACTGCAATTTGCAGCAAAATCCACTGCGATTCCCCTCCTGTTGGATTCAATAGGATTACATACTCGCAGCGGAATTGTCATCCCACAATGAGCATGTAAGCGGCAACCCCCTTAACCCCCTGTGGCCTGGTGCATACAGTATCGATCCACGCGCCAGCTTGTTCTGTCGTTCTTGGTGTCTGGACGTCCCGCTCAGCCAATCAGTTTGCTGTCCTGCCGCAGAACAAGCCGGAGCACGGACCGGTAATGTATACACCGGGCCGCAGGGTTTAAGGGGGCTGCCGCTTACACACTCACCGCCGGATGACAATTCCGCTGTGAGTAGGTAATCCTATTGAAACTAACAGGAAGGGAATCGCAGTGGATTTGGCTGCGAACTCGCATCGTGAAATCTGCTGCAATTTTGTTATGTGTGAACCCACCCTTAAGGTACATTTACACACAGTTAAGGATTTTGTAGACATATCATCAGGTGTTCTAGAGCAAAGATTTAACTATTTTACTGCTCATCAGAATGAACAATGATGTTGGGAGTTCCGAAGCCCGGTCCACAGCACGTTCTTTCCATACCTGCCTAAAACTTTTGCACAGCTCTATATATACATCAGTCCGCTCATCTCCTCCTGCTCTATAACATGCTCCCACAAACTGGACACCATTTTCTATGTGACAGGATCACTTTAATCACTACTAACTTCAGCAGAGAAAGCTAAGCATAATCTAGAGATATACACAACAAGTAATACACAACACAAGCCAAGAAGAGCTAACTGATGACTCAGTGGGGTCCCGGGCAGGGTGACAGTCTTGGCCTCTTCTCTTCTGTCAAGCTGCAGCGCTGTATGTCCATTCATCAAAATGTTATCACTCTCATACATACTTAAAATGCCATAAATAAATTATAATATCCTAAATAGCTCATGAAAATGCAAACTCGCTCCCTACAATATTAAAAAAATAATAATAAATCAAAAATATTTTGTCGATAGTAGATAGTTTGTGGATAGCATTAATCCTCTTAGGGTTTAAAGGGGTACTTCACACACGCAAAAAGTTTCCTTTCAAATCAACTGGTGCCAGAAAGTGTCAGAGATTTGTAAAAATCTCATCTTCCAGTACTTATCAGCTGCTGTATGTCCTACAGGAAGTGGTGTATTTTTTCCAGTCTGACACAGCGCTCTCTGATGCCACCTCTGTCCATGTCAGGAACTGTCCAGAGCAGTAGCAAATCCCTGTAGAAAACATCTCCAGACTGAAAATAATACACCACTTCCTGCAGGACAAACAGCAGATAATAAGTACTGTAAGACTTAAGATTTTTTTTTTTCAATAGAAGTAAATTACAAATCTCTGGTTGATTTGAAAGAAAACATTTTTTGGTGAAATACCCCTTTAATAAGGACTAGCAACTATAAATGCCTGTATTAGGCCAGATTCACACATCTGTACTGCTGTCTGTAGCCCCGAAACTATTGGCAGGATGTGGATTCGCACCTATCCGCATTTGCACGGACCCATTCATTAAGAATAGGTGATCCGTGCTGCAATTACGGGCCACAGAATGGCTGGATCACAGCTCCAACATGGATGTGTGTATGGGGCCATAGAAAGTATATCTCCCTCATCCAGTAATGCAAAACATCCATAGAGGAATGTAATTTTTTCTCCACCTAGAGAATCCATATAACTAACTCATCTCTGCCATAAAGTTATTTCTGCTGTCCTGTCATTGTCCTCTGGTGCAGTGGCGTAGCTACCGCGGTCACAGTGGTCGCCGCTGCAACAGGGCCACTACCGGGCTGCTTGCCACTGCACTGCCCCCTCCCACTACCTCTTGTGACCGAAAGCAATGTTTTGCTTGCAATCACAAGAGGCAGGCTGGGACGGGCCCCCGGCTTACTTGCGGCTCCCCGTCTCTCTCCGGTCCCGTTCCCGGCAGCACACACACCAGTGAGCTCTGTGTGCACCGGGGAAGTACTTCCAGGGCAGGGAGTGTCTATAACACGTGCTCCCTGTGCCGGAAGTACCATCCCCAGCGCACACATGGTGTGTGTGCTGAATAGTTGCCAACAGTTTTCCCTGGACTGTCCCAAGTCTGAGGAGACAGACCCAGCAAAACCATGTCCTGGGAAGCTCCGCCCCCCACCACGGGAGGCCCCCACCAGCGCGTGTGACTAGGGGTCTAAAGAAACCATACAGGTGAGTATAGCTTTTTTTGTTTTAAATACAGATGAAGGAACAAGAGGATGATGGAGGGTGTAGTAGTATGATGATGGAACTAGAGGATGATAAGTGAAGTAGTGGTATGATTATGGAACTAGCCAATGATGAGATGAGTAGTGGTATGATGAATGAACAAGAGGATGATGAAGGGTGGTGTAGTGGTATGATGATGAAGGAACAAGAGGATGATGAGGGGTGTAGTGGTATGATGATGAAGGAACAAGAGGATGATGAAGGGTGTAGTGGTATGATGATGGAACAAGAGGATGATGAAGGGTGTAGTGGTATGATGATGGAACAAGAGGATGATGAAGGGTGTAGTGGTATGATGATGGAACAAGAGGATGATGAGGGGAGTAGTGGTATGATGATGAAGGGTGTAGTGGATGATAAAGGGTGTAGTAGTATGATGATGAAGGAACAAGAGGATGATGAAGGGTGTAGTGGTATGATGATGGAACAAGAGGATGATGAGGGGAGTAGTGGTATGATGATGAAGGGTGTAGTGGATGTTAAAGGGTGTAGTAGTATGATGATGAAGGAACTAGAGGATGATGAAGGGTGTAGTGGTATGATGATGAAGGAACAAGAGGATGATGAAGGGTGTAGTGGTATGATGATGGAAGGGCAGGAGGATAATGAAGGGGTATTAGTATGATGATGGAGGAGGATGAAGGGGGTAGTAATATAAAAATAGAGGAGCAGGATGAAGAAAGGATGTAGAAGTATGATGATGGAGGGGCAGGAGGATGAAGGGGGTAGTAGTATTATGATGGAGGTGGTTGTAGTATGATGATGGAGGGGCAGGAGGAGGGGACAACATGGGGGGCATCTGTAAGGGGGATAAAATAGGGGGACATCTATAAGGGGGACTACACGGGGGGGGGGGGGGTATACAATAGGGCATGCACATGAGGGGGGTATGTACTATAAGGGGGATCACATAGTGTCAGGGCTACCTACAAAACGAGGGTGTAAAGGGGCCAATACAGATGTGGATGGTGCCAGGGTGAGGAGCCTAATATGTCTGTCTGGCAGATCCTGTAGATTCGTATCTCTGAGAAGTTGTCATCATGGCCCAGGACAGATGAAGAAGATGAAAAGGGAAAAACTCTGGTGAATCTATAACCGGCTTCCATTGAACACTAATTAGTAAACATTGCCCAAGATCAGTGATCTCCAACCTATAGGCCCCATCACACCCAGAAGCCTTTGGCTGGCTAGAGTTTTAGTTTCTGTCACGGCCGTGGCGGCGTCCCGTGTTCCGGGCCGCCGCCGCGACCTCCTCCTGCCCCATGCAGCCGCCGGGGTCCTTGTGCAGGGACCCGGCGCTGCTACTAGTTCGGCCCCTGGGGGCGCCTCAACCCCTCCTCCGCTCCGGTCTCCGTCTGTGCCGGCCGGCGCGCGCGTCCCCGCCACCTAGGGCGCGTGCGCGCCGGCTGTCTCAGATTTAAAGGGCCAGTCCGCCCTTAATTGGTTAGTTGCACCAATCACTCCCTATAAATCCCAGCATGCCCTGTCCCTTGTGTTGGAGCCTCTACATGCTTCCCATAGCGTTTGGCCCAGCCCCCTGTTGTTCCTGTTTCCTATCCGCTACCTGGTCCCAAGTCCTTGTTCCTGATTGCTATCCGCTACCTGGTCCCAAGTCCTTGTTCCTGGTTCCTGCTCCCCTGTCACACCATTGCTCCTGTGTTCAGCCTGTCACCTGCGGTTAAACCTGCAGACCTCTGCCAGCACCATCTCCTGCCTACTGCTCCTGCCACGCCTCGCCTGCCGTCACCAGCAACCAAGCCAGGGGTAGCGACCTGGGGGTTGCCTGCCGCAGCAAGTCCATGCCGCCTTGCGGCGGGCTCTGGTGAAAACCAGCGGCCCCTTAGACTCCGCTCCCTGGTGAGGTTAGTGCCATCGCTGGTGACGGTCCAGTGGATCCACTACTCCAGGCGTTACAGTTTCCCAATAGTTCAAGAGTCACCAGTTAAAGACCCATACTCCAGATTGCATACAGCTGCTGTGCATGTCAATAGATTCTGTATACAGTGGTATACAGACTAAATCGTCTAGTGGTTGCACCAGGTCACCAAGATGTTTTGAGTATAAGAGAGCGCTGATCCCTAGCAGTGTAACAAGAGTGCTATGAACCCCAGAACATACTGTGGCCCGCTCTTCTCCACCCTGTGCATGATACCCAAAATATTAGCTTCCCTCATCCCTGTAGCATGTGTAGGCACACACAACTAGCATACTATATTACTATATCCCCAGCGTGCCGTCACACAGTTGGCTCTGAACCTGTGTGCATGCAAGGTAGTCCAGAAAAAGAGAATGTTGCTGTGTCGTGATGTGCAACAGTGAGTGAGCAGAGAAGGAAGAATACTACCCCTCACTTCTGTCAGATACACATAAGCCAAGTAGCCCCCCTACCTCTCTGGGCCTGCTCGTGGTCACAGCCCCTGCAGCCAGGATCGTCGCATCCATACTGATTTTTACTGAATATAAATCTGTAATAATTTGATTGCTTGTGTTATTAGGTACATGTTTATCAGGGGGTAGATAGGATCCATGGGGCCTCATAGCAAAATATTTTAAGCCCCCCCCCCCCCTCCCCTACACACAACACAATGCTCTGCGTATATATATATATATATATATATATGTATATATGCGAAGGGAAAAATCCAGCACCAGTGTAGCGGATAAAAAACGTCCTTCTTTATTTATGCAAACTTCACATACAGGAAACAAATATGCGATTTGTTGACGCGTTTCGGCGTGAACGGCCGAAACGCGTCAACAAATCGCATGTTTGTTTCCTGTATGTGAAGTTTGCATAAATAAAGAAGGACGTTTTTTATCCGCTACACTGGTGCTGGATTTTTCCCTTCGCATATGTTGCCCTGGCTCCGGGCTTTGCCGTGCACCGTGAGTGGATGTAGCAGGTAAGCTGACCCCAAATCAGCATTTGTTTATATATGTATATATGCACAGTATATGCTCTGTGATGTGGCCAAAAAAATTAATCTCTTGTGGCCAAAGTGACTGGCAGAGCAGAGAGCCAATGGCCGCTTTCTATGACAGCCCACTGTCTTTACCTATAAGGGCCCGTTAGGAGGTGCAGGAGCAGACTACCTTCTGCTTAACCCCTTATGTACTGCAGTGTGTAAGTGGCCCAATGTTCAGAAGACAATGATATATCTGCTTTACTGCCTGTGCAGTGATAACCCCTGACCTATGCAGGGAGCTCTGCACATTTTCCTACTTGCAGCTGCAGAGATCAGAGGTTATCAGAGGAGATCTCTTTTTCTTCTGCTGGTAAACCTTTTTTTTGTTGCAGCATGTAACTAAACACTGGGTCACTTACACACTGCAGTACATAAAGGGTTAAGCAGAAGGACACACCCTCTTACCTCCACCCCCCCACACGCCCCAGGCCCCCCTCCTGCATGGGCCCCATAGCAACTGCCTACTCTGCCTCTATGGTAGCTACGCCACTGATATTTATATATATATATATATATATATATATATATATATATATATATATATATAGTACACATATATAAAGAAAATAAAGAGATGTGTCAGCAAAGGCGGAAATCACAGTATGATCAATCCGGCAAGTATACAGCTACATTCCCAAGATTCATAGCTGCCATGATTTCATATAAAGCTCCAGGTCCCTGATGAAGAATCAGAACTATCCTTCATCTTTAGTAGTTCTGGTTTACTCATCTGAGAACTGTCAGGAGGCTCCAGGAGTCAGGTGCCACCACAACTTCTTCATCCCCAATAGTTATACACTAACCTTTATATTTGCTTCTTGTTCACACATTGCTAGTGTGCTACATGGTCAATGATCACACTGAGCAAGAAGCGCGCGCCCTCTCATTCACTCAAAGCAGCACACTGAGCACGGCGGGATTCCCGCCACGCAATTCCGACGTTCTTGCTCAGTGTGAACTGGGGGCCTAAAGGTGGAAATATTACAGAAACAGAGGATTTATAGCACTACGTGATGTACTATGAAATGTTCAGGTCACTGTCATATGTGAGATATAATAGAGCTACACAATGTTCCTGTGAGCGGAGCTGCAGTATTACCAGATCAAAGGGTGGAAAATGTAACCAGAATACTGGAGGAAATGGAGGTGAAGTACAACCTTTCATTGCTTTGTGGTCAGTATCGATAGCATCCCCATGACTCAGACAATGCCGTGTGCAGAGGCCTCTGTGTCTGCTCAACAAACTACACTGAAAGTAGAGGCTGAACTTAAAGAGGACCAATCACCTAAAAATCACTGTCCCTATTATCAAAGGAAATCTCTCCCTAAGTCTATCTATGAAGATACAGACTGCCTGTGCAGTCTGTATCTTATCCCTTTACCCAATTCTCTTGATTGCTGAACGAAGGCCGGGCGCCGCCATCTTGATGACGTCACTTTGCGTTTCACCGCTGGAACGCAAGTGACGTATTCAAGATGGCGTCGCCCGGCCTTCCAGCACCGAACAAGAGCATCAGGTAAAGTATAAGCTACAGACTGTAAAGGCAGTCTATTTATGAAGATACAGATTGCCTTTGCAGTCTGTATCTTATACTTTACCTGTTCCTCTTGTTTGCTGCAGCAAGGCCGGCGCCGCCATCTTGATTACGTCGCTTGCGTTCCACCGCTGGAACGCAAGTGACGTATTCAAGATGGCGGCGCCCGGCATCAGACTGCAACCGACAAGAGGATCAGGTAAAGTATAAGATACAGACTGCAAAGGCAGTCTGTATCTTCATAAATAGACAAAACTAGAAAATGTACCCGGCGCTGCCCGGGTATAAAGTGTCAGTGTGTTAATTAAATTTGTTCTAAGGTGCCCAGGAGGCCAAGCTAAAGGTATTGTTTCATCTGAGTTAATCAGTGGAATTAGTGTATACCTGTAGTGCATAGTTGGAGGGGTTCTGTATACCCACAATGTATAATTTTTAGGGGTCTCGCATATCTGTAGTGCATAGTTGGGGGGGCTGTATACCTATAGTGTATAGTTGGGGGGTCCTGTATAAATGTAGTGTGTAGTTGGGGGGGGCTGTATACCTGTAGTGTATAGTTGAGGGAGGTCCTGTATACCTGCAGTGTACAGTTGGTGAAGGTCCTGTATACCTGTACTGTATAGTTCGGGGGTCCTGTATACCTGTAGTATATAGGTGGTGCTGTATACCTGTAATGTATAGTTGGTGGAGGTCTTGTATACCTGTAGTTTATAGTTTGAGGGTCCTGGATACCTGTAGTGTATAATTGGTGGAGGTCTTATATACCTGTAGTATATAGTTCGGGGGTCCTGTATACCTGTAGTGAATAGATTGAGGGTCCTGTATAACTATAGTATAGAGTTGGTGGAGGTCCTGTATACCTGTAGTGTATAGTTTGGGGTCCTATATACCTGTAGTATATAGCTGGTGGAGTTCCCATATACCTGTAGTATATAGCTTTGGGGTCCTGTATACTTGTAGTATAGAGTTGGTGAAGGTGCTGTATACCTGTATTATAGAGTTGGTGTAGGTCCTGTATACCTGTAGTGTATAGTTTTGAGGTCCTGTACACCTGTAGTGTATAGTTTGGGGTCCTATATACCTGTAGTTTATAGTTGGTGGAGTTCCTGTATACCTGTAGTGTATAGTTTTGGGGTCCTGTATACCTGTAGTGTATCGTTTGGGGTCCTGTATACCTGTAGTATATAGTTGGTGGAGGTCCTGTATACCTGACGTATATAGTTGGTGGAGGTCCTGTATACCTGTAGTGTATAGTTTTGGGGTCCTTTATACCTGTAGTGTAAAGTTTGAGGTCATGTATACCTGTACTATATAGTTTTGTGGAGGTCCCGTGCACCTGTAGTGTATAGTTTTGGGGTCCTGTATACCTGTAGTGTCCTGTATACCTGCAGGGTTGTATTTACCCGTATGGCAGTGTTATTCAGTCACAGTGTGTCGGTATTGGTCATGTCTGGTATGGCGGTGTTATCCAGTCACAGTATGGCGGTATTGGTCAGGTCTGGTGTGGCAGTGTTATCCAGTCACAGTATGGCGGTATTAGTCAGGTCTGGTGTGGCGGTGTTATCCAGTCATGGTATGGTGGTATTGGTCAGGTCTGGTATAGCGGTGTTATCCAGTCACAGTATGGCAGTATTGGTCAGGTCTGATATGATGGTGTTATCCAGTCACAGTATGGCGGTATTGGTCAAGTCTGGTGTGGCGGTGTTACCCAGTCACAGTTTGCCGGTATTGGTCAGGTCTGGTATGGCAGTGTTATCCAGTCACAGTATGGCGGTATTGGTCAGGTCTGATATGACAGTGTTATCCAGGACAGTATAGGGGTATTGGTCAGGTCTCGTGTGGCGGTGTTATCCATTCACAGTATGGCGGTATTGGTCATGTCTGGTATGGCGGTGTTATCCAGTCACAGTATGGCGGTATTGGTCAGGTCTGGTATGACAGTGTTATGCAGTCACAGTATGGCGGTATTGGTCAGGTCTGGTGTGGTGGTGTTATCCAGTCACGGCATGGTGGTATTGGTCAGGTCTGGTATAGCGGTGTTATCCAGTCACAGTATGGCAGTATTGGTCAGGTCTGATATGATGGTGTTATCCAGTCACAGTGTGGCGGTATTGGTCACGTCTGGTGTGGCGGTGTTACCCAGTCACAGTTTGCCGGTATTGGTCAGGTCTGGTATGGCAATGTTATCCAGTCACAGTATTGCGGTATTGGTCAGGTCTGGTATGACAGTGTTATCCAGTCACAGTATGGCGATATTGGTCAGGTCTGGTATGACAGTGTTATCCAGTCACAGTATGGCGGTATTGGTCAGGTCTGGTGTGGCAGTGTTACCCAGTCACAGTTTGGTATACCTGTAGTTCCCTGTATATACATTTACTGTATAGATGGAGTAGGGGGCCCTGTATATACATGTACTGTATAGATGGAGTAGGGGGTCCTGTATATACATGTACTGTATAGATGGAGTAGGGGGCCCTGTATACATGTACTGTATGGATGGAGTAGAGGGTCCTGTATATACATGTACTGTATAGATGGAGTAGAGGGTCCTGTATATACATGTACTGTATAGATGGAGTTGGGGGTCCTGTATATCCATGTACTGTATAGATGGAGTAGGGTGTCCTGTATATACATGTACTGTATAGATGGAGTAGGGGCCCTGTATATACATGTACTGTATAGATGGAGTAGGGGGTCCTGTATATACATGAACTGTATAGATGGAGTAGGGGGTCCTGTATACATGTACTGTATAGATGGAGTAGGGGGTCCTGTATACATGTACTGTATAGATGGAGTAGGTTGCCCTGTATATACATGTACTGTATAGATGGAGTAGAGGGTCCTGTATATACATGTACTGTATAGATGGAGTAGGGGGTCTACCAGTTATTTCTGTGGATGTTGTGAGGCAGCTTCCCTAGCAACCATTGCTCCCAGTGAAAATGAAAGCAGTAATCCTATTGGTTGCTAAGGCTCCAACTGCCGTGTCTGCTGCAGCTAATAATATCACCTGTGTTTGCAGTGAGATTTTCCCATTCATCTCTATGGGGCGCCTCTCTTTCCCCTCCCCCTCCCCTCCTGTACATCTGGCGGGGACGGGACCTTCGCAATAACCTTCCCGGGCACCGCATGTATCTGTGTGCCAAATTTGGGGTCAAACGGTTCAGGCGTTTGGAAGTCTATAGAGGACAGACAGACAGACAGAAGGACAGACAGACAGACAGACTTTGATTTTTATGATATAGATGCAGATACAGACTGCTGTTGCAGTCTGTATCTTATACTATACCTGTTCCTCTTGTTTGGCCCGGCCGCCGCCATCTTGATTACGCTACTTGCGTTCCACCACTGGAACGCAAATGACGTAATCAAGATGGCGGCGGCCGGCCTTGCTGCCGCTGTGGATGACGGGAGCTTCCTGTCTCGAGCTGGCTCTTTTGAAAAGAGCCGGCGCGAGACAGTGAATTGAAAAGTGAATAAAACAAAAACGTGGCCGAAAAAATAAATAAAAGTATTTACAAATGTTAATTAAATAAATAATTACATTGAATTAGAAAATAAAATTTTTTTAAATTTGATTGGTTCTCTTTAAATGATACATTTATAAAAGAGAAATGTTGACTCATTTACAGTCAATCAGGAGGAGCAAGCGAGCGACGACCTTTTAGATCAGCACTCGCCTGCTCTTTGTTCCCCGCTCGCTGCTGGTGCTATTACATGGGGGGGGGGGGTTGGTTGAGGTAGGGGCTCTCCGGGCAATCTTGAAATGATCCCGGGAGCCCATAGGAGATAGTGGTGGTCTGCTGCCTCCACTCCTATTACACACCATCGCTATCGTTAAAGTTTTTTTTAACATGTTGAAAGACAAGGATCAGCTGACATTATACATGTCTTCTGATTGTTGGCTTTTAAACACTAGCTATTATACCAAGCGATTAACGGCTGTAACGGCTGATAATCGGCCAAATACGGACAATATTGCTTGGTATAATAGGGCCTTAAAGCTAGTCATACATATTGTATACAATAGTTGTCGGTGGGGGGATTAAAACCACTGCCTCCTCTAACAGCAGCTTATCTCCACAAGGACAAAGGGATGGGGCAATTGACACACAACATATCCAATGATTCTTTTAGTGAGTATGCAACTTTTCTCTTATGGGGGCATTTGGCTCATTTGGACCCCAACCCCACCTGCACCATAGTCATTCTTCAGTGCCATGGTTTTCATTTATAACAGACCCATTTTACAACAGTGACATTAACACCAACAGAAGATAATGGAGGGTGTCATTTAATATCACAATGAGAGATTAGCGATCTTTAAGCATGCTTGGGTTTGTCTGAACCTGAGCGTGCAGCATTTGATTACCAATGGCTGAAGAAGTTTCTTTTGTCGTGTCCTACCATGGGTGTTTCATATGCCACACCTGTCGAAAAAAAACTTTTTTCTCCAAGCTAAGTGGTATTGAAGGTAGTTTATTATTTCACCATTAGAAATTATCTATTTCACAGCTGTACTAAACAAGGGGTTACTGTTTTCATATATTATATTTTATTGCCCAATAGAGATACTCTTCTTTTCTAACCTATCACTTTCTTTCTCTTCTCTGCACACATTCCTTTCCACCACTCACAGGGTCTTTTACATATCCCTGTAGGAAGTAGTCACTTGGTGGGAGGAAGTGTAGTTTCAGTCTTACACAGATTCTTGTGGGAGGAGGACACACAGAGCAGACGTAACTGCTGCAGTTCAGCCAGGGCCTGGCTTTGCCAGGACTCCTGTCCAGGACAGTTCAGTGAATGTGTTAGTGAGTTCAGTACACACGTGTATGAAGCAGCTAGAGATACTCAGTTTTTGTAGTCTATCCACTATACTTACTATGCAGTGCTAGACACTACCCAAGGAGGACAAGTTGGGGATAAACCCAGCACACGCCAAGAACCACTCTACAAAGTGCAGGCCAGTATCTACAACACAAAGGAATTAGCCTGGATAGAACAAAGCAACCAGAAGGTCTATGTATTTTATCTCGCAGTGCAGGTGGCATTGGGACACCCTTGGACACTTAGCTTCACCCTAGTAATTACGGCTGGCGCTAAGCTGGCGCCAATAGTGGCACTAAGCTGTTCATATGTTGCATCTAGTGACTGTAATGGGATCTAGGGGGTTTTAAGTACTTTTTAGAAAAATAGCTCCACAGACTGTGCTACTCCTGCTGTCAGAAATTGATCAACTATCTCTCCTGTCCTCCACAGGATCATTCGGCACAGCAAAGCAATCATGTGTTCTCAATCCTGTGCTCTGACTGCTTATGTCTCTGAGAACACAGAGGTTGCGTTGTGTCATCGACACTTCGAACACAGAGGTTGGGTTGCGATTTTCTCACGTCTGACCCCTATCTCCGTCAACATCATCATCATCTGGTGGTGGACTGTAGGGAGAGCCCCATACACCTTTTACTGACGGCCAAAACTGCTGCGAGCGGCGACAAAAGTATACAGTAAAGCCAGATTAGATTGTGAGATGTGAAAAAGGTAAGGAGGTGGGTCCACTGCAGTATATACAGTATATATGCTATATATAACTCACAGGAAATAAAGAAGCGATATGTTTACTGCTGCTGATCCCGTTTTGTTAGCGATTCATCGCATAAAGTCATGTGTTATGTAATTTGATGTAGTTTGGTAAATCTACTTAACTTGCTTCCACGCTTTCAGTTCCTGATTGGTTAATATGGGTTCGTCTCTGGAAGCAAGGGAGTAGAATTAAAGGGTAGTCATGGGACTGGACGCTCACTTTATCATTGTATAATAGTAAGCTATACAACTCTGTAATCTTTTTAATTTAAGGCTATGTTTACACAAAGTACAATTGTTTCAATGGCCGTAGCAAACAACGGCCGTCATTCAACGCATTGTGTAGACAACGACCATTGTTTGCATTGACTGTGAAAAGAATGGTCATTTTAATTGGAAAAACAGCCTGTCTTTGCATAAAATGTACATTGTGTGAACATAGCCTAAAAGTGTTCCTGTCATTTAACCTCTTCAAGACAGAGCCCTTTGATGCACAAAAGTCCGGGTTAAATTAATGCAATGTTCCTCCCCGCCTTATAACAGCCATAGCGCTTTTATTTTTCTACCTACAGGGCTGGTTGGGTGTCATTTTTTGCGCCATGATCTCTTTTTTTTGTTTCCGTTTACGTCATTCACTGTGCGGAAACAATAATGTTATATTTAAATAGATCAGACAATTCTGCACGCTACAATATGTAATATGTTTATTTATTTATATTTATATTTTTATTATGGGGAAGGGGGTCTTTTAAACTTTTATTGGGAGGGGGTTTATAAGGTTTTTTTTAATACTTTTAAAAACTTTTTAATTACACTTTTTTTTAACACTTTTAACACTGTAAAATAAGCAATCATTAGATTGCATATACTGATCTATGCTATGCCATAGCATAGCATAAATCAGTGTTATCGGCGATCTATGTATAGAGCCTGCCTGAGAGCAGACTCTACACATAGATTGACGATCCGACAGGACGAAGGTAAGGAGCTTACCCCCGCCTGTCGGCAGTTGCGATCGGAAACTCTGTTCAGTAATTTCTCTACCCTAGTTTAAAGTATACCTTGCCACCAGCCCACTGCTTAGGCGGACAACGCAGCGCATATGCCAGGGCCTTGGCACGCCCATGCATTTGGCCCTTTAGGGCGACTGACTTCTTTCTGCTCTTTGTGTATCCATTCCTGGCCAGGGTGCCTGCCCTCGCCTCCTTGGACACACACATGCCAGCTTGCTCAAATTTAAAGGAACAGTGCACCCCTAATTGGAAGCATGTTCCTATATATAGCTCAGCTTTCCCATGGCTCCTTTGTTGGAGCCTCTGCATTGCTATTCCTAAGCATTGTCCCATAGCATCCCATGATAGCAAGCCAAACCAGAGGTAGCGACCTGGGGGACGCCTGCCACAGAAATTCCATCGTGCCTTGCAGCGAAGACCAGTGGCCCCTTAGACTCCGCTCCCTAATGCGGCTTACACCATCGCTAGCAGTGGTCAAGTGGATCCACGACCCCAGTCGTTACAGTAAGCTAATAGGGGTATTCCAGTTAAGTAATATATGTTGAAAATACATGTTGAATCATCCCCCCTCATGGAGACTAACAATTCTTTCCATACCCTAGTTCTGAGCCTGCTGCTTTCTGCTGAAGACACAGAAAACTGTGTATGAGCTTTTATTCAAAAATGCCAGTGTCCAGATGTTAGCTGGAGGTCAATGGAAGTTTATCTGCCTTACACACATGGCTTTTTTGAGGTGGCGTTTTTCTCTCCTCTCTGGCGTTCTTGAGAGTCTTTGGCAGTTTTTCCAAAATGCAGCATGCTGAGGGTGTGGCTTTTTTTTGGCAAACTGTGGGGTCTTTTCTACCATAGACTTCAATGAGATTGTTCTGGTTGTTTCAAAAACGCCATTGTGATAGCAGAGGAAAAAAAGTTCAGCACACAAAAAATACCCAAATCACCAAAAAAATCATTCACACATAAAGTCAAAAATGCCAGGAGAAAATGCAAATGCATGGGGAAAAAACACATTGGCAGTTTTCGAGGATTTTTTGGAGGCCTGAAAAACGCCTCACTTTTGTGAGGGCATCCTAAAAGGCTCTCAGAGGCTTCTTTTGGGTAGTGTATCTCTTGATGAGAGATCATTAACTGGAAGATATGCCTCTACGATGCATTGGAAGACATTTCCATCTCAAGAGCTGATATACTTTGAGGTGGCATTACTGGACTGTAGGCAGAATCAAAATGGTAATTTTGAAGAGCAGAAACAGAGGCCATTGATTGGGTAATGGGAAATCATAATAGCATTTCTGTCAGGGGACACAGGAGTAGCAGTAACACTGATGTGGTGAGAAATTTAGGTGTGATTTTTTTTTCATATTTATACCCTGATTCCAAAACAACAATGACAAACACATTTTTTTATACTTTCCATCACTCCTGGGTCCATCTTCGGTTGATTTTCCTGCGTTTGCAGCTCCGGTCCACTCAGGCCGTGCATTATATGACAACGTAGTAGAGGGGGGCTGGCCTAACTGAGGGATACTAGTAAGGCTAGCCTCCCTCTGTGAAAGAGTCATAGACACAAGATGGTGCCGGCCGTGGTCGACAGGGAACAGGTAAGTGTGTATTTTAATACTTTTGAAGTAGGGATGGTCCGAACCCGAACGCTCGGCATCAGATTCCCGCTGTCTGCCCGCTCCGTGGAGCGGGCAGATACAGTGGGAGGTCCACCTGGAAAACTGGGATACAGCCTATGGCTATGGCTGTATCCCAGTTTTCCAGGCGGTCCTCCCGCTGGATCCACCCGCTGCACGGAACGGGCAGACAGCGGGAATCATTACCGAGAGTTCGGGTTCGTACGAACCCGAATCAAACTCGGTTTGGACCATCCCTATTTTGGAGTGGAGTGGGTGTTTAAGGAGGTTTCGTGGGGGGGGGGATAGGAAGAGGGGGCAAAAGGGTAAATAAAACACAAGTTAGATAACTTTGTAATGTGTTTTAATTGCTGAGTTGCAATTGCAGAGTTGTAGGTGTCCTTTAATATATAGAGAAGCACGGCTGCTGTCAGAGGTCTGTGTGGTCACATAACAGCAATGGGGAAGGGATGTGTTAAGCATGGATGTGAGAATCATAGAGCTGTGCAGGGGGACAGTGACAGACACCTTTCTATATAGCAGTGTGAATGGAGGAGTGTAAGTGCACACACATTATAGCAGCATTGTGTATAGTTGAGTGTGAGCGCAGGCACATTATAGCAGCAGTGTTTTTAGCTGAGTGTAAGTGCGGGCACATTATAGCAGGAATGGAGAGGATAGGAAACACAAGAGCTGATAGAGACTGCAGGGAGCATGAAGAAATGAGCAGGGCATATGTGGGCACATACATGCAGCACTCTCTGTCTGAGGAGAGAGGGGTTACAGCTATGAAGAGATTACCTCCACAGTCCTGTCCTCTGATGCAAGCCCCAGCCTGAAGTGGATCCGCCATGATTTGGAAGGTGAGGGAGACTTACTGGGTCAGAGTACTGTGCTGTAGATCACACTATGCAGACCATGCCCCTCCCCCAGTCCCTCCCACCCAGTACAGGGAGCTCTTAAACCAAAACAATGCTCTTAAACCAAGTCACAATTTTGAAAAACTGTGAGCTCTTCTTGCAAAATGCTCTCAATCCAAGTTATTCTTAAACCAAGGTACCACTGCATATATATAGTTTTAATCTACCAGTAAAACCCTTGAACTAATTTCCAGGGCTCAACAGAAAAGCTTGGACAAATTAAGGACAGCAAAAATCTGAGCTTTCCTTTATAGTCGATGACTAGTAGCTATAGAAGAAAGGAACCATATTGATTTTTTTTTTTGTCTATATAAGTTCCTTTGTGGAAATTCTCAGCGTAACACCTTCTACCTGCATACATTTTATAGCCTGAATGTTTGCAGCTGATGGCAGAATAAACAGCAGCTCTAGAAATGTGTATTCACTGCAAGCAGCTATAGGATATTGAGGCAGGAAATGATACTTCTGTGCAGAGCTGACAGTCTGCAGAAAGCCCTGCAGCATGTATACGTGTATTCACAGCATGCCCGGCATGCCCCTGCTAGGTCACAACTGTTCAGAAGAAATCAGGATAAAGCAGAATTGTCTATAGTACAGTCCATAGAATCTGCCCAGAATTACTGGCCTGTCAGCCATCTCTTTGTATCTGGCTGATTAGCATCCTGTGAGCTGTGCAATATGAAATACAGAAGTATAATATGTCCACAAACCACATCCTGTAGAATGGTACGATGGGGGGGGGGGGGGGGAGAGAAGGAGCCAACACAATGTGACACAACACAGGAAAGAAGAAAGGAGAGATTTGCGCTGTAGCATAGCACAACACGTAAGCTTTAGTAATATCCTAAGAAAAGAAGCAAGGAGTAAGACAATACATCCAAGAGCCAAAGCTTCCACAGCTACACAGCAGGCACACCCCACTGAGAATTGGCTGCACGGAAGACAAAAAAAAAAAAAAGAAATCAAATTTGCAAACACCCCTATCACACACACATCTGGATCGTAAGACGCGTGCACACTGCCACACCCTCACACACAGTCTAACACTGCTACATAGCCACACGCTGACTGCGACAGGACAAGATGTCAGACAATGAAGACACACAGAGATCAGAAGCTTGTGATGAGACATTCCAAGAAAAACTGGAGGAGACCGAAAGGTGAGAGAAAAAAGACTTTACCTCTATTTGGCATAGTCCATGATTTATAAAAAAAAGAAAAAAGTCATCTTATGTATGCGCAATGATATAGTGATACAGGGCATGGCTGCTATTCTTCAACCGATGTAGCAGAGCTGAATTGGTTCTAATCTCTTTGTGACTGCATCTTTCTTTTCCGCATCTTTTAAAGACATAGATAACATATTGCCATATGAGGATGAGGATGATAAACTGCATCATTGCAAAATACTCAGCTCTGCTACATCTGTATCCCGAATTTCAGGCCTGGGAGATGGTGTGTGCCAAATTTAATGGAAGCTCATCCAGACAATTATAATCTGGATGTGTCGGATGTTAGATGACAGAGGAATGAAAGCAATTCCAAATGCTTTTCGTGCAAAGCGCCAACGCGTAGATCCACCACAAGCACAGACTTATGCCACTTGTTAGTGGAACAGCTGAGCACAATGTGATGCGTCCATGTGGTCCTGGCAGAATAACACACTAGTCTAAAAGCTTTAGAATGCTAAAATACAGCGTAAGGTTTTCACTCCTTGGAAAGTAAAATTACAGGGAAAAGCAAGGTAACTTCTATATTATGGGAATTAATGCTTCTCTAATACTGAGACGTGGTTTTCCTCTGTCTAGCATTCCACTTATCTCTTGGAGCCTGTGGATTATAAGTATTAATGGCCGGCCACAAGCTATGATTGCATTCCATCAACAGGTGCATCTTGGAATTTGGGCGGATCACAGATGTAGAGGGTCTACAATGTTCTTCAAATAGAAAAATTTCCATCTATCTATCTATCTATCTATCTATCTATCTATCTATCTATCTATCTATCTATCTATCATCTATCTCCTATCTATTATCTATCTATCTATCTCCTATCTATCTATCTATCTATCTATCTATCTATCTATCTATCTATCTATCTATCTATCTATCTCCTATCTATCTATTAGATATCTATCTCCTATCTATCTATCTATCTATCTATCTATCTATCTATTATCTATCTATCTATCTATCTATCTATCTATCTATCTATCTATCTATTTTTTTTTAAACTGTGAAAGAGTTGTGCACAAATTGTGATAGTATAGTAAAGCATGGACATAGAGGTAGCAGTCACATCTTGGTCCTGATGCTTGAGGCAGACCAAAGGTCCCTGTCCTATATAGAAATGAGTGTTAGTATTAGGGGCCCTTTCACAGGTTTTGCATTCACACCTAGGAGCTGAGACAAATTCAGCAAATGTCTATCTTTCTGCTCACATATCACATATCTAGATGGTATTTGCCTAGTAAGACTGTACATTATCTTGCAGCATGTTGTTAGAATAGATGGCCACACTGTCAAAATGTCATTGATATTATATTTTGGTGGCGTATCAATTTTATTTCCTATCTAAAATATTTTGTAAGCACAAATGCAGCCTTAAAGGGGGCCTGTAGCTAATCCCCCCTCCCCCAAAATGAGGTGTTACACTCATGAAATCGCTGATGGTGTCCTGATTACACATCTTTTTACAGTTTCTTAATATGCCCTTCCGTTCCTAGATATCTTGGTTTATAGTTTGTCTGACAATTTAGTCAATAGTCAGATGGGTGTGAACGTAATTTGAATTATGAGAGTGACTATCAGGTTGTGTGGGCATATGAATGTTTTATATTTAGGGGGTGTATTCCTAAAACATACCCCTTGACTATATAATCATATCCATTACCTAATATTTACTCCCTTTAGAAACGTTAAGTTCACGCCCATTTGACTATTTACTGGGTTGTTAGGCAAACTATAAACCCTCATGTCACAGAAACAGAAGGGCTTATCAAGAACCTGTGTTTGTCTATTACGAGCTGTGTTTGCAAGATGGACTAGCAGCTATGGGATAGGATTACATGCTGCCTATACATATCTATGAAGTAGAAGGTTTGGGAGTAAGGGCCCTATTCCACCGGACGATTATCGTTCAGATTATCGTTAAATTGTTCGAATCCAAACGATAATCGTTCGGTTGAAATACAGTAAACGATTAACGACCGAATGAGAAATCATTGATCGCTTTATAAAACCTGGACCTATTTTTATTGTTCGCAAAACGTTTGCAAATCGTTCGCATTGAATAAGACGTCGTTCAGTCATTCTCAATAGATACGAACGCAATAGCGAAGAAATAGCGAAGAAAAACGATCGCAAATACGGTCATAAGTAACGATTATCGTTCCATGGAAATGAGTGAATGTTTTCAGGTCTTTCGCAATAGAGGTTATTTTAAATCGTTAATCGTTAACGATTATGCGAATGATAATCGTCCGGTGGAATAGGGCGCTAAGATGGGGGGTGAAGTCTGTAGAGAGAGCAGTGGCACACAAGAGAAACTGCAATGAGACTACACAAGAGCTAACAGTAAGTATTAGCTCTTACCCAAGTGCTGGATTCACCAGCTTACGCAACAAGTATCTAACCGTACGTCATGGATTGTTTACTACTGCTCTATAATGCCCTCCATGCTGCTGCCATTTCTAAGAGTGAGTATTAAGACATAGAAGAGCAGGATCCATGTCTGTGTCTCTGCAGTGTATAGGAGACACCATAGAGGTCAGACTGAAAATTACAGATTAGGGCTGGGTTCACACTATGTATATTTCAGGCTGTATTTGGTCCTCATGTCAGGTCCTCATAGCAACCAAAACCAGGAGTGGATTGAAAACCCAGAAAGGATCTGTTCACACAATGTTGAAATTGAGTGGATGGCCGCCATATAACGGTAAATAACTTCCATTATTTCAATACCACAGCCGTTGTTTTAAAATAACAGCAAATATTTGCCATTAAATGACGGCCATCCACTCAATTACAACATTATGTGAACATAGCCTTTCTGTGTTTTCAATCCACTCCTTGTTTTGGTTGCTATACAGCCTCAAACATACAGCCTCAAATATACGTAGTGTGAACCCAGCCCAAGCCTGCAGAGGAGAAAACTGGTTAAAATGTATAAAAGTTATAGAATGACCAGATATAGTGCTACTCCCCATGTAGACACACAGGGCAGCTTATCCTGAAAAGTTATGTGAAACAACAGGTACGTTTAAGGCCAAAAGATGATCCTGTTCCCAGGATATATGATACATTTCTGATGGAAATTATAGTAATGGCCTTATAATGCTAAACTAGACAGAGAAAATGTGTAAAATATAAAGATTAACATGCTGCCCCCCCTCTAAGGGCCCTATTAGACGGGATGATTATTGTGTGGAAAATCGTTATATCGTTCTAATTTTATACATAATCATCCTGTGTAATCGCAGGCAACGATCGAAAAATCGTTCATGTGTCATTGATAATTAGCTTAATTCCACATTCACATGTATTAAGAAACAGTCTCCACTTTGTCATTTATACTACAGAGCAGTTTTATATCTTCCTTTTGGAGGTTTTACTTTTGACAATGGTTTCTTCTACAGTTATAGAGGCTACAGTTATGGAAAGTACCTAAACCTTCCTGTTGACCTAGCTACGAGGGCTTTTTTTTTTTTTTAGCTTGACAAGCACCATTAAACATATCATATAATATATTGAATAATACAGGTTTCATCATTATAGTGTTCTCCGTTCAGTAAAAATGACTGTTATTCTGTGGTTAAGTATAATTATAGTGATACTAGACTTTTCACGTTTTGCTGCCTTTGCTGGTTTGTGTCATTATATTCTGTCAACCATGACCTTTTTTTTATTTTTCTGTGGACAGACCTGTGTAAGGTCTTTTGAGGGGTTTCTTGTTCCTATAGGTCAAATTTTTTGGTACTTTTTGGAAAGTTTTGGTCACTTTTTAGTTCCATTTTTTTGTAAGAGTGACCAAAACCCAGCAATTTGGGACTTAACTAAATGGTGGTTCAAGAATGGCAAGTACATCAAAGGGGTATTCCTGGCTCTTCATAAAATTACACTGAATGAGAGGACACATAAAAAAAAATATACTTAGGGCCCTATTACACCGAATCTGGCCAATATGGACAGATATCATTCCATGTAATAAATGCAACAAGGAGCACAGAGAAGGAGGAGGAGAAGCCAAAGCAGCAGCAGTGCTGGGCAGGAGGCAAGCTGAGGGATGAGTACACTTTTTTTTTTTTTACCCTATTGCCTATTTTCTTATTTCTAAACTATTTGCTGTATTTACATTGAAAACTATAGACACCCTAATAACTCTACCCAAGTAATAATGAATGTTTAAATGTTAAAGGGGTTGGCCACGTTATAGTAAAATTGTTCAATGTGCAGTATTAGTAAGTGTACTCATTGTATATACTGACAGCAGCTCCCTGTGTACCTCATATAACTAATATCAGATTCCCCTCCTTCAGGAGATGCTGCCCTGTTCTGTGGTGATTCTGTCCATAAGATGGCTGACATAGAGGAGCATGTGACTATGTCCCACCTCCCAGTGTCCACCATAAGCATATACAGACTCAGTGTTGGACACTTGGGGGCGGGGCATAGTCACATAATCCTCCATCTCAGCCATCTTATGGACAGACTCACCACAGAGCAGGGCAGCTCAGCCTGGAGGAGGGGAGTCTGATTTTAGCTCTATGAGGTACACAGGGAGCTGCTGTCAGTAATTGCAGTGAGTACAGTTACTAATACTGTATACTGAATATTTTTACTATAAAATGGCCAACCCCTTTAAATATTTTGCATATTATAAAAATCATTGGAAATCTGTCTATTAGAATAATGTAAAGCAGAGAGGATGCATTCTGGCAAATATTAAATTAGAGCCTCCTACTGGTGCTGGTTAACAATACCACTCTGCTACCCATATAGTAGAAGGACTTGTCACCTATCCCACTCCCCTCATTTATACGGTCAGGTCAGTTGTCTATACATTTTATACTTGTTTGCTGGTTTTGTAGGGCATGCCCATTAAAAAGTATTGCAACCAATCCTGCCTAGATCCCTCTCTCCAAGAGCTCGATAGAAGCAATAAGGGCTGCTTCTATGTTATGCATGCCCTTGTGTTTTATTAACTAGAAAATCTATTGGATTTTTGCCTTTAAAAAAGTTAAGCGATCAGTTGCGAACACCAATCAAAACCTTTGACCTGTCTATCTGGCAAGTTTTAAAGTGACAGTAGCACTCAGATTTGGAACAGCAAACTTTTCTTTTCAATATTCTGTTTTTGTTTGGCCAATATAAAGAGGATTTCAACCAACAACTTAAACATGGCCATAAAACAGAATATGTGTGGTGCCTTGTTATGACTCCCCTCGAAACATATGCAGGAAGTTTCTTTTCATATTAGATGAAGCAATGGTTTCATTAAAAAATTATTGCCATACTACTTAGCTGCTTCTATATGGCTACTTGAGAGCCATGTTCCCAGTGGTGGATAACACTTTATTTTCTGCTGACAAACAGTAAGTTAAAAAGATGTTAAAGGAAGCAAAGCCTTTCCTGACTCCATAAAAGGTCACCCAGGCTCCTATTTCTAACAAGATCCTAAAATTAACACCACTTTGTACACCCCGGGAAGATATAAAGGCGTGTGGACTGTTTCTCCTAAAACTAAAAAGAATTTATCAAAATAATAAAAGAGACACAAAATATTTCAAAAATTACAATTTTATACTTTTTGTGAAGCGCAGTAAAATAAACTCTGGAAAATAAATAGATAGCATGTTTAGCACTGGTCAATATGTCAGAATATAAAAAGTTGCAATATATGATTTCTGGTTAAAAAAATAAATAATATATATATATATATATATATATATTTTTTTTTTTTTTTTTTTTTTTTTTTTTTCTTTTTAAGATGTATGCTCCACGAAGAGGGTGTATTTACATGACTTGTTTTTTGGCATTTTTTCAAATAAGGGAGTGCTGCGAAAACTGTGGAATTTAACCAGAACAAAAACTGTCACAGAAAGGTCTCATGGGAATACACCCTTAAATAGACCACACCTCCAACATCTCCAAAATCTAATCTATGCTCTTCCCACAGTAGAGTTAAATTGTACCTATCATTTCAACAAACTTTTGAAATATTATAGCCACATGTCATAAGTTTGTATCGGTGCTGAGACTCTTGCTGATCGCTAGAATGAAGGGGCAGAAGCACTTAGCAGCATGCCCTCTGCCCCTTCATCTTTCCTCTCGCTGCTAACGTAGCCTTGGACGCAATGGAGCCTATGGAACTTCCGGTAATCGCTTCTACCAGACGTTCCATAGGCTGCCAATTCCGTCCACTGCTACATTAGCAATGAGAGCGGAGATGAAGGGGCAGAGCGCATGCTGCTAAGTGCTTCTGCCCCTTCATTCTAGCAGGGGTCTCAGTATCTGGACCCTCACCGATACAGACTTATGACTTGTGGCTATAATGTCAGAAGTTTGTTGAAATGAGAAGTACATTAAGGCCTTGTTTACAAAATGTATATTTTCAATAAATACCAGCCATTGTTGCAGATTGCAACATTGGTCGCTATTTATTGACAGTGAAACAACAGCCACGATGTATACGCTCTGTATATACTCTGGCCACTGTTCTGTACGGCCGCACAGAAAAGTCACATGTCTATATTGTGCGTCCGCTGTTCAGTGAACAACGGTTGCACAAAATAGCCATGGCATCCAATGTAAAATACGGCTCCCAATCTTTTTTGAATCATACTATGTAACTATGTAAACCAACCTCTCTTACAGACAACTTGTCCCAGTTGTGTTTAGTATAAAATGGACCCAGATATTGGTGTAGTTTCAGCACCAGGGATTCCTCCTCTGGGCACAGCAGCATGTCTGTTATTAATAGAAGACGGGGTCACAGACAATGCCATGAGACATAGAACTACCATGATATAGGAATATATTTTATCAGCTGATCACTTTGTCTTATTTGGATGTCTGTACAGTTATTCTTTGTAAGATAAACTTCACAAAGCTGATATCTAGATTGACGGAAATGAGTAGCCAGAAATGCAATAATGGGGCTGAAGTGGAGGAAGAATGTGAATAGCAGGAAAATGTCCATTACACGCTCTGTGTGTGTGTTTTCATTGCATTCAAGATTTAAGGCTTAAAATTTTAAATTGCGGTCAATGGGAACATTTATCCACCAGCATTCAGACAGTCTAGCAGTGTGGTTTATCATACTCGAATAAAACCACGGATCGTTTACCTTCCAAAGGGGCATAAAAACGAGTAAAGAAATAAAGTACAATAGAAAATAGGTCTATAGTGGGAGAGGGGGACAGCACCACCCATGAAATCTTCGACACCTGGGTCCATGGTTGAAACAGGTAGCCATCTAACCGTCAGGACAGCTATTCACAGTGGTGCACTGCTAAAACAGGAATGTAATGTAAGAACCATTAGAAGAAAGAAGCGGGCACTCACCAAATGTATGTGTCTTCTGACTGGTTTGTTCAAGGTTACTTCATTAAGGCAGGGAGGGGGGAGTGTGGAGCAAACATGTCCTCACAGGTAGACTACAATTGTTTCACGCGATGATGCGCTTCTTCTGGTCTACGGACAATAGAAAATAGAGTTCTAGATTTTTTCTACCTTTTTTAACTACGGTGAAATATGCTGGAATGGATTGAATATTTGCCAAGTTTGGTGTCTTGCCAGCAGAATGTCACCTGCCCTATATATCACACCTAGGCCATGTGGCACTTTTCTAACATTCTTTAGACAGCGACCAAACAATTTCTGCAACTATGCTATAAAAACTTATTCAACATACTATAGACATGACATGCCTCAATAAAGCAACATTTTCACAGACATTAATAGAGAGACATAAACAAGAGAGTCATATCACATGGGTTACATGAAATCCTTAATGCCGGTGTAAGTACATTGACAGATACATAATGTAAATGGTCAACAGATACTCAGGTTAATATACATGTATACTATGTGTGTGACAGCAACTACCTCCATTCCTGTGATTGGGGGGTAGCAGCTGGTTGGACCTTCACTAATCAGCTTGTTCTCCTGTAGTTCTAGGGGATAGCTTTTCAGATTGGGAATACAGCATTACAACCATCAGTCTACTACTGCAATTTTGCATGTCATTGTTCTCTGGTCTACAGAGATAATTGCACCCCATCAAAGTTAATGGAAGTCAAGAGTAGTATTGTTCAGGATGTCATATTTTGTATATTGAGTGAAGCCATTACAATATGGCGCTGACCTTCTAAACACGTAGAGATGTTTACATTCCTGAAAGCTTATGTAAGTAAATACTGGTGCTATGCAAGTAACTCTTTTCGTACCTGTAAGCCAATAAAGTACTGACGCAAGCTTTAGTAGAACACCCGCCCTTTGGATATATATACTGGTTGCCATCTTGGAATCAACTAGATCCACTTTGACTATCAGTGTGTTTCATGGTGTTTGATTCTTCTCTATACACATGAGATAATACTTTTAATTCCTAATTTGGAACAGACATTTAATATGACAGCACTCTTGAGATGCATCCATATCAATATAATATGTCCAGTAATTTCTACATACACATAGCTATAAGAGCTACAAAGGTAGCAGCCATTCCCAGACCCTGAAAAGTCGGAGCCCCTATTAAAAACTTTGCCTTAAGGTCCTGGAACCTTACGTTTTGCCTCTGGTTGTAAGAAAGCAGTATGACTCAAGGTACATAACTCCTATTAATTGCCATTCTGCCACATGACTTTTGCCGTATATTTATGCCGGATATTCTTATTGAATTCTATCCGAAGGCATAATATTATTTGCAGTCTTATTATACAGTTAACATTCTATTTTCTACTTTACCTGGGGTTATCCTTCTGATATTAATCCTTACGTTATGGATAAAGAGAGAAGGGCAAATAAGATCCAACATGGATCTAAATTTTTTGGAATGTTTCAGGGGAATCGTGGTCAGGAGCAGGGTCTCCTGTCATAGGAAAGAATCCCTGCTCCTGTACACAGAGAGGCCCATACACCATATGCCTTGCTGCTCAGTTAATATTTTCTGATATGGGTGCAAAGCCCCCAAGTCAATAAATGTGTTGGGCCACCTGAAGCTGTGTGCATCCATCATCTGGAACAAGGAGCGTACTTTTTCTTTAAATGCATCTATTATTACTACCTTATTACTTTGTATTTAATGGATCACTGGTCCTTTTAAACAGGCCGATTTTCAGCAGTGAGAGTGACTGGGTACATTGTGGCAACTCTAAGTCTCTAAGAGAAGATCTCATATTTATGAACATTTTCCAGCACTTGTCTTCTATCATTGTTTTTAGCCAGTGCCAGCTCCATCAGCATGGTGAACATCTGGACTATATATAAGTGTGATGTAAGAAAACCGATAAGGACTTGTAATGGTGCAAGCTACTTCATGCACGTAATGATTAATCCACATATATCAGCATATAGGAGTGCCCACAGGTATGGCAGCCAGTGATGAGATCATACATGAGGTTTTCCGGTGCACTCCAGTAAGGGAGGACAGGATATGTGCATGTAGCCCCAGGTCACTGGATGTATTAGCTGCTATTATTACCAGTGTATTGAATCAGATAGAATTGCAATATAACAGGATGAGTGAAGTAGGAGAGTTTTGGATGTACAAGCCACATGCACACATCTGGAGGCCTCCACCCTGCACACAATGACTTCATCCATGACCTCACTGACTCAGCTGTCACATTAACTCTCTCGGTGAGCTTCCTTATAGGCACAGCTATGCACGCAGGCTATCATGTTCTGCCTCATGTAACCCATTCTTTACCAGGAGAGCCTTTCAGTTTCAAATAACATTAGTGTAAGTAGAGGTCCATGCTTCATACTTATCTGTGTGCAGGGTTGTGCATCTCCGACATCTAGTTTTAAGAGTGTCAGTCCCTACTTTTCACTGAAATCCCTTTGCCTTTCTTTGTGCTTGTAGTCTCTCTTTTTTTGCAACTGATCAATAAAGTTGAACACGTTGCCCCATGTCCTAAATATATCTCAGCATCCGTCCTGAACAGTATATCATTATACACTTAAAGCGAATGTAGCACTAGGTACATTATTTAGGGGGAGATTTATCAAACTGCTGTAAAATAGAATTGCCTTAGTTGCCCCTAGCGACCAATCAGATTCCATCTTTAATGTTCAAAGAATCAGTGAGGAGTAAAAAGTGGAATCTGATTGGTTGCTAGGGGCAACTAAGACAATTCCACTTGAGACCAGTTTGATCAATCCCCCCCTTTGTGTTTTTTACATGAATAGATTGTCCCCCAGTGTGACCAGACGCCCTCCTCTCTGTGACGCGGTTCAATTAGAATCAATGGTGCCGCATCACAGGGGGGAGGGGAGATTGTTAAACTGGGGGGCGGTGGGCCCCAGTGCTTCACGCCGGGCTGGTGCTCGGGAACTGGGCCGTGGTTCAAAAAAAGGACCATAGCACCGGTATCCTTGTGCCGGTGCCAGTCTATTCACGTAAAAAAAAACACAAAGCGATGTACCTAGTGGTATATTTGCTTTAAAGAGATCTGTCACCCCCCCCCCCCCCGTGCCGGCTCCCGACCCCTGCTAGAGCCCCCTATACTTACCTGATCACGCCGAGTCCTGCTTCTAGATCCGGTCCGGTGATGGAGATTTCAGCGCCCGAAGCCTGGGATGAGTCCGATGCCCATAGAGAATGAATGGTGACTCCGACGCGTCGGACTCATCTCAGGAGCGCGCGCGCCGGGCTTCTTGCACTGAAATCTTTGTCACCAGACCAGCTCAAGAAGCGGAACCCAGCACGATCAGGTAAGTATAGGGGGCCCTAGCTGGGGGGGGGAGCCTGTCACCCCGGCACGGGGTGATGACAGGTTCCCTTTAAATTTCTTTAATGTGACGTCTGGGTTCTGATAGATGGCAGATTGTCAGACATTCTGGATTTTCATATGATAATATACATAGGCAAAGTTCATATAAATAAGATGTTAAAATATAGTATTATACTATATACTATACTACAGCTCCACACCTGTGCTCTGGTTGTGTGTGGTATTACAACTCTGCTTAATTCACTTCAATGAAACTGAGGTGTATTACCACATCTAAATTGGTGACAAGAGTGGCGCTGTTTCTTGATGAAAGCAGCCATGTTTTCTTAATCCTGAAAATTCCTATTTCTTTGGTAATTAATACACTGACATGTATAAAAAGTGGAGACACTAAACTCTTTATTGGCCCTCCACCCTATAGCATATGGCAGCAAACGTCCTCACATGTCTGTCTGTTGTGATGATGGGATATAGTTACGAGAGTAGATGACTGGATTGTTCCATTGAATTATCTGTGTATAATCCTTTCTTGGCTGGGTGGATTAGGGGCTTCCCAGGTGTAGGGGCCAGGCTCCATTGTTACATCTACAGCCCATGCAGATATGTCCAGTACTGTGAACTAAATCTTTCCTGCGCTACTAGCAATAATTCACAAATGTGGTAAGCTACAATAGGTCAATGCAGGTGAGCACATGTATGAAAATACCATATTAAAAATGTATAGACATTGTGATGACATCTCCAGCATTGTTCTTTTCTGTCTACAGGAGGGGCATAGCAGGACGCTTACACTGTTGTAACCTATAGCTATAGTAAACTGTGCTCTGTTCTTTTTAGCCACCAGGATCCGGGTGTTGGAGCCATAGTATAGATCAGGGATGGCGAACCTTCGGTCCTCCAGCTGTTACAAAACTACAAGGTTCCCCATCCATGGTATAGATGCTAAAGTATGTCAAGTTGGCCTATGATTGGGCATCACATGATTTGGCTACTATTCAGACCTATAGTAATACCTAAACATAGGTCTATTTTTATTGATATTATTATTTATTTATAAAGCGCCCTTAATTCCAGAGCGCTATACAAGCGATAGGGGTAACAAATAGGAACATTACAAGATCGAAACACATTACATGAAGGCAAATAGCAGACTGGTACATGGGGAAAGAGAACCCTGCCCGCGAGGGCTTACAATCTTTAAGGTAATGGGAGAGAAACAGGAGGTAAAGTGCAGCCAGTCATGTGTGATGCAGAATTGTTATAGGTTGTAGCCTAGTTTGAAGAGAGATGGGTTTTAAGGTTACTTTTGACGGTCTTGATGGTAGACGAGAGCCGGACGTTCCGGGGTAGTGAGTTCCAGAGTATGGGGGAGGCTCGGGCAAAGTTTTGGAGGCGGTTGTGTGAGGTACGAACAAGGGGGAGGACAAAAGAAGGTCACTGAAGGATCAAAGGTTGCGTGAGGGACGGTAACAGGATATCAGGTCAGACATGTACGGAGGAGACAGGTTGTGGATGGCCTTGTACGTCCATGGTCAAAAATTTAAAATTAATATGTTGGGTAATGGGGAGCCAGTGAAGGGATTGACAGAGGGAAGAGGCAGAGGCAAAGCGAGGGGAAAGGTTGATTAGTCGGGAAGCAGAGTTAAGGATAGACTGGAGAGGAGCGAGGGTGTTAGATGGGAGGCCAGAGAGGAGGATGTTACAGTAGTCCAAGCGGGAGATGATGAGCTCCTCTGAATGAATAGCTCAGCCCAAACTTCCAGATGTCACTATTGGTCTGACTGGTAGGTATATTTTTTCGTGTATATCGGCAGCCATAGACCACTATTTACACAGTATGCCCTTTCTCTCTGTGTAGGGTCCACTCCTAGTTTGGCTTACAAATACTGAACATAATACTTGCCAAGACAATATAAAAGAGGGTCACTTACAAACATGCAAAATTTGGGAGGTTTATGCTTACTCATTGCTATACCACATGCCTCCCATATAAGACATTTGAACCACGAATAGTACATATGACTTCTTTAGCACATTCTAGAATGAATACAGACTATAAATCAGACTGCCTAAACACATACAGTACTGACCCCAGACCAGACTGCCTAAATAGCCCCAAAGGTGGGATTTATCAGGCTGTCACACGTATATTATCCACTGGGGATTTTAAGATGGAAACATACCTATGTTGACTATGCTTACAGGCTCCAGACCAGATCTTGCTGTTTACGGACCCTAGACTATGCACCCCAATAACTATGCACCCCAAAGAAGCAAAACATACCACAGACCAGACCCCCTTAATAGTACAGACCCCAGACCAGATGATCCTGTTTACCAATTCCACACCTAACACCCCCCCCCCCGCACACACATTTACAAGCCTCAAACCTCTTAATAAATACAGATCCCAAGGATATAGACCTTAGACATGCCCCCCTTATTTATAGGCCTCAGACTAGACCCTCCACTTACTCAGATCAGACCCCAGGCCAGACCCATATAAAAACAGACTCCGGACACTGAAAACTTCAGACCAGACCCCCTAAAGATACAATATATTACATTTATATATAAATCTCTGTTATAAATGTGAAATAATGCTATAGAAAGCTGGTGTATATACCGTATATTCAGAGAGGATTTAGGTTTAATAGCTGCACTCCCAGAATGCATCACACCAAGAGCCTGTTTTGATCTCCCCCATGTTAAACTTAGTAACGTCTCTCCTAAGGCATGTGTGGAGTTTTTGGAAGGGACAGTTTAAGGAGATGCTGAGACATTAGGGACATATGCGTCCCGTGGTGACGGACAGTGACACAAGGGCCGCCAGCAGGAGTGTCTTGCCAGCTCGGCAGATCTTAGCTCTGAGACCTTACAAGGAGAGGGCAGTGAGGGGGGGCTGGGAGGAATGGCAGGTGATGTCGTGGAGCAGAGGGATCCTTGGATGTTTTAGGTGACGTGTAAGGCTCTAAAATTTCCTTCTCTAGAAATCATTCAGCTATTGCAAAGAAATTACAGGCATTAGATTGTCAGCTCTGTTGGCACAAGCTCCGCATAATCCTTGCAGAGACAGGCAGCGTGTTGACGTCACCTAAGGGATCATAATCCAGATGGTCCGTTCATCTTGAGAAGGGTTAATAGGGCCTGGCCATTCTCTTGCCCCAACAGATGGTAATGTTTAAAAAAGAATAAAGCAGACACTAATATATCACTTTCTAAGACCAGCTGTCCCAGACGGGGGTGGCGGGGAGCAATTTTAACTCTCTGGCTCGAGCAAATTTACATTTTGACCGAAGTAAAACTTATCACAACTTTTTTTGTTTTTACTCATTCTGTATTGTCGTAATGCTAAAATAAGTCATTACATAATAGAGGTCTATACTGTAAATGTCTTCACACATATAAAGCCAGATATATGATATTACTGTTATACTCCTAGTCAAAAGTAGAGATGAGCAAAGTAGATTAGTTTCGCTTTGTACGAAGCAAAATTGATCTGTGCTCAGTCTGCTGACTCTATACAGGGAGGATACTGCCCAGGGACAGTCTGGAAAATGCCTGGAAAACATGGATACAGCCATGGATATATTCATGTTTTTCAGGCTGTCCTTGGGCGGTATCCTCCCTCTGCACAGAGCCGGCTATGTAGGGATCTAGGGATATGAGCGCGGATCAATTTTGCTTTGTATGATTTCATTTGTCTTGATAAAGAAATATTGGATATGTTTAACTTTAACACCCTTTTTAAAGAGCGAGGTCACTGCTAGAGGTTTCTGGCAGCGGTCTTTCCTCTCTTCCCATTAAGGATATGTGCATGTGTATAGGAAGGATATAGGGAATAGCTATCAGCAGAAATAGTGTTCATTAGCCATTAACCTGACAACTATTGAAGGTCCTGTATATGGTCACCATTAGAGATGAGCGCAACTTGAGAGTGCTCAAGTCCGAACATTCAGTATTTGAATACCGGTGGATGAAGTTGGATGCAGCCCTAGGGAGTCTTGGAAAAAATGGATACTGCCCATGGCTGTATCCTGGTTTTGCATTCAACAGCCATCAGTATTCAAATGCTGAATGATCAGATTCAAGTACACTTCTCTAGTCAATATTGGATGGGTTATCCCACAATTAAAGGTTATCCACTATCCATATGGACTGGAAATATTCAGAAGCCCCAAGAATGTGTGCCACATGTCTTGTGATCGGTAGGGGTCTCAGCAGTCATCCCCCCACTAATCAGCTAGCTATCTCCTATCTTATGGACAGCTGATAACAATTGTGGGATAACGCCTTTAAGTCTATGTTATCCATGTTTGTTGTTTGCCCTTTATTGTTCATTGTTGTCAGCTGTTGTAGAGGATCATTGAAGTCTTCTTTCATGGGGCTGCAAACAGGAAGGAAGGAACATGATCACTACTCCATCTCACATACCTCCAGTTCTGGGAAACTCCGAAACCATGTACATTTCTCTTGTTGAATGTGCAAGCAATTTTCACAAATTTACCTTTATACAGCTGGTTTCGCAGAAAGCTGGAGCAAAAGCCAAAAGTGGATTTAAAGTGACTGTACCACCAGGCCCAGGCAGAATCACTGGAGGCGGGCCGACGCACCCTTAATGGGAAGAAACTCCAGCCCCTCCATGGTGTGACCCCATTAGAATCAATGGAACCCTATCATAGAGGGGTGGGGGTTTCCTCCCACTAAGGGTGGGTCGGCCCGCCTCCAGTGCTTCAGCCCGGGCCTGGTGGTACAGTCACTTTAAGGGAATAAGGAAGGACTTCATACTTCTCCTTCCTATTAACGTAAAAAAGCATCATGACTGCAATGTGTGATTGTCGCCTAAGGGCCCTTTTACACTGGCTGATTATACCAAAACCAATGAGCCAATGAATGTGTAAACCCTTAGAAATAGGTCAATGGCTGATGACAGCAAAGGGCTGCACAAAAGATCTTGTGGCCCTTTATATGGCTTAGTTTGCTTTAAAGGGGTACTCCAGACATTTACTTTTTTTTTTAAATACATCGCTAAGGTTCCTTCTCTGAACACTCTGGCTGCTACTTCCTAGATGAGACTTGTCTCAGCAGTGACTATCAGCCTATTACTGCAGTGCAGTCCAGCTCAGTCAGTGATTGGCTGAGTAGACTGTGATGAGTCCATCTTGCAAACAGTGCCCAGAACGTTCAGCAGAGGACCCGAAGACGCCACAGGAGGACCCCGGTAGGAGCATGTTTGGTGAGTATAGGTTGTTTATTATTTTCTAATAAATGGAGTACCCCTTTATTCAGCAGTCGTCTATTACACGGGGAGATGTGCAGCCAACAACTGATGATCATCAAGCATACCAGAATGGCTTAATCAGCATTTTCTGACTAGTGGCTCCATAATGGTCACATATAGATAAGTCACTTAAGCGATTGTTTAGCGAGGATTTAGCCTTTTAAGTGATTTAATGTTTAGACAAAGAGATAAATCGTGTAAAAATCTCATTACTTTGATTGTTGGGCGACTTATCCTGATTTCTTTTTCTTGGACCTACTGTTTAGATGAAGTGATCTGCGAAATATCAGCAAAGGACCAGCAACGACTTTGGGGCATATAGAAAGATCACGGTTAACGATTCATCGCTCATCATTTGATTGGTGGCTACGTTTACACGGGCAGATAATCACTAAATTACGGTTGTTATTACTAATTTTCAAACGATTATTGCAGCATGTGAAAGGACCATTACATGGGGTGATAACAGCCTGCTTAGCTGTTTCCCTGATAATTGCCCATGGAACAATTATTGGCCGTATTCGGCCGTTACAGCCGATAATCGTCCCCTGTAATAGAAGGGAACGATCAGCCGACATGAACGGTGTTGGAAGAACAATGCTGTCGTTATTCTTTCAACATGTTGAAAGACAAACAACTAATATAGCAGCGACATGCTGCTGTCGCTCCGAGGAATAGGAGCAGCGGCAGCAGACCGCTGCTATCTGCTATGGGCTGCGCGGACGATCTAGCAATCACCCCTGCAGCAATTGCCCCCCCCCTTACTCATCGGCTCGCTGCCGATGTGTGTAACAGTGGTGGCAGCGAGCGGGGAACGAGGAGCAATCGAGCGCTGATAGTGCTTGTTTGCTCCTCATAGTCGTCCCATGTAATAGGGGTTTTAGGGTCCTTAGTGCAACCTTAATATAGACCAAACAATACAACCTATACAATTACAAAATCTCATTAATCACTTAATTAGTACACACAGTTTACACTCATAAAGCCCTTACTCTGACTACTGTATACCTTGATTGAGAATTACGTGGCATGACAGATAGTAGCCACTGGGTGGAGCACTTTGTCAAGCCTTTGCAACACTGCCAGGTACAGACTGTGCTATTGGCCATATGACATTTAGCAGAACAACTACTGAATACCTTCCCATACCAAATGATGGGGAGAAAACCCACTGTATCGTTACTGTAAGCAGCACTGCAAGGGTAAATAACTCTGACATCCTGACTCTTAATAGGGAACAGATGTTAATAAGTGAGGCTGTTAGGATAGACGCAGGCTTCCAGCTAACCCGATACTGCGTGTCACTCAGCTGTGCGTGTGTCATCGCAGGGAAGGAGGGTAATTCTTTAATCTGGCCATAGATCTTATGACTTTTTCATCAACAGTTAAATAACATGTATAAAAGCCCTTTAAATTGTGTAAAATACTCATTGGAGAGGTTTAAACTTTAAATTACTAGAATGTAACCTGTGTGGTGTAAATCAGTGTGGTTAGGGGGCAACAGAGGTAGCAGTCACAACTGGACCTCAACTTCGGAAGGGTATTAAAGCCATTATCCAGCGAAAATCTTTTTCTTTCAAAGCAACTGGTTTCAGAAAGTTATATAGATTTGTAATTTACTTCTATTTAAAAATATCGTCTTCCCATACCTATCAGCTGCTGTACGTCCTGCAAGAAGTGGTGTATTCTTTTTAGCCTGACACAGTGCTCTCTGCTGACATCTCTGAGGTTTTTTTTATGGAGATTTGCTCCTGCTCTGGACAGTTCCTGTCTCGGCCAGAGATGGCAGCAGAGCACTATGTCAGACTGAAAAGAAAACAACATTTCCTGCAGGACATTCAGCAGCTGATAAGTATGGGAAGTCTTGAGATGTTTAAATAGAAGTAAATTACAAATCTACATAACATTTTAAAACCAGTTGATTTGAAAGAAAAAGATTTTTTTTCGGAGTACCCCTTCAAGCCGAATATCGAACAAGTTCCTTATTGCACAATGCTGAAATGATTGTGTAGAGAGCTATCCCGCTATGTAAGTGAATGCTAGGCTGATACATTGCATGTACACATTTATACATTGTAAGCTGGAGGAATATGGGAGAAAAACTGGTGGATACTAAGACCATGGACTGATATACAGGATACTCTGGAGCAGTCATTCTTGTGAGATAGAGGAAATGACATTACTCTCTTGCTCTGTTTTCATTGCCCTCAGCTGATCCTTCTGCTTCATCTCAGAGGATCTTACAAAGCAGAAGGATTCTCAGGAGGAGGTTGTCCAACCTGTCAGCACTCACAGTTCTCTCCCACTGACTCTAGGCTGTGAGGAGACAGGGGGTCTGGGCTAACTAGGATTTATAGAAATATGCTGGGCAGATTCAAAGCATTTAACCCTAAAAGATCAAAAAAGTACCTGGAAATGTAAATCACCAAGTTTTTCCTAAAGTCTTACAGCGTTACATCTTCTTTGAATTATTCCGGTCTGCTACAGAATAACAAACAGCCATTAAAGTTCCCGTAAGGGTTATCACCCCGACCCTGATAGGCTTACAAAACTTTCAGCACAATAGGCCCAAATTTTTGATATATAGTCCATTAGTTGTCAGCGTTTTGGTTCAAACCTGACCAGGAGCAAATTCTGTATAGAGTTTGTATATTCCGCCTAGGTTTACACAGGATTCGCCCAAAACCTTTAAACATAGTGATAAAAAAGGTAGGCGGTATATAGGATAGAAATAGAATTTTTATTTAATTATTAAATTAATTTAATAATTTAAAAGGCTACTCCAGTGGAAAAAAAAATGCAAGGTCAACTGGTGATAGAAAGTTATACAGATTTATAAATTATTTCTATATAAAAATATCCAGTCTACCAGTACTATGCCCTGCAGGAAGTACTTATCAGCTGCTGTATGCCCTACAGGAAGTGGTGTATTCTTTTCAGTCTGACACTATGCCTTCTGCTGCCACTGCTGCTGTCCAGAGCAGTAGCAAATCCTCATAGAAAACTTCTCCTGCTCTGATCTGGACAGAGGTGGCAGCAGAGCACACTGTGTCAGACTGAAAAGGATAAACCACTTCCTGCAGGACATAAAGCAGCTGATAAGTACTGGAAGATTTGGGATTTTTAAATAGAAATAATTTACAAATCTGTATAACTTTCTGACACTAGTTGCTCTGAAACTTTGGCATTTTTTCCACTGGATACAAGACACTGCAGGCCTTGTAGTTCTATGAAAGGTTTATGCTGCATTACATAGAGCTGATCAATTCAAAAACTCCTCCACTCCACCAATCAGGTACAGGTACAGGTTTGATTGGTGGAGTTTTTGATCTAATTCCCTTTTTGGGGTGCACAGGAGTGGCTGCAGTTTGAGGTTTCTGTTTTTTGATGTGATATATGTGTTGCGGAGTGTTGTCTTTCTTGCTGTTGCACAACCCATCCAGATGAGAATCTCCATCTTACTCCCCCGTTCACATCGTATCATATGAGGCTTACCTGCACTATGGAGAGCTGTCTTTATTCATTCATCACATAGAGCTGAGACAAACAGCATCGGAATCGGACAGGTTCTCTGTGTTTTCATAAGATTTGTAATAACCCGTTCAGTTTTGTTAGATTATCCAGTGCTACAAAAACATGGCCACTTTTCCCCCCTCTCTTGTCTCCAGATTGGATGGGGTTTTAAACTTAGTTTCATTGAAGTAAGGCTGCATTTTCATGTTCCGTGTTCCTCACGGAACACGGACGTGGAATGCCTGTAACGGACTCTGCCCCCCCCCCCCCCCCGGGAAGCATCTGTAATTGGATGCTGGGAGCAGGGGAACTGTATAGATAGGCGCTGTGCTGTAATGAAGCAGCGCGGCGCATATCTGTACAGTTCCCCCGCTCCCAGCATCTTATCACAGATGCTGTCCGGGTGGGGAAGAGTCCGTTACAGGCATTCCACGTCCGTGTTCTGTGAGGAACACGGAACATGAGAATGCAGCCTTAATGAAGCTTAATTGCAAACCACACCTGAACTGGAGACAGGAATAGTGCAAAAGTGGCCATGTTTTTGTAGCACTGGATAAACCCTTTAACCCTTCGGAGTGGTGACAAAGTGATTTTGGTGCACTCACTGCCTAAAGGGGTTGTCCAGCGAAAACCAACCAAATCAACTGGGGTCAGAAAGTTATATAGATGTGTAATTTACTTCTATTTTATGTCATGCAGGAAATGTTGTTTTATTTTCAGTCTGACACAGTGCTCTCTGCTGACATCTCTGGCCGAGACAGGAATTGTCCAGAGCAGAAGAGGTTTTCTACGGGGATTCATATTAAACCGAGACAGAGTTCCTCTCTCGGCCAGAGATGTCAGCAGAGAGCACTGTGTCAGACTGAAAATAAAACATTTCCTGCATGACATACAGCAGCTAATAAGTATGGGAAGACTTGAGATTTTTTAATAGAAGTAAATTATAAATCTATATAACTTTCTGACACCAGATAATTTGAAAGAAAAGCATTTTCGCTGGACAACCCTTTTAAGCACTGTGTAAATCAGTGGTAACTTTGAGAGCAACAGGCACAAGATCTGACATCGTATTAGGGCTGCAAAGCTATCTAGAAAGAAGAGGGCATGGCAGCCATTTTCCCTTAAATAGACCAATACCAGGAGGGGAAAACCTTGTGCTTCTTCATTAAACTAACATAGGTGCCACTTGTGGGAACATTGACAACTGTTTGCTGGATGCATATTCTGTTATATCCCAGACCGTTTGTCATATCCCAACTGCTGCGTGCCACAAATTACAATGATATACAAGAGAAGGATTAGCATATCTGAGACAACAGATGATCAGAAAAAAAGGTTATAATAATAGACATGAGGATGGCTATCATTCAGTCTGGACAACCCCTTCTCATATTACGGAGCTGGCCACAGGGAATTTCACTGCCAGGAGACAACCAATAAGTTGGGGGTTTATGCCCATCCTTCTGCATTCCAGTTCCTCCCAAAGGTGTGCCATGATCTCTACTCAGGTTGTCAAACTCGCCAAATCAGTATGGGCCTTATTTTTATGGTTTCATTTATTTATATAGAGCTGGTATATATTGCAGTACAGAGGTTGACACCACTATGTCCGGCCCCTGTCCACATTGCAGCTCACAATCTAAATTAGAACGTGACCTATCAGTGTCTTTTAAAAGTGTAGGAGCAACTCAGAGGAAAGATGAAAACACAGGTGGAAGATACAATCTCCTTGCGGATGCCCTCAGGAGCAGTGGTAACCACAAATCCATTGTGCTGCCTTGTTCTATGCACAAGGATATGAACAGAAACGTCATAGGGTTGGAAGCATGTGATTTTGTAGATTTAAATTGTAAACTATAGCTTTCAAGATGCTGACTAAGGAATGGTTCAGATTCAGGTTCAGCAACGTTTATCCAAACCCGAACATTTAGCATTTGGAGAAGTTGGATACCACCCTAGGGCTGCCAGGAAAACATGGATATAGCTTATGGCTGTATCCATGTTTTCCAGGATTCCATGGGCTGTATCTAACTTCTCCAAACGCCATGAGTCAAATGCTGAGTGATAGAGTTTGGATGAACGTTGCTGAACCTGAACTTTCGGCAGGTTCGATCAACTCTAGTGATGACATGGTAAGAAGATTGCCACGCCAAAGCATCTGACTCGAGAGGAGCATGGTATACACAAAATTGGCTATACAGGTACTAAGTAGCAAGGTGTATGCCCCATGTATGAGTACATACAGAAACAGACAGCAGTCCCTAGTCCTGTGTGTACTTTTCATGGTGCCCTATGCTGATATGAAAGGCACCACGGAAAGTATATACAGGAGCAAGCATCCTTGTCAATTAGAGAAGTACCTGCTCCTGTACACAGTGCCATTGTATGGCAATACAATTTTAATCCTATTTCGTATGTGTTGCAATATCACATAGCATCTTAATAGGAGCAGTGCTGTATCTGTATATAAAAAAAAGCCAAAGGGACAGTATCTCCATTGTTCTCTGGATTACAGGGGAGCCATCAGTTGAATCACCACTGAACCGACAATAAAGACACATCCTAGCGATACGTCATCATTGTCTGTATTGGGATTTCCTTTCCAAAACATGTAAAACCAGCTGCAGAAAATTTTCCTCCTCTACCAAGCTGGCAGCGATAGGTTGGCATTGCCCATACCTGTGGGAATTCTACTGTCAGGCTGCTAAATTGTAAAATGGGTTCCATCACTTCACAGAATAAGGGAGATTTCCTATAGGTTCTCTAATTTAGTGAAATATATAAACTAAAGGCCATATAGGACGGCCCTCATAGTAAACAAGTGATAATCTTGTTGAGCTGTGCTTGTTTACCAAGCCTATTTCACATCTCGGTAGTCTTGTGGCCAAGGCTGCACTAACAATCATTCGTGCCACATGTCGGCAGCCTATGCCCTATTACAAGAGATGTGTGGTCGATGCTTTATATGCATGTTAGAATCAGTCAACAAATGTGCACTTGCTTATTTGCCAGTATTTCACACCAAAAGTATGGCTCATTTTTGGTTCATGTTGTCACATTAAAGCCACACCTCTTCCCCCATAAGCACTACTATCTCCCTGTTGCATGAGCCAAGTGTGGGGGTTATTTTTCTCACACCATTCAATTGCACACGTGTATGGTTACATCAATGAAGCTGCCACATTTTCTCCCTCTAGAAGCATTGCCATAGGGAGGCCCCATACATATAGCTCCATTATACAAAACCACAAGGACACTTTATGTCTCCGCGCACGTGGCTCGCTGTGTGCTTGAGACATAACAGCTCTTTTATAAACTTTTGTGGCTTTTCTGTATTATGTTTAGTGCTTATTTATATGTACATGTCATGTCTTTCCTCTAAATGCTCAGGCTAGTGGATGTATACAATGAATAATGGATGTGTTCAGATGATAAAGGCCTCATAGACTGACCCTGCTATCTATGGTGACCTAATGACCTGGGGCTATAGGAATTTTATTCTTCAAAAGGCTCAGGAATCTGCCCTGACATTAACATATCGCTGATAATACTGTATGGTGGCAGGCCGCATAGTCTTCACAAGTAAAACTGTCCATGTACTTTATGCCTCACCACAATGGAATGAAATCAGTCTTCGGCTGTAATCTTAAGTAAAATATATAGGAAATATTTGGCTTCAGGAATACTGTATATTGTCAAACGCATTACTGAGTGACAAATGTAAATTGCGTGGTATAAGCCGCAGCATTATTCCTTGGTATAAACTCTGTACATAGCAGCAGATGTGAACCATTTGGCCCACCCAGTCTCTATATATGATTTGTCTTTTTACTCCGGTCTAGATTCTCATTTGGAGCTGTAGACCAAGACAAACTGTCTACAGGCGTAAGATTAAATCTTTTAAGCTGTAAAGAGGTTGTCCAGTTTATCTTTTAATTGTATGTTGAATATCTATAGCATTTCCACAGATAAGGCATAGTACACATACACAATACACAAATATGATGAGGCTCCAGAAGGCACTTAAAGGGGTAATATATTTCAATTAACATAGTTAATTTGCAGGATTCATCAAGTTCAATATTTTTGCAAATACATTAATTTGGCAGCTTGTTGTGTAAGTTACCGACCACCACTCCTCTCTAAAATCAGTGGTCTGGCTGGAATATAAATATATATTTCATATGTGTTATACACTGTTAGGCCATACCAGCCGGATTATCTTTTCGGCCGCAGAATTCTGATGCGGGCGCATCCGTGTGTGGCCGCATCAGAAGCCTCTACAGGACACTATGAAACTTGCGGCCGCAGCTGCTCGCTTCATGGTGTGAACTGACTGGGTTTTCTCACAATGTTCACACAACGTATATTTTCGTTAAATCATGGCCGTTGTACAAGGCTGTGATTATTACGAAAATATATGTTACTTCTCTGTCTATGGGATCCCGGCCGGAGCGTATACACATAGTATATGCTCCGGTCGGGATCCCTAGCGGCGCCGCAAACAACTGACTTGTCAGTTTTCTGCGGCCACTATTCAATGAAACCCTGTCGGGGCACACTGTGGATCGAGCGGCTTCAGCCGCTAGCTTCATAGCGTGCAGTGAAGAGTTGCGCCCGCATCAGAACACTGCAGCCGAAACGATCATCCGGCCGGTACTGCAGTACTGGCCGGGATGATCTTTTTAGAGACCGGCCATTCTGTGTGTGTAATATGAATATGAATTCGGGGGGAGATTTATCAAACATTGTGTAAAGTGAAACTGGCTCAGTTGCCCCTAGCAACCAATCAGATTCCACTTTTCATTCCTCACAGACTCTGGAAAATGAAAGATGTAATCTGATTGGTTGCTAGGGGCAACTGAGCCAGTTTCACTTTACACCATGTTTGATAAATCTCCCCCTTCATAACCCTATTACACATACTGTCCAGCTACTTTTGGACCACTCTATATATATATATACACTATGGGTGGAAATTATGAATGCTTTCACCTGAAGACTAGTGACTAGTGTAGTCTCAATGCTGTCAAATTTTTGTGAAAAACACGGGAAAAGACAACAATTTTCGAGCAAACAAGCAGTTAGGGGTGCAAAGGGTACAATTGCACCCGGGCCCAGTAGCCTAAGGGCCCTATTCCACAGTAAAGATAACCGGTCGAATTGGCCCAATTCGGCCGATTATCACTCTGTGAAATAGAGAGAATGATCAGCCGATAATCGTGTCATCGGCTGATCATTCATTTAGGGCCAGACCTAAAATCATCGTTCTCCCACTGCGCATCGCTACGGTTGAATAGCAGTGCACGGCGGGCGACCGACGATTTGAGAAGCAGCAGCGTACATTATCTGTCAGGTCTTCTGCTCCGCTCCGCCTTCCTCCCCGGGTCCCGTGTACTCTGGCTACAGAATGGCCTGTCAGCTGACGGAGTGCTCAGCCAATCACAGGCCGGGACCCCTGTGGCCTGTGATTGGCTGAGTGGCCTGTCAGCTGACAGGCCATTCTGAAGCTAGAGCATGCCGAACCCGGGGAGGAGGACAGAGCAGAGCAGAAGACCTGACAGGAAATGTATGCTGCAAGGGCTGCAAGGACATCAGTATCAATGTCCCTGCAGCCCTCACTCAACGATCATCGGGCCGTGGAATAGGCCCAGTAAACGAGCGGCCTCGTTTACATCGTTGATCGGGCCCTCCTCGGCCCGTGAAATAGGACCCTAAGGCCCCGTTCACACAGAGCAAGAACGTTGGAATTCCAAGGCGGAATTGACTACTCTGTGGTGGACGGTAACCTAGACAACAAGCTGTCAACAATAGGAGAGGAAGAGCAGGCATATCAGAAGTAGACAAGTTTACTACATGAATGTATTTACAAAAATTTTTACTTTTATTATTAGACTTGCCAAACTGTTCGGGTTCGGCAATGTTCTTGGAGCCCAGACACTCAGCATTTGACTCCCTCTGTCTGGAGAAGTTGGATGCCACCCTAGGGCTGCTAGGAAAACATGGATAAAGCCTATGAGTTCAAGGACTCCCTAGGATGGCATCCAATTGGCCACCGGGATGCCGTCATATAGAGAGAGAACGTTATCGAACCTAAACAGTTCATTAAGTCCGCTCAGCACTATTGAAGGACCCTACAAGTTTAACTATATTAGTTTTGCTGGGAATACCTCTTAAATATACATTACAACTTGTGCTCTCAAATTATGACCTCATATTTCTTTGTTGAAACAAAAATATGAAAGATATTAGTTTCAAAATACCGACCTTAAAGGTCCTTAACGGGTTAAAGATAAACTCTACAAAAAAAGGTTAGACTCCCTAATGAATATTCGTAAAACTGCTTTGATGGTTAATGCTGAGCCACAGGGGGCTGCAGCCAGTGACTTTATGCCCCTATGGAGACTGGCATGGCTAGGATGGAACACAGATGCTGATGGTGTGTTGTTGACATGCCATCATTATTGTCACAGGCCAAGCAGAGAAGGGAGCACAGGGGTGAATGTGCTTGCCAGATTTAGGTAGGACATTTATCTATGTCACTGACTGCTGTGTAACAGGATGGAATAAACATACGGCAATCTGCAACTTATTACCAAACATGAAACCTAAAACCAAACGTACAGCAGTGAATCATGAACATGGTCAGATTCTTGCTAGTATCAGTAGTTAAAATTTTTTTCCCTATCAATAAAAAAAAAAAAATTACAATGTTTCTATGATTATTTGCATTATATATGGTACTACAAAATTTACCCAGCGCTGCCCGGGTATAAAGTGTCAGTGTGTTAAGTAGATTTGTTCTAAGGTGCCCAGGAAGCCAAGCTAAAGGTATTGTTTCATCTGAGTTAATCAGTGGAATTAGTGTATACCTGTAGTGCATAGTTAGAGGGGTTCTGTATACCCAGTGTATAGTTTTTAGGGGTCTTGCATATCTATAGTGCATAGTTGGGGGAGGGCTGTATACCTATAGTGTATAGTTGGGGGGTCCTGTATACCTGTAGTGTGTAGTTAGGGGGGGGGCTGTATACCTGTAGTGTATAGTTGAGGGAGGTTCTGTATACCTGCAGTGTATAGTTGGTGAAGGTCCTGTATACCTGTACTGTATAGTTCGGGGGTCCTGTATACCTGTAGTTTATAGTTGGTGCTGTATACCTGTAATGTATAGTTGGTGGAGGTCTTGTATACCTGTAGTTTATAGTTTGAGGGTCCTGGATACCTGTAGTGTATAATTGGTGCAAGTCGTGTATACCTGTAGTATATAGTTTGAGGGTCCTGTATACCTGTAGTATAGATTAGGTGGAGGTCCTGTATACCTGTAGTGTATAGTTTTGGGGTCCTGTATACCTGTAGTGTATAGTTTGGGGTCCTATATACCTGTAGTATATAGTTGGTGGAGTTCCTGTATACCTGTAGTGTATAGCTTTGGGGTCCTGTATACCTGTAGTATAGAGTTGGTGGGGGTCTTGTATATCTGTAGTGTATAGTTTTGGGTTCCTGTAAACCTGTAGTGTATAGTTTGGGGTCCTGTATACCTGTAGTATATAGTTGGTGGAGGTCCGGGTCCTGTATACCTGTAGTATAGAGTTGGTGAAGGTGCTTTATACCTGTAGTATAGAAATGGTGAAGGTCCTGTATACCTGTAGTGTATAGTTTTGGGGTCCTGTATACCTGTAGTGTATAGTTTGGGGTCCTGTATACCTGTAGTATAGAGTTGGTGGAGGTCCTGTATACCTGAAGTATATAGTTGGTGGAGGTCCTGTATACCTGTAGTGTATAGTTTTGAGGTCCTGTATACCTGTAGTGTAAAGTTGGGGGTCCTGTATACCTGTAGTATATAGTTGGTGGAGGTCCCATGCACCTGTAGTGTATAGTTTTGGGGTCCTGTATACCTGTAGTGTCCTGTATACCTGCAGGGTCGTATTTACCATTAGGCACCCATGGTCTGGTGCGTGGGGTAGCACCTTGCAGAGGGGCAGTACCCTCCCATTCAGACTTGCCAGAAAATCTGGTGTCTTTTCGAGGGGGGTATGGCGGTATTGGTCAGGTCTGGTATAGCGTTGTTATACAGTCACAGTATGGCGGCATTGGTCAGGTCTGGTATGGCAATGTTATTCAGTCACAGTATGGCGGTATTGGTCAGGTCTGGTGTGGCGGTATTCTCCAGTCACAGTGTGGCGGTATTGGTCAGGTCTGGTATAGTGGTGTTATCCAGTCACAGTATGGTGGTATTGGTCAGGTCTGGTATGGCAGTGTTACCCAGTCACAGTATGGCGGTATTGGTCAGGTCTGGTATGGCGGTGTTATCCAGTCACAGCATGGCGGTATTAGTCAGGTCTGGTACAGCGGTGTTATCCAGTCACAGTATGGCGGTATTGGTCAGGTCTGATATGATGGTGTTATCCAGTTACAGTATGGCGGTATTGGTCAGGTCTGGTGTGGCGGTGTTACCCAGTCACAGTTTGGCGGTATTGGTCAGGTCTGGTATGGCAGTGTTATTCAGTCACAGTATGGTGGTATTGGTCAGGTCTGGTATGACAGTGTTATCCAGCACAGTATGGCGGTATTGGTCAGGTCTGGTATGGCAGTGTTACCCAGTCACAGTATGGCGGTATTGGTCAGGTCTGGTATGACAGTTTTATCCAGCACAGTATAGCAGTATTGGTCAGGTCTGGTATGGCAGTGTTATCCAGCACAGTATGGCGGCATTGGTCAGGTCTGGTGTGGCAGTGTTACCCAGTCACAGTTTGATATACCTGTAGTGCCCTGTATATACATGTACTGTATAGATGGAGTAGGGGTCTACCAGTTATTACTGTGGATGTTGTGAGGCAGCTTCCCTAGCAACCATTGCTCCCTGTGAAAATGAAAGCAGTAATCCTATTGGTTGCTAAGGCTCCCAACTGCCGTTTACTGCTGGAGACATGCAGCTAATTATATCACCTGTGTTTGCAGTGAGGGGATTTTCCCATTCATCTCTATGGGGCGTAGTGTGAACATAGCCTAAAGTACATTTGTTTACACAAGTTGTTACACTAAGCCCTGATCTACTGCCGTCGCTGAGAGGTAATGGGAGGGGCATGGAAAGACAGCAGTCCTGAGCTGTATGAGTGGTCAGAGATGAGAAGAAAGTCTTAATTTATCTTTCAGGAACAGTGTGGATCATCTTCAGTTGGCAGAGTAGCACAGCTAGCATGTATCTAGAGATGAGCGAACTTTTCAAACGTTCGTTCCGACCGGACTTGCGGATTTTTTTGGTACGTTCAGTTCGACCGAATTTCGGATTTCTTCGGATTTCATAGTTTAAAGCATCTATATGATACGGGGGTAGTGTATTTGGTTAAATTTAGGGCTCTAAATGTCAGTAACATCATTATCTTTTCGATATCTCAAAGTCAATTTTTTTTAAGACTTCAATATTCACCATTACAGGGTCTATGCAGGAAATTCACCATTACAGGGTCTATGCAGAAAATTCACCATTACAGGGTCTTTGCAGGAAAAAGGTCACAAATGCTGGTATATTTGTGTCTTATGGCCCTATTCCACGGAACGATTATCGTTCATTTTCGGACGATATCGACCGCTACGGACGATAATCGTTCCGTGGAATAGAGTGCAACGATCAGCCGACATCGTTCATGTCGGCTGATCGTTGCAGTCGCTTGTTTTTCAACATGTTGAAAAACAAGCGACTCATATAGCAGCGATCTGCTGCCGTCGCTCCGCTGAATAGGAGCATCGGCAGCAGACGCTGCTATATCCTATGGGCTGCCCGGACGATCAGCGATCCTCCGAGCAGCCCCCCCGCAGCTCCCCGCCGCCCCTCCCGCACTCACCCGCTCGCTGCAGCCGCGTTGAATAGCGGCGGCAGCGAGCGGCGAACGAGGAGCAAACGAGCGCTAATAGCGCTCGTTTGCTCCTCTAAAACGGCCCGTGGAATAGGGCCATTAGGATAACACGTATGTCATATACACTCTCACAAGGAGCCAACTATTATACTTGGAATATCTGTAGAGACCTTTTTTTTAGAGTTTTATTCTCCACAAATGCACGAGGTATATTTGTGCCTCAGGATAACACCTATGTCATATACACTCTCACAAGGGAGACAGTATAGTACTTGTATATCTGTAGAGCACATTTTTCTTCTGTGCACCCTTTGCTCTCCTATGCCTAATCTATCTATCTTTCACCCTCTCTATTTTTCTCTCTCAATCAGTATATGTTTCTCCTCTCCGCTTTGTTAATAATCTTGTGGTCTTTGCTTTTGTAAATATCTTCTCAGTAGTCAGTACAGCAGAGTACAGCAGCAGCGTTTTATCACTGACGAGCTGTGTGCAGTAACAGACTCTTCCTCTCTCTCTCTTTCTCTCTCTGTGCATACTGCGTTGTGCGGTCATGTGACCGCTCCTCTTAAAGCAATACCACGTCACACAGGAGGTGGGCTAGTGCAAGATCCCTGCTGATTGGATGTGTTCCGGGCATCATGGGAAATGGCTTTTCCCACCCGGAACACTTCCTGCTTTGTGAAATGGCGGCTGCCATTTTAGAAAACAAGAAAAAAAAAAAAATCGGAGCGGACTTCCAAAAATCCAGATCCGACCGGATTCAGACTTTTGGAAAAATCTGAACCAGATCCCATACCGGCAGAACCGGTTCGCTCATCTCTACATGTATCCAGAGCAGATTTTCTCAGGCTTTCTCTGTCATGTAAACAGCACATGCGAAGGCCCACTCCCACTTCATGTGTTCCTTTTTTGCTATTGGTAATTGGTAAAGCCTTATTTTTAACAGATATTATAATAATTACCATTAGCAACAAAATCAGTGGTAAACTGGCAGACGGAAGTAATGAACAAATTAAAAATTATAATAATTATTTCAATTATATGAATAAAGGATTGAACTTTTAGAGAGCTGGAGAGAATCTTTTCGTGTTTCTTAATGAACAAAGAGCCTTACCCCAAATAGTCATAAGGAGCAGAGCATATATGACAGAAAAAAAAAAACTATATAAAAGCATCTCAAAGGGTAAACGCTGTAGTGTAGGACCATACCCTGTGCTCTGCATCGGAAACATCAGTGGGGAAGATAACCAATGACATGAGACTGACGAGTTTTATAAATTCTATTCTGGAATTTACACTGCAGTATAAGACATCACAGGGACTAAAGACAGAGGAGAGATAATAATCGATCACCTCCCAATCCTCATCCTTCAGCGAGGGAATGTCCTCACACCATTAACTCAAAGCCCTGACATAAGGTTTGTTTGTGGTGGCATGGAGCAGGTGATAGATACACATTACAGCTTTGCTGAGCAGAGCAGATCCTTGGGCTTATAGGCGGAGGGTAACAGACAGAGAGGCAAGAACTGCCCCAAGAATGCATGCCAAAGTTGCACAAATCTAAAGTAGGAAAAGTTTGGAAAACCAAGGGATGACTGGAAGGGGAGCTGGTCCAGACATTTCACCCCAGAGTTGGCCTAAAAATTGCCAAAACTGTGAACTAGGAAAGGATTATACCAAACAGAAAAATGGAGGGAAGATACAGATAGGAGAGTCCCTCCTGTGTTCCCTACTGATCTAGCTGTTACTAGAGTCGGATATTCCCTTTCCTTTTTCTGGGGTAAGGAGTCCTTTTTGATAAATAAATTGATCACAAATATGTTAGGAATCACATTGCCTTTCAAATGACAATAAGTTGCTTGAAACGACAGTGACCATTTTAAGTTTTTTTGTTTTTTTTTATTTAGGAAATGACGATGTTATGCTCAAACAGCAAAATAATGGCTGTTTTTTTTTTTCTTTGTTAAGGAAGTTGAACTCTGGTCTCTTATGCTTTTAGGCCAATGCTCTTCTTTTTGAGCTATTCATGTGGCCCAACAATGGCTGTTATTATACAAAAAACAACCCATATATGATGGTGTCCAATAAAAGTGATCATCATTTTGACCATGTGTAAACATAGCCCTAGGCCATGTTCACAAAACCTTTTTTTAGACGAAACCCCCCCCCCAGCAATTTTGATATTGAAGGCCGGTAATAATGATCACAACAATCATTGACGGCTGTCACTATAAAATAACCATTATTATAAAAAGATTGACCGGCTGTGGGAGCATAGCCTAAAATTGTTTATTAGCTGATCTTTCTGGCTACATGGAACAGTCCACAATTCCACAGGTGGAAAATTGGTGACTGCTTTTGCTCCTTCTCAGGCTTTTATGATGCCTAAAATCTATGAAGGCCAGGACATCATCAATAATAAACAATATTCTGCATAAAGCCGTTTCTAGCTTGATGTAGAATATTTCAGCATTGTCGCAAACCAATTTTTTAAAGGTCCTCTGTAAATTTTTAATCAGAATGAGATCCAGACTGTTTGCTGGCCATGTCATTAGGTTTATATGCCTTTCCTGAAGAAAAGCTTTTAACATTCCTAGCTCTGTAGCAAGATGGATTATCATCCCGAAAAATGGCTCCATATTCCCCAAGCTTATGTTTTCTGATTAAATGAGAAAAGTGTTTAAAGTCTCTGCGTCCTGTGTATTGCCTGTGTATAGTTGAGATGAGTATGGCCTGTATTACTATGACGTGGTGTTAATATACTGGGTAGCTATGCACCTTTTATACACCTTTTTTTTTTACATACACAGGGGGAGATTTATCAAACTGGTGTAAAGTAGAATTGTCTTAGTGGCCCCTAGCAGCCAATCAGATCCCACTTTTCATTCCTCACAGATTCTTTGAAAATAAAAGGTGGAATCTGATTGGTTGCTAGGGGCAACTGAGACAATTCTACTTTATACCAGTTTGATAAATCTCCCTCTTTATATTTTCTTACGGAAACATATATTACACCTTTGCAGGATACCAAAATAACAGTCAATTATGTTTTTCAGTAAAAAAAAAAAAAAAAAAAAAAAAAAGACACTTTTTTGGCACAGGTTGTGTCAATGGGCTTCCATGACTCTGACATATAAGCAAGGTGAATAAATAAATCCCACCCTTACCTTCATTGTCTCTTAACATTAACTTCAATGCATCCAAAAGATACAAAGATATTAGGGTTAATGTCTCTTTCAAAGTAAGTTTCTATATTGCAGATAATTTTCAGTTTCCTCAGTTACGTGTTGTTGAGCTGCAACCGTTGCCTGGTGTTTCAACATTAGTTTGGGATATAAATATCATGGGGAAGTCAAACTACATGTGTATAGCTGATTCCACAGAAAAGAATAACATACACAAGCGATCACTGAATTTCATTGACAGCAGTGTAAAAGAAAAAAAAAACTGTTGTTGGAATAGTTGGAAAACTATTGGAACCAGAAATTGGCCTGCAGGTCCTCCATAAATCCTAATAAAACAGGAGGCCGTGGCCCTGATCTAGACCCTTGCCTATCAGCTCAGAGTCATACATGCAGTATTGGAGCCAAGCACAAGAGAGGACTGGATTCCTGACTGTTACTAGCTGTATACTAGTACCACTATCCCATTTTTTTTTAAAGCTAATCTCCAGTACCTAGGACAACTCCGGCGCTGATAAAAAAAACTGAACTGAAGCTCCAGTTGGCGTCTTCATTTTTTCTTCACTTCCTGGTTTGGGTTTTCCCATGATGCACTTTGTCTCCTGTGATGTCTGACTCTGTAGAACTATTAGATAGCTTACAGCTTGCTCAACCAATGAGGGTCATTTGACAAAGGGAGGCTGGCCTAACAGGGTTTAGACCCGCCTCCCTCTTGATGATGTCATTGTCACAAAATGGCTGCAACAGAACAGCCTGGGGTCAACAGTCAGGGGGGAAAAGATAGGGAAGTGGGGCAGATAGGTGATTAAAGCATATTACAAAGTTATATAAATTTGTAATGTGTTTCCATTACTGGAAAAAAGATTTTTACTGGAGTTGACCTTTAACCCCTAGACGACCCAGGGCGTATAGTTACGCCATGGAAGTCTGTCCCCAAACGACCTAGGGCGTAACTGTACGCCCTGGGTATTTCTCCCGCTATGAAGCGTGCTCCGAATCAGCAGCCGGGACCCCACCGGTAATGACACGCTGCAGTGATCGCGCTGCCGCGTGTCATTAACTCCTTAAACGCCGCGATCGCGGCGCGACCGCGGCGTTTAAGTGTAAGTGACAGGGGGAGTCCCCTGTCACTCACTGATCGGGACCCCCGCAGTGTGACTGCGGGGGTCCCGATCGGTAAAACGGGCCGCCGGAGGTCTCTCACCTGCCTCCGTGCGGTCCGATCGGCGATCTGCTACACTGAGCCTGCACAGGCAGGCTCAATGAGCAGATCGCCGATAACACTGATCAATGCTATGCCTATGGCATAGCATTCATCAGTGTAAAAATCCAAGTACTGGATGTAAAAGTCCCCCAAAGGGACTTCAAATGTGTAAAAAAAAAAAAGTTAAAAACACTAACACACAACCCCAAAACCCCTCCCCCAATAAAAGTTGAAATCACCCCCCTTTCCCATTATATAAATAAAACATATAAAAATAAATAAACAAATAAACATATAATATACCGTAGCGTGCGTAATTGTCCGATCTATTAAAATATAACAAGCGTCATTGCGAACGGTAAACGGCGTGCACGAAAAGAGGGAAAAAAGTGCGCGGATTACCGATTTTATGTTACATTATATATAAAAAATTTTTTATAAAAAGTGATCAAAACGTCCGATCTTCACAACTAGGGTATTAATAAAAACTAGAGATCATGGCGGAAAAAATGACATCCCATACAGCCTCATAGGTGAAAAAATAAAACCGTTATAAGCGTCACAATAGTCCCATTTTATTTATAATTAATTGCCAAAAAAAAGGATTTCATTTAAAAAAAATATATATATAACATTAGAGAATCTGTGTAACCGGCATATGGTTGTGTTCGGGCTGACCTATAGAATAATAGTGTCATGTCGCTGTTACCATATAGTGCATTACGTAGACACAGGAACCCCCCAAACGTTACCATATTGCATTCTTTTTTGCGATTTCACCAATTTATATCTTCATAAATAATATATTTGGAATTCCATCATACATCTTATGGTAAAATGAATGACGCCATTACAAAGTACAACTATTCCTGTAAAAAACAAGCACTTACATGGCCTGTAGATAGAAAACTGAGAGTGCTAGAGCTCTTAGAGGGGGAGGAGGGAAAAACGGAAACACTAAGATCAAAATTTGCGCGGTCCACTGGGTCATTTTGGGCCTGGTCCTCAAAGGGTTAAGCACACTAAGCCCTCCACTTGCTCTGTTCCTGCTCCAGTAGTTCTCCTTGTCAGCTAACAGACTGCAAGGGTATGGGATATGTTTTTTGCTCTGTCCCTGCTCCTGCAACTCTCCCTCTAACTTGAGGCAGCTGTCCAATCACTGCTATGCTTGCAGCCAATATGGCTATGGAATAGCAGGATTTTAAGCCCCTTCCCCGAATGTTTATTATCTGATTAAAGCCACCAAACAGGTGGTGAGGAGACTATCATTTTTACTTGTGCAACACGTGGTACCCCAATACTTTAGGAAATAGTGACCTTGAACGTGCATGTTCACTCATCTCTAGCAGTGATCAAGTTTGTTAGTGGGACTATGAGAAAAGAAAAGTATAAGTTCCATTAAGTGTTAAAAATCATTAGAAAGATATACAAAGCATAAAAACAAATTTTCCTACTTTATTATGTAAAAAAAACAAATAAAAAATAATGACAATAAAAACATCCTGTAAAAAAAGACAAACCCTTTACTCTTAAAATAAAATAAAAAAACAGCGTTTTTTGCAATATAATAATTCACTCGAATGAAGTCAATGGGAAATTGGCCGGCAGTGCATACGCCATATAGAATAATTGATTAGGACTGTCCAATAACCTACTCATTATTTCCCATGTTTCACCTGTTCACATATTTTCACGTTCTATTTTCACCTAAAATTATGGTCACACTTTGCTTTTATATTACTGTGTATGAACCTAGCCATAATACAGCTATGGTAACAAATTATATATGAGCGTTAGTGATGAGCGAATACTGTTCGAACAAATAAATATTCGATCGAATAGTAAGGTATTCGATCTATCGAATATTATCGAATAGTTCGACGAACTTTCGATAAATATTCGATAAGTGTTCAAATCCCCCAGCTTCCGGTTTTTCCTCCAAGTGGTCGCATAGATGTTTTTCAATAATCGAATACTTGTTCCCATTGACTTTAATGGGATCGAATATTCGATCGAATATACGAATATTCGGAAGATATTCGTACGAATATCGAATATTCGAATATTTCACTATTCGCTCATCACTAATGAGCGTACAGTAGTAGAAATATTTGGCTATGACCAGTAGGGGACATAGTGCTGCTGACAGTAAATAAAATATTAACTCAATCACTAACTTGTATCACTCTTTGCTGAGCTATGTTGCTGAACGTGTTGGACACCTAGTGCTTACGATTACATGAACTAATGCATTTCATTAGCCGTTGAATGATGCCTCCCTGAAGTAATGTATGATGAGGACGATCTCTCCGTAATAAAACGTGTTTTTCTCATGCTATCCATTACAACATACTATGTCCAGGTCCCATAGAACTGTATGGGAGCTGTTTTCAGGATTTTTAAGATGCAATCTATCAGCAGGCTTAACATTGGGTGTCAGGCTCTGTTCAGCCCCTGGCTTCTAGCTTTGTAGTATAGCAGAGCGCTGTGCAGTTATCGGCCATATTGGATTTTCTGAACTATGAAATGCCAGATTAAAGGAATAGGCAGTAATGTGTATATATCTATTTTTACAGAATTATTCCAGACATGAAAGCAGTTACTGATATGAACGAGATACCTGACCTGAGGGGTGAAACATCTGGTATTGTGCTAGTAAAACCCCTTTTCGTGTTATAGTCATCTATGTATTTCCTCTGATCTTTAGAAAAAAACAGACAGTTTAAAAAAAAAAAAAGAAATTGTAGGTGGAGCAGGAAAGGAGCGAGGAGTGTTCTTCAGGTTTTAAGTCACATCTAGTTTGACTACAATCTGATATCAAAATGCAAAGTGTGAAAACTATCAAACATGTTTACAGTGTTCCTGTATGCTATTGGTGTTATTCCAAAGGTGCCATCACCTATCCCTCCAATTCCTGCATACGCTAGTATCATAGACTGGCTGACCTCTCCATACACAGCTGAGCAGGTCTTTTTAATAGGAGAGGGAATTGTTAGTTTTGGGGAAAAGAAAATGTATATACACAGTGGTACATTGGTTTAAGAGTAACTTGTATTGAGGGCGTTTTGCAAGAAGTAAGCAAAATTGTAACTTGGTTTAAGAGCATTGCTTTGGTTTAAGAGCTCCCTGTACTGGGTGGGAGGGGGAGTGCGGGAGGGGCATAACCTGCATAGTGGGGTCTACAGCCCTGTACTCTAACTCAGGACATTTCCCTCACCTTCCAAATCATAGCAGATCCACTTCAGGCTGGGGCTTACATCAGGGGACAGGACTGTGGAGGTAATCTCCTCATAGCTGTAACCCCTCTCTCCCGGGACAGAGTGCTGCTATACAGTGCCCACATCTGTCCTGCTCATTCCTTCCTGCTCCCTGCTCTCTGTCAGCCTTTGTGTTTCCTATCCTCTCCATTCCTGCTATAATCTTCCCGCACTTCCACTCAGCTATACACACTGCTGCTATAATCTGCCTGCACTCACACTCAGCTATACACACAGCTGTATAGAAAAATTTCTGTCACTGTCCTCCTGCACAGCTCTGTGATTCCCACTTCCTCATTGGTCCATGCTGAACACACTCCTTCCCCATTGCTGTCATGTGGCCACACAGACCTCTGACAGAAGCCCTGCCTCTCTATTCTACCCTGTTGTACTACACTACTGCACTATGGGGATCTGCAGATCCATCCTGTATCTACAAACTGCTGCTGTTTATTTTATTTTTATTCAGGTTTATGCACTTACTATACATTATACTCCACGTGATGATTGCTATACTGTTCAGTAACTTATAATATGATACATCAAGCTGTTTCTAAATGTTTGTTTCAATTGTTTTACCTGTTATTCAGAATTTTTGGGGCGTGAAACCAATTGTGTGCATTTCAATGATTCCTTATGGGAAACTTTGCTTTGGTTTAAGAGTGATTCGGATTACAAGCATGGTTTCGGAACGAATTATGCTCGTAATCCAAGACACTGTGCCACTGTGTGTGTATATATATGTATATATATTTTTTTACTTGTATTTGTCCAGACAGCTTTATTCAGTTTTCAAAAGAGATCGATCACTAAGATGTCATGCTGTGACTCATATAGAAGTATCCTATATTATTCCTATAGCACAGTAAGATATCTTGATTTACAAGACTTGTGTCACTGTTGATCTGAGTCGGCCCACCGTCTAGCTGTGCGTCTTGTGATTTCTGCCTTCAGGGAAAACCTTCAAAATGTCAAGGGTTCAAGTGATGTCACCGAGAGGCGCGGTGTCTCCCACAGGTGACCTCACTACTAGTCACTTGTCTTGGAATGCAAGATCTTATAGTATTTCACAGGGTGCTTTAAATATGTTCATAATATATGCTTATATAATGAATAAGTAGCTGAAGGAGGACAGTCCTCTTCTTCAAAATATCAAGAAAGTGTTCCCCTTATTACCACCTTATTCCTAGGCAATAAGTCATTATGTCTCCTTTAATCACAATTCTGATTTAGAGACACTTAAAGAGGATTTCATAAGCAGTGTGAAATCAATCATAGATAATTAGGAGAGATGCATTCTACCAGCTGGATGTAGGCTCTGGCCATTTGGTGTATGTCCTTTGCTAGGATATTTGTATATAAGAAAATAAGCTGTTTTCATTCTGATTGATAAGAATATAGCTGGATCACAGTTTATCCACTTTTACCTCTGAAGGTGACCATACACATAAGAGCAAAGTTGGCCAAACCTTATCAATTATCAATCCTTATCAATCACCTTATACATATAGTGGTGGGCTAAATGTAGCCATACACCTTTAATAACTGACGGTCGTTATGTTGTCAATTATTTCCCCCATCCTCTTCCCATCCTCCTCATAGACAGGAATGTTAGCATGGCCGAGCATTTCTGTGTTTCCTATGGGGAGGGGCAAGATGCAGTTAAACCATTCTGGCTGCGACTTATCTCTTCCAGAACAAAAGGGGCAGGCTGTGTTTTTCCATCACGCCCGACCCCTATCACCCACATCATCTGTCGGTGGTCAGTCATAAGAGCCCCATATACTCATACTGATGGCCAAGCACACTGCAAGTGGCGGATACAGCCAAGACTAGAAAGGTGTATAGTAGGGATGAACAAACTTTTGAAAAGTTTGGTTCAGTTCGATCCAGTGAACTTTCGTGAAGTTCGGATTCGTACGAACAGAACCTAAAATGAACATTGCTATAACGACTGAATAATTGCAGCTACAATAGTGGGAGTCTGATAGGGTATAGTTTCGTTTAGCTGCAGTTGCTATTACAATGAAACAAATGTAAAAAATCAAAGTGCAAAAATAGTGAAAAAAAAATTAGCCAAGGTGTAAGTGATTACACGGGACACAAAGTTCCTTGGACCCAGTAGGGTGGAAAACAGACATTTAACAGTGGGACCAGCAGCAGTAATAGTACTGTATTGGACCCAGTATGGTTGAGAACAGACAATTGGAGGAGGAGGAGGCAGCAGCACTTGATTGCACCCAGCCCAGTATGGTTGAAAAGAGACTATTGGAGGAGGTGGCACCATTTGATTGCACCCAGCCCAGTATGATTGAGAAGAGACTATTAGAATAGGCGGCACCACTTGATTGCACCCAGCCCAGTATGGTTGAGAACAGACTATTTGAGGAGGAGGAGGCAGTACCTGATTGTACCCTGGCCAGTATGGTTGAGAACAGACAATTGACGGAGAAGGAGGAGGAGGATGTTCAGCCTTGGAGTGGTGGCCTGGGAATCCTCGCTGATGATGTTGTTCAGCGCACTTTCCAGAACACGGATGAGTGGGATGATGTCGTTGATGCCTGCTAACAAACAGTCACACCCTCAAAAGGGATCAACAATTGGTAGGACATGTTTGCAGAAACCTGTGCACTATGAGGTTTATCACATATGCCATACAAGGTGAACAAAGGTTCCTCCCTTTGTGGGCTACAACACTTCCCACCGTTAGTTGACCTTGGGTCAGCCATTCATATATCTCCTGCCTGATGGTCCGGAGTAGGGATGGTCCAAACCTGCTTCGGTTCGGGTTCGTACGAACCCGAACTCTCAGAAAGGATTCCTGCTTTTTGCCCGCTCTGTGGAGAGGGTGTATACAGCGGGAGGACCGTCTGGAAAACTGGGATACAGCCATAACCATAGTCTGTATCCCAGTTTTCCAGGCGGTCCTCCCGCTGTATCCACCCGCTGCACGGAGCAGGCAGACAGCGGGAATCTGATGCCGAGCGTTCGGGTTCATACGAACCCAAACCTCGGCAGGTTCGGACCATCCCTAGTCAGGAGGAGCTCCTACCCACTGTGGCTCTGTTCACCAGGCTCACAAAATAGAGGACAGCCTGAGAGCGCCGGGCCTGACATCGTTGGTAAGACACCGGGGCAGGTTGGATTGCAGTCAAAGCAGTGGATGGTTGCAAGCTGGTGGAGGCAGAACTTTTGCAGAACTGGCTCCCTAAAGCCCCGGGGAGGTGATAGTGGCAAGAATGGGCTAACTTTCTGATAGTCTTCTGGGAGAATGTTTACCCAATGGGCAGTAACAGACATGTACTGCCCTTGCCCATAATTAAAGGACCAGACACCAGCACTGGGGTGCACGGTCTTGGACACCAAGAATCCCAATGAGTCGCCAACATTTTTCTACACAACTGTGCAGTGATGGGACAGCCGATCGGAATTTTTTTTTTTCTTGGACAGTGATGGGACTTTTTTTGGACCTTTTTTTTTTTTTCTGCGGCTAAACAGGGTTCTCCTATTTTTTTTTAACCTATATTGTAAAGATATGAACTGAGATTTTGACTTAATAAAGTAGATCAGCCTGAACACTGAAGTTGCTTTCATGTGTCTTGGTTGATACTCACAGACAGCTGTCACATTACATTTTTGATAAGGCAGCACCCAGGTATATCTGAGGAGACTAATTTAAGGTCTTACCCTAACAGGCGTGACGGCACACATCTTCATTTCACAGAAAACTAGGATACAAGGGATCATAGGAATAATAATCCCTTGTATACTGGTCTATTCTGTGATTTTACTTGTTATTGTTGTTTTAACCAGATCCGTTACGAACTTTTTGAAAAGCTCGTAACAAATCTGGTTCATTACGGTTCGGTTCGCTCATCCCTAGTGTATAGGAACAAATGTTATTAGGGGAAAGGTGTCCTTTGGATATTGAATTTTAATACCCCATCCTTTTATTTTTTTCTTATTCTCTTAGAGATATTTGGCACTAGCTTTTTCCCCTTTTCAAGGTGGAGACCAATGCTTGCTTGGCTGAACCGAGCGTGTATGTAAATGGAGAGGATGGGAGGATTAGTTCTCTATTGAAGGTCTATGGGGGCATTGTTCTTCCTGCTTCTTACTATGTAAAATCTAATTTTGTTTGAATGATAAAGCACTGCAGAATGATTTGGTACTATAAAAATAAAGCTCATCATCAGGAAGACAGATTGATGGATAAAGGTGTGAGGTCTCTCATCCTTTTCTAAGGAGGGAAATGTTACAAAATAACCAACAGATTGTAACCAACCGAAGGATAGAGAACAATAGCATAAATATTACAATGCAGCCATATGTCTCCGCTAGCAGAGATTGCATTCCTGACAGAAGAGAGGAAAAGCGAGAGAAATTGCTGCAAAGGGACATAAAAGAGACAATATTGAGCTGGGAAAAGGAGAATCCTTCACAGTCAGAGCAGTGGCCAAGTATCTAGGAAAATACAGTTGCTGTGATACAGGGACTCCCCCTGAGAGTGTCTGGGGGGGGGGGGGGGGATACAGAGACATATTGTCACCCCCCCCCCCTCCCCTTCCCCAAACACAGGGGCAGGGAGGGTCCTGCTTCCTCTTACCTCATATCATCTCCCCCTGACTTCCCAACACAGGAGGAGGGGGAGAGAAAGGGAGAGCAAGCCTGGAAAACAAAAGGAGGGCAGGCAGCTGCTCAAACTTCCTGAGAAAGGGAGACAGAAGCGCCGGAGGAGAGGGAAGACAAGTCACATTGAGGAGAACAATGAACCAGGAGAGTCTCCTAAACTGATAAGAGCGGCATTGATCAGAGAGGGGCTGAGAGTGGGAAGGTGTGGAGTGGGAGGGGTGTCACAGAGCTGTGGATACAAAGGATAAGCAGAAGAAGAGGATTAGAAACACATCAGGCTGAGCCACAATGTCCACATCACTCCTGAGAAGAGACTCCAGCAAGAAGAACCTACAGAATTTACTAAAGTGAGTAAATCTGCCTATAGACATGTCTGTCTGCAAACAATAATTCTATCAGTCAAATCTATAATCAGCACCAAGCCAGCGTATCGTTATTCTATACATGGAATCATTGGTTATTCTATCTGATCATTTAAAAAATTGTAAAATTTAAAAATGTTGATCAATATTTTAAAAATATGGAAGCGTTAATCAATATTTCTAGTTATATTAAGGATCGTATCGTAGATCGTATGGTTTTAGGATTCTTAGTGGACAATTGTGGGTGCATGATATTGTACAAAATCATTGATGGGACAGGCAGTTATTCAGACGATTCTATGATCCGATTGAACACGGCTATTGGCTTTAAATCAAGTCGAAATGAGAAAACAAAGCCCAACTGGAAAATGATGGGCTGATAGAAGAGGTTCCAGGTGAAGGAGAAGAGGACAATAGCCCTCTGATCAACATAGCATTAGTGTGCAGTGTGCAATTGTATGTAATGAAGTGGCTGCAGTTCATTCACAGCAGGGGTAGAATGAATGGGCTGAGAAGGAATTCGGCTGTGAGCTTGGGAACCAACATGTTGTTGGAGATAATAAGGAAATACAAGTGAGGAGGAAGGAAGAATACAAGTGTGGGGACGTGAGGAGGATGTAAAGGAATTCGAGGTTGCGGTCATGGGCCAGGGTATGGATTTGAAGACATATTGATATCATGTTTATAGGGTGGGGCATATTATAACAGTTTGGTGGTAGGAAGATGGAACAATAAATGAGATTCATAGAGACTTGTAGACCACATGTATTCTATATGGTGCATCATGGTTTCTTTAGGAATCTCCAAGTGGCGGTGATGTCTGGCGAGGATTGATGGGAGGAGATGGAGTGGCCCTGGAGGGTCTGTTTAGGCAGCCATAATCTCTTTGTCAACCCCCTTAGATATCAATGATAAATGTGAAATGTGTTGGAAACATTTCACCACTGCGCATTGGAATAGGCTGAACATAGAGGAAATATTAACTCTTCAATCCAATGACATGATAAAGTTTACGGATTTAACTATGAGCTCTATAATATCATGCAAGTATCTCACAGTGATTAACATATAGCTTGTGATCATAATTTATACTTTACCGTCAGCAATCTTGGCGTTTGGAGGGGAAAACTATATAAGAATGTCAGGTTAGGATTGGATACAATAGATACAATAAACTGTGTAAATCATTGCAATGAACCTACTCGTGCGCCATTGAGTGCTGGTCAGAGATACAGTATACAGGTCTGGTCAAAAGGATCTACAGAAGAAGATACTTCCACCAATGAGAATATCTTTTCTTTTGAAATGGGTCATATCTTTCAGGATCAAAATTAACAACACTTACATATGTATGATGGTAAAGTATTGCTATGATTATAATGTTACTAAAAACAATGAGAGAATTTAGAAGTATGACCCAATGGAGATGAACTCTACAGCTGGTACTTTTCAAGTAAATGTGTTTATGCAGGACATAGGTCAATGGGCCTTACTGTATGATATGGGTGGGGTGTCAGCCTAACACAGCTAGATGATCAGTTGATCATGAACAGACTGATTATCATTTAGTTTCTATGGTCTATGGTTATATAGCCTGCAACGTGGTGCAAATTCCAGTAAAAATGATGACTGATTTACGTCCCGGTAGATGACCAGGTTGGTTGGCTCTCAGGAGACCTATTTTCTTTGGTATTTCTTGTACTATAGTGATCATGTAACCTTTTATGTTGTGCATGTTCAGAGTCACCCTGGGACACGTTGACCCCCCTAGAGAAAATGCTTGGGAGGTCCCAACCTCCAATAGAGCTGATTCTTGGCCAATTTTAACTGCACAGTAAACTTCCATCATTGCTGGACTGCCTGACCTCACTGACTTGTGACTGGGCCCCTTTATAGCATCAGAACCAGGACCCTCTTGTCTTTTGGTGGGTCAGTCTATCTATATGTAGTCTTACTATATATTAGCACAGCAGCCTATTATTAGGGTCTATAACTATGATGGTAAATAAGAGAGTTATGTGTCAGCCTTTCCCTTTGTTAGTACATAGAGATGAGCGAACCTCGAGCATGTTCGAGCCCATCCGAACCCGATCGTTCGGCATTTGATTAGCGGTGGCTGGTGAAGTTGGATAAAGCCCTAAGGCTATGTGGAAAACATGGATATAGTCATTGGCTATATCAATGTTTTCCAGACAACCTTAGAGCTTTATTCAACTTCAGCAGCCACCGCTAGTCAAATGCCGAACGATCGGGTTCGGATGGGCTTGAGCATGCTCGAGGTTCTCTCATCTCTATTAGTACAGTATGAGACGCTATAGCCTGGAAACCATCAATCCTTGTCCTTGCACAAGCCGCAGTGGACCATCCTACTTTCCTTCCAATGACAGCAATCACTATGCCTGTCTTTCAACAAGCCCTGTAGATTAAAACATACTTCACAAGAAGTGTGCCAACTTTTTTGTCAGGCGTGGAAGGTGATCCACCGGCAAGAAGCCATCAGCAGGAACAATATTCTGTTAACCTTCCTGATGATTAAGCAGATTGAACTGTAATAACATACAGATGTAGCTGAATTTGTTTTTAACTCTTTGTTGCATATGTTAGGTTTTCCTTCTGTCTTATATAAATGTGTAGATCACAAATAGTGACAAGATTCTGCATCTTACCCGCCCAGCTCTGCAACATATTGACATTGAATACTATATTCCCAATAGACATATGTGTCATGCTAGCAGAGATATGATATCATTATGGGGGTGTATTGTTAACCACCCTCGGTGTTATGGTCAGGGGTCTGCAGGATGCAGCGGTCTGTGAAGACATATGTGTTCAATGCCAGAAGTCACACATTCCTGGGAGGGAACGGGGTGTGGAAGGGACACTAATGTCACTACTGTCCAGCTGCCAACCTTAATCCCTACTTCCACTCCTACATTTGGGATCTTAAGGTCAAAATGAAGGGAGGAGGCCAATTTAGGTTTTTAGCTAGAAAAAACAACAAAACTTCACGTTTTGCCTTCACAGAATAAGGATGCTTTTGCCAGTACACCCTTCCCCCCTTTGCACATGTGTAGAATTCCGGCAATGGGACACTTACGCAATTGAATATATTCCAGCACGTCAGTCACTGGGATGTAAGGAGAGAGAAAATTACATAACCCCTCAAGTCCACACTGGTTTCTCCATGAGACATCTGTACTATGGTTACTGAATGAATATTGATCCTGCAATGTATTGTTTGATTTCTTATCAGTGTATTCTTAATGGTTTAGATTGACAACTCAATGGAGTGTGGAAGATGAGGAGGAAGCTGCCAGGGAGCGGCGCAGAAGAGAACGGCAGCAGCAGTATTTGGGCAGCGAGGGCCAGTCTCCAGAGGATGGTGATGGCGAGGGCTGCACTGCATCGGATGAGCAGTAAGTCAACTCTTTCTTTTGTTAGGGTGTAGGCACAGTACGGAATCGCGATGAAAACCCATTACAGATTCCACAGCTCGCACCCGCTCGCAGACTCTCGCGGTCGCATGCATTTCCGCCCATGTCATGGACTCCATTCTATGCACGGGCGGATTCCGCCGTCTGTCCAAAGAATGAACCTGTTCATTCTTTGGACGGACAGCGGAATCCGCCTGTGCATAGAATGGAGTCAACTATAATATGCCTTATGCCTTATAATAAACCTTAAAGCCAATGTACCATCGCTGTTTTTTTAACCTTAGCAGATCAGCGCCAGCACAGGGATCACGGTGGTGTGACCCTTTTTATGAAATTCCACCTAGTTCCTGCACTTGGCGCTGTTCTTTTGCCTTGCAGTGGCCCTCTATTAGAACGTGCTATTAGAATGTATGCGGCCACGTCACAGAGGGAAGGGGATATCGTCATACTGGGGGGCAGTAGGCCTGGTTGGTATATGGCAAAAGAACGGTGTCGGGCACAGAAACCGGTCGGCATTTACTGCCACCCCATTCATTTAGAGTACAAGGGACTCTTTTCATGAAAGGTGGAGGCCCCATTGGTTGGAATCCCATTGATTAGACACTCGTCACCAGGGGCGGATTAACTTTACCATGGGCCCGGGCTGTTCACCAAGCTTGGCCCCTCCAACCCAATGTAACTATGGCGGCACTAGCTTTAGTCTTTTGCCTCCATAGTGCAGCCTGTAAAGGACCTGTGGTGACATCATTGTCACATGATAAGGTCCTTCAGTATGTTCTCTAATGTTACTGCATTGTCTCCTGGCTGTAGCTTTGCCCTGATTTGTGCAAAACTGCAGTAAAAAGCAGCGATTTTTATGCAAATCATGGCAGAATTGTAGTCTGGAGATAATACACCACTAAAAAGTATAAGTCTTTTTGGTTGGCCATGGGCCCCCAGGAGCTTCGGGCCCTGGGCTACCGCGCGAAACAGAGCTATTATAATCCGCTACTGCTGGTCACCCATCCTGTTGATACACAAAAAGTTATCATTTCATTTCATTGTGCTCCCCAGATCTGTAGCCTCTTTCAATGTATCATGCAGATACCTTTACATGCTTCAGTAATCCTCAATACACACATGAGCCACCAAAACAAATTTACAAATTCCTTTGTGGGTTTTATTATTTTTACATTTCTTATAGACTTTCCTTTTATTGGGCACTTTCTCTTAACTTAGACGCGTCTGTCTGAAAAATGTAATGTGAATTACTGTCTGAATACGTATAATTATGAGTAAGAAACATGTCTGATTCATGATCTCGACATAGAACTTTGACAACTTAAAGATAAATCTTAAAGATCATAAGACGTGGCCTGAGGTCACATTCTCAGCGCTTTAAATGGGCTCAGTAACACTGTAGATGTTCACTAGCTCAGAACATAATATACCGATGTTTTATGTATAATAGATTATTGTACTACTGTGTACATTATGTATAAGATAGGATAAGCTATCATGAAGAGTTTATTACATGCCTTATAATACGAATCCTTCACCATACCTACAGTATACTTACACATTCTTATACCATGACATTGCCGTCACATACAGTAATACAGAGCAGACATTGCCTTCTACAAGATCTTCATATAACTCAGAGAACTGTGCCATGGACATTCCTGTTAATGAATAGAGTAACAGGATTTAAAGACTTCATGAAAGGAAGTGTAAAAACCATAGTTGTGTTTATCCTTAGGCCTTATGCAAACAGCTTGGAGGCTAAACACTAACAAATAAAGTCCTATACTATCCGGAAGTGGGTTCTCTACGGTGGTCCATATGGCACAGCATTATTATCTTAGTTTTTTAGAAGTCTATTGGTGAATGATACATCTCTGTGCAGTAAAGATGGCTGCATCTGGTGCTTTTACAGTATGAGGCTCAAAGGGGTGCACTATTATTGTGTAGGACACAAAGAAGGGCACTATTGTGTTGTAGAGCACTGTGACTATCTAGGGCACAAAGGAGGGCACTATTGTGTTGAAGGGCACTGTTACTATCTGGGGCACAAAGGAGGGCACTATTGTATTGTAGGGCACTGTTACTATCTGGGGCACAAAGGCAGGCACTATTGTATTGTAGGGCACTGTGACTATCTAGGGGACAAAGGAGGGCACTATTGTATTGTAGGGCACTGTTACTATCTGGGGCACAAAGGCAGGCACTATTGTATTGTAGGGCACTGTGACTATCTAGGGCACAAAGGAGGGCACTATTGTATTGTAGAGCACTGTTACTATCTGGGGCACAAAGGAGGGCACTATTGTATTGTAGGGCACTGTTACTATTGTATTGTAGGGCACTGTGACTATCTAGGGCACAAAGCTGGGCACTATTGTATTGTAGGGCACTGTTACTATCTGGGGCCCAAAGACAGGCACTATTGTATTGTAGGGCACTGTTACTATCTGGGGCACAAAGGCAGGCACTATTGTATTGTAGGGCACTGTGACTATCTGGGGCACAAAGGCAGGCACTATTGTATTGTAGGGCACTGTTACTATCTGGCGCACAAAGGCAGGCACTATTGTATTGTAGGGCACTGTTACTATCTGGGGCACAAAGCTGGGCACTATTGTATTGTAGGGCACTGTTACTATCTGGGGCACAAAGGCAGGCACTATTGTATTGTAGGGCACTGTGACTATCTAGGGCACAAAGGAGGGCACTATTGTATTGTAGGGCACTGTTACTATCTGGGGCACAAAGGCAGGCACTATTGTATTGTAGGGCACTGTGACTATCTAGGGCACAAAGGAGGGCACTATTGCATTGTAGGGCACTGTTACTATCTGGGGCACAAAGGAGGGCACTATTGTATTATAGGGCACTGTTACTATCTGGGGCACAAAGGCAGGCACTATTAAATTGTAGAGCACTGTTACTATCTGGGGCACAAAGGAGGGCACTATTGTATTGTAGGGCACTTCTACTATCTGGGGCACAAAAGAAGGCACTATTATATCTTAGGGCGTTATTACTATCTGGGGCACTGTCTGTTTACTACTGCTTTTAGAGGGTAACTTTAGTTAAGAGGACACCAGGGTTATTAGCAGACACAGTATTGGGGTGGTACTGTAACAATAAAGTACTGTTAAGGTTAAGAGGCTTGGGTAGAAGATAAGGCTGGAAAAGTGACTAAAGTGACAAAAGAGCCAAAGATGGCTGGGCTGCAGAGTAGATATCACCCATAGTCACAGGATATAAATGTGATGTACTTACATATACAGTCTGCAGAACCTATGTGGAGCTTAATCACAGTGTCACTCTCAAATTGTAAAGATCTGTGCTAAACCCCTAGCTACAACATTACTATTAACATTACTATTTTATTATATTCTTGTGTATTTGTAGTATGGGGCTGAAGCCATCTGGACCCTGGGAAACTGAGGAAGATGAGGGATTTAGTGACTGGTCACAGAAGCTGGAGCAGAGGAAGCTAAAAGCTCAGGCCGCAGAAGAAAGGGAGGAATTCAGACAACAGGAAGAAGAACAGAGCGGGGTTGTAGGAAATGCACAGGAAGATGCTGGAGACCAACAGCCTAAAGCAGAAGAGGAAGAAGATGAAGGGACTTCTCGCTATGAAGCAGTTGAGGTATGTCGACTCATTTCATCTCATGTATAGTCACAATCGCTTACAAGTTTAAAGGATTTGCACATGGTTGCAATCAATTTTTATTACTCCTTTTAAGTTAACCTAAGCTATAGCAACATTGACAGAAAATTCTCCCAAATTTAAAGTACACTCATACACTCCATTTCATGAAGATCATGCGGATGTATTTATAAAGTATTTTTGAGATTTGCATATTTACTAATTTATTGATTTCTTTCTTAATTTTTTTGCAGGTGAATGATGAAGGAGATACTTGCAACTACGAGCACAGCAGCCATGAGACAGTCACATCCAACCAATGGGAAACAAGGTACATGTTCTACCTTACATGTGGGGATTCATTTTGAAATAGTCACGTGGTCAAGAGTAGTAGATGCTTGGAACAACCTACTAGCTGATGTGGTAGGTCAATCTACAGTAACAGAATGTAAACCTGCCTGGGATAAACATATATCATCCTAAGATAATAAGCAAGGTAATAAAGGCAGACTAGATGGACCAGATGGACTTTTCTGCCCACAATATTCAATGTTTGTAAGTGCACTTACTGGGTGCACAGATTGGGGTGTAAAAGGACATGGTTTAGTGACATGAGGACCCAATTCTTAATTTATTCTTAAAGAAAATTTTTATCAAAGTATTGTATTGGCCCCCGAAAAGTTATACAAATCACAAATATACACTTATTGTGGGAAATGCTTATAAAGTCCTTTTTCCCTGCACTTACTACTGCATCAAGGCTTCACTTCCTGGATAAAATGGTGATGTCACGACCCAACTCCCAGAGCTGTGCGGGCTGTGGCTGCTGAAGAGGATGATGGCAGAGGGATGCTCAGTGTTCCTCCAGTACCCTGTGTCCCTCATTGTCCCCTGCCATCATCCTCTCCAGCAGCCACAGCCCGCACAGCTCTGGGAGTCGGGTCGTGACATCACCATTTTATCCAGGAAGTGAAACTTTGATGTAGTTGTAAGTGCAGGGAAAAAAGCACTTTATAAGCATTTTCCATAATAAGTGTATATTGGTGATTTGTATAACTTTTGGGGGGCAATACAGTACTTTAATAAAAAATTTCACCAGACTTCTCCTTTAAGGGAAAACACAGTGTTAAAGCAATGTTACTTTATGGAGTGTACAAGGATATACTAAAACAGTCATATTAGGTATGTTACAGTATATGTACAGAAATAAATTTTAAAATTTTTAGCAGATTAATATTTGCACTTTTACAGTAAGGGGAAGGGTCAAAAAAGTGATATTAACGTTGAGCAATGAGCACCTTAAATACCTTTCTGTTTTCTTTTAGAGAATCTAATGACAATGAAGAAGAGAACAGAACACCTAGTCCATATCCAAGGGAAGAGCCTCAAAGCTTTGAGCAAGAAAGAGGAAGGGAAGAAGATAGATATGAGCCTTACAATGATCAGGTAGGACCTCTGTGTATTATCATACTGTATATTTTCTCAGAAAAACAGTCCAGTCCTCATTTAGAAAACTAGTGCTGTATGCCATCCCAGATTTGTCCACATGCTTCCACTGGCCACCAGTACATGAAGTATATAACAAGATGTCTCACATCTCAAAATCCACCAATGTGTGCTGTATATGATTATTAGGCTGTATTAACTGTATCATCTCATATATGTATTATTTAGAATAATTGATGCTTATAGAGATTAGCGAATCTACAGTAGGAATGATGCAAAGCGCTTGGTTCCTATCGGATTTTGCTCATCTGCTCCGTTCCCGGCCGCTCCTCCCTGGGTGCTTGAAAATGATTGATCCGGTCCTGGGAAACTGGGAGACGTTTCCCAGGACGGGATCCATCTTTTCCCAGCACCTGGGGAGAAGCGGCCCGGGAGTGGAGCAGACTTCAAAGCCCGCAGCCTGATGAGCAAAATCCGATAGGAACCAAGCGCTTAGCTTCATTCCTACTGTAGATTCACTAATCTCTAGTTGCTTGCTTGTCTATATTGAGGCTATGTTCACACTATGTAAGTTTCCAGCCGTAGCGCGTTCCGTGAATAAGCGTCCGGAGATTTACGTAGTTTGCGTACAATGGAAAGTATACGATCTACGGCTGCACAGTTCACACTACGTAAGAACTTACGCCCGGATCGTATGTGGCACCGTAAAAAATGAACCGGCCATTATTTCAGGACGGAAATGCTGTAACTTACGCCCGTAGCGTAACATGCGGTCCCATACGGAGTGGTGATTTCTTCATTTTTGCACTTTGATTTGCCGATCCAAAAGGTTCTGTGGGGCGTCCGGGGCTAGCCGAAGATATCCAAGTAAAATACCGCTGTCAGATCGCTACGTACGGCGCTCGGGAATTGTAAGTAGACTATGGGCGTAAGTTTGCGGGCCGTACGTAGCTGGCCGCAACTTACGTAAATCCCCGAGCGGAGTTTCACACGTATATGTCCGGCCGCGTAAAATATGCGGCCGGACATATACGTAGTGTGAACATAGCCTAAAGGGGTTATCCAGTGCTACAAAAACAAGGCCACTTTTCCCCCTACTGTTGTCTCCAGTTCAGGTGTGGTTTGCAATTAAGCTCCATTTACTTCAATGGAACTGAGTTTCAAAACCCCACCCAAACTGGAGACAACAGTAGGGGGAAAGTGTCCATGTTTTTGTAGCGCTGGATAACCCCTTTAAATCTCGTAAAGTATGCATATTAATATATAGCATATTGTACAAAGTTTTCAGTAATAGTAGAACTGACATTGTATTCCTTGTCATACAGAGAGAGTCACACAGATGGCAGTCTGAAGAAGTGAAAAGCCAGGCAGTGAGCAGCGATGGAGAGGACATTGAAGACATTACAGTAAAGGTGATTATTGTTACCTTAACCAACTGGGGTGTAGCTATAGGGGGTGCACAGTTATCTGTTTTCCATATGCCCTGGTTACTGCCTGAGCCCAAAGGCTCATCTTCTACATCAGGGGGTCCCACTATTTCCATATGCCCTGGTTGGAGGGCATGGTACAGATTTGAAGAAATAGGTGATTTAATCCTTTATTGAGGGGCAAGTAAGAGCTTTAGCTGCTGTAGCCGATGGAAAGTAAAAATTGGGGTCATCAATAGGAAACAATTGGACTATATATATAGAAAAAAATCAGTAAATTATCAATAAAAAGTGAATTCTTTTTATGACCCATAGGTTACATAGTTGCCAACGTTTGAAATTTTTTTTCCAGGGATACTTCAGCATTAAAAAGGGGTGTGGCTTATTGTGGGTGTGATCTCAGTGGGGTGTGGACTGTGGATTATCATGGGTGTGGGTTCACAATTTTCCAGTTAGAGTTTACAGTCAGAACAGCACAAAAGGAGCATTACACACCCCAGTATTAGGTCCCTAGTATATTACACACCCCATTTTCAGGTCCACAGTATATAACACACCCCATTAAGAGCAGGCTGAGACTCAGAGACAGCACTCTACTGACTGACTGTATATACTGGTAGTTTGTACCCATATGATGCAGCTGTACCCCATATCATCATACTACTACCCCCTTCATCCTCCTGCCCTTCCATCATCATAGTACTACCCCTCTAATCGTCCTTCCCCCTCCATTATCATACTACTACCCCTTCATGCTTCTGCCCTTTTATCATGATAGTACTACCCCTCTCATCCTCCTGCCCCTCCATCATCATACTACCCCCTTCATCATCCTCCTGCCCCTCCATCATTATACTACAACCCCCTTCATCCTCCTGCCCTTCCATCATCATAGTACTACCCCTGTAATCCTCCTTCCCCCTCCATTATCATACTACTACCCCCTTCATCCTCCTGCCCCTCCATCATGATAGTACTACCCCTCTCATCCTCCTGCCCCTCCATCATCATACTACTTCCTTCATCCTCCTCCTGTCCCTTCATCATACCAGTACCCCCTTCAGCATCCTCTACAGCTTCATCTGTATTTAAAACAAACAAAAAAAAAGCTATACTTACCTCACCAGTATGGTTCCTCTAGTCCCCCAGGGACCCCTCTCCCTGCTCTGCATGAGTGACATCACTCGTGCTTAAAGGGGGGGGAGGCTTCCCGAATCGGGGGCGGAGCTTCCCGGGACATACCCAGGACATGGTTTTGCCGGGGCTAAACCGAGACTGTTGGCAACTATGAGGTTATATTATATGGCTAAATTTAGAAATAAAGTTATTAGAAGGTTGAACCTCTTGTGTCCTAAATGTGTGGAGAAGGTGCTTTTTCTTTTTGCATATTTTATGGTCATGTAGAAAATTCTAGCAGTACTGGAGGAGGTCTTTGGAAACATCTCTGTAAGGGCCGGATGCAGCTTATGTTTCTTAGCTTAGGTGATTTGGGGGAATTGACTATTGTTCTGAGCCAGATAACTTATTGTTAGAAATTAAATATAATTAGTTTTTTATATCCATTCATTAGGTTACAGAGAGAGCAGAGGTTCTGAACCGCTCCATCCAGAAGAGGTAAATCTTGCTTTCCCAAAGAAAATGAAATGATAACACCATGTGAATACTCACTTTACCTTTATTTGTAACCAGAGCCATCACAATAATTTCTTACTGGGAAAAATATAAAGCTAAAGTTTAAAGCAAATACACATACAGTACTTAAGGGGGAAGGATCTAAATGGTGGTATTGAGCTGAGCACAACTAGGGCACTGAAGGGGATGATGATTAAATCTCCAATGGTTTACAGCAGTGAAAGGATTGATGGTAGAGAAGACTGAAGCCGGTTTTGTTAAAGTGAATTGCTTTAAGATTTATACATGAATAGACTGGGGGTTGCTGGGCTATTCACAGAGGAGAGGGATGATTGTCACACCGCGGGTGGGTGGGCCTGCCTCCAGTGCTTCAGGCCGGGCCAGTGACCGGGAATAGACTGGCACCAGTCTATTGATGTATAAATCTTAAAGTGATGTACCTGCTGGTACATTCCCTTTAAGGTTCGTTATGAATCCCGCCATAGATTGTATCCATGTTTTTTAGGCGATCCTTGGGCAGTATCCACCTTCTCCACAGCGTGGCATTCAAAAGCAAATGTTTGTCAGCAGACTTGACACACAGTTACTTTTCACAGTTTTACTTTATGAGTGACCTTATTTTCTTGCATACAGCAATAGCATTAAGAGAAGCGAGCCACCTCTCCCAATAAACAAGATTGATGACCGCCTGGAGCTGTACACACATGCTATAGAGGTATGAAAATGATAAATACTAAGGCATTAGTGGTCTCATTCAAAAAAACAAAAAATCATATATATATATATATATATATATATATATATATATATATATATATATATATACACATACACTACTATATGATTAAGCATATCTATCTATCTATGTAATCTATTATTTGCCATTGGATAAGTGATCACAACTGTTGTGTCTTCATATTTCCTCCACAGACATCCTCCAAGAAAGACCGCCTGGTTCGGACGCCATCTCTAGAACTGCTGAGTCCTGCTGATGCGGTAGCAAACAAAAAGAATCTGTGGGAGTCAGGGGAAGTTACCACAGCATCTAAGTCATCCCCTTGCAAGGTGAGACTCCCCCAAGGACAAAGTTTACATTTATCAATAAATTTACGACCATTCTTAACTATATCTAATTTTTAAAGGGGTTATCCAGAATTAGAGAAAACACATCACACCACAAACAGCACCACCATTGTCCTCAGTTTGTATGTGGTATTACAATTCAGCTCCATTCACTTCAATGGAACTGAGCCACAGTACCACACGCAAACTGGGGACAAGAGAGGTGCTGTTTCTGGAAGAAAGCAGTCATGTTTTTCCAAGCCTGGATGAGCCCTTTAACAAACAGAGATTCAGCTTACTGGAAAATGTACTTTCCCTTGTCAGGGTAAATTTACCTGAAATTAGGTTATTGAAGATCAGTTGTTCATATACTGTAATGTCAGGGATCAGACAACATCCTTCTTGTCTGTGATGGGCATCGTCTCACAACCTTGGGTGTCTGATTTCCAGTCAAACTGTGATTAGACTTAGCCGTAAGGCTTGGATGGGAGTGTGATTTTTAACCAATTCTTTGGAAACTTTTTGTCAATGTCACCTGCAGTCTTGGACCCCATTAGTGTATCAGAGGGCCTATATAGCACACATCTGTCTACCATGCTCCCCAGAGGTTTGGTAGAGATGTGGCATCACAAGCTTTCTTGTTGCAGGCAGTATACTGGCACTAGGCTTATAAGATATAAGGGCTACCATGTGGCCTTGGTCTTAAAGAGATCACAGCTGTGATCAGGAGATAGAACCAGAGTGTATCAGCTGCGTGATCCAATCCCCAGCCATATGTGCGTAACAACCAATTCCTCTAATTTAAGGGTCCATTTACACAGAAAGATTATCTGACAGATTATCTGTCAAAGATTTGAAGCCAAAGCCAGGAATGGATTTGAAAAGAGGAAAAATCTCAGTCTTTCCTTTATGACCTGATCTCTGTTTATAGTCTGTTTCTGGCTTTGGCTTCAAATCTTTGGCAGATAATCTTTCTGTGTAAATGGACCCCAAGTCTATGAGGCTACATTGTCAAAGTTAGTGGGTGGACGGAGAGACGCTGCTCTCTCTCCCCGGGTATATCACCTGATTACAGCTGATCTCAGCAGTGAGACCTGCTGTGATCAATAACTTTTGACATTCAATACCTTATAATGGCCACCATAATGTAAAACAATAGTAATCAAAATAATAAAGCAAAATCAGGGGTACAGTTGTATTTCTATTTCTCTAGCTGACCAATTATATATTACAGGACACAGAGGGCATAAATATCGGCGTATCAGAGATGATCAACCAGTGGGGTAAAGGAAAATCGGAACCAGACCAACAATTAACATCTCCAAAAGTCCCAGTAAGTTAAGACTTTAATGACATCTGGGTATATGTGTGAAGCAAGGATGACTGCAACCACTTGTTACCTTTATGTCTGTATTGTAGGAGGTGAAGCCAGGAGATGTTCTCAGCAAAAAAAGTTTATGGGAGCAGAATGCCAAGTCAGCACAGAGTAATAAGGTAATTTGTAAACATAGACATGCTGATATTAGGCTACATTCACATTTCTGCCAGGGGTACGTTCAGCGAGCTCCATTGGAAGTTCCAGTTGCTTTGTAGGATATAAGCATACTAACAATTACTGCATGCAGCAAGTTTTTCTCCACTTAAATACTGCAAAATAAAGAAGTCAATGGGATCTCTCAGTTAGTGTCCATATTAAATGTGGAGATGTGAAATGTGAATGTAGCCAAACTTGCCGAACATTCAGGTGTAGCCAAACCCAAACGCATGGCATTTGACTCTTGGTGGGTAGAGAAGTCCTAGCAGCCCTAGTGTGTAACCATGGATACAGCCTTAGGCCATATTCACACAATGTAAGTCTTGTTACTGCAGTTGTTGCCGATTTGTAACAACGGCGGTGATTAACACAAAAGTTATGTGTTACTGCAATCAGAGGGAATCCTGGCCGGAGTGTATACACAGAGTATACACTCCGGCCGGGATCCCAAGCGGCCGCACAAAAAACTGACATGTCAGTTTTGTGTGGTGGCTATTCATTCAATAGCGGCCGCACAAGCCTGATAGGTCACATCGTGGAGAGTGCGGCTCCAATTGTGTTCAATAGTGAATTGGGATGCGGGTGCATACGATTGCACCCGCATCCCAATTCAATAGAAATGAAGTTTATCCCAGCTGCTACTGCATAAACTTCACTGACACCAGCCGTTCTGTGATATGGCCGGGTCACAGAACGGCCGGTGTCATATGTAGTGTGAACCTGGCCATAGACTGTATCCATGTTTTTCTGGCAGTCCTTGTAACATCCAACTTCTCCGGTTGCCAGGAGCCAAATGCTGAACACTCAGGTATGGCTGAACCTCAATGTTCAGCGAGTTCGCTTATCATTACTTATAAGACTTTAGTGTTTCTCATGGTCTAAATCACCTTTTTTTAGTTCTTTGGAAACTGTCCACAATGGGTTTTTATTTCCTTCGGAGTTGCTTTGCACATACAGTATCGCAGCGGATTTCATGTTGCGAGTTCCGCTGCAAGATTGTAGCCACTGACTATGTAACTCAGGGATGTCAAACTCAGTCCCTCCAGCTGTTGCACAACTACAAGTCCCATCATGCCTGGACAGCCAAAGCTTTAGCTTTGGCTGTCCAGGCATGATGGGAATTGTAGTTTTAAAACAGCTTGGAGGGCCTGAGTTTGATACGCCTGATGTAACCCATCAGCTGCCAGGCTTTAACATATATTTCATTCTTGTTATTATTATATTGTTATATTCTTGTTATTATTTTATTGTTATATTTTTTCTTGTTGAGCATTACCTGTAAGATGCCATATACCTTAATGAGAATAAGTACTAAAAAAAAAATAGCAACTTTCTTTAAAAAACAGCACTTTGCTTCGTTATCACTGTAAATTCGCTTAGCTATAATTGTAACTATCCACAGAGTAGCTCATAAGTATCTCCAGTGGTCGGTTCATAATGATCACAATGAAGGTTCCTCATCCTCTGCGTGAATAGAGCAGTGGTTGAACATGTGCCTTGCTGTTTCATTCACTCACTATGGGACTGTTGGGGATTACCTAGTACAGTGCCTGCCTATCTTTGTTAGCTCCAACCAGGGGCTATTATGGTGTACTATTATACTCATGGTATAGCTTACATGCATGTAGGGAATATCAGAAATTTAGTTGGATTATCATATTAGTGTCATCTTATTACATACATTAGTAAGGGATAACAGCTTAAAGGGGTTGTCTAGCGAAAATCTTTTTCTTTCAAATCAACTGGTGTCAGAAAGTTATATAGATTTGTAATTTACTTCTATTAAAAAAACTCAAGTATTTTCATACCTATTAGCTCCTACAGTATATGTCATGCAGGAAATGTTGTTTTATTTTCAGTCTTACACAGTGCTCTCTGCTGACATCTCTGGCCAGACAGGAACTCTGCCTCAGTTTTATATGAATCCCCATAGAAAACCTCTCCTGCTCTGGACAGTTCCTGTCTCGGCCAGAGATGTCAGCAGAGAGCACTGTGTCAGACTGAAAAGAAAACACCACTTCCTGCAAGACATATAGCAGCTGATAAGCATAGAAAGACTTGAGATTTTTTTTATAGAAGTAAATTACAAATCTATATAACTGTCTGACACCAGTTAATTTGAAAGAAAAAGATTTTCGCTGGACAACCCCTTTAACCCCAAATTATACACATTATCTACTACGTCTTCAATAAGCTTGAAAACAAATAAAAAAGGAACAGAAAGCAATTTAGACTTAGTTTAAAAATCAAAATTTAAAGTGGTAACTGAAGAAAACTTTAAAACTTAAAGGGGTTTCCTGATTTATTATTAGTTGTCCTCTATATACAGGATAGGTGACAACTACGAGATCACACAGGGTCCAACTTCTGGGCCCCTTGGGAATCTCTAGATTGGTGCCCTGACTCCTTTGTTTAGAATGAAGTCACAGGTCAACACGTGACCCGCAGCCCCATTCAATCTCTATGGAGCGTCAGAGAGAGCAGTACAGCACTTGGCTCTATCCGGTGGCTCCATAGAGAGTTACTGGAACAGCGGGGCACATGCTCACCCATGGCTCCATTCAAAACAAAGGAGCTGGGGTGCCGATCTAGAGATTAGTAATAAAAATATAAAGTCATTAAAAAAACTTTTAGGGTACAAACACACACAATGTATGTGCAGATGATTTCTTGCTGCCAATTCACAGGGAAATCCGCTGCGGATACTTTCCCATTCACTTCAAGTCACTGAAGTGAATGGGCAAGTATCTGCAGCGGATTTCGCTGCGAATTCGCAGCAATAAATCCGCTGTGGATACGTTGTGTGTGTTTGTACCCTTAAGGAAGAGTTTATCTTGTTTTCTATTTACAATCTGTCCATCTTTTTGGCTTATAATTTTACACTCATGGTTGAACTGCAGAACAAAAAAATGGAGCAAATACATAAAGTGACAATTTAAAATGACAGAGATTGACACTATACATACCAGTAATAAAGAGTGGGAAATGTCTGGACTCTACTTTACTGTATGTAGTCATCAAAATTTTACCTATACATATATTTACAATATAAGCGGAGCAATTTTCTCAAAAGTTTTATTTGTTAAGCAAATATTCATTCAATAAACATTTATTATAATGAATTGATTAGTACAGAGGGTGTTCACAAGTCACAATACATAGGAAAGGTGATCCTATTTTGCACAAATTAATGTTCTTTCTCTTTTTAACTATTGGGCCAGTGCCCCAGCTGTTTATAAACGCAGTATCTGTGGCAAGTGAACTCTGAGCTACTCACTAACTTGGCACTGCCACAAAAATGAGGCCAAGAAGGATTGGACCTCCTTGTTGCCGGTAGGCACAGCACAGTGCTTCTATGGTTCTTGCCCCAAAAGGTGCTTCACAATACCATCTTGACCAACCCCTACTATAATGTATGTATGGAGACTTCTGAATCACCTGATATTTTAGAATTTTACCAAAAAAGGCAACGTAGACTGTAATTATGTGTTCACTGATGGATAGTATATGTAAATGTTGGGTAACTACAACACAATACTTCATGGACAACAAAACATTCACTCCCAAACTGACCTTTGACATGGTCTTTCTCACAGAGCATGATGCCAAAATACAAGTTTGTTCCAACTGGACATGGAAAATATGAGAAGGTCAGGGTGGAGGAGCCTTGATGAGGTAACCTAAAAATTCCCTCTATGCATCTTTCTTTTCATTCTTTTCTTGTAACCTTCACGCATTTTCTTAACTCTCGTTCCTCTCTGCCACCTAATAATTTGTCCTTTCTACCCGTCACAAGAATGGGCAATCTTCAGCATTTTAGCTGCTGATGAGACACAGCTAAAATATTGCAGTTGAGCACCATGGAAGTTTGGGTATGGAAAGAACACAAAACATGTTTCCTATATGTTCAATGGTTTGATAATGATAAGAACATGTATCTATAGGAGGCAGCAAAAATGTACAGAAGGCTATCACCAGTGGTGGCGACTGAAGTGTGGAGCACACTGATGAAGTCAGATCTGTACTAGAGATGAGCGTAACTCGAGCATGCTTGTGTGAGGGTGTGGCATTTGATTAGCGGTGGCTGAAGAAGTTGGATACATCCAACTGGATACATCCTATGGCTTTGTCCATGTTTTGCAGGCATCCAACTTCTGCAGCCACCGCTAATCAAATGCCCCACGTCTGGGTTCAGACGGACCTAAGCATGCTTGAGTTGCGCTCATCTCTAATGTGTACTTCCTAAATAATTGTTGCCTTAACTATGCCTTTATAGCTTGCCCTACATACGTCAAATGCAGTTGTACCATATTAATGCAAGGAGATGACCAAGAAAATAGCCTGATGGTTAGCACACATGGTCACCTTCTCAACTAATAATCTGATTTATTTTTCAAAATCATAATGTTATACCAGCTGCACCATTTTAGTTATAATATCCAGCTAAGTTGTTGACCTTATGCCTCATGCACCAAAGTATGGCTGTTTACTTGGAACCAAAATAGGAACCCTTAGGTAGTGCATGGAGCCTTTACTGTACCTTCATACCTCTTCATAGATTCTGTTGGACTCTGCATGGATCTCCCAAAAAATTGTGTCATACTTCACAAGATGCTGTATGTAGCTCCATACTTATTACACCTGACGGAGCCAGTATGGCAGTACATGGAGGCCCTCTAGCTCTGTACTAGGAAGCTGTATAGTTTCAATTTACTTCTATACAGACTCCAAGCACTTGGTCTTCATTTTCTTCCTTCTCTATATAAAATATACTGAAATATAGGCTGTTTCTCCTACTGACTGATGTGCACTTTTCACACCTTCTTACAGTATCTTTTTGTACCGTACTTGTTAATATTTTTAGTAGAACCAGCCATGCCAGAGAAAGTGAACTGTTAATATGCACATAATGCGGGAACCAATACACAGTCACAGCAATAACATAACATAAAATAGTACAGAAATACAAAAGAGCTTGGGTAGAACATCATTTATATGGAGGACATTGGGCATGCAGAGGGTCAGGGGTTGTCATAAGGATGATCTTTTCTCACTGTTTCATATCACCATCCACTGCTTTCTTCTCATCCTCTTGCTTTGCCTCCTCCCCATGTATGCTCCACCCAGATGCTGTCCTGTTAAAACTACTTGACGTTTCTTTCTCTGCAACTCTCCTGTGGAAGAATGCGGTCACTCTACGTAGGGGCCGTGATGCCGCTTCTTTTAGCTTTCTGGCATCAAACCTAGGCCTATGCAGGAGAAGGGGTAAACGGGAGCGGAAAAAAGGAAGTTGTGGGGGAGCTGTTGACCCAGGTGTTGACCCAGGCTTCTCTTGCTCCTTATTTGCTGTGGCCATATGGTACAGTAAAGCATCCCACATCTTGTTGGCGCGATTTGTTTTGCTTTGTGGAGTCCCTTCAGTAGCGGCTTTTTTCTCCCCTACTGATTTCTCAGTTTTGTCCTCTGTTTTTTGTGGCTCAGGAAATGTTATCTCTTCTGGCTCAACCACAAGGTGCTTGACAAGTCTTGCCCATCCTCCACCTGGCTTCTTCCTAGGTGGCTTAGGTTTCTCTGGTGGTTTCAAGATGGTTGTCTGCTCTGTCTTGGGAACCATGTCTAACTTGTCTGTACTTGAGGTTACAGGGGTAGTCCCAGTTGATTTGGGAGAAATGGTAACTTCGACGGACACTGTTGTAACAGTGATTTCTGGCTGTTTAACTGTGCCTGTAGGTAGGGCCTGATTCACACTTGTTGTTCTCAAGCTGTTAGTTGACACAATGTTTGGAATCTCAACAACCTTAGAAATATCATGAACAATCTCTTTATCTGTCACCTTTGAAGGTGTCAATGTAGACACCAGCTTTGTAGGTTCATTTTGTAAACTACAACTAGCACTGGGTTTGAATGTGAGCTCCTGCTGATCGGGTATAGATATGTGAAAGCTAGAACCTGCTGGTAATTTAGTGTCCTCGCATTTTGGTGTGGAAAGTCCATCAATTTGTGTTTTATTCACAGTCTCATTTTTATTTGAGGAAAGAGGTTCTCCGTCGTTTCCATGTGCCTCATGTATGACTATAGCAGGGGAAGGTAAGACTTGTAGCTGAGGCACAGGTGGCTGTTTTGGAGATGTTTCTATGGTTTGTGGTGTGCAAGGTCTTGGACTGCTGTTGGCAATGACCCTTGGTGATAAACGATCAGGGGTGTTACCTCCTTGTGGATAAAGGAACTGAATATTAGGGGAGCTACATCTAAAAGGTTGAGGTGATGGGGCATCTGGAACGGGGCTTGGACTCAGATACTGGCTGAGGCTTTGTTGCTCACTTACAGTAAAGGTGAACTTCTGTTTGGGGTAGGGAGATGGAGCACGATGGGTTACTCCCTTCATCTGAAATCGTGGTGGCAGGTTAAGAGGAGGAGGCTTTTTGTTTTTCTGGGAAGTTGCAGGTTCTAGATTTTCCAAGTCACCTTCACTGACAGGAGAGAGAGTTGAACGGTAGGATTTTGAGGTCAATGTTGGAGAAGCTTGGACACTTCTCTTTGCAGCTTTCCGTAGGAGGCGCTGAAGTTTTGCATTGTCTTTACGTGGCTTTGGGGGAGTCGGTGGAGGAACAGGGGACGGAGGGCCTGGATCCTCCAGTGGGGTCACTGTAAGCAGCATGATGGAACCTGATGGGATAAAATGACAGAAAGTGTCTGTTTCTTTAAGTTTTATCCAATATATCTTTAAGGTGGTACTATAAGACTGGATTTACATGGAAGCTGTCTGACTGATGAACAATATTTTTTTTTAACCTGCTAAAATAAGCACCCCGTGTAATAGAGCTCTTACACTAAGCACTTAAGCATTGCAAGCATACAGTGATAGGACCTTTACTTAAAGGGGTTTGTGTCACAACGTAAACATGGTCTATGCTGATGCATTACGTTAAAGTGAATGTACCAATTTAATCCACATATTAAGCTTTTCATATGGCCTTATGGACGCCACTGCACGGATTCTGCTTCTGTGGTCCTTTAGGACTGGCTCTTCCTCAGTGTATCACCCAGAGTAGGGGATATCGGTGCAATGGGGGCGCTGGGCCTGCCTCCAGTGCACTGAGCAGCCTTCTTTGCATATTTAGAAAACAGAGCAGATTATGGGAACCAGGCGGTAGAATAAAAAAAGGACCCCACCAGTGGAGTCAGTGCAGTGGAGCCCATAAGGTCTTATGAAAAGATTAATATGTGAATTTAACTAGTATATGCGCTTAATGAAATCTTTTTTTTAATGCACAAGCATTTCTTAAAGTGTATCGTTTGAAAGCTATAGACTCACTAATCCCCCATGGCCTGCTTTGTTTGACAACCTGTTGCCCTTGGTTACGGCCTGCCAGGCATCCACTAGCTTGGGTCACTCGTGCTCAGTTTAATCACAGTCACCTGATCTGTCCCATTAGTACTGGCAGTTGGTTTTCATTTCAAATGCCAGCAAGGGGGATTGTAAGAAAGTGGCTGCACTAGTGATGAGCGAACCGGGTTCGGGTTCGAGTCGATCCAAATCCGATCCTTCAGCATTTGATTAGCGGGGGCTGCTGAACTTGGATAAAGCTCTAAGGCTATGTGGGAAACATGGATACAGCCAATGACTATATCCATGTTTTCCACATAGCCTTAGGGCTTTATCCAACTTCAGCAGCCACCGCTAATCAAATGCCAAAAGTTTGGGTTCGGATGGACTCGAGCATGCTCCAGGTTTGCTCATCTCTAGTCTGCACTGTTGCATGGCAACAGCAGGACCATAGTTCAGGGAGGGAACCAGGAAGTGAAAAGATCCATGGGGAAGAAAAATGGTACAGTGATGTACATTGTACATATGGTACACATCTGATTTTACCTTTGTGACTCCACCCCTTTAATTTTTATAGTGCAAAACAGAATACTTTTTTACACTCAGTGCAGGGACTGAAGGGGAGGTATATGGCCCATAGAGAAACACCCTTTGCCATGCACTTCTCCCTACAACCCTAGTGTTGTGTTCTTTTACCAATAGATCAGTATAAGTGAACTGTACATAACATCTTCCTTTCTAATTCCTTTCTAGAACCCTGGATGAAAATTACAGAAGGAGCAAAACCCATCTATCTAATGCTGAACTATGGAGTCCTGCTGCCTTCTTTCAGTCTGAATGCATCGACTCCACCCTTTGAGCTTTCGCCCTGTGTTCTTTTGGAGCTATGTATTAAAGTGCTACAAGTCACGACACAGCTCCGCTCTGGAGAACTAGCTTCACAAACCATTGTGCCTAAGTACTGAGCTCAGTGCTAAAGTCCTATGTAAAGGACTGCTGAGCCTTAGTTCAGACAGGATCCCTATGGTCTGTGCTTGAGGCCCACAGATGGTTACTTTTTGATCTAGTAGCTTCAGATGTCAATTTTTCTTATTTCCCTTTTGAAAATGCTGCTTTAGCTTTCCGGATATTGAATTTTCTGCCTTCTGATTTATTGCAACACCGTAAGAACCAATAAGTGATCATTGGGTCCATATTTGCTGGTACAAACTGGACTTAGGCACAACATCACAATGTATAGCACAGTATACAGTCCTCTTACCGACAGCAAAGAATAAAAAAAACGATTGCCTAATAGTAAACCTGTCTTTGTTGCCCTTAGCAACTGATTGGTTGCTGTGGGCAACAAAGACAGTTTCTCTTTTAGACAGTTTTAATAATTCTCCTCAAAAATCGCCCGATCCCTGTTGATCTTTTCTAACAACTTTTTATGCTTTATAAATAAAATACAGAAATATATGTAATATTGTGTATGTTTTATTTACTACATGTGGTGTTAATGTGCAGTTACCCATAGCAACCAATCAAGTTGTTTTCATGGGCCTATAAAAAGAAATCCAGAATCTGATTGGTTGCTGTTGTTGTTACAACCAATCAGGTTTCTGCTTTCATTTTCTAAAGGGCCTTTAAATGGGAGTTTGAATATGATGCACAAACAATGCCACTACTGTCTTCAGGCTAAGTGTGGTATTACAACTCGACTTCGTTCTCGTCATTAGAACCGAGCTGCAATACAACACACAAACTGAGAACGAGAGTGGCGCTGTTTCTGGAAGAAAGCAGCCATGTTTCTCTTATGCTGAATAACCCTTTTCATTTTTATTGAAGTTTACTCAACTGATCTAACAGATCCCTTTCACTTATAATAGGTTTCTTCTGCAGACCATCATAAAGTAAGGGTTCTCCAGGGTTTTAGTATAGATGGCCTAAGCTTAGAATAAGTTGTAAAAGTTTGATCAGTGGGCATCCAACCTTTAGGACCCCTGCCAATCAACAATGGAGGGGTCCCCCTTATTGCTAGGTTTACATGTGCAGTAATATTTTCAGTTTACTGTTTTCTTATAGGAACAGAAAAGATAATTGCACTGCAGAATCCTTTATAATCATGCTGGACACCAATGGCGCTCAACCATGGTGTCTTACTAGACACAATGGTGCTCCACAATATTCAATTCAGCCAATTAATATGGTTGCAATCTTTCCTAGTGTCATAACAACATACATAGGCAGAGTGGAAAAATGAACAAGAGGGGTGACCAGCCTTGTGGGTTCCCCAATGGTTATTATTAAACTTTTCCATTAAGAGGTATAAAAAAAACAAAGAAAATAGAAAAAATATAATTTTGTGACTGCTATTCATTTTGTTTTTTAAATCAAATTTAGTTAGACATTTTAAAGGAAGTCTGCCACATTGAAAATACAGCACAATTTTGCTGCAGGGTGTAGGAGAAGGAAGAACCAAGCATATTAATATCCAGTTTTGTTATAACAATGCCAGAGTAAGTTGTCATTTGTTCATTTACATCTCATTCTGGGCTTAGGAGTCAAGTGGGCGGTTCTACTCTGTAACTGACAGATTCCATCATTGAACATATGGCGATAGCTGTCAATCACAGAATAGGACTGCTCATTGGACTCTTAAGGCAAATGTAGAAACATAAATAAGTAAAATGAAAAGTTTCACTGGGTCAATCTGCTCAGCTCCTCCTGTTCTACAACATGGTACCTGCAAATTAGATTGAATTTTAAATGCGACAGATTCCCTTTAAAGGGATTATTCAGCGAAAATCTTTTTCTTTCAAATCAACTGGTTTCACATACATAGTTATATTATAGATTTGTTGTATTTTACTTCTGTTTAAAAATCTCAAGTCTTCCCATACCTATCAGCTGCTGCATGTCCTGCAGGAAGTGGTGTATTCCTTTTAGTCTGACATCGTGCTCTCTGCTGCCACCTCTGGCCGAGACAGGAACTGTCCAGAGCAGGAAAGGTTATCTATGGGGATTTGCTGCTGCTCTGGACAGTTCCGGTCTTGGACACACGTCACTGTGTCAGACTCAAAAGAAAACATAAATTCTTGCAGGACATACAGCAGCTGATTTCTATGGGAAGACTGAAACCAGTTGATTTGAAAGAAAAAAAAAATTATTTTGCTGGAGTACCTCTTTAAAGTATATTTTATAAAAAATTATATCTACTCAAAAAAAAAAATAATGATCCATCCTGAAATGTTGCATCTTTTAATTAGGCAAATTTCAAAGATTCATAGTAATATATATAGCTGCAGAGTGAAACATTAGACGGCACATCCCATGGGGCATTAAATAGATTAGCACACTGTAACTCAATCCCTGTCTTCTATGTTAAGAGACATGAAAATAGGACCGAGACCTATGGGCACTGGACCAGTGAGGCCCCTGATTGGACAAGACCGGTGTGGCCTCCTGTGATGCCAACAGTTCCCAGCCAGGGATATTAGGTGATAGCCAAATCTAAGAAGCTGATGTGGATTAGACCCTACGGAGGAGAAATAGTAAAAACCTAAAATTTTTAAGTCCGTTTAATATCTGGAATGTCAAATAATCTATAATTATACAGGCAGGAATGTATACTGACATGACATCGGTGTTAATGCAATGGCTGATAATCTGTGGGATTAACACAAACCAACACTACTATACCATACACTGGTGCAGACTATAACTAATAGTTGCAGAACTGGTTTTATATTTTAACTCCATGGGAGTAAAGAGGATACTTTAGTCTTAGATAACTGATATTGTGATAAATGACAAACACAATTGTTATTGTATGTGATAATATATATATATAATATATATATTACACACACACACACACACACACATATATATTATATATATTAACCTGTTCAGTGCTGCGCAGCATTTTACTTCATCTTCCTGCACAAGCTGCATGCACTATAATAATTGCATTAATCTTGCACTATAATATTAAGATTTTCGAGTTCTATTTGCTAAGATTATTAATTCCCCATTTTTACACGAGAGCTGCACCCCCCTTTTTTTTATTCATTTACCTGTTGTAAGACGCTAGCAGGTGTCCAGCAGCTGTGGCCAGCTCCCTTCTTCCGTCTGAGACTAGAAGAAAACCACCCCCATACCTGGAGCAGCAAAACTCAGAACGTGGGGGGAAGAAGGGGGGCCCAGGAAAGGTCAAGGGGAGGGGAACACCCACTGTTTTAAATGGGACTCTGGCCCCCCCTACTGTCCAGAATATTTCACAGATCACCTCCGATATGTGACAATGCCAAATGTATATTTCTTAGAAATCAGTGCCAAGAGCTAGAGCTCCACATAGGTGTATAATATGTAGCTGTATATATTATGGAGATTGTTTTGATTTTATAACTTTAAATATTATTAGGGAACAAAATAAATGAGCAATAATATTCACAAATATTATTTCCTGTATTACAAAAGAGGAAGTGTGAATATTATAGATTTTTGGCCAAAAAAGGGGGGCATGGTTTCACTTAGACAGAATTTTTACATACAGCTTTAAAAAAAAAAAAAAAAACGTGCAAAAGTGCATTAAAATGTGCAAATCCATCATATATTGCATGACAATATGAGAAATATCGTGGAACTGAGGGCAAAAATGAAAGATTGGAGAAACAGATGAAAAAGGGGCAAATGATTATTCTCCCGTAGGATCATCACCCTATAAAGCACATTTACATTTAGGAGAAAGATATAAGAAACGGCATTAGTACTAAGACATATTGGGGCACAATAGATTTTTATTGATACCCAAGAAGGCAGATATTACGTATCAACATATCTGATCAGTACTCATACTCCATATACCAAACGTCCTGTTACAACTGTATGATATTTCCATGATTGTATGTCCTGTTCTTGTGTACTTTTATTGTACATTCTAATGATGGAATGCAGCTACAAATAAAGGCCTGTGTGCTGCCCCCTCCTCACACCATGAAGGTGGTCTTCTTATTTTAAGAGCGCCCCCCACCCAGACACACACAAGGGAATATCTCCAAATTCTGCTGTCCTGCTTGGTCTATAATTAGTGAGTAAGTTGAGCTTAAGGCCCAGTGTGCCCCCTCCCCTATAACCTGTGTTAGGCAGCTGTTCCTACACTTGGCCTGCCCCTCGTGCCTGCCACTCCTCACCCCCACAGAGAGTGTCCAATCCTGTTGGGGTGCAGATCACATTTCGGTATAATTGCAAGACATAACCAGGCCGGGGGGTGATTGAAAAGTCTCACAACTGCTCCGACCCCCAGTGCTGCTCTCTGCTCTCCTGCCTCAGGTAAGAGAAGGGTGAGGGGGGCTTGAAGGATACCCCCTAACCATAGGATCACTAGTATAAAGACTGGGGAGACAATATTCAAAGCACTACACAGTTTATTGGGGCCTTGTAATGCTTCCTGCACTGATATGCTACTTATAAGCAGATGTGTATATATAGATGAATGTGTATATATAGAAAAAGAAGAAGAGAAAATGGTAAAACTTACTAGTCATAGCCTGGAAACTTATACAGACAACTGATCATATAGGAAAGCAAAGACTTGAAGAGAATGACCTAGTAATACCTGACTTTATTAGTAGGATCCCACATGTAATCCCTTGGCATTGTTCTGCACAGAACTACAGAGAGCAGGAATCCAGGCTAAGCCAGAGAATGGCATGACTGATGGTATTAATGTGACCCTGGCAGTGGGCCAGCATTGTGCTGTGTGCCACCTGAGAGTGCTGCAGAGGGTGACTATCCTGACCTGTTCTATCATAGCCAATGACCTAGATCCAGTTTCTAAACCTTATGACGATGTCTGTCTGTCTATAATTTAAGTGAAGAAAGGGTCAAAATTATACTATATGGATAAGTAAAAGTCAGGATTTTTTTATTAGAATGTTTCAGATGTATTTAATTTAATATTCACTATAAGATCAGGAGTCAAGGCCTTGGCAGCATGTACCCATATCTATCTATCTATCTATCTATCTATCTATCTATCTATCTATCTATCTATCTATCTATCTATCTATCTCCTATCTATCTACTATTATTTTCCATCCTTAATATTTATCTACCTATTTATAGTCCATCTTCATTGTTCATCTCTATCTATCTATCTATCTATCTATCTATCTATCTATCAGTTTCTCCCTCTATCTTATGATCAAAAGTAAAGGAAAAATTGCTGTTTAGTCCTGGGGTCATGGACATGTGTATCATTTATATAGTCCCCCTGTGACATTATATATATATATATATATATATATATATATATATATATATTATACAATGTCACAGGGGGACATATATATATATTATACAGTAGCAGTTTGTCTACACAGGACAGGTGCTATTGTTTGTCATTACATTCTATATTTGTTGTCTAGGAATGAGGCAGCTAGTTACTGTATGTGACCTGGAGCTGAGAGGTTGATGTATGGAGAACAGGTTGACTGTAGTAATTGGTGGCAGCTGTCATTGGTGTGAAGGCCCTGAGAGGCGTCAGACTGGCAGGAAGGGTCTTCAGGCCTATAGATGTTTTGGCATCCTTAGGGTAAATTCACACATGACAGAGTTGTGGCTTCTGCATCCCCATTCAGATGAAACTCATTGTGGGTTGCAGACACTTCGGCAACAAATCTGTCATGTGTGAACTTACACTTAAACATCAGTTTATCTTATCTAAGGGGAAAAGGATGAGACACCAAGCACAAGAGGCACACTGATATACTGTACGCCACACTTCTTCAGATACTGCTGACAGTGGGGGGCTTCTCTGTGCATGGATCTGCCTTGAAGCAAATGCTTCTAAACTTGGCCAACCCAAAGGAAAACAAAATCCTGGCTGTAAAATGTCTCAGAAATGGCTCTTCTCTCAGGTCCAAGTCACCTTTAAAGGACATTCCCAGGGGTCCTAAAATAGACAAGAATGCCCAGTTGTCTCCTGCCTGGTCCCGGCCCGCCTCTCCTCACCGTCTCATGTAACATCTGAGTCACGCAGGCAGCACTGCTGGCTTCCCAAGTTTTCCTTACAGGGTGGAAGCCTAAATTAAGCCATGGAGTCACATTGCCATCTTGTCTTCTACTTAACTACAAATATAATCATGGATTATGGTGAATGGCAAAACCAAAATCAAGAACTGTATTACAAAAATGAGTAAATGTTACACCTGATGTGTGTGGTTTATAAGGTACACAGTGACATAGGATGCTGTCATATGGATATAGTACCGGTATATGTACATGGAGGTCTATATCATCCATCATCAATATACCATAGTGTGGTTTATATACAAAAAGTCTTATGGTCATATACTTGGGCCATGTGCATAAAAGCCATTTGAGACTTTTTTGGTGTTCTGGTCACTAAGGGACATTATATATATATATTTATTTATTTATATGTTATAGTTTCCATTAAATGCAAAGCCATATCGTGCAAGATCTATCTATCTATCTATCTATCCTTACAGTATCTCAGTATCAAATATTTAAGTCCTACATTATCCATGAATCTATCTATATAACATTTATTTATCTGTCATTACATTAGTTAAGTATCTAATAATAAATCCCATATAGCGCTCTGGAATCAAAGGCGCTTTAAAAATAAATAAATAAATAAAAATAATAATAAATAATAATAATAATCCGCTATTTATTGCTATAAAATCTATCATCTATCTATCTATCTATCTGCCTCATAGCTATGTATTTAAGCTCACTGTCCTTATTCTATATCTTTTTTCAGTCGACCAAAAGCCACCATGTCTGACACAGAAGACGTGTAAGTATCCAGAGGATGGGGCCTCAGTTCTTCTCCGAACCTATTACCAATTGATGTTTTCTTATATACATAAAGCATACTTACCATAGTGTTTGTATAAGACTTAAGCATCAATTGTAATTATTGTTTTATAGCACACACTTTATGGAAACAATACATAGATATGTAGATAATTCTAATACCATAGAAACCAACCACTGTATCAGATATATCATTTATACTTACATCACTTTATCATCTATACTTGTGAATTGCTTATCTATCTATCTACATCATATAGGCTTGATGGAAATGTATGGGTCTATATTAGAGATGAGCCGAACTTTCGGCATTTGATTAGCGGTGGCTGCTGAACTTGGATAAAGCCCTAAGGCTATGTGGAAAACATGGATATAGTCATTGGCTGTATCCATGTTTTCCAGACAACCTTAGAAATTTATCCAAGCTCAGCAGCCCCAGCTAATCAAATGCCGATCGTTCGGGTTCGGATAGACTCGAACCCGAACCCGGTTCGCTCATCTCTAGTCTATATACAAACCTGATAAATAATTTGATGAGCACATTAGTTTCACCTTCAGCCTCTCTCCCCTTTGTAGTAGTTACTATTTGTTCCTATAGAAAGCTCAGGAGTATTTGCCATGAGAACCTATAGGAGATTCAGTTCCCATTATTAGGGACACATGGGTCATAATGATACAAAATAAACAGAAAATAGTGGGTTGTGAATTAACTGATATTCTTTTTTTCTCCTTTTCTCCATGATCTCCCTCTTTTCTGGCATCTGTCAGTGAGCAGGTGGAGGGTGAGTACAATATTTAACTCCATTACTTCATATATAATATCATTATCTACCGCACCCAAAATGGATGAAGACTTTTATTAAGGATAAAAATAAAATGGGTTTATGAGATGAGGCAAAAAGTTTTTTCATTTTTACTTTTCCTTACCATAAACAGCGCCACTCTTGTCTATGGGCTGTTTCAGGTATTGCAGCTCAAATACTTTCTGGCTTATTGATTAAGGGTACAAATAGATAAGTTGGGTAGAGGATGTGGATGATATTTTTTAATGGTACTCAGCCATTTTGGGTGGAGGCGCAGAATTTATTTTATTGTCACTGCTACGTCACTATACTGTAGTCAGAATTTAGGAATAATTTCTATGTGTTAATGTTAAAGATTCCCAGACATGTGTATAAATGAGTGACCACGCTCAGATGTCTGTGAATACTCTAATAGGTTATGTATTAAAACAATTGCTTTATTAGATCCCTGTATTAGAGTGAGGCGGAATCCGATTGGTTACTGTAGATAATACCTCTGCTTTCCTTTCTACTATGCATTTGCCTGCTCCCATACAATAATCTCCTATTATCATTGCCTCGCTTCATACTTTGCAATCTGCTTATAATATCACCTACTGCACACTTAACGTAGAGAATTATTACATGTACTAAAGCAGTGTTACTAAACCTGATGGTGCAGAACTACAACTTCCATCATGCCATGACGCTGGGAGTTGTAGTCTTGAAGCAGGCGGAGTGCCGCAGGGTACGTTCACACTTACCGCAGATCCGCAGATTTCATTTACTTAACTGAACACAGCATCAAATCTGCACCATCAAATCTGCTGCGGATCCTGTAGGTGTGAACGCACCCTAAAGGAACAGATTGTTGACAAGCACAGCTCTGCAACATCTGTATGTTTGATTTAATTTGCCCTATGACCTTCTGTGCTCAGAGGATAACCTAATCTCTGCTCCCATCTCTTGTCCTTCATACTTTCCTCCATTCCTCGCACGTCCGTATTCTACTCTTCTTTTCCCATCTCAGATAACCAGATTGATCCCATCATTGACTAATAGACGCTTATCCCTTCTATTCTCGTGCCATTAATATGTGTACTTTCGTCTTCTGATGACCAATAACTTTTTATTCCTAGCAAGATCATCAGTGTACGGGACTATAAAAGACGTCTGCGGTCATTTATTCTAAACTTGCAGCTTATAGTTTCCTTCATCTGCTCTAAAACTCGCTCTTACTAACAGGATCCCCACTGCCACCTGCTGGTCTGTGTGTTAAATACCCATTGTTGAAGTTTACATAGGTTCCAAGTGCAGCGGAGGATCTTTCTTTCCAATGAGATTCCATAAAGTCAACTGGATTTTCTGTGGAATGAAATAAATATTGTCCCTGTTTCCAAGAGGAATTAAACTAAATATATTAGCTATATGAAACCTACAGCCAAATAGCCTACTGATCTACTAGAATGTAGTGGCAATGGCATAATGTATTTGTGCTGTCTTACTTATTCTGTGTATAGTACTGTATACTGTATATCATGATGTCACTCTATCAGTCACACACAGTGACATCATCATTAGTTTTAAAAGATGGCCTATATATGTCCAACTGGAACTGGTCATCTCATCACTATATTGAAAATAGTTAAAGGGGTTGTCCACTTTCTGCTACAAGAGTCTCTGGGTATACCAGGGCTTGGATATAGAGTGATCAGCTATGATCAGTGGCATCAAGTGTTTAATCTCCCTGCAGCGCCACCACAGGGGAAGCATAAGTATGACAGTTTCCATTATAGGTCATATGAGCTGTTTGTTTAATGCACAGGAATTGTAGGTCCTCCAAAGCTAGTGTCTCCCCTCCTGGTAATAAATGAGGGTCCTAAACTGTAGCGATGGGTTTTTGTGACCTTTATATATATATATTGTGAAACCTGCACATTAGTTTAATTCCTCTTATGTGGCAAGAGCTATTCTATGTTCCTCTTCTTGTTCTTTAGTTATGTTCTTATGTCGCTATGTTTTTCCATGCTGTATACCCGATGTGATGTTAGTCACTGGAATAGCTACGCATGTTGTGTTTGTCCTTGTTTAAGTGACTTTTTATTTTCTTTTATATCCGCACACAAACAGAAGAGTACGAAGAAGGTAAATGGGTGAACTCATCCTCCTCCTCACATCCCTGACCACTAAGCCCTAACCCTGTAACACTCATTCTCTACCGTATTGCTACTGTACTGACCCCTTCAGGTCAAAACATTGTTTACAACAGATTATATATGGTTTATATTGCAATACGGCTCTGCAATGAAGGGGTACATACAGTAGATGATTTAGTCCTATTAACATATATACACCTTTCTATCTCCAACGTAGACTTTAGTCCTATTTGTGACGTGCTGTGTACTTTACCCCATGAAATCCTCACTCCCCCTCAACAGCTGTCGTAATGTCATGTTGGGGTTTTAGTCTTTTACCCCACAATGTTGTTTACCAATATTCAGAATGATTCAATAGTTATATTGCACTATATGGTCGCATAGTATATGTATGTGTGTCACATTCAGCATCTATCCAAGAAGAGAATCCAGGAAGAAATAGAATATTCAGGACTGTTCAGCTGTAATTTTACGTGGACTGTTTATGACTGCTCTATTAGATATAGGATTGTTGGAATGAATTTTAGGATTGAAATTAGTCCCATCTTAATGGAGCTAACCTGTGTTCTGCATCTCCTACCATCCATACAGCAAACATGTTGGGCTCTAAGGTTTGGTTTGCCATTGTGACAAGTTGCTGATGGGCAGTCCTTAATGGAGATTACGGAGGAGCCCCAAAAAACACAGTGTGAAAGTAGTCTTATTATGGTGGATATAAAATATTGTGCTGTAATTCATAGCATTTACGCATTGAAATACTCATTGGGATCATAGAATTAAACAATGCAGCCACTTCTATCAATTTTCTTCTATCAGTCCTAAAGATATTAAGATCTAATTACTCCTTAAAGGTGAAGTCCAGCGAAATTTTTTATTAAAATATTGTATCCCCCCCCCCCTTCCCCCAAAGTTATACAAATTACCAATATACACTTATTACGGGAAATGCTTATAAAGTGCTTCTTTCCCTGCACTTACTACTGCATGAAGGCTTGACTTCCTAAGTAAAATGGTGATGTCACGACCCGACTCCCAGAGCTGTGCGGGCTGTGGCTGCTGGAGAGGATGATGGCAGGGGGATGCTCAGTGTCCCTCCAGTGCTCTGTGTCCCTCAGTGTCCCCTTGCCATCATCCTCTCCAGCAGCCACAGCCCGCACAGCTCTGGGAGTCGGGTCGTGACATCACCATTTTATCCAGGAAGTGAAGCCTTGATGCAGTATGTGCATTTTCCATAATAAGTGTATATTGGTAATTTGTATAACTTTTTTTTTTGGGGGGGGACTTCGCCGGACTTCTCCTTTAAATTGGAAAAATATTAACATAAAATAAGAGAAATCCAGTCAAAAATTTTATTTATTACATGTAAAAGTCTGAAAATCCCATTCATAGCCTGTAACCACCACTGATGTCCATAGTAAATAAGCTACAATGCTCTACAGAGCCTTTTGAAGCCGTTTAGATTTCCTTGGAATCACTGATTAATTATTCCAAGTAACATCTCATAGACTAGAATGGTCATTTGTTTCGGACGTTTTGTCGGTAAATTCCTATGATGGAAATGACTGAGCTCTGCTGAATGCAGCTCACTGCTCCACAGTTCAGTGAATCGGTGAAGCTCTGAATAGACCATTGTTAGCTCCCCTGATATCTCAATGACATGCCACAAGATCACTTCTGGGTGGATTTCCCCTTTAAGAAGAGAAACCTTCTGCCATCAGAGTCTAAAAGAGCATTATGACGTTGGGAGGAACTGAGGATTTATAAAGCATGATGTTTTACCTCCAGTGACATTTCCCATAACACCAACATTTCCATTTGTATCCGATAACAAGAGATCACAATAATACAATGACCATGTTCAATGGAAGAACTCATGAGTGCATGTTACCATATGGAATCAGCTCTCTGTACATTCACATGGATGTGCTGGAGGAAAGATCATTTGTCATTTACCATTATTTTGTTTGTAGTGCTTTACATTTCATATTGGTACAGTGCTTCCATCCATTGGAGTCACAAGATTGCAGCTGCGACTACAGGTCCTTGCTATGTGCTAACATGTTCTGCTTTGTTTGTTTTCTTGCCTCCTCTCCTTGCTCTTGCCACATTGGTATAATGTCTGGCAGAAGAAGCCCAAGAAGGTATGTGTTAGTCTCCTGGTTACTACTATACATTGACACCTGCTCAGAATAAATGCTATTAAAGGGGTTATCCAGCAAAAATCTTTTTATTTCAAATCAACTGGTTTTAAGTGAATCCGTTAGCTCTTGGGCACTACCTAAGGTGCTGACAGTGTGCTGTAGCTGGCAGTCCCCCAGTAAGCATGGTGCCTTTTTGGTAATTTTCCGTGCAGTGGATTATGTACAATTTTATGTCTCCTACTGTCACAGAGCAGTTGTTCGTGCCACAATTGTCATGCATCCTCCTTCCTCTTCATGTATAATCAATGCTGCCCGGCCTCCTGCTCGCTCAGCTGTCAGATTGCAGATCAGTCCTCTGTAGGCAGTTTATCTCTGAAAGAATCTCTCCTCCCTAATGTGTTGGAGCTGTGCTCTAGGGGTAACTCTCCTGTCTAGAGACCTGACAGCAGTTCATTCTCTGGTTCGAATCCCCTGATGGAAATTAGATAGAGGTCTTTTTTTTTCTTCTCATTATTGTATCATTTTTAAGGCTATGTTCACACAGTATTTTTGCTCAGTATTTTGGTCGGTACTTTGCAACCAAAACCAGGAGTGGATTGAGAACACAGAAAGGCTATGTTCTCACACTGTAAAAAATTTAGCAGATGGCCGTCATTTAATGGCAAATATTGGACATTGTTTTAAAAAAAACTGTAATTATTTGCCATTAAATGACAGCCATCCACTCAATTTCAACAGTGTGTGACCATAGCCTTTCAGTGTTTTCAATCCACTTCTGGTTTTGGTTGCAAAATACTGACCAAAATACTGAGCAAAAGCACTGTGTAAACATAGCCTTAAAAATGATACAATTATGAGGAAAAAAAGACATCTATTTAATTTCCATCAGGGTATTCAAACCAGAGAATGAACTGCTGTCAGGTCTCTAGACAGGTGAGTTACCCCTAGACCACAGCTCCAACACATTACGGAAGAAAGATTCTTTCAGACATAACCTGCCTACAAAGAACTGATCTGCAATCATCTGACAGCTGAGCGAGCAGGAGGCTGGGCAGCATTGATTATGCATGAAGAGGGAGGAGGATGCATGACAAGTGTGGCACGAACAACAGCTCTGTGACAGTAGGAGACATAAGATTGTACATAATCCGCTGCACGGAAAATTACCAAAAAGGCAACATTCTCACTGGGGGCTGCCAGCTACAGCACACTGTCACCACCTTAGGTAGTGCCCGGGAGCTGACGGATTCCCTTTAAGAAAGTAACATAGATTTGTAATTTACTTATTAAAAAACTCCAGTCTTCTCATATTTATCAGCTGCTGTATGTCCTGCAGGAAATGTTTTCTTTTCAGTCTAACACAGTGCTCTCTGCTGACATCTCTGCCCGAGACAGGAACTGTCCAGAACAGGAGCAAATCCCCGCAGAAAACCTGTACTGCTCTGGACAGTTCCTGTCTCGGCCAGAGATGTCAGCAGAGAGCACTGTGTCAGACTGAAAATAAAACATTTCCTGCAGGACATATAGTAGCTGATAATTATGGGAAGACTGGATATTTTTAAACAGAAGAAAATTACAAATCTAGATAATTTTCTGAAACCAGTTGATTTAAAAGAAAAAGATTTTTGCTGGACAACCCCTTTAACAAGATGTTAGAGGTGACCTTTGGGAAAACTGTAGTCAGTAAGGCTGTCCTTTTGTCAGATGAACTAAAATCTTTGAGATTTAAAAGCGGTTGGCAGGAATATATATATCCAGTGTTTCCTTATACACATGCTTGCCCAGCTGGTTTGAGCGTGTACACCTTTATAGTGATAGAGTAGAGTAAGGCTACGTTCACACAGAGCAAAAGTGGTGGAATTCTGCAGCGGAATGCCGCCAGCCTCCCTGTCATAATGACAGTCTATGGGAGACTCGTGCGGCTCCTCTCTACGCGCTGAAAGATGAATAGGTTCGCCGTGGAATTACGCCACTTTTGCTACCTGTGAACGTAGCCTAAGGGTCCTTTACATGGGCAAATTATTGCTTGTTATGAGCAATGATTAACTACATAGCCTTTACATAGGCTATATAATCCCCACTAGAGATGAGCGAACCAGGTTCGGGTTCGAGTCGATCCGAACCCGAACGTTCGGTATTTGATTAGCTGGGGCTGCTGAACTTGGATAAAGCTCTAAGGTTGTCTGGAAAACATGGATACAGCCAATGACTATATCCATGTTTTCCACATAGCCTTAGGGCTTTATCAAACTTCAGCAGCCACCACTAATCAAATGCCGAAAGTTCGGGTTCGGATGGACTCGAGCATGCTCGAGGTTCGCTCATCTCTAATCCCCACCCTATTCACTCCCAGCCAAGCCCTGCTAGTGCTCTGGAGACCCCGGTGGAAGTGCTAAGAATATGTCCCCATACACCAGGCACTAGGCCCAGTGTTTGTGTGCAAAAGCGAGTGTACACGGGCGTTATCAAGGCACTACTGCCAGATAGTCCAGAGCAAGTGGAGAGGTGAATATGGCTTTTATAAAATTTTGACCCCATTACTTGTGAATGCCTAAATTTTTTTTTTTTTTTAAACCAAAGTTTGAAAACCCCTTTAAGCTGCAGCCAAACATGGGGTGGCTTGTCTATAGGGAGAAGGAAAGGATCAGGTGAAATTCTATATGCAGATTCTTGTTTGTCCCATCAGAGAAAGTAACCCCCATATACATTATGTAGTTGGCCAGTTCCACTAAAATCGGCCCATTGGATGCAATTTTTTTCTAATCTCTATGACGGCCTTTGAAAAGCGCACAATGTCTGTAAGGGGTTTTGATAGGAATTTTTTTTTCTTCCTAAGAAACATCACCACTAGGCACAACCAAAGGACTAGAATGATAAGGGAGATTTATCAAACTGGTGTAAAGTAGAAGTGTCTCAGTTGCCCCTACCAACCAATCAGATTCCACCTTTCATTTTTCAAAGAATCTCTGAGAAATGAAAGGTGGAATCTGATTGGTTGCTAGGGGCAACTAAGACAATTCTACTTTACACCAGTTTGATAAATCTTCCCCGATACGTTTTCAGAAAAAGTATTTAACTCAGTTCAAAGTGCAATTGTGTGGAGAAGAAACTCCACTAAGCTCATTGCTGCAATGCATACTAAATAATGGCTAGGCGCTCAGACACATGAAGGGAATATGTTGTAGTGACCCACATCCCAATGTATTGTCTAGTGCTGCAGCTTAGTGTCTTGATAGCCTATTTGTCTTTCTTTTTCCTGTCTAACTACTATTCCTCTCCTCCTTAAAAAACAGTTGAAGAACACCATGAAGAAGGTATGTGATCTGCTCATCAACCCCTCCAACAAATCTGAGGTGACCCCAAATCCTATTTTCCCTTCAAATCTCCAAACAAGGTTCTAAAAACATAATAAATGTAGGGTAATCCGAGACTCAATTGTCAACCATGCATCCTCTGCACACACTGGATTCTGACGCATATATTGTAATGCAGTCAGGTGACAATTGCTGGCTGCCACCAATGCTCATACAGTATATATATACCGCACCAAGGTGACACGTGCTTGCTGGCATCTGTGCTGCATGAGGCACGCTGTGGCCTTCATATCATGTTATAGGCATGATATCTGCATCTTGTAGACAATGCTGGAACAATAACGGTACATTCAGTTATCACTATGTATAAAACACTCCCATCTTCAAGCAAATGATGATGGGAGTAAGGCTTGGTTTTACCATTGATAACTGAAGCAGACTTCCAGCATTGGGCTTTTCAGATGGGCATCTGATACTCATAACTGCTCATCCCCCCATGGTTCTCCTGAATAGGGTCAGTAGAACTGAAAGGGTGGGATCCAGGTATACATAGTGTAGTGAGTTCAACACTTGCACTAAATGCCCATCTGAGGGTACTTTCACACACATCTTTTTGCAGTATGGTTTCGTTAATATAAACTTTTTGTGATGAGTCTGTGGATAAATCCTATCTATTAAAGGGATTTCCCCACTAACATAATTTTTCACCTATTCACAGAACACTTAATAAATGCATGATAACTTGGGGTCTGACTAGTGACACCACCATCGATCTCAAGAATGAAGGTTCCCAATTGCCCCTTTGTGAATGGAGCAATAGTGCACTTGAATGACCACAGCTTTATTCACTGTCATGGGGCATGATCAGTGGAGGTTCCAGTGGTTGGACCTCCTGTGATCATGATAACAAAGGTTCCCAGGTTCCCCTTCTCAATAGGGCAGTAGTGCACGTGCATGATTGTAGCTTCTTTCACTACAATGATGGTGACACTCGGGAGCCTCTGCTCTCATGACTGGCAGTTAGACCCCCAATGATCACACCTTTATACATGTGTGAAAGCCCCTTTAATTGCTATGGGACAGTCATTAGTTCCGTCATGATCAGTTCATTTTTCCATAAAGATAAATGGGTGAGGGAGCTACAGGGCAAAGAAACATACTGCAAACAAATGTAGGTGTGAAAGCACTGGGTCATAAGCATGAAAATATAAAAATGTGCAGCCCAATCGATGCACTTTTTCTTTTATGACAGCAATGACGGTCTGCCTAGTCTTACAATGCTACCTATTATTATGCCTTGGCTTTCACGTTGCACTCTCTCCTTTCTTCTACCTGCCTTGCATTCTAACCTTTGACTACCCATACCCCCAATATGGCTTTTGCGTTACTGCTTGAAATATGTTGCCTTGCCATCTTAAGAAGAAGAACCTGAAATAGAGGAGGAAGCAGCTCCGGAGGAGGAAGTTTATGAGGGGGCTGAGGAGGAAGGTAAGACCCGTTAACTGACCTCCCTCATTGGTCAACTGGTGGTCACCTATGGCCTCTTACGGCATCTCCTCATTCCATGTCATCCATGTATGTATGTGAGCGTTGTATATAAAAACTCTAACCAGGATGCATAGCAGACTTTTCTGTTTCTTGGACAAGAAAATACTATCCTCTACCAAAGGATGTGAACAATACAGCTAAATATCTTATCTAGCAATTCTGAATGCAAGAATGGTTGGTCATCTGTGCCTAGTGACATGTAATGTGCTCTGCCTGTCTGGTTGCTGATATTGCATGGCTGCTGCATTTGTCACATTGGATCATCCATCATCATATGTTTGCTCTTCAGTTATGAGTGTGTACAGGTTTAGCACAGTTTTTGCCCAGAAGCCTCAGTTTTCAGAAAAGTTGCTGTAGAGGATGACAAAGAGCACCCAAAACCATGCAGGAACAATCCGATCCACTCAGGATTTCTGCGCATGAAGAGCCTGATGGTCTAGCTTTAAGAACTGGTTGGGTGATGTCATAAGCTACTTTCTCATATAGAAGAATAGGAGATAAGTAAGCTAACAATTTCTTTTCAATTACAGGACATGGAGAAGAATATGATGGTATTTTATTTCCACTTTCCCTTCAATTCTTCCCAATGGATGAAAAGCCTCTCCCTTTCCATCTCTCTTTGTAGGCTGGGCCAAGGCTGTTGGTCAGTGGTGGGCAACCATAGATTTATAGAAACAAACCTGGTTCATGCCATCAAGGCACCTGTAGAAAAAAGCTAAAAAAAAAAAAAAAGTTTTAAGGTCTAGATATGAAGATATTAGGCGATCTTTGAGATCCTCGGTGTTGCCCACCTCTGCCATGAAACTGGAACATACATTATAGCTGCATTATAGCTACTAATATAATCCATCAGTAGGGAAGGGTTTGAAATTTTTGAACCCAATGATACAACGTAAAGCTGCAGTTATAAAGCTGTATTCTGTGTCTAGTATCTAGATGAAGAGGACACAAAGGAGGAGCACAGTGAGGACCGCCCTGTTACCTGCTGTCAGTCATCTTTACTGACAGCAGCTGCTAACAGGGTGCTCCCCGCAGTGCCCTCCTTCATGTCCCTTTCAGATACATGCCAGGCACAGTATACATCTCCCAATAACAGAGACTTATTATTACCATTGTGTTAATAGGGATGACTGTATAGAATGTGACTATTATTAAACCACGTTTACTATCTACTACAATGGTATGTGTGTTCCAGAAGGTTTGGCTAAGCCTCATCTTAATTTTCATCACCCCTTTATTAACTAAATATATTTTCCCCCTTTCCCTTTCTCCTTGTGATTATACTGATGGATAGATCTGCAGATGTGGCACGGTTTTCTTTTTCCCTCCATTATTACAGCCTAATTTCCTGTGTTCTATGGACATGAAGCCTATTTATTTGTTAACCTAAAGTCTCTCTTCCATTTCCATATCTCCTCAGTCTCTCTCTCTCTTCCCCATATTTCTTCTGTTCCATTCACATTCTCTATAGTTGTAGCTTGTTTCTTACATCACTGTCACCTCCTATCTGTCCATGTGCAGCTCCTTTCTTCTATACTTTACATTGGGCGTTAAATACAACTTTCTAAGCTATTCATCCTAAAAATAATATTTCCAATCCATTGTGCTTAGCTATACCGTACCTGTCTATCTAAGCGTCACCCTACTATTTATTCACATGTAGCACCTCCATCCCTTTATCTACTTACTTAATGCACCCATCCACCTATTCCCCTATGTGCGGCCAGCTTTAGGCCTTATGCACGTGACTTTAGATGTTTGGAGCCATAATATGAACTATAAGTCTATAGTTCCTGCACACTCATATATAGCAATATGGATTCCATATTGAATATTGCATTGCATACTGTATTACAATAGCATTGTGCCATAAAAGCATTACATTTGAGGGTATGTGTGTGCTGCCATATAGGCCCCAAGGTCTTTTACCCTTATTCACGAGGCCTATTTATATCTGCTTAAATTGAACTTCAGCTTCACTAGCCTATTTATCCGTGTACTTTATTACTATTTCTATTTATCCATCATCTCCTTCCATTTTTTACATCTTCATGCAGCTCTTCTCTCCTGGCCTTCTATTAACCAATTAAACTTCCTGTCCATGTTTGTACAACTCCGCTCTTCTATGTATCTACCTGCAGCTCCACTCTCCTATGTGTCTGCCTGTAGCTTTATTCTCCTACCTACCTGTAACTCCTCTCACCTCTTTGTCTGCAGATCTGCTCTCCCATCTACCACATGTAGCTCCACCTTCCTCTCTAGCAGTTTGCAGCTCCTGCAACTCCACTCTGTCGACCTTTCTGTAGCATCACTATGTATCTGTCTGTAGCTCCACACTCTTATATATATCTGCCTGTATTTCCATTCTCTCAACTATTTGCGTGCAGGTTTATCTTCATGTTTGCCTGTATCTCCACACCTACAGCTATGTTGTTCTATCAACCTGCCTGAAGTTTACTACTTGCATGTATCCTTCTCCCTGCGTGGAGCTCCACTTTTCTATTATTCCACTGGTAGCTTCTTTCTTCTATCTACCTGCCTGACAATTCACTCCTATGTCTATCTAATGGAAGCTCCATTCCCTTATCTACCTGTACATAATGCCACTATCCGATTGGTCATCTCCTATCTGTTTGCCTGTGCTCCTTTCCCTCATCTACTTTGCTATATATCTGACTGTGTCTCTATTTTCCCTTTTTGCCTATAGCTCCATTCTCCTACCAGCTTATCACTCTATTCTCTCGACTGTGATCTCCCATCTATCCACTGTACCTGTAGCTTTACCCTGTTTATATTAGTTTGTAACATTATTCTCCTATACCAGACAGTAATTCTACTTCATCTACATCATCTATTCGCCTGTAGCGCTATTCGTCTATCTACTGGCTACCTGCCTGTAACTCCCATCATCCATCACCTCTAGCTCCACTATCTGCCTGTAACTCCACTCTCTATCTGCATGTAGCACCATTCTCCCTGATAGCTGCCTGTAACTTCTGTCTCCTATCTATCCACTAGTAGCTCCCCTCTACTATCTGCCTGTGGGTCTGTTCACTTATCTACTTGCCTGTAACTCTACTCCTCCATATACCCACCTGTAGCTCTACTCACCTATCTGGCTCTAGTTCTTTCCACCTGTCTACCTGAGTGTAACTCCACTCTCCTTTCCATCTGTCTGTATCTTTACTCTCCCATCTATCCTTCTGTAGCTTCACTCTTTTATTGACAAGTAACTTCACTCTTCTATCTATCTGACAGCATCTGAACTCACCTTTGTAACTCCACTGCCTTTTCTATATGTGTGAGCACCACTGTCCTGTCGTCTCTCCACCTGTAGCTCCACTCTCCTTTCTGTCTACTGGTAACTGCACTTTCCTATCTATCTGCCTGTGGCTTCATTCACCTATATACTTGGCTCTAGCTTTATTCACTTATATTCTTGGCAGTAGCTCCACTCTCCCATTCCTGTACCTCCATTCTTTGTTACATTGGCCTGTAGCTCTGTTCTCCTATCTGTCAGTAACTCCAATCTATCTACCTGTAGCTCCACTCTTATCTATCTGCTGGTAACTCCACATTACCATCTTTTTGCCTGTGGTTACAGCTACTTAGCTGTAGCTCCTATCTACTTGGCTGTAGCTCCTCTCTCCTATCATTTCTATTTGCCTGTAGCTCTTCTCTCTTCACCTACCTGCCGGTAACCTCCATCTCTCCACCTCCACTCTTTTATCTGTCTATCAGTAACAGCATTTACATCTCTCCTCGCTATCCTCCTGTAGTCTGTAATTCCTTTCTCCTTTCGATTTGCCTATAGCTTTATTCTCCCATCTATCTGCCTGCAGCGTCACTTTTCCTTCTATGTACTGTAGATCCATGTCTCTATATACCTGTGTGTAGCTGTTCTCCTATCTGCCTGTAGCTCCACTATTTTGCCCGAATCTCCATGTACCTATCTACTTGGCTGTAACTCCACTCTTCTTTCTATTTGCATGTAGCTCCGCTGTCCTTACTGTCCACCTGCAGCTCCATTCTCCTATCTTTTTGCTTCTTTTCCTGACTGTTCCTCCATTCTTCCATCTTTAAGCAAGTAACTTCACTCTCTGTTCTATCAGCCTGTAGCTCTATTCTCCTACCTGCCTGTCTAAAATGCTGTTCTCTTTTTTATCTGTAGATAGCTCCAATCACCTGTCTACTTTCCCATAACTCCACTCTCTCTTCTGTTCTTGTATCTACCTGCCTGTAACTCCCCTACTCATTTACCTGCATTTTTACTCATTTACTTTACTTATTTATAGCTCAACTGTATATGCCTGTTGCTCCTCTCTCCTATCTGCTTGACTGTAACTCCACTCTCCCATCTGTCTGCCTGTATTTCAACTCTCTGCTATATTGGCATGTAGCTCTATTCTCCTATGTTCCAGTAACTCCTATCTATTTACCTGTAGCTCTATTCTTCGATCTCCCTGCCTAGAATTCCATTTATGTTTCTATCTGCCTGTAGCTCCATTCTCCTTTTTATCTGCCAGAAGCTTCATTCTCCTATCTGCCTGAAGCTCCATTCTCCTTTCTATCTGCCCATACCACCTTTCTTCCTATCTGCCTGTAGCTCCATTCTCCTTTCTATCTGCCTGTAGCTCCATTCTCCTTTCTATCTGCCTGTACTTTTATTCTCCTTTGTATTTGTCTGTAGCTCCATTCTCCTTTCTATCTGCCTGTAGCTTCATTTTCCTTTGTATATGCCTGTAGCTTCATTTTCCTTTGTATCTGTCTGTAGCTTCATTTTCCTTTGTATCTGCCTATAGCTATATTATCTTTTTTAATCACATGTAGCTCAATTCTCTTTTCAACTTGCCTGTAGCTCCATTCTCCTTTCTGTGTGTAGCTCCATTCTCCTTTATATCTGCCTTTAGCTTTATTCTCATTTCTATCTGCCTGTAGCTTCATTCTCCTTTCTATCTGCCTGTAGATCCATTTTCCTTTTTAATCATCTGTAGCTCAATTCTCCTTTGTATCTGCCTGTAGCTATATTCTCTTTTTAAATCACATGTAGCTCCATTGTCCTTTCAACTTGCCTGTAGCTCCACTCTCCTTTGTATCTGCCTGTAGCTCCATTCTACTTTCTAACTACCTGTAGCTTCATTCTACTTTCTATCTGCCTGTAGCTCCATTCTACTTTCTAACTTCCTGTAGCTCCATTCTACTTTCTATCTGCCTGTAACGCCATTCTCCTTTCTAACTTCCTGTAGCTCCATTCTACTTTCTATCTGCCTGTAACGCCATTCTCCTTTCTAACTTCCTGTAGCTCCATTCTACTTTCTAACTTCCTGTAGCTCCATTCTACTTTCTAACTTCCTGTAGCTCCTTTCTACTTTCTAACTTCCTGTAGCTCCATTCTACTTTCTATCTGCCTGTAGCTTCATTCTACTTTCTATCTGCCTGTAGCTCCATTCTACTTTCTAACTTCCTGTAGCTTCATTCTACTTTCTATCTGCCTGTAGCTCCATTCTACTTTCTAACTTCCTGTAGCGCCATTCTACTTTCTATCTGCCTGTAGCTCCATTCTACTTTCTGCCTGTAGCTATATTCTCTTTTTAAATCACATGTAGCTCAATTATCCTTTCAACTTGCCTGTAGCTCCATTGTCCTTTCAACTTGCCTGTAGCTCCACTCTCCTTTGTATCTGCCTGTAGCTCCATTCTACTTTCTAACTACCTGTAGCTTCATTCTACTTTCTATCTGCCTGTAGCTCCATTCTACTTTCTAACTTCCTGTAGCTCCTTTCTACTTTCTAACTTCCTGTAGCTCCATTCTACTTTCTATCTGCCTGTAGCTTCATTCTACTTTCTATCTGCCTGTAGCTCCATTCTACTTTCTAACTTCCTGTAGCGCCATTCTACTTTCTATCTGCCTGTAGCTCCATTCTACTTTCTGCCTGTAGCTATATTCTCTTTTTAAATCACATGTAGCTCAATTATCCTTTCAACTTGCCTGTAGCTCCATTGTCCTTTCAACTTGCCTGTAGCTCCACTCTCCTTTGTATCTGCCTGTAGCTCCATTCTACTTTCTAACTACCTGTAGCTCCATTCTACTTTCTATCTGCCTGTAGCTATATTCTCATTTTAAATCACATGTAGCTCAATTATCCTTTCAATGTGCCTGTAGCTCCATTGTCCTTTCAACTTGCCTGTAGCTCCACTCTCCTTTGTATCTGCCTGTAGCTCCATTCTACTTTCTAACTACCTGTAGCTCCATTCTACTTTCTATCTGCCTGTAGCTTCATTCTACTTTCTATCTGCCTGTAGCTCCATTCTACTTTCTAACTTCCTGTAGCTCCATTCTACTTTCTAACTTCCTGTAGCTCCATTCTACTTTCTAACTTCCTGTAGCTCCATTCTACTTTCTAACTTCCTGTAGCTCCATTCTACTTTCTATCTGCCTGTAGCTTCATTCTACTTTCTATCTGCCTGTAGCTCCATTCTACTTTCTAACTTCCTGTAGCGCCATTCTACTTTCTATCTGCCTGTAGCTCCATTCTACTTTCTGCCTGTAGCTATATTCTCTTTTTAAATCACATGTAGCTCAATTATCCTTTCAACTTGCCTGTAGCTCCATTGTCCTTTCAACTTGCCTGTAGCTCCACTCTCCTTTGTATCTGCCTGTAGCTCCATTCTACTTTCTAACTACCTGTAGCTCCATTCTACTTTCTATCTGCCTGTAGCTATATTCTCTTTTTAAATCACATGTAGCTCAATTATCCTTTCAATGTGCCTGTAGCTCCATTGTCCTTTCAACTTGCCTGTAGCTCCACTCTCCTTTGTATCTGCCTGTAGCTCCATTCTACTTTCTAACTACCTGTAGCTCCATTCTACTTTCTATCTGCCTGTAGCTTCATTCTACTTTCTATCTGCCTGTAGCTCCATTCTACTTTCTAACTTCCTGTAGCTCCATTCTACTTTCTAACTTCCTGTAGCTCCATTCTACTTTCTAACTTCCTGTAGCTCCATTCTACTTTCTAACTTCCTGTAGCTCCATTCTACTTTCTAACTTCCTGTAGCTCCATTCTACTTTCTATCTGACTGTAGCTTCATTCTACTTTCTATCTGCCTGTAGCTCCATTCTCCTTGCCTGTAGATCCATTTGTCTCTGCCTGTAGCTCCATTCTCCTTTTTAATCACCTGTAGATCTATTCTTCTTTGCATCTGCCTGTAGCTTCATTCTCCTTTGTATCTGCCTGTAGCTATATTCTCTTTTTTAATTACCTGTAGCTCAATTCTGCTTTCAACTTGCCTGTAGCTCCATTCTCCTTTCTGTGTGTAGCTCTATTCTCCTTTGTATCTTCCTGTAGCTATATTCTCTTTTTTAATTACCTGTAGCTCCATTCTCTTTTGTATCCGCCTGTAGCTTCATTCTCATTTCTATGAGCCTGTACTTTCATTCTCCTTCGTATCTGCCTGTAGCTCCATTCTCCTTTTTAATCACCTGTAGCTCAATTCACCTTTCTGTGTGTAGCTTCATTCTCCTTTATATCTGCCTGTAGCTCCATTCACCTTTGTATCTGCCTGTAGCAATATTCTCTTTTTTAATTACCTGTAGCTCCATTCTCCTTTCAACTTGCCTGTAGCTCCATTCTCCTTTTTACTTACCTGTACCTCTATTCTACTTTCAACTTACTGTACCTGTAGCTCGGTTCTCCTTTTTTACTTACCTGTAGCTCGGTTCTCCTTTTTACTTGCCTGTAGCTCCATTCTCCTTTCAACTTGCCTGTAGCTCCATTTTCCTTTCAACCTGCCTGTAGCTCCATTCTCCTTTGTATCTGCCTGTAGCTTCATTCTCCTTTCTATCTGCCTGTAGCTTCATGCTCCTTTGTATCACCTGTAGCTTCATTCTCCTTTCTATCTGCCTGTAGCTCCATTCTCCTTTGTATCTGTCTGTAGCTCCATTCTCCTTTCTATCTGCCTGTAGCTTCATTCTCCTTTGTATCACCTGTAGCTTCATTCTCCTTTCAACTTGCCTGTAGCTCGGTTCTCCTTTTACTAACCTGTAGCTCAATTCTCCTTTCAACTTGCCTATAGCTTCATTCTCCTTTCCTTTGTATCTACCTATAGCTTCATTCTCCTTTCAACTTGCCTGTAGCATTATTCTCTTTTTTAATCACCTGTAGCTCAATTCTCCTTTGTATCTGTCTGTAGCTATATTCTCTTTTTAAATCACATGTAGCTCCATTGTCCTTTCAACTTGCCTGTAGCTCCACTCTCCTTTGTATCTGCCTGTAGCTCCATTCTACTTTCTATCTGCCTGTAGCTTCACTCTCCTTTGTATCTGCCTGTAGCTCCATTCTACTTTCTATCTGCCTGTAGCTCCATTCTACTTTCTATCTGCCTGTAACGCCATTCCCCTTTCTACTTGCCTGTAGATCCATTCTCATTTGTCTCTGCCTGTAGCTCCATTCTCCTTTTTAATTACCTGTAGCTCCATTCTCCTTTGCATCTGCCTGTAGCGTCATTCTCCTTTCAACTTGCCTGTAGCTCCATTCTCCTTTCAACTTGCCTGTAGCTCCATTCTCCTTTCAACTTGCGGTAGCTCCATTTTCCTTTCAACTTGCCTGTAGCTCCATTCTCCTTTCTGTGTGTAGTTTTATTCTCCTTTGTATCTTCCTGTAGCTATATTCTCTTTTTTAATCACCTGTAGCTCCATTCTCCTTTGTATCCACCTGTAGCTTCATTCTCATTTCTATGAGCCTGTACTTTCATTCTCCTTCGTATCTGCCTGTAGCTCCATTCTCCTTTTTAATCACCTGTAGCTCAATTCACCTTTCTGTGTGTAGCTCCATTCTCCTTTATATCTGCCTGTAGCTTCATTCACCTTTCTATCTGCCTGTAGCTCCATTCTCCTTTTTAATCACCTGTAGCTTCATTCTTCTTTCTACTTGCCTGTAGCTCTATTCTCCTTTATATCTGCCTGTAGCTCCATTCTCCTTTATATGTGCCTGTAGCTTCATTCTCCTTTATATCTGCCTGTAGCTTCATTCTCCTTTATATCTGCCTGTAGCTTCATTCTCCTTTATATCTGCTTGTAGCTTCATTCTCCTTTGTATCACCTGTAGCTTCATTCTCCCTTGAACTTGCTTGTAGCTTCATTCTCCTTTTAACTTGCCTGTAGCATTATTCTCTTTTTTAATCACCTGAAGGTCCATTCTCCTTTCTACTTGCCTGAAGCTCCATTCTCCTTTAAACTTGCCTGTAGCTCCATTCTCCTTTCAACTTGCCTGTAGCTCCATTCTCCTTTGTATCTACCTGTAGCTTCATTCTCCTTTTTATCTTCCTGTAGCTTTATTCTCTTTTTTAATCACCTGACGCTCCATTTTCCTTTCTACTTGCCTGTAGCTCCATTCTCCTTTATATCTGCATGTAGCTCCATTCTCCTTGCCTGTAGCTCAATTCACCTTTGTATCTGCTTGTAGCTTCATTCTCCATTCTACGTGTATGTAGCTCCATTCTCCTTTCAACTTGCCTGTAGCTCTATTCTCCTTTGTATCTGCTTGTAGCTTTATTCTCCTTTGTATCTGCTTGTAGCTCCATTCTCCTTCCAACTTGCCTGTAGCTCAATTCTCCTTTCAACTTGCCTGTAGCTTAATTCTCCTTTCTGTGGGTAGCTCTATTCTCCTTTGTATCTGCCTGTATCTTCATTCTCCTTTCTATCTGCCTGTAGCTGTATTCTCTTTTTTTAATCACCTGTAGCTCCATTCTCCTTTCTACTTGCCTGTAGCTCCCTTCTCCTTTATATCTGTCTGTAGCTATATTCTCCTTTATATCTGCCTGTAGCTTCATTCGCATTTCTATCTGCCTGTAGCTTCATTCGCATCTCTATCTGCCTGTAGCTTCATTCTTCTTCGTATCTGCCCGTAGCTCCATTCTCCTTTTTAATCACCTGTAGCTCAATTCTCCTTTCAGTGTGTAGCTTCATTCTCCTTTATATCTGCCTGTAGCTTCATTCTCCTTTGTATCACCTGTAGCTCCATTCTTCTTTCAACTTGCCTAAAGCTGGGTTTTCCTTTTTACTTACCTGTAGCTTCATTCTCCTTTCAACTTACCTGTAGCTCGATTCTCCTTTCTACTTGCCTGTAGCTTCATTCTCCTTTCAACTTGCCTGTAGCTCAATTCTCCTTTTTGTGGGTAGCTCTATTCTCCTTTGTCTGCCTGTAGCTGCATTCTCCTATCTGCCTGTAGCTGTATTCTCTTTTTTTAATCACCTGTAGCTCCATTCTCCTTTCTACTTGCCTGTAGCTCCATTCTCCTTTGTATCTACCTGTAGCTTCATTCTCCTTTTTACCTTCCTGTAGCTTTATTCTCTTTTTTAATCACCTGACGCTCCATTCTCCTTTCTACTTGCCTGTAGCTCCATTCTCCTTTATATCTGCATGTAGCTCCATTCTCCTTGCCTGTAGCTCAATTCTCCTTTGTATCTGCTTGTACCTTCATTCTCCATTCTACGTGTATGTAGCTCCATTCTCCTTTCAACTTGCCTGTAGCTCTATTCTCCTTTGTATCTGCTTGTAGCTTCATTCTCCTTTGTATCTGCTTGTAGCTCCATTCTCCTTCCAACTTGCCTGTAGCTCAATTCTCCTTTCAACTTGCCTGTAGCTTAATTCTCCTTTCTGTGGGTAGCTCTATTCTCCTTTGTAGCTGCCTGTATCTTCATTCTCCTTTCTATCTGCCTGTAGCTGTATTCTCTTTTTTTAATCACCTGTAGCTCCATTCTCCTTTCTACTTGCCTGTAGCTCCCTTCTCCTTTATATCTGCCTGTAGCTATATTCTCCTTTATATCTGCCTGTAGCTTCATTCGCATTTCTATCTGCCTGTAGCTTCATTCGCATCTCTATCTGCCTGTAGCTTCATTCTTCTTCGTATCTGCCCGTAGCTCCATTCTCCTTTTTAATCACCTGTAGCTCAATTCTCCTTTCAGTGTGTAGCTTCATTCTCCTTTATATCTGCCTGTAGCTTCATTCTCCTTTGTATCACCTGTAGCTCCATTCTTCTTTCAACTTGCCTAAAGCTGGGTTTTCCTTTTTACTTACCTGTAGCTTCATTTTCCTTTCAACTTACCTGTAGCTCGATTCTCCTTTCTACTTGCCTGTAGCTTCATTCTCCTTTCAACTTGCCTGTAGCTCAATTCTCCTTTCTGTGGGTAGCTCTATTCTCCTTTGTGTCTGCCTGTAGCTGCATTCTCCTATCTGCCTGTAGCTGTATTCTCTTTTTTTAATCACCTGTAGCTCCATTCTCCTTTCTACTTGCCTGTAGCTCCATTCTACTTTATATTTGCCTGTAGCTATATTCTCCTTTATATCTGCCTGTAGCTTCATTCGCATTTCTATCTGCCTGTAGCTTCATTCGCATTTCTATCTGCCTGTAGCTTCATTCGCATTTCTATCTGCCTGTAGCTTCATTCTTTTTCGTATCTGCCCGTAGCTCCATTCTCCTTTTTAATCACCTGTAGATCAATTCTCCTTTCAGTGTGTAGCTTCATTCTCCTTTTTAATCACCTGTAGTTCCATTCTTCTTTCAACTTGCCTGTAGCTCGGTTTTCCTTTTTACTTACCTGTAGCTTCATTCTCCTTTCAACTTGCCTGTAGCTCGGTTCTCCTTTCTACTTGCCTGTAGCTTCATTCTCCTTTCAACTTGCCTGTAGCTCCATTCTCTTTTGTATGTGCCTGTACCTCCATTCTCCTTTCTATCTGCCATCTAGCTCCACTCTCTCTTGTATTTTTCTGAAGGCCCATTGTCCTATCTACCTGGAGCATCATTTTCCTATTAACCTGACTGTAAATCCACTCTTTTCTATACTCTATACACTCTATACACCAAGGTCTGCTCTCTATGTATCCTCAGTCTCCCATCTACCTGTAGCTCCACTCTCTCTATATGCCTATATATACATTCTCCTAACTATACTCCTTGCTATATTCAAGTAGCTTCTGTGTCTTTTGTAGCTGCCTTTATATGATTTGCCTTACTGTAACTCCACTCTACCATCTTTCTGCCTGTATTTCTATTTAGCCATCTACCTGACTGTAACTTCACTCTCCTTTCTATTTGCAAGTAGTTTTATTCTCCTTTGTAGCTAAGTTTCCTACCTGTCTGCCTGTAGCTTCATTCATCTATTTATTCATTTATCACTGCATGCAGTGTTCTTTTTATCCAGTACACTATCTGCCTGTAGCTGTACTCTGTCATCTATGCACCTACAGCTCCACTCTCCCATCTGTGTGTAGCTCCAATAACCTATATACTTACTTTTAACTCCATTTTCCCTTTTATCTGCCTGTGGCTTCATTCTCACATCTACTTGCCTTTAACTATACTGTTCACTTGTAGCTCCACTCGACAATCTACCTGTACCTACATTCTCCCATTTGCCTGCCCTAACTCCACTCTTATTTCTCTCTCTTCCTCCCTTCTTTCTTTTGTCTGCATGCAGTTCCACTGTTCTTTTTATCCACCTACAGCTTCACTCATTTATCCTGCCTGTAGCTCCACTTACTGTATTCTCCTATCTGCTTCCATGTAGCTTCACGTCCCTATATACCTGTAACTTTTAGTTATCTGACTGTGGCTCTATTCAGTTATCTACTTGCTTGTAACTCCACTCTCCTTTTTTATGTCTCATCTGTTCTCATGTAGCTTCACTCTTTAATGTATCCTTTTGTAACTTCACCTTTCCATCATCCTGTTACTGTACTTTCCTATCTCCCTGCCTGTTACTCCACCTTCCTAGCTATCCCCGTGTCTTCACTCTCTTATACAGGAGCCTGTAACTCTATTCCCCCGTCAATCGGAGGGTAACTGCATTGTCCTATCTATCTGACTGTAATTCTACCCTCCAATCTATCTACATGGAGCTCTACTCTCCCATTTATTCACCTGTAGCTTCATGTTCCTTTTTAATCTATTCTCCTATCTGAATGTAGCTTTTTCTCTTCTACCTATAGCTCGGTTTTCTCATGTGTCTATACCCCCACCACCCTTTACATCTATCTGCCTGTAGTTTTGCTCCTTCATCTATATGCATGCAGCTCCACTGTCCTATGTACATATAGCTTCATCCTTCCATCAATCTACTTGTAGCTGCATTGTCCTATCCATGCTATAGCATTTACTGTATCTTCTGTTCTTCATCTCGGTTTTCCTTTCCCTGTCCCCTGCTCTTTCTAGTTATCTCCACTCCTCTTCATTTCCTTTAATCTGTCTCTTCTGTCTATATTTCATTCCTTTCCAAATTATTTCTTTCCCTTTTGTACATTTTTCCCTTCTTTTCCTTTCCATCTCTCTTTTCCCTTTCCATTCTGTCTCTACTATTATAGGTCAGTTCCCTTTCCTTTTCTCATTACCTAATTCTTTCATATAATTTGCACTTTATCTCCCCATTCACATTCCATTTTTGTCTCTAGATCCAGAAATAACCTGTGTTTTTTTCCCATTAACGAATCATTGATTGTCTGTGGATTGTGCTATTCTTCCCACTTACATTTCATGCTCTTCTGGTCTATGACTAAGTTATTTCTTGTACTGGTTAGAGGTACTTAGGGCATTCTTATAAAACTTTAACCCTTTTTCACATGGACCTTTTGCCCTCACAGATTTAGATGTGAATTCTGCATCGTAATCATAATCTTGGCTTCTGCAGTTTACAGCAAAGATCTTTTCCAATGCAGATTTCACATCTGCATAAAAAAAGTTTAAGGTTTATGTGTAGATTGCCATGGGTAGACAGGATGTAGGTTAGCTCTATAGGGGCAAACCTATATCTAATACCTCAGCCAAACCTGCACCATACACACCATTGCAGAAATCCAAGGTTAGGCCTTTTACAAGATTTTCTGATGAAAAAATCATCAGATGGAAAAATCAAAAGTCAAGTAAACAAGACTTTAGTGATAGTCATAAAAAGATTATTTCTAGAGGATGCTTTATTTCTATATTCTGCATCGATATAAAGCCAGCTTGGGCTCTTGAGGCAACTCCGGTCTCTATAACATCTGACATGGTAGTTATAAACTGGCTATGATCACACCAGCTTATATACGGATAGGGCAGCTCAGGAACAATACCATGACGCTGTTAGATGCGGACAGCCTCAGTAAATTGTATGGAGCTCTGACACACATTCTTATGTTCTATAGGATTATGAACTATGTTCTATAGGATTATGAACAGTTTGACCGCCATTTTGGTTGCGCATTTCCTCCCCTCCATAATATCCACCCAATCTACCATTTCATATATGTAATTTTCCTTTTAATTCACTTTTCTTTTCTCTTCTCTCCCACTACTACTTCTAACTACAGAGGAGAAGCCAAAACCCAAGTAAGTAAATGTACCAACATACACAAGGGCTCATATTGTTCCCATAAACTTGTCAATCCATATCATAGACACAGAGGGGATGTCTATGGTGAGAGAAACATGGCTGCCTTCTTCCAAAAATAACAACACACCTATCCATGGATTGTGTCTGGTATTGCAACTTGAACAATGTGGAAAGGGTGGCACTTACGTTGTTGTGGTGCTTGATGTGGAGGTATCCAGAAAAACAGTAGAAAGACTTACCGAATAGTTCTTGCTAATTTATTGTAGTACAATAGCCATCAGGTATAGTAAGGACGTGTTTCGGCCAAGCATGGCCTTCATCAGCTTAAGAAGTACTCAAGTGTACTTCTTAAGCTGATGAAGGCCATGCTTGGCCGAAACACGTCCTAACTATACCTTATGGCTTTTGCACTACAATAAATTAGCAAGAACTATTCGGTGAGTGCCGAATCTTTCTACTGTTTTTCTAGTGTAGTGTAGGGGGGCTTTTTTCCGATCTGGCCGGGGAGGTGGCTGAGGGCAATGACGTCCACTCACCTCCCCGGTCCAGTGGCAGGTCCCGTATCGCGTTGCTCCGGTCCCCGCTGCCCGGACGCTTCCTGGTCTGTGACGCGGGCTCGAGACGTGACGTTTCAAATGCGCTCAGCCAGTCAGTGAAGGAGGCGGGATCTCGCCAAAGTACCCCTTTAATTGAATGGGGTAACACTGCAATACTACACACAACCTGTTGCCAGGTGTGGCACTGCCATGATTCTCTAACCTAGGACAACCCCTTCAATTACAGTATGTAATAGCTGCCCATACCGCTATGAAAAAAAATGATGGCTGTCTACATTTTCTGCACATGTTCACAGTCAATAGGTATACCAATGTACACTAAAATGTGTTTCTGTTTAATGAATCAGTTGTGGTCTAATAGTGACTATACTTGGTTCAAGCATATAAGTGTGCCCAGCAGGGCCACGCTATTGAGTCCTGCACAGACACAGTCTACAATAGAGAAACGGACCGAATGTGGTCACTTTAGGCTACGGTCTATCCATTAAATTCATAGACAATGTCTGTGTTCATACTATACAAATATCAATCAAATCACCTTGCCTGTTGGACTATATGGTACATTGCACAACTGCACATTAGAGATGACCGAACCCGAACGTTCGGCATTTGATTAGCGGTGGCTGCTGAACTTGGATAAAGCTCTAAGGTTGTCTGGCAAACATGGATACAGCCAATGACTATATCCATGTTTTCCACATAGCCTTATAGCTTTATCCAACTTCAGCAACCACTGCTAATCAAATGCCGAAAGTTCGGGTTCGGATGGACTCGAGCATGCTTGAGGTTCGCTCATCTCTACTGCATATCATATCCTAGAACACCCACGCCCAGACAGACTTTACCATCCATTGCAGTCAATAAACACTATAGTCCATTATACACTAGTGTGGTGATGCGATTTTCTATTTGAGCAACATTCAGTAATACAATATGTTTCTCTTTTAGGCTTACTGCACCTAAAATCCCAGATGGGGAGAAAGTAGACTTTGATGTAAGTATACTCATAAAAGAAAACTACTAATGCATATGTGCATATCATGATTAGAGATGAGTGAACCAGCCAAGGTTCCGGTTTGTATGAACCTGAACTCTCGGCTTCTGATTCCCGCTGTCTGCCCGCTCCGTGGAGAGGGTGGATACAACTGGAGGACCACCTAGAAAACTGGGATACAGCCATAGCCATAGGCTGTATCTCAGTTTTCCAGGCGGTCCTCAGGCTGTATCCACCCGCTGCACGGAGCGGGCAGACAGCAGCAGTGAGAAGCCGAGAGTTCAGGTTCATACAAACCCGAACCTTGGCAGGTTCGCTCATCTCATCTCATGATGTCTGTAATATGGCACCCACAGCAGTCTATGGGACGCTATTAGATATCTTTGTATGTATTCATTGTGACATTTCGATACAGTGCCATATTACAGAGATATTCTTCCATAGAAACATTCTATCTTATGGTGTAATGGTATGATGGCACAGGGACCCCGGTATGTGTATTAGGGATAAACCTCAACAAAACCCCTAAACCTTCAGTTAAAAAAAACTTCTGCATTGCAAGATAAACCAACTTTAATTATTTCTATCCATTTATGTGTAGTTCCATGTATTCCTTAAACTCAAGTTTTCTTACAGAATGTGTTAACTTTGTCTACAGGATATCCAGAAGAAGAGACAGAACAAGGACTTGATTGAATTGCAGTCTCTCATTGATACACACTTTGAGGGCCGTAAGAAGGAAGAAGAGGAACTTATCGCATTGAAAGAAAGAATTGTAAGTTACATTACCACCCGAGCTGTATTTTATATTATGCTGCATGATGTGTCCCCATTGGGCTGTGTATGGAGTAAGGAATACTGGGTATACCCTAGGTGTATGTAAGAATGAAAGGATTGTAAAGACCTCAGAAATATTGGTTTTTAGGTTGAGAATTTTAAGTGTTACTAACAAACCTCAAATTTGTCTAGTTTATACTATATTTTATGTTGTTTCCATTACTTTACAATATTGGATTACATTGTCATATCCAATGGTTAAGTAGTGCCCATAGCTGTTCACTACTTGGCAATTTTGTACAATCGAGATCCTGTCGATACACATATACCCGGTAATATTTGTTTTGTTTGTAATAGTAGCCTTAGATATAGATATACAGATGCTACTGACTACACAAATGAATAATCCATTGAAGTCTGTAATTATAATCTACAGCCTTGTTCCCCAATTTATGGTTCTCCAGCTGTTGCAAAACTATAACTCCTGTCATGCCCCATCAGCTGGGAGTAGTAGTTTTGCAATAGACAGGAGTTTGGAGAGCACATATACAGTATACAGTATATAATACTGTCATTTTGAAATTTGACTCACATTTTTTCTAATGATGTAATTTTTTTGCTGTTCTCAGGAGAAACGTAGGGCTGAGAGAGCAGAACAGCAGAGGATCAGAACAGAAAAAGAGAAGGAGCGTCAGAACAGACTTGCTGTAAGTACCTACATGAACTTCTCTGGTTATGACTGATCCAAGTACGTGTGTGACACTTGGAACTCACCCTTACTATCCATGCTTTACACAGGAAGAGAAGGCAAGAAGAGAGGAACAGGATGCCATGAGACGTGCTGAGGATGATATGAAGAAGAAGAAGGCTCTGTCCTCCATGGGAGCCAATTACAGCAGCTACCTGGCCAAGGTAAGCCAAGCCAAGATGGCAAATGTCAAATGCCACAACGTGGTTCATATCATTTTCTTCTGTAGTACTAAGTTCCAATCTAGAAATAGACTAATCTAAATATTAAGCACACAGTTCAGTCCCTTAACTTTTTATGATGTCTTCCCCTTAGGCTGACCAGAAGAGAGGCAAGAAGCAAACAGCCCGTGAGCAGAAGAAGAAGATTCTGGCAGACCGTCGCAAGCCCCTGAATGTAGACCACATGAGTGAGGACAAACTCAGGTAGACGATGGATTTTAGTTCATAATGTAACAGGTCATAGACATGTAAACCAGATGGTCGTCATTTTATTTTATAGTTCTATGCCTTTTTTACAAAAAAATTATAATAGCTATGGGCAGGGCAGAGGTAGCCTTCACACCACTAGCATTATTAATGCACATAGTAGGGGTGACTATTATAGATTATAGACTATTATAGATTTTGCATTGAGGCCCAGTAGCTTCCTGTTAAGCCTCTGACCAGGATAATCCAAAGTAGATATAGATAGAGATATATACAAAACCTTATTAGGGTATTCTGAATTGATATTTATGGCTTTACTGTCCAGAATCATTATCTCTTGGCCAGAGTGGAGAGGATATACAAAAACCGTCTCTCACTGTGCAATCCATGTGGTGGTGCTGTAGTGAAATTGAACACTTACTGCCAGGTTTCCTCAAATATTACAGCCTTGGGGTCTAGGAAAGTGGACACTTTGCCAACAGCTTATGGTCACAGAAGCAGGAATTGTCATGTGGAAAAAAACCTTTAATGCAAAAGCATGAGCAGCCTACAGAATATATGAGATTGTCCTGTTTGTCTATAATAGGGAGAAGGCTAAGGAGCTGTGGGACTGGCTGTACGAACTGGAGTCCGAGAAGTTTGAGTTTGGAGAGAAGCTCAAGAAACAGAAATATGAGGTAAGCAAACTTTATATAATATCTTCAACTTTCTATAACTTATTAACATCATTTATAGCTTCCTGTATATTATACAGGTGGGCTTAATGTAAAGGAACTTGATCATTTGTTATGGTCAACAAGTTACGGTCTAATTTGGCAATTTTGGGTTATCTATAACCGGAAACATAGGCCAATGATCTATATCTATATACATTTTTAACATTAACGCTATTTTGCAATGTTAAAATTGTTTTTTATAATTTTGATATTATATTTATTAGAACTTGTTTAAATGTAAATTGAATGTTTAAATTAAATGTACCTTTTTTTTTTTATTTGCCAAAACCTTTGGGCAAGAATATTTTATGTGCCAATGTCGAATTTAAAAGCAACTGATTGAAGTCTACTTGTGCTAACAAATAATTTATTTACTTTTTAGCAGAACATGTCCCCATGTTTAAGGGGTTGTTCAGTAATAAAGATTTTTTTCCCAAAAAGGAGCAAAGCTCCTGTCTATGAGCTATGTATGGTTTACAGCTTACTCTTATTCAAGCCTTCAAGTGAATGGAGCTGAACTGTAATAATTGACATGGCCCATGGAAACAGGTGGTGCAGTGAAGCTAATGCTGAACAACCACATTACATAAAATGCTAGGGCCACGTCAACTTTTTAGCGTTTATAAAGCTCAGTCTATAAATGATACTCAGAAAGTTACTTTTTTATTTAGGAAGAAGAAAATTAGAATTGTTATAAAAGTAGTCCTACACATCTGTACATCTCCTGTCTTGTCCATCATGTTCCATACTGTTCTGCTGCTGCTACTACTACTAATACTACCACCCTACATAGCTTGACATTGTCTTCTCCATCACGTTCCATACTGTTCTGCTACTAGCCCTACACAACTGTACATCTCCTCCATTGTCTATCATGTGCCATACTGTACAACTACTACACAATACAATCACACATATTCCGCCTTGTCAGTCATGCTCTATACTATATTGCTACTACTAGCCCTACACTGCCGCACATCTCCTGTCTTGTCCATCATGCTCCATACTGTACTGCTACTACTAGCCCTACACAGCCGCAAATCTCCTGCCTTGTCCGTCATGCTCCACACTGTACTGCTACTACTAGCCCTACACAGCCGCACATCTCCTGCCTTGTCCGTCATGCTCCATACTGTACTGCTACTACTAGCATTACACAGCCGCACATCTCCTGCCTTGTCCGTCATGCTCCATACTGTACTGCTACTACTAGCCCTACACAGCCGCACATCTCCTGCCTTGTCCGTCATGCTCCATACTGTACTGCTACTACTAGCCCTACACAGCCGCACATCTCCTGCCTTGTCAGTCATGCTCCATATTGTACTGATGCAGCTAAGAACTCTCCTGTGCGCACAATAAATATAGAGAAACTTAAAACCCAAGAGACCTTTGGATATGGTGAAATACTGGTTCTAAGGAACTGAACCCAAAATTAATTTTGCTAATTTCTCGGCCTCAGTTTATAAAGTTTCTCTTGATAGTGTTGTATCCTCTATACACAATTGTTACTTTTCAAGATTAGAAGAACCGTAGTGAAATGTAACCTTGTGTCTTATTTCTAACTTGTGTAAATTATTTTCTTTGCAGAAGTATATATGGCACACTGGCACCCCATAGAGGCAAATGCAATACTCAGACATAAAATACAGCATATCCCCACAAACACAACATCAATCAATGAACAAATAGGCCCACTGTGCTGCTTTGGTGTAAGAAACCGTTTTGTAATACAATTCAATATTCAGCTTCTATTTCCCTGAGATAAAGAAACAACCCTAAAGCCATCAGCGCCTCACAAAAATCAATACAAAAAGTATACATTGCTATGAACATTATATTCATAGCACAGTGCCAGAGCACACCTACACACCATCTCACAACTCCTCCCATTATTCACATGATTATCTTGGTCTTTCTTAGATTACGACTGTGCACAGGAGAGTGGAAGAACTCTCTAAGTTGTAAGTAGAGATGCCCGCTGTAAAGGGCAGAAACTCAGGGCGTGTTCAGACGTGTGTCAGGGCACTATTAGTACGACAGGGCTTGGTGTTAAAGCATTGGCATAAAGAACATTGTGGGAAAAGTTGAGAAGGACAAAGAGACTGCAAGCAGGATCCATTCATTTACATGGTTAGGAGTAGGTTCAACGAAAAGGGCAAATTTAGATTGGAAAGTGAATAATATCATACTAAAAAAAAAAAAAAAAATTTTATCTGTCTACATACACACACTCATTTGTTAATTATAGTCCAGGGCTTCTCTTACACTGATACAATACATTGCCCCAACCTTGGCCAGAAGTCCCATCATAAGGAAAATCGCTACTAGATTTTATTAAACTTATCCATGTTTTTGGCCTTGGTACCTTTTAGAGATACTATAAGGGATGATCCTAATACATGCTCCATATGTAGCTGAAGGCACTATAGTAAATCATTCCTCTGTACATAGAGCCCATACATAGCATTATTGGTAGGCAAAGCTTGCAGTCTCGGTGTTCTTAATTTTTAAAGAATTTGGCTGAAGTGGAGGGATAAATGCCTTTGCTAGAGCCCCAAGCCTTGGTGTAATTGAAAGGTAAGTTGTGTGTTTTGGCAAATCCCAGGTATAGATGCGTGTATGTTATCAGACAAGGCTGGACCTGACCACAACTCTTTACTATCACATGTGGATTCTACAATGGTAATTGAGGTAATAGGATTCCTACTTGAACCTTATGACGGCTCAGAATGAAAGAGCTGGAGGTAAGCCACTGTACAGAACCCTTAAGCATAAATGGGTTGTATGTTGTTTTAACAGGTTACAACCCTCAGGAACCGTATCGATCAGCTGCAGAAACAGTGAGTAGCCCTGGTTTTACAACCTTCCAATTCCAAACTGCATCCAAAACATTTCTCTAAACATTGGACCAAAACATCTGTGCTTAGAAGGTTTCCTCTATTGTCTCCTGTGCTCACATCTAAGTCACAGATGGATTTATAATGATTGAAGTGAAACTAGGCCGTGAACTACCACCCCCCCCCTCAACCCGAACCCGTTAAATAATTTATGCATGGTGTTAGATCTGATCATAGATACTAAAGTAGACCACATTTTTCTAAAAAACATACTACTATTACTCATACATTCCTTTCTATTTAAAAACATCACTCGCATTTATCACAGTCATATCTAATCTAAAAAATATACCCAAACCCAAGCATTGTAGAAGGAAAAACACTAAAAAGTTAAAAACGACCAAAAACACAGTATATTCGTTCACTAGAACCAAAGGGGGAGAATTATCAAACTGGTGTAGAGTTGTCTTAGTTGCAACTAGCAACCAATCAGATTCCACCTTTCATTTTTCAAAGAATCTGTGAGGAATGAAATGTTCAATCTGATTGGTTGCTAGGGGCAACCAAGACAATTCTAATTTTCACCAGTTTGATATATCTCCCCGAAAGTGCCTGTGGGCTTTGGTTAAATATTAAAGGGGATATCAGAAGCTCTGATACTATGTGAAAGTTTGCGCTGATGAACTGTCACAGCCACACAGCTGTGACAGTACACCAGCGAGAACTTGTGAATAGTGGGGGAGATTTATCAAACATGGTGTAAAGTGAAACTGGCTCAGTTGCCTCTAGCAACCAATCAGATTCTACTTTTTATTTTTCAAAGAGTCTGCGGAATGAAAGGTGGAATCTAAGTGGTTGCTAGGGGCAACTGAGCCAATTGTACTTTACACCAGCTTGATAAATCACCCCCACTATGTGTGAACGCACCCTTAGTCAACAGTTTTGTGAACTGACAATGACATTTTAAGTAGCCAGGTGTACGTTATTATAAAAAAAAAAAGGATTTGCTTTTTATTCCAGAAACCACTCCTGTGTTTCCCTTGTGTCTGGTGTTGGACCAAGCTGCAATACCAAACACAACCCACAGATAAGAGTGGCACTGCTCCAGGAAAAAAACAGACCTTTTTATCTGGACTATCCCCTTAATTCCTATTGAATAAATTACAGTATGCTTGTTAGAAGTCCACCCACTTCACCCATCTCTGCCCCATGTAAATACTTTGGAACAGACTAACCTCCATACTGGATGCAATATTACATGGAACTCACATCCTGTCCGTACCATTTTCTACATTTATTGCCAAGATAAATGTAATGGAATGTAATATAATTATACAGAAATAAGCATGTACTAATCAATAGTGTTCAAACCTATTGAACACTATGTCCAATATACCATCTCTAATTCCCTACTGTGTTGCATGGATTCTTTCATCATAGCCATCGACTTCTACAACCTATAAACGGCCTAATGTTACACATATTCTAAAGAAAAATTCTGACCCTTTAAAACTAAGTTAGTTGGCCTTACTGTATCGTGAAGGTATCGTGTAACACTATATTTCCCATATACTCATGACATGCTACAGTAAAGTCTCACCAGATATGCAAGATATTACCGGTCTTGAGAGATATTACAAGCCACTGCTGACTGCTTGGCTGGATATCTTTGGCTTATGGTGATATCTTGAGTTCTAACCCTCTGTTATAACAAGTAAGTAAACTGAATCTTGCTAACCTACTTCTCTGACCCGGGTACATAAGGTACAGTATAAGGATCGGATGAACTTGCTCTGGCTCTGCCACCACTGGCATAAGTTGTGGCGTCATATAAATCTGTGCCCACGTTCCTATAATACACATTTAAAGGCCTTTAAAACAGTGATGGCAGAGGGGATGAGAGCAATGAGAATCTGTGAAATGCATGACATGGGGAAGTATGGCATGTGGGAAAATAGAACAGTCTCACCCAAACTAACATGAAGACATGGTAAGTGACCCTGCCTGGGTGTGCCGACTGTGTGTCCGAGAACCTTTTATTTATTATGTTTCTTTACTGCCATTATTCTATCTCTTCTACTCTTCTTATACTGTCCCTTCCTAGTGCCCCCCCCCCCCCCCCCTGTTCTGTCTCTAGCTTTCCTTTTATCTTTTACCTGCCATTGCTTCTATGGATCTCCTGACATCATTTTTCATTTCCCATTAACAGCAGCAAGAAGGCAGCTGGTGGAGGCAAAGGAAAAGTTGGGGGCCGCTGGAAGTAAGCTCCCCCATACACAAGATCTTCTCCTGACAGAGAGCAGCCCCTCTCCACCCTTATTTCATCAAACCCAATCCTGCAGGAAGCTGGCTACACTGAGCGCCCTACAAGATAGTTGTCCTGTCTTACCCCGAGGGCCACCGTTTTCTCTCTGTGGACTGCTCTGTATTATCTCTTCTCTTTTGTAAATAAAGTGTGACGCTTCTTACCCTTACAAACCTCCGTGTACTTGTCACATACACTCTACTGAAGACAGATAGGAATGTCACTACCGATCAATAACAACGCTCTACACGTGATACCATAAGCACTAATCTTTAAATATATATTCACGTGCCATCAGTGTGAATACGGCATACTTCTTTAGTGTGCTATTTGACTTGGCAATGGGTTCTCTCATGGGGAAGCCCCTAATAAAACTGATTGTTAAAAAGTAGGCCGTGAGAGTATATACATTTCTTTCCTAAGTCTAAGGAAAAACACTTAACACTGTTGTTACCAATAAATAATGTTAAAATCAGCAGGGGCAGTGATATATTTTTTTTGCTTGTTTTCTATATAAAATACAATGCTATACATTCGGCCACTAGGTGTCTCACTTAATGGAAAACTGCAACTGAGGCTCCAACACTAAGGCCATTTGGTCTTAAGTAACAGCAAAAAAAAGACCAAATGCAGGAAGTGATGTCAGTTGCCCAGTGAAGATGAATGCTCATTGGCCAGAAGCTGTGCACTGCTACAGATGAGTAAACTATCTGATCTAAAGCTCGCCCACCATCTCTGTGTGAAATTCAGAAGCATGAGCAGCACAATGGGGCACTAAACTGGCTGCTGAAGCAGCAAAATTACAATACAAATGGGCAGCATATATAATGCAAGCCTTAACTATATATTTGGTGGCCACGGCTCAGAGAGTTTGGTTCGGTCATCTCTAATGACCATCATTGCAAGCTTCAGAATCCTGTTCAAAGTCAACTGCAGGAGAGAAGTTTTCTGACACCTCTGTCTCCAGCTGACATCCCCAAATGTGTTCCCGATGAGGAGAGCAGAGGTAAGCAGACAGCTCTGGCACCTGCTTATCCCTTCAAGAACAAGAGGGTCAGGTTGTGAAAATGCAATATGCTCAAGAGGCCGCTATACAGAAGTGGCATGTTTGGCTAAATTTATTATAAGGTGTATATGCACTTTAACACAAACACAAGGGTTATTTCCGACAATGCAGAGGTTTTCTTACTCCTGCTTTGATCTGTTTTATAAATATAATTTAGCTAATTCTATGCGATTTTTGTGGTCACTCACTGTTATGCAAAGAGCTGGATATTAAAAAAACACTTTGGATTTATATTCTATTGAGCCTCATATATATATAATATTACAATAGATACTATTTTATATAATAATACATATAAGTGCAAATAAAAATGCAGCATGCAAGAGCAACTAACTGTTCTGGCACAACTAGCAGTGCACTACTGTCAGTCATCACAGCTTATATACTTAGAAGGGTTGTCATGATGGATAGCTCCTTTCAGACTGCCAAATCTGGCTTCCAGCAGAAACAGCCAATTTTGCCAGAAGAAACATCTGCAGTGAGAAATAAATAGCTTCCCATATAATATATGGACGGCTCAAGCTTTGTGAATTCCTCAAGCAAGTAGAATAATTCTTTTTGAAAAGCATTCTGATTTGGTGACTATTACTATTAGAGATGAGCGAGGCGGGCTTCTTTTAGCATCGTACAAAGCAGAACGATAGGCTTTTGGATCCTGCTGTCTGCCCGCTCAATAGAGCCAAGGTGGAGGCAGGCCGAGAACTGCCTGGAAAACATGGATACAGCCTTGCAAAAAATGGATACAGCCTATGGCCATGTTCACACATTGAATGACACAAGTCGTTCCGTGACCCAGCCGGGTCACGGATCGGCTGGTGTCAGAAAAGATCATCCCGTACAGTACTGCAGTACCTGCCAGATGATCTTTACTGCAGTTGAATTCGGATGCGGGCCTGCATCTGAATTTGGCGCTGCACTCAATGGAACGTGCAGCTGGAGCCGCATGCGTTTTTTTGCGGTGCCCCTAGTGGTCCCGGCCAGAGTGTATACTATGTGTATACACTCCAGCCGGGATTCCCTTTGAATGCAGCACAATGTGGGTTAAGGATAAATCACGTCCGTGTTGCAAATCGGCAACAACGGCGGTGATTAATACTTTACTTGCATTGTGTGAACATAGCTTATTTTTGCATCCATGTTTTCCAGGCAGTCCTTGGGCCATCTCCACCTTCTCCATGGAGCAGGTAGACACAGGGATTCAAAAGACGATTGTTCTGTTTCTTGCAAAGCTAAATAAGCCCGCCTCACTCATCTCTAATTACTTTTACCAGATATTTTGTCTAGGGATGGTCCGAACCGAGTTCGGTTCGGGTTCGTACGAACCCGAACCCTAGGTAAAGATTCCCGCTGTCTGACTCCCGGATCCAGCGGGAGGGCCGCCTGGAAAACTGGGATACAGCCATAGCCATAGGCTGTATCCCAGTTTTCCAGGCGTTCCTCCCGCTGTATCCGACAGCGGGAATCTGCTGCCGAGCGTTCGGGTTCATACGAGCCCGAACCTCGGCAGGTTCGGACCATCCCTAATTTTGTCACTAATTCCACCTTCATACATAAAAGGTTTGCTTCATGCTTCGCTGTGGACAAAATATGTGTGTGGTATAATAAAGAACCTAGCTATATGCAGCAGAAATCCAATCTGTGTGATGTGTTACACTACTATCAAGAAACTCGACACTATTAAACAACAAAAATTCATCGGGAGATTTATCAAACTTGGTGTAAAGTGAAATTGGCTCAGTTGCCCCTGGTGTACTCTAGAAGGGTAAATTATAAATTCCCCCGTGCTAAAAACTGTGCCAAAATTGGTGTAAGGTAAGGGTCCTTTTACACACACAGATATCTGACAGATTATCTAAAAGATTTTTGAAGCCAAAGTCAGGAACAGACTATAAACAGGGAACAGGTCATAAAGGAAAGACTGCGATTTCTCCCCTTTTCAAATCCAATCTGTGAGATAACCTGTCAGATATCTGTGTGTGTAAAAGGACCCCAAGTCAACTAATAGGAAGGCAGGGAGGTGTGGGAACATGATAAAGAAAGTGTACTTACCCATTCCGTGCCTCCATAGCGCCACTCTACGGTCTCTCTGGCAGCTGCCTGCCATTTTTGCTCGGCATCTGGGTATACCACATACCTGGCTCCTGCAATGTCACGGCCCGGCTGATGCGTTGCCTGTTCAGCTACTCAGTGACTGTAGAGGTTTCCTGTCCCAGTCACTGACTGGCTAAGCGAGGAATCAATCAAAGGGTACGTGATGCTGCAGCAACAGGTGCTGCTGGAGGCCAGCGTTAGGGAGATATTGGTAAGGGGAAAGAGGATGCGTAAATAAATAAATATATATATATTTTATGTTCCCACAACCACAATGCCTTCCCACTTTCTCCAATAAAAAATTAATTTAGTGGAAAACATGCCATGCCAGGTAAGGTGTCAGAATCTGATTACTTTTATTATTTCTACTGCTGCTCTTTACTAGATTTTGTCTGCCAACTTTCATCAGTGCTCACACACTATAATGTCCAACTATAGACCCATTCCTTCTTTACTTTCTGTTGTGCGCCTGGTAAAAACTTTGCTTACTTCAGGTAGCCTTCTGTTTATCAGCCAACCACTAAACCCTTTCCAGTCTCTCAAAAAATGCAAAAAAGTAAACCAACTACTAATATATTTAAAATTATACAGTACGAAAAAAAAACAGTATAATAAACCAGACAAATCAGATTTTTTAAACAAAATTTTGAGCTGCAATGACATATGTCTGTCAGTAGGACGGCTGTGACAGCAGTTCATCAATGTCCACCTTGAGGTTGGTGGTGGACAGGCGTAGTGCTTGTAGTAGCGTTCTGTTTGATATGTTATTCCTGTATTTAGATTTTATATGATTTAAGTCAGAAAAGGACTTTTCACAGATATAGGTGCTGCCAAACATAGAGGCAATTTTTAATCCCAGATCTCTTAAATTAGGGAATCGCTCCTTGTCAAGAAGCTTAAAGAAGGGCACCCCTACCTCTGTCCTTGAGGCAAGGTACAGGTCTGCCTGTAAGTCAGATAACTCCAACTGGTAATGTACATCAGCGTTACTAATATCAACAGAGAGCGGATTATTGAACAATCGGAAACTTGCGCTTAGCTCACTGAACTCTTGATACCTCCCGTTAAAGTTTTCAATAAGAGCCTCAATCTTTGGGATAAACCTGTTGAAATCCAATAAGCTTCCACTTCCTTTGACTTCTTGGAAGAGTTCATTGCAACACTCAAAATTCATCAGTTCATTCTGTAATAAATTTAATTTGAGCAACATAAGTTTGGTCCTGAAGCCAGAGATGTGCTTATATAGCTGACTGATGTTCTGCTCCTTTTCCTTCAGACTTTTGTTCAAGGAGTTTAGAGTCTGGGTAATGTCTGTCAAGAAGGCGAGAGAACACAGGAAGTCAATGTCACACAGGCGGTCTTCTAGGAAAGCATCAGATTTTAATTCTGTCAGAAAAAGGTAAATTTCTTTTCGTAGTCGGAAAAACTTACAGAGATAATTTCCTTCATTTAACCATCGGACATTCCTATTCTGCGGAAAATCACAGCTAGCGGCTTCAAGCTCCTCTAAAAGAGCTTTAAACCTTCTGCGGGTTACTCCGCTTTTCTTGTCTCTAATCATATGAGTAATTTTTATTACAACCTCCATTATATCAGACATTTTTAATAAGGTCCCAACCAATCCTTCCTCGTGAACAATACAATGCAACGTCAAGCATCCAATGCAGTCTCTTTTTAACAAGCCAGAAAGGCCGGAGTTCTTCATGACGGTGGATTTCGCACTATCAATAATAATACTTACACATCTATCAAAACCACCATGATCGGCCATGGCTATCTTCATCTCCTCGTAAATATCTTCGTCTTTCGTTGAACCCTGCAGTGGCGTCAGATGTAATAATTCTTCCGATATGCTGAAGTCTTCATCAACCATACGGATACACACTATAAGCTGGTTGGTGCCGGTGATATCGGTGTTCTCATCTACTGCAATTGAAAAGTAGGTGCAATTTTTAACAGCCTCATGAACTTTTTGAGTAACGTACTGATCCATGACTGAAATTCGGCGGGCGACAGTCTGATGGGAAAGTGACACAGACTCAAAGCACTTGGCCATTTCCTCGCTGCCAAAGGCACGAGCCATTTTGATGGCGCAATCTTTAATAAACCCTCCGTCGCTAAAGGCTTTTTTCCGTTTAACAATTTCCTCACAGATAAGGAACGATGCCTTTATTGCTGCCTTCTCTGTGTTCATGGTAGGCATGGGTAACAGAGTCTGGCTATTCAGTTTGCTTTTTAAGTCATTGATCACTGCTACTCTTAAGTCGCCAGTGTATTTGGAGTACTGGAATTCATGTTGAGAGACATAATGTCTTTTTACGTTGTATTCCTTGCACACTGCTAAAATCTGGAAGCACACTAAGCACTGGGGTTTATTCTTGGTTTTCACAAACAAATAATCCATTTCCCAGCGCTGCTTAAATGAACGATTCTCACTGTCAACCTTCCGCTGCCTGGGGGTGCTGTATTTTGGAGAGAAGCCAGAAGGAGAAACCTGGAAAAAATAATGGGTAAAAACGCACACCCTGTAATGTTACAGCCTACTAAACCAAAGCAAAGTCAGAAGACAGCAATACAAGTACATCACACCCTGCTATGCTTACATATGTTCTGAGGAGTCCATTGTTGAGGGGTGGGAAAGAGAGGCACAGTGTGTTCATACATGGGTAAGCCTCAAGATCACGGGACATGTGTAGACCCTATGCAAATATCTGTGTATTCCTTTTTTAACTGGATTCTAGCCCATTTAGAGACCATCAGAATGGAGGCCAAATTGACACGTGTTTGTCCTCTACTGGGTAATGGGACTATGCTTGCCATCCACACAGGGAGATGTGGCATAAAACTAGACTCAGTGTGGCTCTTTTTTGTAGTGTCATAAAGTTTTAAATCAATGCACTAGCCATTAAAGGGGTTGTCCAGTTTAGAAAACTTACTATAATTAATCCCATTAGGGAATTTTGAGTTAAACAGGTATTAAGGGGCCGGGGAGTATTTTTTTAAATAATTAATTAGGCTGTTTTAAAAACAAACAGACAAAAAAAAACTATACTAACCATCCCCACTCCCGCTATTGGGATGGAACATGGTCAAACTGGCCAGCACTTCCTGGTGTTGTTACAAGTAAATGCCCACTCAGCCAATCACTGGCCACAGTGGTGCGCTGCCTCACCAAGCAATTCCTTGTGCCACCGATACTAGGTATTAAAGTGGGGGAGGAGAGTATGTGTTTTTTTTTTTTCTTTTTTACATCAACCAAAGCATTTTGAAGTGTTATCTGACACAAAAAATACAGCCTGCTTTTTGTATAGCAAAATAAACTATACTGCCTAGATTAGTGCAGTGCAACTGAGCTGGGAAAGGGCATCATAAGGGGAAGTTACTGGAAGCAGCCTAAGGGCCCTTTTACACAGAAAGATTATCTGACAGATCATCTACCAAAGATTTGGAGCCAAAACCAGGAACAGACTATAAACAGAGATCAGGTCATAAAGGAAAGCCTGAGATTTCTTCGCTTTTCACATCCATTCCTGGCTTTGGCTTCAAATCTTTGGCAGATAATCTGTCAAATAATTTTTCTGTGTAAATGGACCCTAAGGACAGTTACAAAGAAAATCTCCCTCTAGCCACTTAAGGCCCTATTCCACCAACAGATCTGACGACAGATTATCTGCCAAAGATTTGAAGCCAAACCCAGGAATGGATTTGAAAAGAGGAGAAATCCAGTCTTTCTTTATGACCTGTTCTCTGATTATAGTCTGTTCCTGGGTTTGGCTTCAAATCTTTGGCAGATAATCTGTCGTCAGATCTGTTGGTGGAATAGGGCCTGCTGTCCGCCTCACCTACTGGCCGCCCGTACGGCCCGGACGTGCTCCTCCAATCAGCGGAGACCAGGAGCGTGGTGCGCTGCGGCGGGCCGTAGAACTTTCCCTGCGGCACACCCGACCATGTGTCGCGGCACACTAGTTGAAAATCACTGCTATAGATGACTGCAATGTATATATCCTATATATATTAGGGGAAGTGATGTATACATGGCTGCTATGTGTATCCTATATATATAGGGGGAAGTAACATATACATGGCTGCTATGTATATATCCTATATACTAGGGGAAATGACATATACATGGCTGCTATGTGTCTGTAAAAGCTGTATCCAATCCTGGGAATCTTCTTCTAGGACTGGATCCATGTTTTCCAGGCACCAGGGACAGGGCGGCATGGACTTCAAAGGCAGCCAGCTGATAAGCAAATTGCCAAGCTAACAAAGCGATTTTCTTCCTTTAGGCTGGGTTCACAATACGTATATTTCAGTCAGTATTGTGGTCCTCATATTGCAACCAAAACCAGGAGTGGATTAAAAACACAGAAAGGATCTGTTCACACAATGTTGAAATTGAGTGGATGGCCGCCATTTAATGGCAAATATACTCCGTTTGCTGGGTTGGACACTCTAGTGGGGCTATGGACAATTTACACCAATTTCAACTTTAAACACTGAATCAGGGCATCTGTGGAGAGAAGCACAGGAGAGAAGCATGGGGAAGAGAAGCACAGGAGAGAAGCAGGGGGGAGAAGTATGGTGGAGAGAAGCACAGGAGAGAAGCAGGGGGCAGAAGTATGGTGGAGAGAAGCACAGGAGAGAAGCATGGGGGAGAGAAGCACAGGAGAGAAGCAGGGAAGAGAAGTATGGTGGAGAGAAGCACAGGAGAGAAGCATGGGGGAGAAGTATAGTGGAGAGAAGCACAGGAGAGAAGCATGGTGGAGAGAAGCACAGGAGAGAAGCAGGGGGCAGAAGTATGGTGGAGAGAAGCACAGGAGAGAAGCAGGGGGCAGAAGTATGGTGGAGAGAAGCACAGGAGAGAAGCAGGGGGCAGAAGTATGGTGGAGAGAAGCACAGGAGAGAAGCAGGGGGGAGAAGTATAGTGGAGAGAAGCACAGGAGAGAAGCATGGGGGAGAGAAGCACAGGAGAGAAGCAGGGAAGAGAAGTATGGTGGAGAGAAGCACAGGAGAGAAGCAAGGGGGAGAAGTATTGTGGAGAGAAGCACAGGAGAGAAGCATGGTGGAGAGAAGCACAGGAGAGAAGCAGGGGGCAGAAGTATGGTGGAGAGAAGCACAGGAGAGAAGCAGGGGGCAGAAGTATGGTGGAGAGAAGCACAGGAGAGAAGCAGGGGGCAGAAGTATGGTGGAGAGAAGCACAGGAGAGAAGCATAGGGGAGAGAAGTATGGTGGAGAGAAGCACAGGAGAGAAGCAGGGGGGAGAGAAGCACAGGAGAGAAGCAGGGGGGAGAAGTATGGGGGAGAGAAGCATGGGGGAGAGAAGCACAGGAGAGAAGCATGGGGGAGAGAAGCACAGGAGAGAAGCAGGGGGAGAAGTATGGTGGAGAGAAGCATGGGGGAGAGAAGCACAGGAGAGAAGCATGGGGGAGAGAAGTATGGTGGAGAGAAGCACAGGAGAGAAGCAGGGGGGAGAGAAGCACAGGAGAGAAGCAGGGGGGAGAGAAGCACAGGAGAGAAGCAGGGGGGAGAAGTATGGTGGAGAGAAGCATGGGGAGGAGAAGCACAGGAGAAGTATGGTGGAGAGAAGCATGGGGGAGAGAAGCACAGGAGAGAAGCAGGGGGGAGAAGTATGGTGGAGAGAAGCACAGGAGAGAAGTAGGAGGGAGAAGTATGGTGGAGAGAAGCACAGCAGAGAAGTAGGGGGGAGAAGAAAACAGGCCCAGGTTTCACACTGAGTGAGTATAAATATATTTAGAATCTATATTATTAACTATATGTATAATATGTACTGTTTTAGTGTCATTTTGTGCCATTTTGGTTGGTGGTGTGCCCCGGGATTTTTTTAAGTATAAAAAGTGTGCCACGGCTCAAAAAAATCACTGATCTATAGGTTACTTCCCCATATATATATATACAGTGGTGCCTTGGATTACGAGCATAATTCGTTCCGGGACCGTGCTTGTAATCCAAATCCGCTCTTAAACCAAAGCAAAATTTCCCATAAGAAATCATAGAAATGCAAACAATTGGTTCCATACCCCCAAAATAATGATTTATTATTCTGAATAACAGGTAAATCTAATGAAACAAACATTCAGAAACAGCAGAATATGTGATATTATAAGTTACTGTACAGTAATGAGGAGGATGGGAAACACAAGGGCGGACAGAGACTGCAGGAAGCATGAAGGAATGAGCAGGGCAGATGCGAGCACACATAGCAGCCATGTATACGTCACTTTTCCTAGTATATAGGATATATACATTGCAGTCATCTATAGGTTACTTCCCCTTATATATAAAGAATACACATAGCAGCCATCTATATGTCAGCTCCCTATACACATGGCAGCCATGTATATATAAGCAGTAAGCCACCTGTATTGTGTATCTATAAACCAATACAGGTGGCTTACCTGTATCTATATATGTATTCAGTGTAATGATTATGACTTCTCCCAGCAGCCATGAGACCCCTATGCTTCCCCTGCACCCCTCACCAGGGACAGCCTAGCAGAGGAGCTACTCACCATAGTGGCCTCCATGGCTGCAGGCTCCTCAGCTTGGGAGGGCTCCATGGCTGCTGTGCCCCGGTCCTGCCCGGTGAACCCTGCAGCATTGCCCCTACCCCAGTAGTGGGGCTGATTTACCACTCGGCTGCTCGGTCCTCCGAGCCTACAGGTGTCGCTGCTGCGCGCTCTCACTGCCTGTCCTCACGCTCCCTATGGTACGGAGAGCTTTACTGTATCCAGGATACTGGGTTGTTTAGGCCTCCATGTCCATAGATGTCGCTATTTTGTCCCTGTCAGAATATGTCCCCACAAGCTCGCCGTACGGGAAGTATAGCCACTAGGGCTGTCAGTGGTAGGAGAAGGATTAGTGTGTGTCCACTGCACGGCCTGCCTGGACCTCCGAGTCTGTAGGTGGCGCTGCACAGCTGCTCCAGGAAGTGTCTCCCAGCCGTGTGCTGAGTGCTGGGAAGCAGGACACGGCGAGGAAATGGCCAGCAAAGTGATGTAAGTACCGGGGTTCGGTGGCCGCGGCCGGGGGCAGCCTCAGTATGGATGGACAGCTCTGCCGGCTCCTTCTATAGTGCAGTGTCCTCCGCTCCGACCTGTCACGCGTTATCGCAGAGCAAACTTAATCTGCTTCCTGCCGGGGGTGACCTTAGAACAAAGAGTGATCGGAGTGCTGATCCCGGGGCCATCTGCCGCCCTCACCTCCGGCACTACAGCCGCATGCTGCAAACAAGCCGCCCTGCTTTATGTCTATGGACATCTACGCAAGTTTCCTAATATATATATAATATTATATAATTTGTTATTTATACTAATGGGCTGCAGGATGTGACCCCCTTTTAAAATAGGAAATCAAAGGGTTTTCCCTGCCTTTAATATTGATGGTGGCCATTGGTGTGCGATTGTTGTGGACCTGAGCCCTGTCACTCCACACTGTGAGGCTGTGTTCACACATGCAGTAATGCTGCAGAAATGGCATCACTTCATTGCAGTAATTTATCATCAAATTGTGGTCCGGCCGTCCTTAGCTGCCGTAATGCAATAAAACTCCATGTGTGAACATGCCCTGAAGGCACGCCGGCTGTCAGCTCTTCTCTGTACATTTGGTAGCGGCTCCTCCTGTCATCTGTAGTACCAGCCACGACCACTACAAAATGTATAGCGCTGTAGAGGTTAATAAAGAGATCACAGCTTGTTTAAAGCGAGTCTGTACCCACAATCTGACCCCCCAAACCACTTGTACCTTCAGATAGCTGCTTTTAATCCAAGATCTGTCCTGGGGTCCGTTCGGCAGGTGATGCAGTTATTGTCCTAAAAAGCAACTTTTAATCCTGCAGCGCTGTGTCTAACAGCCGGGCCTTACATTTGTATATGCATTAGGCTGGCACCACCTCTCCGTCTTTCCTCCCCACCCTCCTCATCATTAGGAATGATCCAGGAACATTTACTGCTGTTTGAGCTTTGCACAGGTGTATTAACGATCCAGCCCATGTTCATTATACACACAGGTGGGGAATAGGAAGCAATCTGCCTGGCTCATTCCTAATGATGAGGAGGGTGGTGAGGAAGGACAGAGAGGGTGTGCCAGCCTAATGCATATACAAATGTAAGCCCTGGCCGTTAGACACAGCGCTGCTGCATTAAAAGTTGTTTTTATGACCATAAGTGCATCACCTGCTGAACGGACCGCAGTACAGATCTTGGATTAAAAGCAGCTATCCGAAGGTACAAGTGGTTTGGGGGGGGTCAGATTGTGGGTACAGAGTCGCTTTAAGTGGACTCCCACCTAGCTGATATTGATGCCCTGTTTTAATGGTGCGTTTACACAGAGAGATTTATCTGACAGATTTTTAAAGTCAAAGCCAAGAATGGAGAAATCTCATTCTTTCCTTTATGACCTGCACCCTGTTTATAGTCTGTTCCTGGCTTTGGCTTTAATGATCTGTCAGATAAATCTCTCTGTGTAAACACACTATTAGGGTGGGTTCAGACTACGGAATCCGCGCGGATAAATTCCGGTGGATTCCCTAGCTAGTACCCGCTCGCAGCGATGTGCATCTCCTCCCGTGCCATGGACACCATTTTATGCACAGGCGGATTCCGCATTCCGCGAAAGAATTGACATGACACTTCTTTTGGCGGAATGCGGAATTGGGCCGCCCATAGAATGGTGTCTATTGAGCTGGCGGAGAGGTGCACGGCTGTGAGCGGATACTAGCTAGGGAATCCGCCTCCGCCGGAATTTATCCGTGCGGATTCCATAGTCTGAACCCACCCTCAGGCCTTATTCGCACATCGCTTAAAATCGTCCGTGGTCTCAGATCCGCGACCATAGACTATTTTAGTGCCCATTAGGGCCAATGTGTGCATTTATACCATCCGTGCAGTGATCCTTGCCGTGAAAAAATAGAACATAGTGCGGATCATGGCACAGATGCCACGCCTCGCTCCTGTCACTGCTTCTGTCTCTCCCCCTCCTGTCACTGCTCCCATCTCTCCCTGATCAGCCCCCAACACCAGCCCCGGACAACACCAGTGCCCCCCAACCTGGTGCATCCAAACAGACTGATACAATCAACAGACTGTTTTTCACATAGAGGACAAAATCACACTCCTTGATAAACACTGGACATGTGAATGAGGCCTTAGACCTGTGCGGTTTTCTTGTTAATTAGTTATCTGTTAGAAATAGATGACTATATAGCCTACTGACTCTGAGTGTTACCATTTGGAGGGGCCGTAAGCTGTGATTGGGTAGTGTCACACAGTGTAGGGACGAGTCAGGTCAGGAGGGGCCTCGGGTCTGCTGTAAACACTTGTGGTTTCAAAAAACTTCCCTCACTTTGATCTGTCTATATGATCTATAAGATACAGGATTTGTAAAGTTACCTAAAGCCTTGGCCACTTGGGGTAGGGGAACTCCTTCTCCAGCAGCAGAGACTGATACCAAGAGGAAACACAGAAAGTGGGGTGGGCTTTAGCCAGTCGTATGTAGGGGAGGAAACCTGAACTGTCTTGCTGCCTCCTCTCAAGAATAGATTCTGTCCCCCAGAGGGTCCATGCTGTGTCTTTTACAACCCATAAGTATGTGTACATAGTGCTACCTATTGAATGTAATTCCATTTAGTCATCATTATCAGCAGTTCACTGCTTAGTCCAGGGCTGCTTTTGTGATGTAACCCTTCCTTGCTGTGATCCTGCAGCTCTTTGTGTCTTATTTACTTACATATCAATTACGTATCGCCTTACAAAAGTGTTTCAGATCCCCTTTCTTCTCCATGTGCCATCTATAGTGTGTAAATAATCCCACATCACAATACCAGCCTTTTCACTCCAGTGCACTTTCACCAACACTGAGAGGAGTAGTTGCTATTCTGTGATTCATGGACTCAATTACAGAAGTAAGGAGCACTAACATCAACCTTGTCACCACTCAGATGTTTACACATCTTTGGAAAGTACAGGTAACAAAACAGAAGATGTATTTGAACGTGCCAAAGATAAAACAGGGTGGATCAGCTCACCTCGCATCTGTGGAATCTGGCCTTTGATTGTAGTTGATGGAGGGGGTGCATGATATATGATCCAACAGGATAACTATGTCTAAACACCATGGCACGAAACGTGTTGGTTCCACGATTTCAACTGCATTAAAGAGAACCAATTGGCCCAGTTGGGCTGATATGGTTCCCTGGAGCAATGTATAAAGCTCCTGCAGCAGCCGCTGCACGTACCAGCCGCGGCAGGAGCTTTATACCGGGGAAAAATTACTTTTTTTACCCCGGCTCGTGACAGACACAAGCAGGGAAGTAGTCATCTGGGCGGCTCCCCTCCCGTGTCTAGTCACAGCGCTCTGCTTATCAGCGCGCTCGGAGGGGATGATTGACAGGCAGAGAGGCCAGAAACGGACCTCTCTGCCTGACATTTATCCTCTCCGAGCCCGGTGACTAGACACTGGCGGGGAGCCTCCCAGATGACTACTTCTGCGCCCGTGTCTGTCACGAGCCGCGGGAATAAAAGTAATTTGTCCCCAGTATAAAGCTCCTGCTGCAGCCACAGCTGGTACGTGCCACGGCTGCTGCAAGAGATTTATACAGCGCTCCTGGGAACCATATCAGCCCAATTGAGCTGATTGGTTCCCTTTAATGTATAAAAATTATGTTGTATTCTTAATTTTCCACACGTCTGGGAGTGCTGGATCATACACCCCATTTTCCCTTTTTAGATTGTGGAAGCAGCATAGAGGTGTTGCAAATTTTAATTGAGATCCGTGTTTACACTGGTAAATTCACACTATTCCGTGCAAAATGTTTGAGCATTTGCTGCAGGAATTATTCACAGTGAATCCGACCCATGTGGCCCTACCTTGTAGGAAAACTAAAAGATTTGCTTGCTATTACATGATCTGGTTACTTCCTACTCAGGTTCTGCCCTCTGAAAGGGGGCGTCTATCGTCTATGTTGGAGAAGTCTCAGGATTTCCTGCTCACATAGGAAGGCAGCTCGTATCATTAACATCCTGTGGAGTCACCAATGTCCTAGTTGTAGGATACTGTCTCCCATCTGCTAGGGATCTTTCTTCATCTCTGGGTTAGGCTGCCAGGGTAAAAATAGAACATGCATAGCGAGAGATTTTACCTATAAAATCCATACGATTTCTCAGTCTGTCAAGCTGTAAATATCCTGCTCACCCATTTCTTGTCTGTATCTATCACTACGGAAGCTGAATGATGATGACCAGCATTGACACATTACAGTCCCTACAAGGGTTGTCACTTAAATGTCTTGAGGTGCAGTGGACTTTCAGGACATTACATTGGAATCAGGGAGGAAGCCCCTGCAGTTCTGATGGAGGCTCATCTCCCCTGGTCTGATATAGTGAAATCTTACAGCCTGATCCTTCATTCCCTCGACATTTGCCATTTGGGAAAATCAAGACCCCCCAATACCTGTTAGAGGGTTATATATGGTGGGGTGTTTGGCTGCATGGTTTTGTTACGGTAACCTTTCATAGTGATGACAAGGTGATTCTAGTGCTCTCCCTGCCCAAGAGTTTCCTGCAGGGTACTGAAAAGAATGCCCCGGACTGAAAAGGCTGGCAAAGTACTCAGGGAATATTTACACAGTACAACACTATAGATGGTATATAGGGGGTAGTTTTATTATTGGTGTTATTATTGCACTGATTGTGCAAGGTTTAACGTGACAAGGAAGGAAAGCAGCAACAGCATCACAGCAAAGCAGGGATTACATCGTATAAATAGCTAACAAGCTATACAAGGGATAGTTGCCCAGAGCTTTATGGTTGATCGCTTAGAGGTCAGGAATAGAGATGAGCGAACTCAAGCATGCTCGAATTCGTTTGTTCAGCATTTGGGCTGCATCCATCTTCTTCAGCCACCAGTATTAAAAGGCCAAATGATCGCATTCGTGTATCCTTGAGTTGCCCTCATTAGACAGGCTCTCCCCCATCTTCTGCTCAAAGCACTAGCTAAGCCCCACCCCCACATCCAGTGTCATGTCTTGGTGTCTCTTATACTAAAGATGGACTGAAGCTAACAATAGGCAATGAATACCAAATTTAGTGAAAATGAGACCCTCAGCGGATAAATTAAAGGAGAACTCCGGCTAATATTTTTTACAAAAGTATTGTACAAGTATTATACAAATCACCAATATGCACTTATGAGGGGAAATGCACATAAAGTGCTTTTTTCCCTGTACTTACTACTGCATCAAGGCTTCACTTCTTGGATAAAATGGTGATGTCACGACCTTACTCCCAGAGCTGTGCGGGCTGTGGCTGCTGGAAAGGATTATGTCAGAGGGATGCTCAGTGTCCCTCCAGTTCCCTGTGTCCCTCAGTGTCCCCCAGCCATCCTCTCCAGCAGCCACAGCCCGCACAGCTCTGGGAGTTGGGTCGTGACATCACCATTTTATCCAGGAAGTGAAGCCCTGATGCAGTAGTAAGTACTTTATAAGCATTTCCCCTAATAAGTGTATATTGGTGATTTGTATAACTTTTGGGGGGCAATACAATCCATTTTTTCTCTTCTTCTCCTTTAATTAATTTTATTGGTGTCATATAAAAGCATAAAAAAATGATTTTTGTAGCATGTCTGCTAAATGAGTGCAAGTTGTGTGTAAAGTTAATTGCTATATAGTATCTTGCAGAAGGTCAATGCTCCTGTGGTTCTTTACAGGTAGTTCTGCGTTATAAACTTTTTTTTTTCTTTCTTTTCTCTTTTAGCCCTTGTGCTAAATGGAATGTTGCTGCTGAATTGTTAGAACATTGAAGGGTATGAAGAAAAGACCATGGGTGCAGAAGTTAGAGAGATGTAGTCTAGAATCACTTCCATTCATTTTATTGACATTTCTAGAAAAAAATATTTAAAAAAATTACATATACAGTGGTGCCTTGGATTACGAGCATAATTTGTTCCGGGACCGTGCTTGTAATCCAAATCCACTCTTAGACCAAAGCAAATTTTCCCATAAGAAATCAGAGAAATGCAGACAATTGGTTCCACACCCCAAAAATAATGATTTATTATTCTGAATAACATGTAAAACTAATGAAACAAACAATGAGAAACAGCTGAATATGTGATATTATAAGTTACAGTACAGTAATGGAGAGGATGGGAAACACAAGGGCTGACAGAGACTGCAGGGAGCATGAAGGAATGAGCAGGGCAGATGTGGGCACAGTATAGCAGCGCTCTCTGTCTGGGGAGAGAGGGGTTACAGCTATGCAGAGATTACCTCCAAAGTCATGTCCCCTGATGCAAGTCCCAGCCTCAAGTGGATCTGTTATGATTTGGAAGGTGAGGGAGACTTCCTGGGTCAGAGTACAGTGCTGTAGACCCCGCTATGCAGACCATCCCCTCGCGCTCTCCCAGTCCAGGGAGCTCTTAAACCAAAGCAATGCAATCAACGATCATAATAGCAGCGTTCTGCTGCCATCGCTCCTTGTAATAGGAGTCGTGGCAGCAGACTGTCGCTATCTTCTATGGGCCGCCTGGACGATTTAGTGATCACCCGGGCAGCTCCCCGCAGGCCCCGGCTCCTACTACCTGCTTGCTGCAGGTGTGTGTAATAGCGCTGGCAGCGAGCGGGTAACGAGGAGCAAGCGAGTGCTGACCTGACAGGTCGGTGATCGTGTGCTCCTCTGAATCGCTCCGTGGAGTAGACACTTAATAAGCTAAAGGGTATGTCCCACAAAAACATCTTTTATTGTCTATGAATAGGGTAGGAACCCCCGCCGATTGCTATACTCATACAGTGAGGAGGAGTTTTAATTGGACAGTGGTCATGCATGCCACCTGCCAGACTTTTTACTGCCCATGGGGCTTTTAGAAAACAGCCGAGTATAGTGCCCAGGTGTTTTTGTTAAACTCGAAGAAGGACATGGATTAGTAGGCTTTACCACTGATCCAAAAAAAACTCCTCTTCACTGCAGTCATGGGGTTTGGATCTTTTTTTAGTGGTTTATGAATGTCCCAGCAATCATACCACCTTGTGAATAAACCAGTGGTTGGACAAGCACCCAGCTGCTCAATTTAACTCTATGGGTCTGACAAAGATAGATGAGAGAGCATGTCTGAACGCCATTTGGTTTGGGTCCCAGCAGATTGGTGATGAGCGGACTTGCCAAACGGTTTGTATTCAGCAACGTTCTCAGAACACTCACTATTTGACTCCCGACTGCTGTAGACGTTGGGTGCCGCCCTAGGTCTACCAGGAAAACATGGATACAGCCTATGGCTTTATCCATGTTTTCCAGCACTCCCTAGAGCAGCATTCAATTTCTTCAGCCACCGGTAATCAAATGCCAAGAGTTCAGGTTTGAATATGTTGCTGAACCCAAACAGTTTGTCAAATTTGCCCAACAGTAGTGATGGGTAGCATTGGTGGGAAGATACAATAGTCTTTTTTTTTTTTTCTTTTTAATAATTACCAGATAACTTCTACAGCAGCTGGTTTATGTCTTTTTAATACTTCATACCACTTGTTCATTTGAAATTAGACTACATTTTACCTTGGTCTATAAGGTTCAGGGATGTTGTTGTTATACTGTATTGCCACCCATCTTACATATTGATCCATCCTCTGCAGGTTTGGGTAAATGCTTTTATTTGGACATGCAACAATAATTTACGGTAAAATTCCTTTAATCTGGAACCCAGTACTCTGAAAATCCTGATAATCTGGCATCCACTCAAAATGGTTGTGAATCGGACTTTAATCCAGTGGCGACTAATAGCTTAAAGTCTCACAAGAGCGGAAAAAGAAGACGGAACAACAAAAAAGAGTTCAGAGAGTTTGAGGTTGAGAAAGCTACAAGACGGCAGGGAGACTCGGGAGGATTGTAAAAAAAAACACACTGACAGCTTTCAGGATGGAGTCCCAATCTATTCAGGGTCCTTCTGTCAAAAGGAAACATGTTACACTTACAATTCCTCAAAAACTAGAAATAATCAGGAGACTTGAAAGTGGTGAAAGCCGCACCTGCATTATGGAGGAATACAACATTGGCTCGTCCACCATCTATGACATTAAGAAACGTAAGGACCAACTATGTTCCTTTGTAGCATCCAGTGAAACCATGAGAGGCCTTATGAAGCGACAGACGTTGAAGCAACCCAAACTAGCTCAGCTGGATAAGGTGGTGTACATGTGGTTTTCTGAAATGCGATCTCAAGGAATAGCTGTGACAGGGCCCATGATTATTGAGAAAGCCAAAGCATTCTATACAGAAATGGAAATTACGGAAAAGTGCATATTTTCCGAAGGATGGTTGAGAAACTTCAAAGAACGCCATGGTATCAGGAAGATGTCTAGCACTGGTGAACTGTGTTCAGAAGATGCAGAGACTACAGAAGGGTATAGTGAATTTTTTAGTACACTTTTAAAGGAACAAAAATTGCTACCAACCCAAATTTATAATGGTGAAGGGTTTGTAGAGGAGTGGATGGTAGTCGATAAGGACACACCTGTTGTTCAGTACAGTGAAGACGAATTTCCAAATGCTAAAATCCTTAAAGTGGCAAGTGATGATGAAGAGGAGGAGGTCATAGCAGAGCCTAAAAGGAAGTATACCTGGAATCAGGCTTCAGAATTCATTACCAAGTTTGTTGAGTTTGCCGAAACCAATAGCCATTACACTCCATCGGAAGTCATGAATCTTCGAATTATACTTGATGATTTTTACCAGAAAAAGGCTTCTTTCATGAAACACATGGGCAGATGCAAAAAGCGCACCAAAATAGCATCCTCGCGAAAGTCCAATCCAACTACCTCTATCATTGTCAAGATTCCTGAACGATCCATCTCACCCGTGTCCATAGAATATAAAGTGGCGGAGCTTGGTGTATCGGATGTTGCAGAAGCAGATGTCAAACTAGAAGACACCTCTGATTAGCTGTGCAGCCCAAATTTCTGAAAGGGTCATTCCTTGTTTACAGTAACTTCTCAAGTTATTTGGCCCAGGAACCCCATAGCCAAATCTCACATACCTATGTAACCTGGACCCTAGAGTAAGTGAAACTTAGTTGTGGGGTTCCTGGGCCAACATGTCCTCAAAACTGGATCTTCAGCTTTGAGTGCTATTATAATTTAAGTCTATTTTAAGTTTTATTTAATTTTGTACTATTCAGCTTTAGGTTTACTGACCTTTGTTTTTACAATTTGAAAAGTTACTGTAATTCAACTTTTTGTAGAAAATAATAATACAGTGATAGTAGCACGTTTCATTTCATTTTATTTTGGACTGCACACTAATCTCCTTTTCTACCAGTCTTCCTGAGGATATCGGATCTTAAAGGTATTCTTTCAACTTGTTTTCTTAACTCTTAATAATCAGTCTGGAATCACGAATATTCAGTAATCCGGCACCCGTCAGGTCCTGTGGGTGCTAGATTAAAGGAATTTTACTATGATGTAAAGTAATAAGATACTGTCAGTCAAGTCTGTCAGTAGGGTTAGTCAAACTCAAGACTTGAAAGGGAACACACAGACAAAAGAACTCCGTCAATCCAACTCCAGCAATGCTACTTTAAAGAGGACCTGTGGCCCTGTTAAGAAAAACCTGTGTCATCGTCATCCCTGGGGAGCCACAGCTAATTTGGGCCTAGGTTAGTTCTTAAAGGGGTTATCCAGTGCTACATAAATATGGCTACTTTTTCACCACTCATCTCCTGATTTGGTTGGGGTTTGAAACTCAGTTCCATTAAAGTAAGTGGAGCTTAATTGTAAACCACACCTGAACTGTAAGGCAAAAATGGGGGAAAAAGTTGCCATGTTTTTGTAGCGCTGGATAACCCCTTTAAAGGGGAGAGCCTCAGGTTCTTTTCCTATTGAGAGCAGTGGTGACTACCCCCTTGACATTCTATGGGGTGTGGAATTTATTAAGGAGGGAGACATCACTGCTGAAGGGCAAGATCCTGAGGATCTTGGTGAAATTATTTTTTTTTCTTCAGATCAACTGGTTTCAGAAAGAGTTGTAAATTACTTCTATTTAAAACTCTCCAGTCTTCCAGTACTTATCAACTGCTGTATGTTCTGCAGGAAGGGGTGTGTTCTTTTAAGTCTGACACAGTGCTCTCTGCTGCCACCTCTGCTCCTGCTAGAAGCTTTCCAAAGCAGGAGAGGTTTTCTATGGGGATTTGCCACTGCTTTGGACAGTTCCGGTCATTGACAGAGGTGGCAACAGAGAACACTGTTTCATGGTGCGTTCACACCTACAGGATCTGCAGCTGATTTTCTGCAGCAGATTTCATTTAAATAACTGAACACAGCATCAAATCTGCTGCAGATCTGCTGCAGATCCTGTAGGTGTGAACGCACCCTCAGACTGGAAAGAATTCAGGACTTCCTGCAGGGCATATAGCAGCTGATAAGTACTGGAAGACTTTAGATTTTACAAATTTACAAATTTGTATAACACTCTGACACTAGTTGAGTAAATGAATTCCTCCAGAATACCCCTTCAAGACTCTTAGCGCACTGGTTGCTATAAATGGGGGGCTTACAAAAAAAGAAAAAATATTAATTACAGCACAGATTTGTTTTCCCCACAGAGGCCACAGGTTCCTTAAAGGTTTTACATCTGCCAGGCAACCCAAGTCACGTTGTCTAATTTTTCCCCATAGTTTGTAATGGTCAATATCCCTCTATGTAGTGCAACTATCTGGCTGATAGGGTCATGCAAAGAAAAAAAGGGGTTGTCTTTTTTTTGTTAGAAGGATCCCTGGGATCCTTGGCAAGTGTTCTGTTTCTCTACATAAATTAGATATGGTATCCAATAAAATTAGTGGGCTACTTATGTAAAGGTGGCCATACACCATCAATAACTGTAGGCCAACAGTTCTCCCTCCTCTCCCATACGTGTAAACATTTGGCACTGCCAAATGTTCATGCGTTCCCTATGGGGAGATTTAAGCCGCTGTCAGACTGCTCTGGCACCAGCTTACCTGCCTTAGAACAATAGGCCTCGGCAGTAAAAATCCATCACGTCCAACTCCTATTACCACTGACATCATCTGATGGTGGAGACTGGGGAGGCTGCCAGACATCTTTGTATTGACGGCTTAACCAGTTGCTGGCCACCTTTTGTATAAGGACCTCTTACTGGGTTCTCCAGAGAAAGAGATCCTCTTTGTAGACACTCCCTACCCCTGTTATTTGTTGGAGGTTCTGAATGAACATCTCCATGCTGGTGTCACTGCTGGATGAATATATGAATATATATTTATTGGCATTGTCTGTGTTTATTATTATTATTATTATTATTAATATAATAATAATAGCCTTTATTTGGGCCATGAATAGTGTCAAGGAGGCGGGGCCTATCATTCCCTGGGTCACAGCACCAGTACGCCTCAATGTGCTGTATTTTTTAATAAAAATAAAAGGTATATTGTGAATGCTTTTATTGATCTCTATGCAGCAGTGCCGCCAGCTTAGTAGGTGGTTAGGAGGGGACAGTTTCCCTTTAATAGTCTTTGAATTTTTTGAGTATTTGCGTTTTCTAAAACAGACACCCCCTTTAATTGAGTTTTTTTGTAAATGCAATTGTATGATATATTTGGTTTAGTTTGCATCATGGCAACTCAGAACCATGGGGTTATCCACACTGGTGCAGAGAAGTGGAGCTGTTGTCCAAAGAAGTTCTTACCAGTGGAAAATGGGTTTCTACAGGCAATCACTCCACGTTTCCTATCAGTTTGGATAGTTCTGCCCCTGTGTCTTATCTGCAAGGCTACTTAAAGGGGTTTATCCAGGATGAGAAAACCACAGTGCCACCCTTGTCCTCAGTTTGCATGCATCATTGCAGCTGTAATACCAAACACAGACTGAGGACAGGTTTAACACTGTTTTTCGAAGAAAGCTGCTATAGCTTTTTAATTCCAAATAGCCCCTTTAAGGGAACCTGTCATAAGTTTAATGCGGGAAACATTGACAGACTCCATTATTGAATCCAGCTGTGATCTGCTCTGCAACGCTGCAGTGTTTTATAGGATTCAGATTAGAAACTAACAAGGACCAGCTATGAGACACCAAAGTGGTCCCAGACAGCTACCTCCCACCCCACTGGGCCTGACTGACAGATTTTTTCCTATTAGTGTATAGGGAGAGATCTATCCACCAAGGCAGCTCGGGGTAGAGAGAAGTCTGCCGGGACTCATACAGTGACTCAAAGGCCTGTTCCTGGACAGTTTTTATACATATGGATTCTCCAAAACTTAGCAGCGTTTGTAGACAGTTGTACGTTTAAGAGTCTGCCCATTTCCTGCTAACCATGGTTCAGGCAACATGAAGCCGATTGCTGCAGACTGTCATTGTTGTGTAACCTTTTTTGCAGGCAAAGCTCATCTTATAGATCTCTTTGTATAGTGATATAGTATGTCTTCATTTGGATATACCTCTGCACATCTAACCATTTGTTCTGTATACAATATATATTTGTTCCTCTGAAAATGTGCAATACCTTCTTAAGTGTAAAGCCGGATTAGCTGGAATTGATCACAGGAATATGAAACCTCTGAGTACTGATGTAAGCCAAGTTATTTGCAGCATTATTCTTATATTATCCTTTTTTCTTCTCTTTTAGATATCCCCTTTACCAACTCGGAAATCCACAGCTGCGTGTGTTCAGGACCAACCTCTTTATGACCCTAGTGAGACCTGGTAAACCGCAACCCCCAGACACAGTGCAGTTCCGTATACCTATAGAGTAAGTGTCTATATGTCTGCCCTCATCCCTCTATGTGTGTCCTCTACACTAACCACAAGGAAAGTTATCATTTGTTCTCTAAGTACAAAATGGAGCTTCTTTCTTGTAAACTATATTGCAATCTAATCTGTGGGGGGTGGACCTTCACATATCACTAAAACCCCTTTAATGGTCCTTTTACACAGAACGATTATCGTTCGAATTTGCACGATAACGATTGAATTCGAACAATAATCGTACATGTAAACGCAGCGAAAGATCAAACGACGAGCGAGAAATCGTTCCTTTTGATCTTTGAACATGTTTTTAAATCGTCGTTCGCAAAAAATTTGCAGATCGTTCCGTGTAAACAGTCTTTCACCGATTTAACCTATGTGCGAGATAGGCTTAAGCGACCACAAAACGATTGCAAAACGATTTTTCTGTACGATATATCGTTCCGTCTAAACGCTGATCGTTATTAAAAAAAAAAAAAAAATCATTACTTCGAAATCGTTAATCGTGCGATTGGGCGAATTATCACTCCGTGTAAAAGTACCATTACGTGGGCCAATTATCACTAATGAGTGCCGGCTGCTCAACTATAGCGACACGATCAGCAGGTTCTGCCCAATGAACCTGCTGATATGCCCCAAAAGTTCTTTACCTGATGACTGCAGGGCTGTGAATCATTCTCCTTTTCTCCCCCACATTCTGTAGATAGCCCCTATGCTAATCAGGGGCTTGGTTGCATTTTGGGCATCAACCAATGGCCTGGAGCACCAGCTGAGCCCGGATTAACCTATGAATATGCATAGTGGGCGGCCCAGATCAACCCCCATTGACCCCTTGAGGAGGTTACTCCGGTCCGCCCACTATGTATATTCATGTATGCCTAGTGAGTGGCATGGGAGGGGGCGGGCTGGTCTGGCCAAGCTGGTGCTCCGGGCTGTCCGGTGACGCCCCAAATGCTCCTAAGCCTCAGATTAGCATAGGGCCATTAGGGGCTATCTACAGAATGCGAGGGGGGAGTAGAGGAGAATGATTCACAGCCCTGCAGTCATCAGGTAAAGAACTTCTGGGGCATATCAGCAGGTTCATTGGGCAGCACCTGCTGGTAGTGCCGCTTTAATTGTGCTGTCTGACGGTAATGCCAATCTCGAACGTGTCCTCAATGTACTGTAAAATACCAATAGAACTGAACCTCTGACATATTATAACATATAAATTTTATTGTTAAAATTGCAAAAGAATAACAAAATAATGAATAAATACACAATGAACCATGGCTGACAAGAAATATTAAAAACGACAAACATACAATGAGGGGGCTGCTGCAGATGGACACAAGTAGATAAATTAATAAATAAGTAAATGGTAGACTAAAGTGCTAAATACAGTACCAAGAAAGCTATAGGTAAATAGTATATACTAAGCAAGCCAAAGGAGTGCAATAAACAATTCATAAATTACAGCTGATAAAAGAAATTACTAAAGTGTCCTACCATAAATAATAAGGGTCAAAGTGTCCACCGGCGGCCCCCACCCCAACGCACGTTTCGGCGTAGCCTTTTTCAAGGGGTACCTATCTGCTGGAGGGTCACACTATAAATACCTAAAATGCCACTAAAGGGGCCAATCACCCACCCGCTCCGCACGTGTGGTGTATCACATAAGATCACACTACCTGCTAAATCGAGATACTGCTTCCGGGTGCGACCGACGTCCGCGCAAATGGCGCAATGTGATGACGTCCGCATGGCCGGTCACATGACATGCCGGTCACATGAGATACCTATATGATGCGGACGCGCGCCGGTCACGTGCGCAATATGATGACGTCCGCATGAATGTGTAAGAATAGTCCATCAATGTGTTTTCCTGAAAAACTCTTTCAGGGTGCGTTCACACCTACAGGATCTGCAGCAGATCTGCAGCAGATTTGATGCTGTGTTCAGTTATTTAAATGAAATCTGCTGCAGAAAATCAGCTGCAGATCCTGTAGGTGTGAACGCACCATCAAGGAGTTTTTAGTTACAGCATAAAAATCTTAATCATTGTGTTTTGTACAGGTCAACAGTTTTTTATATATTTGTGCATATATAAGGTCTGCCCTGGTCATGACCATGGAGCATTAAATAAAAAATTAGGCCTGGAAAAGGACTGTAAAAAGCTTTTTGTTTGGGGTCTCATTGCTGCTCTGTAATATTCTCATCACATCTTCACTGACATTCTACATTTTTCTCCTATACAGGATGACAAAGTTTGATGTACAGAACTATTTGCAGCGTATATACAATGTGCCTGTCGCTGCTGTACGTACCCGCATCCAGTATGGTAAGTACATTCACAGCCCAAGCCTAGCTGCCTCTTATCTCCTACTAGAAGTCAGTGCTGCTGCTGCTGCTTCTATAGAATTGGATTGCCCACACTTCAGTGTAGTGGGCTAGCTATAGTCGCCTGCACTGTCGAGCACTGGTTTAGGCCCCCTTCACATGTCAGGAAAATCTATCCAGATTTCTTATCAGGAAATCCGAATAGATTTCCTGACCCATAGGGTTCTGTGGGGAATGGACACCCTTCAGGATTTTTCCTGAAGACTGTCCATTTCAGAAAATAGACCCAGAAGTTATAGGACGTGTCCTATGTGACAGCTACACTTCCCATAGGAACGTTTGTAGAGACAAGAGTCACTATACATATTGTGCAAATGATATTTATCCGTTTCACACCTACAAAGACTATCTGGTACCACAGCAATGTAAATGAGAAATGATAATACCAATTGAAAAATTTACTAAAACTGTTGTTACACCATCACAAAATACAACATTAAAAACAAGACTTTGGGAGGCCTGTTAATACAAAGTGCTTGTGCATTTAAAAAGTAAACCAATTTACAGCATAAATGCATGTCATAAAGTGCTAGTGCAAAAAAACCATCATGCTAACAGTATGCTAAAAAGGGTTATAGCAAATACTATAGTACAGATGCTCTATACAAACTCTTAGTATCAATTTACAACCTTATGTCCCAGTCCGCTGACCCCCCACCTAGTACTCGCTGTTTCACCGCTACGCTGTTATCGATTGTCCTATAATTGTGTGGAATTCCATCACAGGGGTCTATGGGCTATCTGGAATTCTGGACATGCACATCCAGTAACTATCAGGAATTCCGGATGCACTGCCTGCTAAAATGGGTAAGAGCCACTGGGTGTCGACACTGGCTCTTGGACTGGATGTGCTTCTAATCAGGAGCAAATACAGTTAAATGTGGCGCTTTTTTTAACACAGCCAAGTGCCATTGGCTCCCAGCGTAGTCAGTCGCTCTTCTGGCCTGGGACAGCTGTATGCTTCCTGCCAGTAGAGGCCGCTTTATTCCCCCCCACACGCACACATTGCAGTGCATGATTGATGTCACTTGCATGCTCCCAAAGCCAGAAGACATAAAGAGAAGCCGGACTGGAGCACCTCTGCAGCAGGTGAATATAGTTCTTTTTCCTCCATTTTTATGGTCAGGAAACACAGATTTTTTTTCTGAAGCCTCTGTAAAAACGGCCACGGTTGTGCCTAATAGGTGAGCACAATGCATTAAGGGAGCTTGCACTTTCTATGCTCAGTTTTTGATAACTAGCAGTTCGTCGGGGTCTGACCACTGACCCCATCACCAGTCATGCTCATTCCGCCACATTCACTGCCTGTGGGACTTGTGAACAAGCACAGCACTCATCTGTGTTTGGGAGTCTCATAGAGAGGGAATGGAGTGGAGACTGAACATGTTCACCGGGGAACAAGAGCCCTCAGCTCACATGACCACCACCGATCAGCTACTCATTACCTATCCTATGGATTGGTGCTAACTTTTAATCTTGGGATAGCCCTTTTATGTTTAGATTCAGAATTAAGCGTGACTGCTCTGTATTTTTACTAAAATAATTCTCATCTCTGTAGGTAGCAACCGGAAAAGAAACCATCTAAACCAAAGAGTGAAGGTCCCCGACTACAAGGTAGCCTATGTACAGCTGGTGAGTATGGCTTCCTAATCGGATCTGCAGTAGGGCTTGCTCATGGCTTTTACATTCTGCTAAGTCGATGGCCATATGCATTGTCCCTTTATTATAGCGAGTGGCCTGGATCTGTACAATGAGGCTGTTGTCTTGTTTCCTTTGTGGTGCCAGGCCTCCTAATGCTGCCTGTCTGCTCCCAGCAGTCAACAACACATGTTTGGTGACTCAAATGTTCTGAGCTTTGAAAATGAGGGTTGTATTGTAATGCAATGTGTGTTTACAACAGACATCGTTCCTGGATTGAGTTACAAGTGTCTCTGATTCAGAGCTTTAATATTTCCTGTGATGTGCCTGTGATATCGATAGTGCTTTAACCATCTCAGTCTGTTCTTCTTTGTTGTCTGCACCCCACTCATGCAAAGAAATCTTTACACCAGGCTCTTCCCTCACCACTTAGCCATGACGTTCTCCCTTTATGTTGCTTCTTCTTCCCGTAGTCCGTAAGAACGCCTCTGTTTGACATCTGCCTCCGTCAAGTTGTGCTGACAGCTTATGTCTTTCTTCTCCACAGGGCCAGGGTCAAACCTTCCAGTTCCCAGATCTCTTTCCAGAGAAGGATACCACTGCCGAATCTGGATCGTTTGAAGAACTGCAAGATGAGTTTATGGAGAATGAAAAGCAGCGCCAGCTGAAGGACCCACGGAGGGGTGGGCTTAATGACTGGTTTGGACTTTGATGCTTCTGTTTGATGATTCCATTCACCCTTACCTGATCCAGTCCTTCACTCTACTACTCCCAATATTCAATCCTTTGTCCCATGGCCAGGTTATCATGTACTTATGTACTTTTAAGTTTTCCATCATGGACACACTGATTGTCAGACTGACAACTAAAGAGGGCGCTATCACTTATTATTATTATTACGTTTTTGTAAGCAGAGTTTATTAAGTATTGAATTGTTATTTAGGACTAAAAAATGATTTAGGACTGAACAGACTGCGAATAAACCAAATTTATGATGATTTTTTCGTTCTGTAAATTTTTCTGGAACATGAATGTCTCTGACAGGTTTAGCAGCTTGCAGGATTTTTTCATTTTCTGTCTCAACCCATAACCGACAGAAATCACATGTAACGTTCACTAAATCCTGTACATCCTCCAAATAGTAAGGTAGGGAATAACGTGTAAAAACTTACAGAAACAGTGTTTCCTATGGCAACCAATTTAAAGGGGTTGCCCGCTTTATAGTAAAGTTGTTCAGTGTACTCTATTGGTAAGTGTCCTTTCTGGCAGCAGCTCCCTGTGTACCTCTTAGAACAAAAATCAAACTCCCCTCCTCAAGGCTGTGGTGTCCTGCTCTGTGGTGAGTCTGTCCATAAGATGGCTGACATGGAGGAGCATGTGGTCATGCCCCACCCCCCAGTGTCCTCCATAGGCAAATGCATGCTCAGCGGTGGACACTGGGTGGCGGAGCATGGTCACATGCTCCTACATGCTCACCTTATGGAAAGATTCACTGCAAAGCGGCACAGCCTGGAGGAGAGAAGTCTGATTTTAGCTCTATGAGGTACACAGGTAGCTACTATCAGTAATGGCTGTGAGTACGGTTACTAATACTGTACGCTGAACAATTTTACTTTAAAGTGGCCAACCCCTTTAAATACTTTTGAAGGCTATGTTCACAAACAGCATTTTGGGCACTTTTTTGAGCTGTAAAGCAGCTGTTTTACTGCTCAAAAGGATGGGTGATAAAAGTGTGTGGGAACAAAATCAGCTAAAATTAGGGCACAATATACTATCAATCCAGCCTTGTGCTATGCTCACACTGTTTTTTGAGCTGTAAACGTGTATATGATTAGAAGCAAAAAAAAAAAGAAGGAAAAATCTAAAAACACTCTGTGGGAACAGGAAAACTGCTGAAAATAAATAAAAATGGTGTGTGACCATAACTCTCGCTGTGTTCAGCAGGACTGCCTGATCTCTATAGGGGGTTTCAAATCTCTCCCTTGACAGTATGTGGTAGGGGAATAGAAGGAACAGGCATTGGGGGCTTTAAAATACCCAATTGTTTGTATGTGCAGGACATAAGCCGCTGCCACAGGGATCTGGCAGTGGCTTATTATACTCTCTCCACTGAAATTTGGAGCATACATGTATTGGGTTCGGAAGGAATAACTATTGGTCAAATCAGTGTTTGGCTGACAGCCGTCTAAAATGTATTGGTATGTAAAAGTGTCCCTGTCATTTGAATGAATATTTGACATGTCATACAAACATGTCAAAAGATTTAATAACCTTTAGAACAGGTTTTTATCATGTGTATGACGGAGGGAGTATATGCGGTGAGTCCTGACACTTGCAGATTGCTGCAGCATTTTTTTCTGTTCATATCATACAAACATGTCAAAAGTTTTTATTGGTAGGGGTCTGGTTGTTCAGAAGTGCACAGTTGAGCGTCTTTTTTACTGTCTCGCTACAGGAGAAGGGTTCCAGACGACAGTTTAGAATCTGTCTTCTTTGGCGAGACAGGAACTACAGCGAGCCAGGGGGAGAAGCGCTCACTCATGCCCTTCTCCCACCTCCATCTTATGGAAAACCCTGGCCCTTAACAACAATTTTTTTTGTTTATATGAAAGGGACACTTTAAAGTGTACTTGTAAAGTTTTATGAAAAATTATAGTGCACCTTCGTGCATGATCTTCTTTTTTTTTTTTAATCGTCTCCTAAATACCTAAGTCTTAATGATGTATTAGGACACACAGATTCCAGCACAAGACCCTACGCCATAGAATCCAATTGCACTGGGTCATGTGCTGGCAAAAGAGACCTCTGTTATAATGATATAATGCCCTTATGAATGATAAAGTCTATGCATATAGGTCTGTCGACACTACAGAGCTGATACAGTAAGTACAGCAAACATTTTATAATAGGGTGTAGCTGCGACAACTGGCAACAGCTGCTCCTTATTTCAGTCTCTAACATACCTGCTCTATCTGTACATTGCTTTATAATGAAGCTTGCAATAGAGGTGAAGTGTTCATCACAAATGCTCTTCATCACCAGTGTACCGGGAATAAATTCCAGCAAGCATTTATCCTGCATATAAAAGCAGAGATGAGCTAATTTACAGGTCTGATTTTGTGTAGAGGTTTGGTATGATACAGAGTTCTCTACTGGACACTGTTCTTCAGAGGTTTGCATTTGGTGCTTCAGGCTATGTTCACACACTGTAAGAAACTGGCCGTTCCGTAACTATGTGTATACACTCCAGCCGGGATTCCCTCAGAAGGCAGCACTACATACAGTAAGTTCCGTGGGAATCGTGGCCGTTGTAACAACGGCTGTGATGCCCACGGAACTTACGTTGTGTGAACATAGCCTCATACTGTAAATTCTTAGATCTCTAGTTCTCCATTGTTTTTGCCTTTGAGCTAGTCGTAGGGATTTGGTGGTTTCCTGTACCCCCATTATATTACTACAGGATGAGCTGATCAGTTGTTTTTTTTTTTTTTTAAACACGTCAGTATATACAGCATTTTGCAGTAGGGACGTCATACCAGCAGGTGGCGCTAAGTGTCATGGTGTGAGGATGATTGCTGCTCAAGGACCTGGAGAGCTTGTACTTAAAAATGACACTGGTGTGCAAGTAGTCTATCAGTATTTTTTCCTTTTTGTTTGTATTACTAAAATAATGTGAATCTAGGGGTCTGTTAATGTGTGTATAACATTTGAATGTATTTTGAAAGCACAACATATGTTTCTTTGTTCCCACTGTAATGTTTTTCAATGATTTTCCCTAATTCCCAAAATGATTTCCCAAATCGTACTCCAGAGGAAGGGAAAAAAAGCGTGTTACGCTCATGTCTGGTCCGTACGCACATACAGGATCCGTAATCCGTGCTGCAAAAAAAAAGAACAGGTCCTAGTATGGATCATGGATCACGCTCTTTAATGTACTGGTCCACAATTACAGGCTGCACTATGGACTTGTGTGAATAAGGCCTTGGGTTTTAGTACATACCTTTTTGGTTGCATTTTTGTGGTGTTTTCCACCTTTTAAAATCCTAAATGATTCGACTGACTGAATTATTTTGAAAAACATCACAACCTGCCTAAAAAAGACACCATAACATACTGCATAGTCTGTACAAATGCTAGAAAAAAACGCTACAAAAGTTGTTTCCAGAAAACGTGTGACACAAGCCTTCGGGTCCTATTCCAAGGGCCAAGGAGGGCCCGATCAACGATGTAAACGAGCGGCGATCTGCTAGATTACTGGGCCTATTCCACGGCCCGATGATCATTGAGCGAGGGCTGCAAGGACATCGTTACCGATGTCCTTGCAGCATCATACATTACCTGTCCAGGCTTCTTCTCCGCGCTGTCTTCATCCCCGGGTCCCGCGCGCCCTATGTTCAGAATGGCCGGTCAGCTGACAGGCCACACTCAGCCAATCACAGGCCGCGGCGGTCCCGGCCTGTGATTGGCTAAGCACTCTGTCAGCTGACCGGCCATTCTGAAGATAGAGCGCAGCTTGTCAAATCGTCGGTCGCCCGCCGTGCACCCCTATTCAACCGTAGCGATCAGTAGTGGATTATAATAGGGGCGTTTCGGGCGGCAGCCCGGGGCCCTGAGCTCCTGGGGGCCCATGACCACCCAAAAAAACTTATACTTTCAGTGGTGTACTGTCTCCTGACTACACTTCCGCCATGATTTGCAAAAAAATCACAGTTTTTTTTTATGGCAATTTTGCACAAATCAGGACATCATGACCTGTACTATGAACGCCAGGCTAATGCTGCCATAGTTACAGTGGAGTGGGGGGGCCCAGGCTTGGTGAACAGCCCGGGGCCTATGGTAAAGTTAATCCGCCCCTGGTAGCGATGCGCGGTGGGGGAATGATGATTTTAGTTCTGTCCCTAAATGAACGATCAGCCGATGACACGATCATCGGCTGATCGTTCTCTCTATTTCCCCGAGCGATAATCTGCCGAATCGGGCCGATAATCGTTACTGTGAATAGGGCCCTTAGGGCATATTTTGTTGCCTTTTTTCAGCTTTTTTGGACCCTTTTTACTTTTATTAATTTTATTTGCTTAATAGGTCACAGCTACAGGTTTTTGGAGAGTCAGTAGGGAATATATTACAAAAGGGTGCATTCTTTGTCATAACTTTTTTTTTCTAACTTTTATTGCATTTTTGGAGGTTCATGGCACTTCAAAATACAGCATTCTGTAGGGGTAGTGTTTTTTATTTTGTTTGTGTATATGTAAATCCATATATATATATATATATATATATATATACAGTATATGCATTTTAATGTGTTTTTGTGTGGTGGTTATAATATTTCAACTCTTGATTCATGGCGAAATATGTCACATGAATTATGAATCATATGATTGCTATGGGAAAAACATGCTGGAACTTACTATGTATATAACTATGAATGTATATAACATGAAATATACGCTGTTGTCCCCCCCCCCCCCCCCCCAAAATGAGGAAAACAAACCATGTAAAACGGCTTAAAAGGATACTGTCACCCCCCTTATTCTCACTTCATTCAATCGGTTAACAGTGGCGCCTAGGCGGAGCTTCACAGCAGATGATCCCCATCTCTCTGCTGCAGAAAGGGCCCAACTGTTCTGAAGCCCCGCCTAGATGACATTGTCCACAGATAAAATTAAGTGATTTTAGAGCAGAATCAGACGTTTTATACAGGTATAATATCATCTAAGCTGGTGGATTGTGCGGAGAGCTGCACATTGAGTAAGGAGGGTGATAATCGCTTAATACTGCTTTTACACAAAAATATGTTGCATATGTATTCTCAAACTGCTCTGAACTCCAACAATACGGTTCTCAAACAATATTTTTAAGGAAACTTTGCTTCAGGACTGAAACACTTGCTCAGTTCTCAAACACTTTTTCAGCACCCAGTCTAGAAGTCTTGTGTAAAACCACTCTGCAACACACCACAGATCACACACACACCGATACTGACATAGTGCAGGTGCTGTCGGTGTTACTGTGTGGCTGCGCACTGTTCTATGTTGTTTGTCACCTGCTTGAGCCTTCCCCTCCAGTCCTCCAATCTACTGTAATATCTGTGCTGGCCGCCTCCTCCTGCTGACACCATGCACCTGCTCTATAAAGAATGAGGTGTGATGGTCCCTTTGAGCACCATTTTGTGTTATATTTTGTTTATGTATAGTACTGTCCTGTCTTGTACAATTTTTTAATGAAACATACAGGTACAGTAGTTAGGGAATGCTGGATCCATTTAAACCCATTTACATTACTACTTCTGTGAAAAAAAAAATGCTTGGCTCCTAACCAGCCTGCCAGAACAGATTGTGGTAAATAGTAGAGGTACCACTGTATATTCCTTTTTTACTGACTGTAAATCATTTAGTGTAATAGCTCATGTTAAAAGACCATGGTCAACCAACATGGACGATGGTCTGCTGCACGTTGATCCGCGTAACAGAAGTAGCAGCAGCAGACTGCTGCTGACTTCAATGGGCCACCTGGGCGATCTAAGTAATCGTCTGTAGAAAGAGATTAAAAAGATTGATGCATCCTTGTAGAAAGAGGTATTCTACTTAATCCTGTTCATCTTTGTGTCTGCAGCACATCCTGACCTACACCCTGAAGCTGCAGAAAATCCTCCCTTCCTGGTCTGGCACCTCTGTTCTCCCTCTCCCTTCTGAGACCAAAGTCACATGATCCCAGTCTCTACTGTTGCGAGGCAAGCTGTAATGCTTCATCTGTAACCCCCACCTACCACTAGTAACACACCAATCGGTGAGCACCAGGGTGGGGAAACAAAAGAACAAGGCAGCCTACTGAGCAGTACAGGGAAAAGGAGACAGTTGTTTTATCTCTCTCGATCTTTCTATTCTATTTATCCATGTAGATGCATAGATAGATATTTTATTTACAGTGTAAAGCAGAAGCAGATTGAGCAAGCGATATGCAGATACTATAAGATGAGGCAGATACTTGGCAGTTGGCTCTGAGGTGCAATGTATGCTGGGTAATTTAGTTTCCTGGCTGGCGCCATCTTGGATATATACTGGCTTTTAGAAAAATGTGTAACTCTGGAACGGTAGCAGCTAGAAAGATTAGAGGTGGCTCAGAATACTCAAAACCAGGAGTGCATTGAAAACACAGGCTTTATGCACACTTAAAATTTAGTGGAGGGCAGCCATTTAATGGCAAATATTGCTGTTACTTTAAGACAACGGCTGTTTTAAAATAAAGTCGGTTATGTGCCATTAAATGACGGCCATTTACTTCATTTCAACAGTGTGTAAACTTAGCTTTTCTCTGTTTTCAATCCTTTCCTGGTTTTGGTTGCAAAATACTGACCAAAAATACTGTTTGGGAACATAGCCTTAGGTTACAAACCCACTTGGCGGGTCTGCAGCGAGTCTCCATGCTGCGTTTTTGCAGCGAGACTCGCTGCAGATCCCGGCCCTATACTTTTAATGGCAGACAAACACGCAATAGGGATGTACATCCCTGCTGCGAGTTTGTCTGCAGCCCTCCCCATTAACCCCCCGGCCGCCGGAGCTGATACTTCACCTGATCCCGGCTCCGGCGGTTCCCGATGTCTTCAGCAAGCCGGAGCGGGGACCAGGTGAAGTATATGCTCCAGCCAGCCGCCCGCAGCCCCGGCCGCCCGATCGCCCCCCCCCCCCCCCCGCAGTCCCGGCCGCCCGATCGCCCCCCCCGCAGCCCCGGTCGCCCCCCTGCAGCCCCGGCCGCCCGATCGGCCCCCCGCAGCCCCGGCCGCCCCCCCCCCCCCCCCCCGCAGCACCGATCGCACGCCCCCCCGCAGCACCGATCGCACGCCCCCCCCGATCGAGCGGCCGGGGCTGCAGGGGGGCGTGTAAGCAATCGGTGCTGCGGGGGGGCGTGCGATCGGTGCTGCGGGGGGGGGGCGATCGGGCGGCCGGGGCTGCGGGGGGGCGATCGGGCGGCCGGGGCTGCGGGGGGGGCGATCGGGCGGCCGGGGCTGCGGGGGGGCGATCGGGCGGCCGGGGCTGCGGGGGGGCGATCGGGCGGCCGGGGCTGCGGGGGGGCGATCGGGCGGCCGGGGCTGCGGGGGGGCGATCAGGTGGCCGGGGCTGCGGGGGGGGGGGGCCGGGGCTGCAGGCGGCTGGCTGGAGCATATACTTCACCTGGTCCCCGCTCCGGCTTGCTGAAGACATCGGGAACCGCCGGAGCCGGGATCAGGTGAAGTATCAGCTCCGGCGGCCGGGGGGTTAATGGGGTGGGCTGCAGACAAACTCGCAGCAGGGATGTACATCCCTGCTGCGTGTTTGTCTGCCATTAAAAGCATAGGGCTGGGATCTGCAGCGAGTCTCGCTGCAAAAACGCAGCATGGAGACTCGCTGCAGACCCGCCAAGTGGGTTTGTAACCTTAACCTGTAATGCATCTGTTTTGCATTAGTGTTTTTAAGCCAAAGTCAGGAGTGGGACCTGCAGAGAAGTATACCTAATGGATAGATCTTTACTAGAGATGAACGAAACTCGAGCATGCTCAAGTCCGATCATTCTGCATTTGATTACCGGTGGCTGAAGAAGTTGGATGCAACCCTAGAGAGTCCATAGACTGTATCCATGTTTTCCAGGACTCCCTAAGGCTGCATCCAACTTCTTCAGGCTCCAGTATTGAAATGCTGGAGTATCGGACTCAAGTTGCGCTCATCTCTTATCCGTACCCTTTCCATGTTTTGGACCCATTTTCTGCTTTTGGCTTTCCACAGTCTAATAAATCATTACAATTTATTAAATCATGCCATTAGATCATGTGAAGGGCAGAATTACTGGTGGATTGGCACACTGGTGGGGTGGTCTATAGCTAGGGGAAAAAACAAGAGACCCATATATTAGTCATGGTTCTATTGTTCTTGCAAAAACTCTGTGCCTTCTCTTGCTTTATAGGATATAGTATACCTGTATATAATCTTATCATAGTGTACGTTACAGCCCATTTATCCCAACATAACCCCCATATGTCTGACCTGCTTGTGACTGAGAATGCATTTAGTTGAATGAAAATCCCTGTAAGCTCCCCCAGTCAGGAAGGTCCCGGCACATCTGCACAGGTTACTCATGTCGGCCCCATCAGCCTTCCTTTATAGATGAAGATTACTGGGAGGAAATCACTACTGTATCTTCCAAGCCTCCCCCCTGTTCGAAACTGAAATAATAAGCCGGACTGCCCTTAATTTTCTGGTGACACAGTGTGTGTGCTGGGGGGTTGGCAGCCATTATATGTGCGGTTTGAGGGAGAGGTGGGGGCACGTAGCCCAATGCGGATCCGGTTGCCTAGTATTAAACCATATGGATTCAATTTGACATTTTTATTATTATTTTTACAGGACCGGTAACAGAAACCAGCCAGAGGGGAAGACAAGAAAAATAGTTCAAGGAGGAAATCTGTATAAGCGGGTGGGGAGTGGGTTTTGGTGTCCTTATCTTTTAAAGGTGAAGCTGCTAAGGAATTGATTGATTCCATGCCCTTTGTTTTTCTGAGCTTGTTATTTGGTTAAAGGGACAGTACGGCGGCATGAAATCTAAATAGTGTTTTACATGTGGGGGTTATATTATATCTGAAAGCTTGACCCTGACATTGTGTGTTTTGGCTCCATTGACACCAAGGCAGTGCGAGCTATACAAGACGTACTAAAAACATTAACTTGAGAAAGGAACCTAGCAAACCACATGTGTGATCCAGACCTACAGTGTCTGCGTTATCGAGTAACACCACTGATTATAGATTTTTATAGATTTACTTAGGCTGGGTTCACACTGCGTTTTGCAGTCTGTTTAACATATCCATTTTAACTGGTTACTTTTAACGTACACAAAAACGTGGTCAACCTTGCTTTTGTGTACGCTAAAAAAGTGCATCCGTTGTGTTCATAAAACGTAAACATTAAACGGACTGCAAAAATGCAGTTTGAACCCAGCCTTACTCTTTTACCTATCCCCGAAGTGCTCATGCACACGGCTGTATTAGATGGGTTAATATGGACACATTTTTCTGCCCATATTATGGCCTTAAGCACCGGCTGTATGATTGCCAAGAAGTCAATAGAACTGCAGTAGGGCAGAGTAAGGGGTAAAGCTGTACAGGGTATATATTATGTTTGGTGTCACACGTGGGCCATGTTCACACAGTTTGGCTGTTTAATTCAAGCACTTTTGCATGACAAATAGCAGTTTATTTAACCCCTTCCCCCAATATGACGTCCAGGGACGTCATGAAAAGCAGTGGCAGAATGCATCATGACGTCCCTGGACGTCATGCTTTCCCTGCCTCCCCCCTCTGTCCCTAGGTGAGATCGGGCAGCAGGAGGAGGCTATGTCACACAGCCTCCTCCTGCTGCCACTGCCCGGAGGGGAGCCGCGCTCCCCCCCCGGGCAGTTAACCCCATAAACGCCGCGGTCAATGCGACCGCAGCGTCTATGGGGAGATTCAGTGTCCCCCGCCGATTGGGCGGCGGGGGGAGGCTGCAGAACGCTGCCTCCCCCCACCGCCACTCAATCTGTGTCCCCTGGCCCCCTCCCCTCGTCCCCCGATACCGGCGGATCGCCGCTACTACCGTTTTACCGGCGCCGCCGATAGCTTTCATCTCCCCCCACCGTGAATCCACGGTGGGGGGAGATGAAAAATGTCCCCTCAGACCCCAGATCAGCCCCCCCGATCACCCTACCCGGGCGGCCATCAGATCCAAGATGGCCGCCCCCATCCCTGCGAACAAACGATGTTTGTTCGCAGGGATGGAAATTAATTAGTGATCAAAGCCCCATGCTCTCCGCCACCGGAGGTAGCGGAGAGCATGGGGCAGTGATCGGGGACCCCCCCCGGGTGGTCCCGGGGCAGGCGATCGGCGGTATATACTATATACCGCCGATCGCCTGTTCCCAGTGCTGATCAGCACTTTTTATCCCCTGTCACCATAAATCATTGGTGACAGGGGATAAAAAGTGTCACCGTGCCCCCCCCCCCCAAGTCGCCCCCCACCCCCCCAGTCACCCCCGTCCCCCAGTCACCCCCCCTTCCCCACATACGTTACCTAATCCACGGAGCTCCGTCCTCTTCGACGTCCAGGCTGATTCTGAAGTGCGCATGCACTCCAGAATCAGTTATCTCAGAAAATTTAAAGTGACAGAGACCAATTTGGTCTCTGTCACTGAACTATGATTACTGTGATAGAAAATATTACAGTAATCATAGTAATACAGTGAAAATTAATGTATAAAGTACAAAAAGTGAAAAACATACAAAAAAATAAAACACACACTTTTTATTATAGTAATAATTGCACTTTACTCCCAGATTACCCCTAGCCCCCCCAAATTACCCGTAACCACCGCAGGTTGCCCATATCCGCCCCAGATTGCCCGTATCCGCCCCAGATTGCACGTAATCACCGCACATTGCCCATAACCACCGCACGTTGCCACTAACCACCGCACATTGCCTATAACCACCGCACGTTGCCCATAACCACCGCACGTTGCCTATAACCACCGCACGCTGCCCATAACCACCGCAGGTTGCCACTAACCACCGCACGTTGCCACTAACCACCGCACGTTGCCACTAACCACCGCACGTTGCCACTAAACACCGCACGCTGCCCATAACCACCGCACGCTGCCCATAACCACCGCACATTGCCACTAACCACCGCACGTTGCCACTAACCACCGCACGTTGCCCATAACCACCGCACGTTGCCCATAACCACCGCACGTTGCCCATAACCACCGCACGTTGCCCATAACCACCGCACGTTGCCCATAACCACCACACATTGCCCATAACCACCACACATTGCCCATAACCACCGCACGTTGCCCATAACCACCGCACGTTGCCTGTAACCACCCCAAATTGCCAGTGAGCCCCTCCAGATGGTCCGTAATCAGCCCCGATTGCCCGTAACCCCCCCATATTGCACGTAACCACTGCACGTTGCCTCTAACTCACACACGTTGCCAGTGACCCCCTCCAGATTGCCCGTAACCACACCAGATTGCCGTAACCACCCAAAATTACATGTACCCACCCCTGATTACCTATAAGCACTTCAGTTTATCCGTAACCACCCCAGATTGTCTGTAACCACCCCATGTTGCCCGTAACCACCTCAGATTGTCTGTAACCACCCCATGTTGCCCGTAACCACCACAGGTTGTCTGTAACCACCCCATGTTGCCCATAACCACCGCAGATTGTCTGTAACCCCCCCAGGTTGCCCCTAATCACATGTAATTCCCACCAGATTGCCTCTGACCACCGCACGTTGCCTCTAACCACTGCACGTTTCCTCTAACTCACACACGTTGCCAGTGACCCCCTCCAGATTGCCGTAACCACCCAAAATTACATGTACCCACCTCTGATTACCTATAAGCACTTCCGTTTATCCGTAACCACCCCAGATTGTCTGTAACCACCCCATGTTGCCCGTAACCACCGCAGATTGTCTGTAACCACCCCATGTTGCCCATAACCACCGCAGATTGTCTGTAACCCCCCCCCAGGTTGCCCCTAATCACATGTAATTCCCCCCAGATTGCCTCTGACCACCGCATGTTGCCCCCGACCACCGCACGTTGCCCCCGACCACCGCACGTTGCCCCCGACCACCGCACGTTGCCCCCGACCACCGCACGTTGCCCCCGACCACCGCACGTTGCCCCCGACCACCGCACGTTGCCCCCGACCACCGCACGTTGCCCCCGACCACCGCACGTTGCCCCCGACCACCGCACGTTGCCCCCGACCACCGCACGTTACAGGTTCCCATCCCAGATTACCTATAAGCACTTACGTTTATCCGTAACCACCCCACGTTGCCCGTTACCACCCCACGTTGCCCGTTACCACCCCACGTTGCCCATAACCACCCCAGATTATCCGTAACCACCCCACATTACCTGTAATCTCATTTTTTTTATTGTATTTTAGTAACTGCGCTATTCTAATAACCATTACTAGCTGCGGTTTTGCTCCAGCAAATTGGCGCTCCCTTCCTTCTGAGCCCTGCTGTGTGCCCATACAGTGGTTTATGCCCACATATGGGGTACCGTTGTACTCAGGAGAACCTGCGTTACAGATTTTGGGGTACATTTTTTCTCCCATTCCTCGTGAAATTGAGAAATTTTAAACTAAACGAACATATATTGGAAAAATTTGAGTTTTTCATTTTTACTGTCTTATGTTGAATACTTTCCTCTAATACCTGTGGGGTCAAAATGGTCACCACACCCCAAGATGAATTCTTTGAGGGGTGCACTTTCTAAAATGGGGTGACTTTTAGGGGGTTCTTTTCTACGGACACTACAGGGGCGCTGCAAACGCACCTGGCGCTCAGAAACTTCTTCAGCAAAATCTGCACTGAAAATGCTAATTGGCGCTCCTTCCCTTCTGAGCCCCGCTGTGTGCCCATACAGTGGTTTATGCCCACATATGGGGTACCGTTGTATTCAGGAGAACCTGCGTTACAATTTTTGGGGTACTTTTTTTCTCTTTTTCCTTGTGAAATTGAGAAATTTCAAACTAAACGAACATATTATTGGAAAAATTCGTGTTTTTCATTTTTACTGTCTAATTTTGAATACTTTCCTCTAATGCATGTGGGGTCAAAATGCTCATCCTACCCCAAGATGAATTCTTTGAGGGGTGTACTTTCGAAAATGGAGTGACTTTTGGGGGGATTCTATTCTGCTGACACTACAGGGGCACTGCAAACGCACCTGGCGCTCAAACTTTTTCAGAAAAATCTGCATTAAAAAAAGCTAATTGGCGCTCCTTCCCTTCTGAGCCCGGCTGTGTGCCCATACAGTGGTTTACGCCAACATATGGGGTACCGTTGTACTCAAAAGAACCTGTGTTACAAATTTTGGGGTGCAGATTCTCTCATGTTCCTTTTGGAAAGGAGAAACTTTAATCTAAACATATATATTATTGGAAAATTAAAATTTTCTATTTTTTTTTTTTTTAAGGCCTAATTGTGAATACTTTCCTCCAGCCCCTGTAGGGTTAAAATGCTCATTATACCCCTAGATTAATTCTTTAAGGTGTCTAGTTTCCAAAATGGGGTCACTTATGGGGGTTTCCAGTATACAAGCCTCCTAAATCAACTTAAAAAAAAGAACTGGTCCCTAAAAAAAAATCAGTTTTGGAAACTTTCACAAAATGTGATAATTTGCTAATAAATTTCTAAGCCCCATAACAGCCGAAAAAAGTAAAATATGTTTCCCAAATTATGCCAGAATAAAGAGGACATATTGGTAATGTGATTTAGTAACTAATTTATGTGCTATAACTTCCTTTTTTAGAAGCAGAGAATTTCATAAGTTCATAAAATGCAAAATTTTCAAATTTTTCATGATATTTTGATGTTTTTCACAAAAAACACACAAAGTAATGACCAAATTTTGCCACTAATATAAAGTGCCATATGTGACGAAAAAACTATCTCAGAATCGCTAGCATACGTTAAAGCATCACTGAGCTATAAGCGCATAAAGTGAGACAGGTCAGATTTTGAAAAATGAGCCTGGTCATTAAGGCCAAAACAGGCTGCGGAGGCAAGGGGTTAAAGGCTAGAATTTTTTGGTAAAAAAAAAAATGCACTTAATTTTATGACTGTAAAAATACGGCCTGTAAAATCAACTTTTTTTTTTTTTTAAGTGGCTGTTTTATGTTTCAACAAACGGGTTAGGCTGGGTACACACTACGTTTTTTCTTTTCTGTATGTTAAGTGTGAACATTCTTTTACCCATTTTTTTTAACTATAAGGCCAGAATTGTAAAGTGCTGTGGAAGCTATATAAATAACAATTAGCAGCGAATTCGCAGTGAAATCTGCTGCAGATCCCTTGCCTATCATTTTCAATGAGAAGACATACTCGCAGCGGGATTGTCATCCCACTGCGAGTATGTAAGTGACAGCCCTCTTAACCCCCTGTCGGCCGTAGCATACTGTACCTGTTCCGCAATCCGGATTGCTTCAGGGGTTCCCGGCTGGACGTCCTGCTCAGCCAATCAATGCGCTACCCCGCTGCAGCCACTGATTGGCTGAGCAGGGCATCTAGATGCCAGGAGCCCCCGAAGCAGGCCGGAGTGTGGAGCAGGTACAGTATGCTACGGCCAACAGGGGGTTAAGGGGGCTGTCCCTTACTTACAGCGGGATGTCAATCCCGCTGCGAGTAAGTTTTCTCATTGAAAATGACAGGCAAGCGATCCGCAGTAGATTTCGCTGTGAATTTGCAGTGTAAAATCCGCTGCGGATCCGGTACATGTGAAACCTGCCTAATGACTAAAATAATAAACCATAATCTGAAATTTGGACATAATACAGATGTATTACTTTGGATTTTTAGTTCCAGAAGTGACATGTCATTTCTTTGAGCAGAGATGGGAGGAAGCGGACGCACGCCCTCTCATTCACTCACAGCAGGACACTGAGCTGTTCTGACGTTCTTGCTCAGTGTAAACGGGGCCAACTATCGTAAAGACCGGAAAGCTTTGCATGTCGCTAGCTTTATAAAGCATTGTTCACACCTGTAAGCATTGCTTTCTATAAAAGAATACCTCTTTCCTTTTTCTCCATATAGGGGATCCATATGGGGATCCATAACTGGTAACCAGATTATGAATCCATGTGTATGAGGTTTCCAATGCAGTACAGCGAATTATAATGACGGCCATGTTCTGATATCCATATACAATACTGAGTTTGCATTTGACACCAATGAATTATGACATGGCGATACTGGGAATTACATTGGTCATAGGGGGTGTAGTAGATTGCACCCAGCCATATAGGAAGACTTCAGTATTATACATAGTATAATTAACAGCCCATAAAGGGATGTTCATTGGTCACGGCGTATGTTCTTTATCTCTCCTAGTTCGTTATACATCCACTAACCTTTGCTGTTTACCTAGTCAGGCCGTTTGCTATATATATGAAGCATGACATAGGCGGCATCTATAGTACTTATCATTAGGATACACAGCTGTGTATTCCACAGGTAAGTAATACATCACAGTATGCTTTATATTGGGTGGGACATTGCATACAAAGGATGATGGCTCCTGTCTATTCCTATAAAACACATAATGTAATGATGACATTAGTCTGTTTTATCTGCTATGATATATCACTGGCTGTTTTATCTGCTATGATATACTGTATCTCTGCCTTTTTATCTGCTATGATATATCTCTATTTCTAGAAAATGTGGCAGGGGACAATTATAGGAATAGACTTGTCCTGAAAAGCTCTATAACATCAAAGTATCTGTCTACTACAATGGCTAGTGTGGGGCAAGCATTGTCTAGCCTCTCATCTGCTTTTATTGTGCAGTCTAGTGTTCCCTATATTTTTAATTGAGAAAACCTTTCATGTGAATGAGTTTGGGGATAATGGGACTAAACTGGTAATACTGGAGTACAGCATTGACTCTGTAGCTGTTTTGCAGTCTATTATAATGATAAATTCTTTGTTATAAAGTTTCCTTTTAATCGTCAAAAACTGTGACATGTCATAAAGACATGTTTAAAGTTTTCATCCATTGGTATCTTGGTCCCCAACGATTATGAGAACAAGGCGTGAGAAGTGCATGGCTAAGCGCTCATTGCAGGAGATGTGCTCCATAGACTCACAAAGCAGCTTGCTTTTTGCTGTGAAATGAAAATCACAATGTGGAGTGGGGGGCAGTTGAAGCACCTAGCTAGTCACTTTTTTGGGCACGATCTGACAATTGGTGCGGATCTGGACACCCAGACCTGACTATTCTAATATGTATATACACCTCTCAGTATTACACAACAGCTTTCAGGGCATGCTGGGAATTGTGCTAAACAGACAACAAATTTTCCTGACCAATGTTACCAATTAAATTGTAGAGACTCTAATACGGGGAGGCATGACATTGTATTTTCCAGTAGAGTATTTCCAGCAGAGTGTTCTCTTCGTGAATACACATGACTTATAGTTCTTATTAGCCAATATTTTGTGTGCTATTTGGCTAATACAGTAAACTTGTTTCCCTACTGCTGATCTGTATACTCTGATCTGTTATAAATTAATGTGTAAATGGATTATTTAGTCTAATGCTGCCTTTACACGGAACGATTATTGTGCGAATTTGCGCGATAACGATCGAATTTCGAACGATAATCGTACGTGTAAACACAGCGAACGATCAAGCGACGAGCGAGAAATCGTTCATTTTGATCTTTGAACATGTTGGTTGTTCGCAAAAAATTCGCAGATCGTTCTGTGTAAACAGTCGTTCACCGATTTTACCTATGTGCAAGATAGGCTTAAGCACTGGCAAAACTATTTTTCCTTCTGATATATCGTTCCGTCCAAACGCTGATCGTTATAAAAAAAATTGTTACTTCGAAATTGTTAATCGTACGATCGGGCGAACTATCGTTACGTGTAAACCCAGCATAATTGAGGCAAATCTGTAAGGGTTTCCCTGCTCCGAACTATCCTTTTTTTGTTAGCTGGGTATCCTGATATTAGATGTCCTGCCACTGGGTACCCAATGATCTTCTGCAATCAATGTCCAAATCTGGCAGCATTTTCTCCATAGCGCCTCTATAGGAGAATTGAAGCATTACATACTTTTCACTGAAATCTAAAGACTAAGGCAGGGGTAGGGAACGTTGTCTCTCCAGTTGTTGCAAAACTACAACTCCCATCATGCCTGGACAGCTAAAGCTTGATGGGAGTTGTAGTTTTGCAACAGCTGGAGAGACAATGTTCCCTACCCCTGGACTAAAGCTTTGTTCCTTCCCACACAGTATTTTTGCTCAGTATTTTGCAACCAAAACCAGGAGTGGATAAAAGAATATGATGTTGGAATTGAGTGGATGGGTGTCATTAACCCTTAGACGACCCAGGGCGTATAGTTACGCCATGGAAGTCTGTCCCCAGACGACCTAGGGCGTAACTGTACGCCCTGGGTGTTTCTTCCGCTATGAAGCGTGCTCCGGAGCGGAGCGTGCTTCATAGCAGGTGGGGGCCGGCTGCAATCAGCAGTCGGGACCTCACCAGTAATGACACGCTGCAGCGATCGCGCTGCCGCGTGTCATTAACTCCTTAAACGGGACTGCGGCGTTTAAGTGTAAGTGACAGGGGGAGTCCCCTGTCACTTACCGATCGGGACCCCCGCAGTGTGACTGCGGGGTCCCGATCGGTAAAACAGACCGCCGGAGGTCTCTCACCTGCCTCCGTGCGGTCCGATCGGCGATCTGCTGCACTAAGTCTGCACAGGCAGGCTCAATGAGCAGATCGCCGATAACACTGATCAATGCTATGCCTATGGCATAGCAATGGTCAGTGTAAAAATTAAAGTACTGTATGTAAAAGTCCCCCAAAGGGACTTCAAATGTGTAAAAAAAAAAAAGTTAAAAACACTTAACACACTACTCAAAACCCCTCCCCCAATAAAAGTTGAAATCACCCCCCTTTCCCATTATATAAATAAAACATATAAAAATAAATAAACAAATAAACATATAATATACCGTAGCGTGCGTAATTGTCCGATTTATTAAAATGTTACAAGCGTCATTGTGATCGGTAAACGGCGTACACGAAAAGAGGGAAAAAAGTGCGCGGATTACCGATTTTATGTTACATTATATATAAAAAAAAAATAATAAAAAGCGATCAAAACGTCCGATCTTCACAAATATGGTATTAATAAAAACTAGAGATCATGGCGGAAAAAATGACACCCCATACAGCCCCGTAGGTGAAAAAATAAACCGTTATAAGCGTCACAATAGTCCCATTTTATTTATAATTAATTGCCAAAAAAAAGGATTTCATTTAAAAAAAATATATAACATTAGAGAATCTGTGTAACCTGCATGTGGTTGTGTTCGGACTGACCTATAGAATAATGGTATCATGTCGCTTTTACCATAGTGCATTACGTAGACACAGGAACCCCCCAAACGTTACCATATTGCATTCTTATTTACGATTTCACCTATTTATATCTTCATAAATAATATATTTGGGATTCCATCATACATGTTATGGTAAAATGAATGACGCCATTACAAAGTACAACTATTCCTGTAACAAATAAGCCATTACATGGCCTTGTAGATAAAAAAACTGAGAGTGCTAGAGCTCTTAGAAGGGGAGGAGGGAAAAACGGAAACACTAAGATCAAAATTTGCGCGGTCCACTGGGTCATTTTGGGCCTGGTCCTCAAAGGGTTAGATTGCAAATAATGGCCTTTTTTTTTTTTTAAATCACAGCAATTATTTGCCATTGAATGGCGGCCATCCACTTAATTTCAACTGTCCGTGAACAGATCCTTTCTGTGTTTTCAATCCACTTTATGGTTTTGGTTGAAAAATACTGACCAAAATACTGAGCAAAAATACTGTGTGGGAACGTGTAATGCATGCATGTACTGGATCCTATAGCGATACTGTACAGATACTTTTGCTCAAGGTAAGGTTATGTTCACATTCTGTAAAATAAAGGTAAAATACAGCCATATTTTTCCATTAAAAACTAGAGGGTACAAAAAAGGGCACCTTCTATACATCTAAGGCTGGGTTCACACTACGTATATTTCAGTCAGTATTGTGGTCCTCATATTGCAATTAAAACCAGGAGTGGATTAAAAACACAGAAAGGATCTGTTCACACAATGTTGAAATTGAGTGGATGGCCGCCATATAACAGTAAATAACTGCCATTATTTCAATATAACAGCCGTTGTTCTAAAATAACAGCAAATATTTGCCATTATATGGCGGCCATCCACTCAATTTCAACATTGTGTGGACAGAGCCTTTCTGTGTTTTCAATCCACTCCTGGTTTGGGTTGCAATATGAGGACCACAATACTGACTGAAATATACGTAGTGTGAACCCAGCCTAAGGGTGGTATTAAACGGAACGATTAACGTTCGAAAAATCGTTAAATCGTTCGGATTTGAACGATAATCATTTTGTGTAATAGCAGGCAACGATTAAACGACCAACGAGAAATCGTTGATCGTTTAATAGGATCCGGACCTATTTTTATCGTTTGATCGTTCGCTCATCGTTCGCACATCGTTCGCACATCATTCGGTTGAATAAGAATTCACAGCTGAAACGTACGCAATAGCGACGACTAAACGACCGCAAGAACGATCATAAATAACGATCATCGTTTCGTGTACTTGGGCGAACGATTTCGGGCTGTTTGCCTTAGCGGTCGTTTAAGATCGTTAATCGTTAGTCGTCGGAAAATTGCTTGGTGTAATAGTACCCTTAGAGTGTATTGCTTTTAGCTCCTGTGCAACATCTGTGCTTGTGGTGTGATTCCCGCCTTGACCAGTAGGTGTCTCTCTAAGTGTGTTTCTTTTACTATGGCGGCTAATCAGGAGAGGACAAGGTTATTCTTCTGGTAACGTATGTTTTTATTTATATAGAACCAATCTTTGCAATATTTTACAGACGCACTGTCCAGATATAGTACAGAGAAATAGAGAAAAAGTCAGGAGAATGTCATTGGTTTTAAAACAACAATTGAGAAAAACAAACGCTGGGACTAAAAAGAAAAAAGAGCTGAACTAACTAACATGCAAGCGAAACCTCATCCCCCTACAAAACAACCCAAATCCTCTATGTCTGCTTCCTATGCACATACTTTTACAATGATTTTCCTTATAGTTCTGTCCAGAGATGAGGAGAGGTTACTCTGTGTTACAGTCTGCTGTCAGTAAATCACTGCAGCGGGCCTCGCTATGTATCCTTGTCATCTGAGAGAGAGAATAAAAACAGCATAAATATTGTATAAAGCAAAAAAAGGTTAAAAGATTTTAATATTGCATCAATCTACACCTTAGAATGTGCACGTTTGGCTTCTACATGGTAATCTGCCATCACGGTTGGTTTTGCACATAAGGGTTTTTATGTGAAAGATGTCAGAGATAGGAATGGGGGGGGGGGGTTTGGATTCATCCGGTTCTGTCAGGTCTAAGTACCCCTGCTGTTTATAGCTTAGACAACAAAAAATACATCATTGAACCTAACTGCAAGGCTTAAAGGGAACCTGTCATCACTTTCATGCTGCCTAAGTCATTGGGTTGGTCGCCAGCGGCTTCTGCCTGCCCCATCATTGGCCTTAATTGATGGATATCTCCCTGCACCTAAACAAAGAGATCTGATAGATAATCAAAGCTGATGGAGAGGTAAGGAGCCACAGCAGGCTACCCTGATGACTCCTGAATCGGGCTGCGTGAAATTGATAACAGGTTGCCCTTAAAGGGGTTATTCAGCGAAAATACTTTTCTTTCAATTCAACTGATTTTAGAAAGTTGTATAGATTTGTAGTTCACTTCTATTTAAAAATCTCAAGTGTTTCCATACTTATTAGCTGCTGTATGTCATGCAAGAAATGTTTTTTATTCCCATTCTGACACAGTGCTCTCTGCTGCCACCTCTGTCCATGTCAGGGACTGTACAGAGCAGCAGCAAATTCCCATAGAAATCCTCTCCTGCTCTGGACAGTTCCTGTCTCAGACAAGAGGTGTCAGCAGAGAGCACTGTGTTAGACTGAAAGGAAAACAATATTTTAGGATAGATAATCGATAATTTACTTAAATAAGTAAATTACAAATCTTTACAACTTTCTGAAACCAATTCATCTGAAAGAAAAATATTTTTACTGTAAAAACCCCTTTAAGGAGAGTCCTATGTTCTACACCAGTGATTTTCAACCAGTGTGCCGTGGCACACTAGTGTGCCGTGACACATGGTCGGGTGTGCCGCGGGGAAAGTTCCCCAAACTATGGTGCCCCTGTGAAACAGGAGAAAACAATGGGGGAGAGAAACCTGGGGATGGGGGAGAAAGAGGGGAGAGAAGCACGGGGGAGAGAAGCACAGTAGAGAAGTAGGGGGGAGAAGTATGGTGGAGAGAAGCACAGGGGGAGAAGAAAACAGGCCCAGGTTTCACACTGAGTATAAATACATTTAGAATCTATATTATTAACTATATGTATAATATGTACTGTTTTAGTGTCATTTTGTGCCATTTTGGTTGGTGGTGTGCTCTGGGATTTTTTAAGTATAAAAAGTATGCCGCGGCTCAAAAAAGGTTGAAAATTACTGTTCTACACTGCTGACTTTTGTTACACTATTTCTAGGGTCACTTGGCTCTATGCTGTGAAGCTCAATCTGCGTAGCATAATTTTTTGGTTATGAGCTGTAGGACATTATTGGTGAGATATTTGGGAGATTATTATGGGAATTATTATTATTATTATTATTATTATTATTTGGTGTTTTAGCAATATTCTTGTAGTGAACCTGTCCACTTCCAGAATTCTGCATACATCAACGAATTAATGTAAATGATTTTAAATACTAAGGAAGGGCATATGATTAACTGTTTGATAAACAAGATCTATTGGCTCAATCAATATAGTCATACAGATAAGATAACTGTTGGCTAAACACTATCTCTCCTGATCCCCCATAAACATGCTTGGTCATTTGTTGCCACCAAAATTGGCAGAAAATAGCCAGATTTAGAACATGTCACTCCTTTAATGCCTGCTGAGAGGCTCTTAGCCTCTTTCTAGTTTCCTGCTCAGCGGCATTCAGATTGTTTTACCTTTCTGCTCCCCCTCCCCTATCACAGCATGCAGTCCCAAGATTGCAGCTGCATCTCCTTCCTCCCAACTTCTCACTTTTATATGTATTCTATTGCTAAATTGAATTACCACCATTTTAGGGGGAATGGGGCTAATTCTGAACATTGAAACAGAAGATAAGAGTAGGTAAACAGCAGGCTGACGATAAGAGAACAATGCCACTTTCCTTTATATAACTAAACATAATGTATTTCTATAGACTACTAAATTATGTAAAAATAACTCATATAGTATTAGGTCCCTGTACCACGAACCATGTAGGTGAGGGGTACATGACAATTTTGCCTGTTAAAAGGTCTGCGGAGTGTCACACTGCAATGATGGCACTGCATTGCAGCTAAGGTCAGTGAATGGGGTTATTTTGCAAACCACAAGTGGCCATGACCCGACAGTCATAAAAAGTCAGTTTGAGACCTGCTGACCTTAGCGATGACACTGATCTGTCATGGCCAAAATTGCTATGTATGCCATGCGTCTTAGAAAATAGAAAACTGTGTCTGTGTGATATACAGAAACCCTCTAGTTTTACGCCTTAGTCTGCCTGGCTACTTTACTTAAACATAGTGTCAAACTACAGTTTACATCTAGACATGTTTCGTAAGAGGTTTCCATATTTTAAGGAATGTCATTGGAAGACACAAGATGTGGCAAGCTTAAATCAAAGGCGCAATTGTTTCTTGTGCATTATACAAGCCCTGTGGTATTTCCCGATTTCTCAGACGGATTCCCTGTTACTGACCCATCTTGACCCTCACCGTGTTCTTGTCGCTGAACCCTGCTCAGACGTGCTGTCTATGCTCCAGCTCATATGCTTTGCCAATCCGTAAGTGGCACTGCTTTTGGCCATCACTGGCTTCTGGCACACTATCCTGCTCACTCAGCTCCTGTATCTAGTCCCAGAGAGTGTGCATGTACAGTCAACAACTTGCCAGGAGTCGCTATTCTGCCACTGTCTTCCAGATTCTTATGAGTACATGAAAGATTGGCTGACAATAAAATTTATTAGCCAACACAAGAAAATAATTTGGGTAAAAAAAAAAAAACATGCCTTAAAAATAAAATGACAACATTTTTTGACAATGACATCACCTAGTAGAGAATTCACTCTCTGGAATAGCTCCTGAATATACTGGGTTTTTAGAGTCCCATAGGAATGCATGAATTTGCCCGTGTTGAGGCATGCACTTTTGCTGTGATTGGCACATCTCCGAATCACTCTAAATATTCAATAGTGAGTGAATGGGTCAGGGGGCAACAGATGCTCTTTACATGTCTCTTCCTTCCCTACTTTCAATCAGGGGTCTTCCATGTGTTTCCTCACCTTGCCGCGTCTCACTTCCCTGTGCAGCAGCAGATACTGTGTTAATGCTTATGTTAGAAGCACAGACTTTCCTGATGTTCGTCTCTGAACCTTTCAGTGTCTGGCTATTTTTCAGGGCAAAGTATTCCATGCTGGGATATGTGACTGGATAACAGAACATATGAGTCCTTGTGTAAGCAGCATAAGTGCAGAATAATCAAGAATAATCACATGATAGTTGGTGCAAAACAATTTAAAGGAAACCATAAGTCATTTAAGCATTAAAGCATTATAATGTAATAAAGAAAACATAAAATGAACACATGAGAGCTCTGTGGCGCCAACGATTACTCCTTCTAGGTAAGACCATCTTCTCACCTGACTCGTTCTTGATCGTATTTCTCATATGAGCGTTTTATACCCTCTTGTCTATTTAGCCATAATCAAGTATCCACCTCCCTACTCCTCCCCCAATCCCCCCTCCTTACCTGTTATTCCCCCCATATTTTGTTGATTTACTATATGCGTCATGATTAGCTGATATTCTATTCATATAATGTTAATCTTTTTCCTTTAATAAAAACTAAATTTGTTAGAAAACATAAAAAAAAAGTTGGGATTGTCGTTTTCCATGCTTACTATTTATAAGCGGATCACGTGAAGATATAAGTCAGTACAGTAAGGAACCAGAGAACCTAGACATGGTACAAATAGGGTTTTATCATAAAATGGTAATAGTCCATAAAAAAAAAAAAATAAAAAAAAAAATATATATATCAAAATATACAGATAAAGCAAATACATGATGGATAAACTATACATCACCAAAGCAAATGGTTAATATTGATATGGGTCACTCATCAATTTATGCATAATAGCATAGTGGAAGTATGCCAGCCACTTCATTAAATCATTTTTCCTTATTTTATTATCCATTTTCTGTTATTCTCAGTATTTGAAATACTTTAGTTACCTTTAATAGGTTTAGGCCGCTATCATTTAGCAAAACAGATATCAGATACAAAGTGGAGGACCTGGGACATATAGAAGCAGTCTATTGACTGCAATGCTTTGTTTCCCCTGTAGGGGAGCTGTGGGGGATAATACATAAGGTGTTGAAGATAAATACTTAAAAGCTATTTTATGACTCATGAGAATAAAAAAAAAGTGAAATCATGAATGACTAATAGGGATGACTTAACTCCTGTATGTTATTTTAGGATCATTGCAGGAATGATGAGGATGTGAATTTCATATGAATTTCACATCCTGGTCTCCTAAAAGTCATTAAAGTAAATAATACTGAGAATAACACAAAATAGTGCAACATAGTACTTTATGCAATCTATAAACTGCTAAAATATCAAATCCATTTTAGGAAGCCTGCAATATACCAGCACATAAGGAACATCTGACGGCTATTCAGGATACTAGACAATCGTGAGAGACCCTACTAATTTTACGTAATTATTTTTTACAAAAAAAGAGCCCAGTAACTACAGGCCAGTGAGCCTGACATCTGTAGTAGTGAAAATGATGGAAACTCTTCTAAAAAAGAAGATAATGGATCACCTAAGAATTAACAATTTGATGGATCCAAACCAGCATGGCTTTACTGAGGGCCGATCATGTCAGACTAATCTAATTGATTTCTTTGATTATGCCACAAAAGTGCTGGATGAAGGTGGTGCTGTGGATATCGCCTATCTGGACTTCAGCAAAGCTTTTGATACAGTTCCCCATAAAGAGCTGATAGAGAAGTTGGAGAAAATTGGACTAAATCCCTGGATAGTTCAGTGGATTTGTGGTTGGCTGAAGGAGAGATATCAGAGGGTTGTTGTTAATGGTGTATATTCTGAGCAGAGACTGGTTACAAGTGGTGTGCCACAAGGGTCTGTTCTGGGTCCTATTCTTTTTAATATGTTTGTAAGTGACATAGGTAAAGGGTTGGTAGGTAAAGTTTGTCTGTTTGCTGACGTCACAAAAGTGTGCAATAGGGTGGATATTCCTGGAGGTGTCAGTAATGTGGAAAATGATTTAGCTTTGCTAGATACGTGGTCCAAACAGTGGAAATTGAAGTTCAACGTTTCCAAATGTAAAATAATGCACTTGGGGAGGAGGAATCCTCTATCCGAGTATCACATCGGCAGTACTGTGTTGGAAAAGACTTCAGAAGAGAAGGATTTAGGGGTAATGATTTCTGAAAGCCTTAAAATGAGTCACCAGTGCAACCAGGCGGTGGGGAAAGCAAATCGTATGCTGGGGTGTATAGCTAGAGGTATAACCAGTAGGAAGAGGGAGATTGTGATCCCGCTGTATAGAGCTCTGGTGAGGCCACATCTGGAATACTGTGTCCAGTTCTGGAGACCTCACCTAAAAAAGGACATTGATAAAATAGAACGGGTCCAAAGACGAGCTACAAAAATGGTGGAGGGTGTGAGGCATAAACCATATCAGGAAAGACTTAAGGATTTGAATCTGTATAGTCTGGAGGAAAGACGGGAAAGGGGGGACATGATTGAAACCTTTAAGTATGTTAAGGGACTAAATAAGGTTCAAGAGGGGAGTGTTTTTAGTAAAAAACTGAGCTCAAGAACAAGAGGACACAGTGAGAGGTTAGTTGGGGGAAAGATCAGAAGCAATGTAAGAAAATATTATTTTACTGAAAGAGTAGTAGATACCTGGAACAAACTTCCAGCAGAGGTGGTTGGTAAATCTACAATAACAGAATTTAAACACGCCTGGGATAGACATATATCTATCCTAAGATAATAAGGAAGAAAATACTAAAAGGGTGGACTAGATGGACCCAGTGGTCTTTTTCTGCCGACAATCTTCTATGTTTCTATGACATCATCATATATGGGGGGTTTAAAGCTCTGTTGAAAATTAGCTCATACATATAATGGTATATATTGCTGTTGCGGTTGCGGCATGCGTTGTGACAGCTGATTACCTGGGAAGGGGTGTTGGCACCTCACCAATTTGATACTAATGAAGCTAGATCATCAATTACGTTTGCCAGAAAAAACCCTCAAAGCATAAGGCCTTAGACAGTATAGCTATAGCATATGTGGACCATTTTCTGACCAATCCAAGGTAATATTTCGCAAACGGACTCCTTTACACCCTAGGGCAATAAAACTTAACTTTTATTTAAAGAATAAATGCTAAAAAACTGTCATGACAATAACAAACATAAATAGTGAAAGCACACGTGTTCAGACTTATCCCTACACTTAAGGTAGCTTGATAAAGGGAGATATAAATATATATAAGAGCTGTCCACACTGATGTACTCAAATGGCTAGGGGAGGGAAAGTGCTCTCTCACAGCTAATCCCGGTGATCGGTTCTCACCCTGCCTTTTGTGGTTACCCACCTCCTTAATAGGGTGGCCCCAACCACGGTGACGGTCCCTCCTTACTTACTAAGTGCAGGTAAAAAATAACAAAAGGAAGTGAAAGACGTGTATATATAAATTTTTGTATATAGGGTGTTGGTGAAGTTTTATTGTTACAGTTCCAACGCATTTCTCCTGTCAGTTTTTACAGGTTCATCAGGGAAACAGGTGTATTAATTGTATGAATCAGCAAATAGCACATAATGTAGTTGATACAATACTGTACAAGGAACAGTCTGCTACTAGTCAAGCATAAAGTACATGTAAAAATCTCCTCCTAAACAGGGACACGATATTCCCCTTGAAAGATCTCGGCGTCCGCCATTAGATCCAATCAAACACTTAATTTAGTGAGTCCCACAAGATACATCACTGGACACAACCATGCGTTCAATATAGGTAGTACTTAGCTTTAAGATGTAGCTCAAGATGTAATTCCTACAGCGCAGATGTACCCCAGCTACTGTAGTGACTGCATGCCCACTTAGGTGTTGGTACACCCACTTACGTTATACACGTCTTTCACTTTATTTTGTTATTTTTTCCCTGCACTTAGTAAGTAAGGAGGGACCGTCACCGTGGTTGGGGCCACCCTATTAAGGAGGTGGGTAACCACAAAAGGCAGGGTGAGAACCGATCACCGGGATTAGCTGTGAGAGAGCACTTTCCCTCCCCTAGCCATTTGAGTACATCAGTGTGGACAGCTCTTATATATATTTATATCTCCCTTTATCAAGCTACCTTAAGTGTAGGGATAAGTCTGAACACGTGTGCTTTCACTATTTATGTTTGTTATTGTCATGACAGTTTTTTAGCATTTATTCTTTAAATAAAAGTTAAGTTTTATTGCCCTAGGGTGTAAAGGAGTCCGTTTGCGAAATATTTAAATAATTGTTTGTACACCATCGGGCATGTGTAATATTGGGGCTAGCGGCAGCCGTTTATAATTAATTCCCGCAGTGACAATTGCAATCCAAGGTAATCCAGTATTCCTACACCATACACTGGAGAAGCAACTTAACTTTGGCAACTACTGGCTTTTAGATACAGAATCTTTCAATCGGCTTATAATCAAGTAGTCTAGTGCACAGAAAGTCATGTCTCTTTCCCATCAACGCATTATCTCATACTGATTCCTGTTTGATCTGCCTCCAGTTTATTTCAGCTTTTCAGCACCACATTAGCAGCTGATGTCAAAAATCTGCCTCAGATTCTTGGCCCACCTAGATGATTGTCATATGCACGCACATATTCTAGCTGGATGAAGGCTATTTAGCAAGATGCATATTGGACTTTGTACGGGTCAATGTCTATCACACATCCTTACTTAGCCCTTATTCTTTTTTTTAACCAATTAACTGTCCATATTTTTCTATACAGATCCTGGTCATAGTATTAAATATTTTTTATTATTATTATTATTATTATTATTATTATTATTATTTACCCACAAAAAGCAGAGCTTCAAACAGCATACAAGGATAACATGAACATTTATTGGGCACCATGTAGTTCTTTATTTCACCTGTAGAGGCAATATAGGGTAATTGTATAATTTACAGATAGCGTGTCAATACCTAACGAATTGAGGTCATGGCTCTTCAGGGTTGGAAGCTCAAGGGTCTTTAGATGTGTATATCTAAATATATGCTTTATCTTTGTTGTGAATAGTCAAGAACTTAGGGATGCTTCACAGAGACACGGTGGTTTCTCAATTTACCCCTACTACTCTCACTTCTCTCATCTGCCCTGAAGGCATTGACCCCACCACTCTTTCTCAGAAGTCACCCTGTCCTACCTACCAACCATATACCTATAACTGCCAACACACATGGACACCATAGATATCAAACTTGCCTATAAACTGCCCTGCACCATATTTTCTTTTAGACTTATGATTTGCACCTCATTTAAAGGGAAACTTTAAATGTGAAGGTTAAACAAATCTAACCTGCTGATCGCCCCCTATTGCGCACAGGGCACTGAGGAAGAAGGTATGTATGTCTCTTACCTTCAACCTCAGCGCCATTTCCATGCTGTTTGTAGTTTAATCCTGCATGTAGTAAAGTTCTGTGGAGCACAGGGGGCGGAGCTACCACCCTCAGACCATTGATTGGGCCAACCCTCATAAGGGGCAGGCTCTTTGGAGCAGTTGCTCCAAACAGCCTTAATTAAACTACACTGAAACTCACCTTCATCCTCAGCAGCCTGTGTGCAATAGGGAGCGATCAGCAGGTTAAAGTCGTCTAACCTTTAGATAGTTTCCCTTTAACAAAGTGGGGAAATTGTGACATTGCACCAAAAATTGTACGAACAATTTGGTGCAAAATCATCGCAGTCTTTTAAGCTGAGATTTTAAGTACGTATGACACAATTGTAGTTAATCCTTCCCATTTTTTTCCCTTAGGAAGTAAATTCTCCAACCACAGATTTAAAACCTTTTTTTCCTATTGTATTTCAGTGTCTGTTGTCATTAGTGGGATAACAATAAGAAGAAGGCTTAAAGGGACAAGTGGCCTTTCATCCTAAAGCTGATGGTGTCCATATGTAGACTGTGTTGCCATCACTTTAATGAACCAGTACAACCCAGGATCTGCTCCATGAATGACCACATCTACCTGGAAAGCCGTATACATGTGCAATAGTACATTCACATTCACTTATTTACTTATAAGTGTGTACTATTACTTTAAGCTTAGTACTTCTCTACTAGGGGATATACATATACTATGCACAAGAAGGAGAACAGTTAATTCGATAAGCCCTGATCGCTTGACTAAAGTGCAACTTGTGTAATTTCTTACATAGCAGCGATTGCTCCATTCAGTTCAGGGAATTCGCCCTTGTGAAGGGGTTAAAGTTTGATTTGCAGTCGACCACGGGAACACAAGTTGGTGATAAGGGGTGCCAGAACGCCTCCTAATCTCACTTTAGGAACGTGATGTATTCAGGGCTTATACTGCATGAAACTTTAGGAGCGGGATGTGAGAAAGGGGAAGGGGACAGAAAGCAATGATACTGTGACAGAACAGGTCATTAAGTCTCCTAGAAAGTCCGGCTCATCGAAACTCTTAGAAGTCTAACTCTAATAGCAAAGCAACCCCTACCCCCTCTCTTAGAACTTCTCCTAATCCCATTATAACCTGACAAAGTGACATGAAGGACCATTGGGCCAGAAAGGCTGCAAAGCTAACTTGTACACCATGGGCATTTAGTTTCCTAACTTCTAGGAATATAGTGACCGAGGGATTCTTCCCAAAAATATCATTCTGTGCATTACAATCTATGTGTGTGTGTGTGTGTGTGGGGGGGGGGGGACAGCAGAAAACACCATTCCTTAATTTCCGCATATACTGTAGACCAGTACTATGTCAATGACATTTTTGTCCTTTTGTCCCCATGATTCTGCCACCCTATGTAAGGGCAGCACTAACAGCACAAGGTCCTGTAAAACAGCAAAGTGGCCATGTTTAATTGTGGCAGCATCAGTGGTATAGCCACAATAAAGGCAGACCACACACCTGCTATGGGGTCCCATTGGGCATACAGTTTTTTGCTATGAGGCCACATGAATCCTAGCTACGCCCCTGGGCAGCATCACCATGACAACCACAGACACTGTATGTAGCCCAGTTAATGACCGTTATAGATCTATTGTAGGACATGTTCAGGTTGTGTTAGCGTAGTGACCCTGTGCATCACCAGTCATTATAGGGTTAATGCCTCAGATCACTGTGGGTACCTGTGGTCACCATGGTAACCATGCACTGTGATGACAATCGCTTAAGTCATAAAAAAAGGTTCCATAAAAGAAAGCCGCGCTGCCTGGATCAGTGCCATTTTTGATGCGCCAGAGGACCTCGAGCTTGACTATTTTATTCTCCTATCCTTGATGTAAATTTGGTTGTAGCAGGGGAACAGGGGGTTGTATTCATCTTAAGAGATGGACCTGGATCTGTAAGGGAGAAGGGGGGACTTCGGCCTGGTCCTTAATAAGGTTACAGATATGGCAGCCAGATCTCTATCACATCCGGTGTAGTAAATTTATAGTCTAGTTTTGTTTTACAAAATGTGCTAATGTATTATCCTCTAAGCCCAAGGGAGGGGCAACTCTCCAGACATGGCTCCTTCAAGGTTTCCTCCACAGGGTTTTTTTTCTTGCCTGAGTTCTGGAGGGTGACTCTTCGTGAGTCGGGGGTCTGCCATTTTCAGTGTCATGTGATTTTCAATAAAATTGTGACCATATGACACCTGATTGCAATGTGTCATGTCTTTTTTTTTGTGTTCTTTGGTTTCATTCATTTTGCTTGGGAGTTGGGGGTCCATCACATTTCATAAAGCTGGACATCTGCCCTCCAAAGAAATACCTCCTTGTTTCATCTACAGAAAGTGTAATCTTGTTTTCCCTGGTGCCTGAATATGAATATTTCCTATTGAAGCAAGAGGAGGGATTTTTCACTGATGGTCCTAATCTGACAGGACAAAGGGGGATTTTTCTAGGTAGATTTAATGTTCAGCCATCTGTCTTACACCTCAAAACTGTTTGTTTCCCAGATTTCCCAGGACCCTGAAAGGTGAATCTGCCTAACCTGCAGTTTTAGCATAACATGATAGATTTGTCAGTCACAGCTTCCCAGGGATTCTTACTCAGCTTTCCCTGTCTCCTGGTTAACAAATCTGACTAGTTATTCTATAATATGAAAACTGGGGGCCTAGGAAGATATAATGGCCTGGGAAAGCTGGGTAACAACCTCTGTGGAGCTGTGATGAAGGATAAATCATGTAAAACACCCAGAATATATCAGTGATATACGGTATCAATCTATCATGCAGTATCAGGTCTTTAGTGACCATTGTGACACCACAGTGTCATCACTCAGCTTTCCCATCAGACTGAATCGAAGGTCAGTTTTGCTGTATACTGTATGTAAAGATGAATCACTATATGACTAAACCAAACTTGGAATTCAGCAGTATGGGAAAGCTGTGTGGGACACCACAGGGCAGTTTTGCACAGGGCACCATGAAATGATCTTTCCCGAGATTATCATCAGGCAAGTGTGTTCACATGTCAATACATCGATTCCATGGAAGGGGTTTTCCAATAATGAAACCTATATTCAACTGTCTAATACATAAACATATATTGGTAAATAAAGTTATTTTGCTACCTCTCTTGCATTCCTTCTGTCCCTGAAGCAAACGTTCTCCGTTCCCTCCATTGCCTCACTTCCTTTTGGCAGAACGTCCTGTAATGTTCCTGCTGTACACTCTTGCTGGGATTTCAGCAACCTCTTTTTCCCTATCACATCTTTATGACTATTACCTTGGCCACTACACCCATAGGAGCTGAAATCCCAGTTACAGCATACAGCAGAAAGAAGAAGTCTACCAGACAGAGCAGACAGTTGGATTCTTCGGCACAAGGAAAGCATTAAAAGCCACACAAAAGTATTAAATTAATCTTACTTACCAATTCATGATCGTTTATTAAATATGTATGTTTGTATTTTCTTGCCATGTCATTGTAGGTAGAACTAAACCGACTCCCCATGTATATAGGTCAGCAATCAGAAGATATAAAAAGTGGGCATTTTTTTTAAATTAACTTAAATAAACCTTGTGTCCCCCTGGATGCAGCACTCTGCAATCCTTATGGCCCCTGTTCTGGCAAATGGTGGGGGTACCTGTGGTCACTTATCACCCATTATGTGGATAGGTGATAAAGGGAAACCCCATTTAACCTTAAATGAAGCATTCCTGGTCACTAGCATAGCATTAATGGCTGGTATTTAGGCTGACCAATTAAGCTTTTTAAGGTCAGCTTCCAATTCCATATTATGTAACAGTCAGTAAGAAGCTAAGAATTTCCTGCAGAGCAATTTTTCCTCTGATGTAAGCTAATAATATCTATCTACATCCTATATGTGCTTTTTGAAAACAGACAAACAAAACCATCATTCTGGAATGTTCTGTGGATCGGTACATATGTATACATCTGTGGGTAGTTTCAGAACCACATTAGAAGAACTGTGAGAGATGCGTGAATCAGTATGAGTTGTGTGTAAGCCGGTGCCATTTGGAATGTGTCAGTCACACATTGTGAGTGCATGTAGGGCCAGCAGTACTCTCAGCGAGCCGGAATCTCTGCCAAATTATATAAAATGTAAACAGTGCATAAAAATCTCCAAAGCAAATGAATATAGTGAAATCATCAGAATTCATCTGTCAAAAACTCCTCCGAGGTTTAGCTGCCGTCGTCATCACTTCATGAATATTTAGAGCAACTTTGGCTCTTTTAAATGATTTATTAGATTAGAAAGGTCACAAAATGACAGCAATACTGAGGACAGAAGAACGTCTAAATAAAATATCACCTATTAAAGCAGATTCTACTGGACAACCATAATAGATGGCATTACGACTGATGACAGAAAGCTGCTAGACATCTTCCCTCAGCATTTTATTGGGAAATGGGTAACAGGATTACACACTGATCTTCAATCTTCCATCATAGAGGTTTATCTTATTAGTAACACCAAGCATCCCTCTTGTCTGAGGGTCCTTCTACACAGGCCGATTATCGGCAATAAACGTTGATAGAAACGTTCATTCAGATGATAATCGGCCCGTGTAAAAGTGGCAGCGATAAGCTGAGGCTGATCGAGCAGCTCTATAAATTATTGTTTATGGCCTACACATCTCCCTGGGCAATCTCCCCTTGCCACTCTATACAGATTCTCTGGAAATGTATTGAGTCATTTACCGCTACCCAACTCCCGACTTAAAGGAGAACTAATGTAAACAATCACGGACGGCAGAAGGTGGTGGGAAAACAACAATCGAGGGATACTTACCTGTCTCCGTGCAGCTGCAGTGCCACCATTCATGGTTCCCCACCTGTCTACTGTTTCTCCCGGCTTCCTTTGTGGTACGACCTGCCAGGAACTACCTGCTGAGCCAGTCAGTTACAGCAGAGATGTGCTGCCTCAGTAACTAGCTGGCTGATGGGGCATTTCGAACTGGCTTATGGTGTCACAGGACTGGAGACTGGTGGGGGACCTGCAGGGGCACAGGGATGGGTAAGTATCCCTTGATCATTATGTTTCCACCCCCTGCCCTCTGTAATTTTTTTATATTTACACAGAGCACACCTTAAACACCCTTCTTAGAACACAATCACCCACCCACCCACCGGTGAGTATTTGAAATCCTCCCAGATAATTGCTCAATAAGACTGGTCCATAAGAAAACAATATGATTTTATGTCTCTGCTGCTGCAAGAAAGTCTACTCTTCATAGCTGGATATCCAACTCCCCCATTCAATACATATATGATTAAAAACTGCATTCATTTGCAATGTCTTTGTAAAACAGCCGACTTTCCCTACTCTACCCTACCTACTCTTGTCCTTCTTCTTCCCCTTCTCGTTGGTTTCTGTTTTAGTATCTTACAATTTGGAAGATACTAATGGTATGATCGGCTCACGTGGCATTGCCTCTCTTTATGTTAGAACTGTCTCAAACTGTTGAATTTGGCACCTACTGTATCTAGCCCTCCAGGTTAACAAAGGTCAGAGCCTTATTTACACATGGCGCTATGTATGTCCCAATCCCTACCCTATAACAGTGAAAGTATACCATGTACATATGAAATATAATCAGTACATATGTGCTACTGTGCATACTGTACATACCTAGGTGTTCCTTCATCCGGGGTAAAGACTCCTTTCTAAATGCGTCTGTCAGTGATCGTCAGTGTTTCATGCAGTACGAATGAACCATATTGTACATGGTGTTTCAGGTTTTATACTGTATCCATCTCTGGAGTGGGATTATCTACTTTGGACAATTTTTTTTTGTTAGAAGGGTCCCTGAGTGATGAACTGGCGACAATATGTTCTGGTGCTGGGAAAATACACCATTGCACAGTTACCAGCAAAATCAATGGACTGCCTATAAAATGCACTGGGTTCTCCAGAGCAAAACATACCCTTGGTACTCCTCCTTTACTCTGGTCAAGAAACAGGGGTTCTGAAAGAGGCATCCGCCCAGGGCCGGATTAAGGTTGGTGGAGGCCCCGGGCGACAATTTTGTTGGGTGCCCCTCATCCCCACCCCCCCCAAAAAAAATATAAATAAAATAAAAAAAACTATTTAGTGATCTATACAGGTGGCTGATTACTGTAGGGGACTTAGCATGTACCCCTCCTCACTCCTGGCTGTATGGCTCAGCATTCTCCTCTGTTGTGCATGTGATGGTCAGGCCTGGAGACAGGAGTGGGGAGGGATGAGTCTCAAGGTGTGTTCTCACATTGTTATTGGGTTAATAACGCACTGTGAGAATCTGCTCTTATCCACTACAGCTAGCATATGCAGTTGTGAATCACGGGCAGAATCAGCACTTGGAAGAGTAGGTCCCACCTGCAGTTCCCAATCACATACACTAGCTGAAGCAGTAAAGAGCACCCACAAAGTACTTAAAGACTGGTTAAAATCCATCTGTGCAGCCCCTGCACAGCACTCATTTACATTATTGATTGGGCCATCATCGGCCCATCTAATAGGACCCTAACTCAGCCTGGGAATCCGGGGGTGGGGGAGATTTTGCTAGAGAGCAGTATTGCCCTACCTTTTTTTTTTTTTTTTTTTTACCTCGGGGGCACCCCTACCGAATAAAGTTCTACAAAATACAAAAAAAAAATTCATACAATGACTCACAGATGATGTCTTCTTAGATCAGAGGCGTTCGCCTTCCTTTTCCTCTCCATCTGTCCTGGATCACCACTACAATTCATCTCTTCAGAACCTGCCAGACAAACATCTTAGGCTCCGCAATTTTCCAGCAACTTCCTTCCCTTTTTCCCACCTATAGGGTCCCAAACTGTAGTAATTCCGCTTTTTGGTGTCATGTCTAGTAAAGTCAGTAGGTATGTGGGCTGTCCCTTGTATGTAGGGCAGGGGTCTTCAACTGGCGGACCGAGCGCTCATACTTACTATGCGGCGGCAGCACTGACAGAGAGAGAGCCATTGGCTCCCTCCCTGTCAGTCACTCTTGTGGCCGCACCGGTCACAAGAGGCTGCACTCTCCTTTTGGTGTCGGCGCTCGAGTGACATTACTGCGCCAGGACAAGGGGAGAGCAGCCTCTAGTGACTGCTGCAGTGCGGCCACAAGAGGTAAGAGAAGAGGAGATGCCTGACCCAGGTGAGTATGTGTTTGTTTTTTTATGTTACATGCTGTATGGGAGGGGGAGAGCGGACAGGGGGAGAGCACATGGGGGGCTATATACTACAGGGGGCTATTTACTACTGGGGGAGAGTGCACAGGGGGGGGCTATATACTACAGGGGGAGAGCGCACAGGGAACTATATACAACTGGGGGGAGATCACAGGGGGGATATATACTACAGGGGAGAGCGCACAGAGGGGCTATATACTATAGGGGGGCTATATACTACTGGGGAAGAGCGCATAGGGGGGCTAAACACTACTGGGGCAGTCACCCCCTTTGTACCTAATTTAAAAGGGCCGGTGAAAGAGAAAAAATGCCAGTTTTCCCGCTAATAAGCAGCAATTCTGTATGTAAATAGTTAAACAACGTTTATTGAAAAGTTAACACATTTCCTACTGATGTTCAGCTGGGACTTTCACCTGACAGGGTCCCCTGCTGTGTTCCTAAATAATAATAATAATGTCAGTGCTGTGCCCCGTATAGTAATAATGTCCCCTGCTGTGTCCTCTATATAGTAATAATGCCTCCTGCTTTGCCCCCCATATTGTAATAATGTCCCTGCTGTTCCCCATTATAGTAATAATGTCTCCTGCTATGCCCCCATATAGTAAAAATAACTGTTGTAGTTAAGCACCTAGTGTTGTAGCTAATCCCTCCACTGCCAGGATGCCCTGAGTTCTGTAGTTAACCCCTCTACTGCCAGGATAATCCTGCAGGGGTTAATTCTGGCAGAAGACGTGTCAAGTACAATACTAGGGGGCATTCTGGCAGTGAAAGGTTAACTTTAATACTAGGGGCATCCTGGGGTGGTATCATACCCCACTGCCAGGATGCCCCTAGTATGGTAGTTATCCCCCCCCCAGGATGCCCCTAGTATGGTAGTTTGGTAGTTATCCCCCCTTTCCCCCCAGGATGCCCCTAGTATGGTAGTTATCCCCCCCCCAAGGATGCCCCTAGTATGGTAGTTATTCCCCCCCCAAGGATGCCCTTAGTATGGTAGTTATCCCCCCCCCCCAAGGATGGCACTAGGGGACCCCAAATAAATGCCCCTGATCTGTGCTAAGTAAAAAAAAAATAAACATCCCTCTCACCTGTCCTCCATTCCAACGCTGCAATATCTCTTCATCTTCTAGCAGTCCCTGGCAAGCCCCGGAGATCAGAGCTCCCTCACCTGCTTCTCCTGGATGTGGCTGAACCCGTCTCCGTCTCTTTGATCTCCAGGGCTCTCCTGTGTGGCAGAACGGTGCACATCTTCTCCTTTATCGTGTGCAGTCTGCAGGAGATCTGTACGTTCCACCAGGGACATGGATGCGGGGCACTACCTGTCCCACCCAACCCCCATGGCCCCCACGCTGCCCCCACTAGTTGTGCTCCGCTGGGGGGTTGCTGTAGATTGCTACAGATCCACCAGACTGAACTCGGAACCCTGCTTCCGGGTTCACGCTGGTGGGGGCCCCCAAGTGGTGGAGGCCCGGGTGCCCTCCCTTTAATCCGGCCCTGGATCTTCCTATTAACCCTTAGCTCAGCAATGATATATGATCAAAGTGTGTAAGGGTGGTTTTACATGGGATGATTTTTAAATCTTAAATGATCGCTATGGCAAATGATCTTAAATCGTTCACCCTATAAGGGTCCATTTACACCCTTTTATCTAAAAGGTTATCTGCCAAAGATTTGAAGCCAAAGACAGAAACAGACTATAAACAGAGAACAGGTTATAAAGGAAAGCCTGAGATTTCTCCTCTTTTCAATTCCATTCCTGGCTTTGGCTTCAAATCTTTGGAAGATAATCTTTCTATGTAAATGCACCCATACACAGGACAATGATCGTTACTTACGGTCGTTCTTGCACTCGTCCTTTCCTGGCCGTTAGTCCAGGGAACGACCAAGCCACGTGTTATTACACTGAACGATGTTAGAACAATTTGTGAACAATCAATGATAAAAATAGGTCCAGCATCTATGAAACGATCAACGATTTCTCGCTGGTCGTTTAATCGTTGCCTGCTTTTACACAAAACAATTATCGTTTAAATCCGAACGATCTAATGATTTTTTGAACGATGATCATCCTATGCAATATGGCCCTTAGTGAAAAATAGTTATATGTACAGTTACTATCACCAACTACTCCACGGAACGATTATCGTTCATAAACTCGCTCCAACGACCGCTCGTTAACGATCACTAAACGATTTTTTTTTGCGAACGATAACACATAACACACGCGGGAACGTGAACGATATGTGTATGTAGTGTGACATGTATGTAGTGTAACGATTATTTTGCGGTCATTACATGGTCGTTTAAAACGTTCTGTAACGCCTGGACTAGTGGATCCACTGGACCGTCACCAGCGATGGCACTAACCTCACCAGGGAGCGGAGTCTAAGGGGCCGCTGGTTTTCACCAGAGCCCGCCGCAAGGCGGGATGGACTTGCTGCGGCAGGCGACCCCCAGGTCGCTACCCCTGGCTTGGTTGCTGGTGACGGTAGGCGAGGCGTGGCAGGAGCCGTAGGCAGGAGATGATACTGGCAATGGTCTGAAGGTGAGACCGCACGTGACAGGCTGAACACAGGAACTAAAGTGTAACGGGGAAGCAGGAACCAGGAACAAGGAGTGGGGACCAGGTAGCGGACAGGGATCAGGAGACAACAGGGAGCTGGGCCAAACGCTATGGAAGCATGTAGAGGCTCCAACACCTGCAGTGGGGCAGGGCTGGAATTTATAGGGAGTGATAGTGTGCATGACCAATTAGGAGCGCACTGCCCCTTTAAATCTGAGACAGCCGGCGCGCGCGCGCCCTAGGAGGCGGGGACGCGCGCTGGCCGGCACAGCGACGGACAGGAGCGTGGAGAGGTGAGGCGCCCCCCGGGGCCGAAGTAACAGCAGCGCCGGGTCCCTGCCTAAGGACACCGGCTGCTGCATGGGGAACAGAGGAGTCGCGGTGGCGGCCCGGAGCACGGGACGCGGCCGTGACAGTACCCCCCCCTTTGGCCTCCCCCTTTTTCTGGCCTGTAGGAACCTCTTGATGAGATTCTGGTCCAGGATGTTAGCCTCGGGTTCCCAGGACCTCTCCTCAGGACCAAATCCTTTCCAGTCCACCAGGAAGAACCGTCTCCCTCTGACAGTTTTCATGGCCAGAATGTCTTTGACAATGTAGACATCGTCAGAGACGGCTTGTGGAGCAGAGAGTGAAGCCTTATCGGAGAACCGGTTGAGGACTACTGGCTTTAAGAGGGAGACATGGAAGGCGTTCGGAATCCGCATCGTAGGAGGTAGGCGGAGTTTGTAGGTGACAGGGTTGAGGCGTTTTAGCACCGAGAAAGGACCGATGAATCGAGGACCCAACTTCTAGCTGGGAATCTTGAGTCGGACATATTTGGCCGAGAGCCAGACTTTGTCCCCAGGGAGAAAATTCATGGCGGGTCTTCTTCTCTTATCCGCCTGGTCCTTTATGCGGTCAGATGCCTTGAGCAGAGATTGTCGAGTCTGTTCCCAGATTGACTGCAGGTCAGATAACAACTCCTCCACGGCTGGGACCTCAGAGGATGGAGAGAGAGGCAGAGGAGGACGAGGATGACGTCCATAGACCACATAGAAGGGTGACTTGCCTGTGGAGCTCGAGTCCAGATGATTGTAGGAGAACTCCGCCCATGGAAGCAGACTGGACCAGTTGTCCTGGCGAGCGGAGACGAAATGTCGAAGATAACTGCCAAGGACCTGATTGACCCTCTCCTCTTGCCCATTAGTCTGGGGATGATAGGCCGAAGAGAAGTCCAGCTTCACTTGGAGTTGAGAGCAGAGAGCACGCCAGAATCTGGAGACAAATTGTGAGCCTCTGTCAGACACTATATGAAAAGGAAGACCATGGAGGCGGAAGATATGCTGAAAGAACAGCTGGGCCAGGCGAGGAGCTGATGGTAATCCAGGAAGAGCCACAAAGTGGGACATCTTGGAAAAGCGGTCAGTTACGACCCAAATGACCGTGTCACCCGCAGATGGAGGTAAGTCTGTGACAAAGTCCATGCCTATATGGCACCAGGGGCGGTCTGGGACTGGCAAGGGCTGAAGTAGGCTGGCAGGTTTTTGATGGGGGGACTTGTTTCTGGCACAGATGGTACAAGACGCCACAAAGTCCTTGACATCTTGGAGTAGGCTAGGCCACCAGTAGTGGCGGGAGATCAGTTGCCCGGTCTTTAGAGCTCCCGGATGCCCAGCCACCATAGAGGAATGACCCCATTTCAAGATGCGTTTACGGAGTGCGGGGCGCACATAAGTCTTACCGGGAGGCAATCTCTGCAGAGTAGAAGTAGCAACAGGTACTAGGCGATCGGGAGGAATTATGTGACGAGGAGGTTCCTCTTGCCCCATGACATCGGATGCTCGGGATAACGCATCGGCCTTTATATTCTTCTCGGCTGGACGGAAATGAATGGTGAAGTTGAACCGAGAGAAGAAGAGGGACCACCTGGCCTGCCGGGGATTGAGGCGTTGAGCCGATTGGAGGTAGAGGAGGTTCTTGTGGTCCGAGTAGATGTTAACGGAATGTCTAGCCCCCTCTAGGAGATGACGCCACTCCTCCAGTGCCAACTTGATAGCCAGGAGTTCACGATCTCCAATAGTATAGTTCCTCTCGGCCGGGGAAAAAGTTTTAGAAAAGAACCCGCAGGTTCTGATCTTGCCTGATGTGTCCCTTTGCGAGAGGACGGCTCCTGCGCCCACAGAAGAAGCATCAACTTCAAGAGAAAACGGCTTGGAGATATCTGGGCGAACTAGAGCAGGAGCGGAGGCAAAGGCAGACTTTAGGCTATTGAAGGCTTGTTCGGCCTCTGGAGGCCAGCGTTTGGGATCCGCCCTCTTCTTAGTGAGAGCCACTATGGGTGCTACCAGGGTAGAGAAGTGAGGGATGAATTGCCGGTAGTAGTTGGCAAATCCAAGGAATCGTTGGATAGCTCTAAGTCCCTCAGGGCGAGGCCATTGGAGAACAGCTGAGAGCTTGGCAGGATCCATCTGTAGGCCCTGGTCGGAGACAATGTACCCAAGAAACGGTAGGCTGCGTTGATGGAAAACGCACTTCTCCAGCTTGGCATATAAACGGTTGGCCCGTAATCTTCGTAGAACCTGCCGTACATGGGACACGTGGGTCTGCGGGTCGTGGGAGAAGACCAGGATGTCGTCAAGATAGACAATGACGCAGACATAGAGGAGGTCGCGGAATATATCATTCACGAATTCCTGGAAGACCGCTGGGGCGTTGCATAGGCCGAATGGCATGACCAGATATTCGTAGTGCCCATCCCTGGTGTTGAAAGCGGTCTTCCATTCGTCTCCTTCACGAATTCGGATCAGGTTTTACGCTCCCCTCAGATCCAGCTTAGAGAAGATCGAGGAGTGGGGACCAGGTAGCGGACAGGGATCAGGAGACAACAGGGAGCTGGGCCAAACGCTATGGAAGCATGTAGAGGCTCCAACACCTGCAGTGGGGCAGCGCTGGAATTTATAGGGAGTGATAGTGTGCATGGCCAATTAGGAGCGCACTGCCCCTTTAAATCCGAGACAGCTGGCGCGCGCGCGCCCTAGGAGGCGGGGACACGCACGCCGGCCGGCACAGCGACGGACAGGAGCGTGGAGAGGTGAGGCGCCCCCCGGGGCCGAAGTAACAGCAGCGCCGGGTCCCTGCCTAAGGACACCGGCTGCTGCATGGGGAAGAGAGGAGTCGCGGCGGCGGCCCGGAGCACGGGACGCCGCCGCGGCCGTGACAGGGTGATCATGACCATACGACACACCAACTTGTTTTAAACCTTTTTACGAACGACTGAAAGATTTCTAATTTTACGAACCGATTAGTAAATTATCTTTCAAAGACCAACGATTTTTTTTCGACATGCTGAAAAACAATTTTGACCAACAATATAACGATTTCGCCTTTGTCGTTCGCTCGTTAACACCAATTCCACAAAGCGTATATTGTTCAGGAGTGGTCGTTGGAGCGAGTTTATGAACGATAATCGTTCCAAGGAATAGGGCCTTAAGGCCCATACATTGTAAAAGCACAACGTCTAGGCTCATAGCATAGCGATTGCACTCATCATTGCAGAATGCATTTGTGTTTTTTTCACTCTAAGAAGTGTTCTGGGCAGTGAGTGGGATTGTATGTAAATTGTCATCCTCCCCCCCAGGGTCAGTGATCTATTGATCTCCATCCCAGGAAAGTTCAGGAGTGCCAAGCACAGTTACAATACCCTTTGACCTTACATTAAATTCTACAAGAATGAGTGACTCTGCATGATTTTAAAGAGGTAAGAGTTTAGAGGAATCTGACGTCTGTCAACTGTCTGTGCCACGTTTCTCCTGAGCTTTTTGGCTTCATTTTATCACATGTGGAAAGAGATATTTGCACATCCAGTTTTCTCCTTTTTTGTGAATATTTTACTCATATGTGTCAAATACCAGATAAGTTCATGCTCATTTCCAATGTATCTTTTAACTTTATTAGTTTGGATTCTAATTCTTCTGTTCCTATACTTATCTATGTTCCCTTATTTTTCATGCTTATTACACGTATTTTTCCTGTTCGCTTATTATACATGCTTATTATACTTACTGTGTCTCTCCTGTTCTCTTATACATGCTTATTTGTCTGCTCATGCTCAGAATGTGATGGAAAGTGTTAAGAACCCAAGCATCTCACATATCCTTTATATATTACCTAATTTCCAAGTATTTCCCTCATCAAACCCTTGATTCTATACATCTTATCTCTGGGGCTATGATCACATCCGTTCACATTACTCTTTGTTTTTCGGAACACTCCTGCTGCTTTTCTTCTGTGGAACCCTTCTCCTTGTTGTACTTGAAACTCACATGATCTATACCAAGTATTTAGATATTCACACAAACTGCACCCCTACAGACTAAATGGCCTATTACTCTGGTCGATTATCGTCCAGGAGCGTTGCTAGAAAAGCTCCTCCGGCCGATAATTGGCCAGTGTAAAAGTGACAGCGATCACCCGAGGAGTGGGAAAACATCTTATCCCCAACTGATCGAATATTTTATGCGGTGGTAAAATTTATAGCGCTCGGCCGCACATCTTCCTGTGTAAACAGGTGAAGTGCGGCCGATAGCAGAGGAAAACTGACAGCACAGATGTGCATATATCCATGCTGTCAGTTTCCAGATCACACAATCAGTGTATACTTACCTTTTTCAATGCTGTGTGATCCCGCTTTCCAGCTCTCCTGTCTGGCTCTCCTTCCACCGCTATAAATGTTCAGGCTATTGCCTCCTCAAAAACGCTGTCAGTTTCCATGGCCAAATGAACGATACAAGGATTGTTTGTGTGGCTCGGCTGCTCAAATAATTATACTATGCAAAGCCATTGCAAATGAGCTATCCATGCACAAGACTCACTTGTTGCATGTTGGATTTCAATTGGCCAATTCTTTTGTTCTCATTGAAATAAGTTGTCATCAGAGGACTCTGGCAACAGCTTTCATCACTTTCTCCATGTGTGTATGCTGTGGGTTTCTGGAAATGTTCTTGATTCCTGCGATAACATTTATCCTTTTCCCTTATTGATGTGGATTTCATGGTTGAATTGTTTCCCTGTGTCCAGGTGTGAATTATTCCCTGTGTCCAGGTGGCATTATTTTAGAAAGAAATGTAAATAGATTGAGGAGAGTTCAGGAAAATCCATCTACATGTAAAAGCTGAAAAAAGCGCAAGAAAGCCACAATAATAGGTAAAACTAGAAAATGTGCCGTCAGTGTGTTAATTAGATTTGTTCTAAGGTGCCCAGGAGGCCAAGCTAAAGGTATTGTTTCATCTGAGTTAATTAGTGGAATTAGTGTATACCTGTAGTGCATAGTTGGAGGGGTTCTGTATACCCACAATGTATAGTTTTTAGGGGTCTCGCATATCTGTAGTGCATAGTTGGGGGGCTGTATACCTATAGTGTATAGTTGGGGGGGGTCCTGTATACCTGTAGTGTGTAGTTGGGGGGGGCTGTATACCTGTAGTGTATAGTTGAGGGAGGTCCTGTATACCTGCAGTGTACAGTTGGTGAAGGTCCTGTATACCTGTACTGTATAGTTCGGGGGTCCTGTATACCTGTAGTATATAGCTGGTGCTGTATACCTGTAATGTATAGTAGGTGGAGGTCTTGTATACCTGCAGTTTATAGTTTGAGGGTCCTGTATACCTGTAGTAAATAGTTTGAAGGTTCTGTATAACTATAGTATAGAGTTGGTGGAGTTCCTGTATACCTGTAGTATATTTGGGGTCCTATATACTTGTAGTATAGAGTTGGTGAAGGTGCTGTATACCTGAATTATAGAGTTGGTGTAGGTCCTGTATACCTGTAGTGTATAGTTTTGAGGTCCTGTATACCTGTAGTGTATAGTTTTGGGTCCTATATACCTGTAGTATATAGTTGGTGGAGTTCCTGTATACCTGTAGTGTATAGTTTGGGGGTCCTGTATACCTGTAGTGTATAGTTTGGGGTCCTGTATACCTGTAGTATATAGTTGGTGGAGGTCCTGTATACCTGTAGTGTATAGTTTTGGGGTCCTGTATACCTGTAGTGTAAAGTTTGGGGTCCTGTTTACCTGTAGTATATAGTTTTGTGGAGGTCCCGTGCACCTGTAGTGTATAGTTTTGGGGTCCTGTATACCTGTAGTGTCCTGTATACCTGCAGGGTTGTATTTACCCGTATGGAAGTGTTATCCAGTCACAGTATGGCGGTATTGGTCAGGTCTGGTGTGGCGGTGTTATCCAGTCACGGTATGGTGGTATTGGTCAGGTCTGGTATAGCGGTGTTATCCAGTCACAGTATGGCAGTATTGGTCAGGTCTGATATGATGGTGTTATCCAGTCACAGTATGGCGGTATTGGTCAGGTCTGGTATGGAGGTGTTATCCAGTCACAGTATGGCGGTATTGGTCAGGTCTGGTATGGCAGTGTTATCCAGTCACAGTATGGCGGTATTGGTCAGGTCTGGTATGACAGTGTTATCCAGCACAGTATGGCGGTATTAGTCAGGTCTGGTATGGCAGTGTTATCCAGTCACAGTATGGCGGTATTGGTCAGGTCTGGTATGACAGTGTTATCCAGCACAGTATGGCGGTATTGGTCAGGTCTGATATGACAGTGTTATCCAGTCACAGTATGGCAGTATTGGTCAGGTCTGGTATGGCAGTGTTATCCAGTCACAGTATGGCGGTATTGGTCAGGTCTGGTATGACAGTGTTATCCAGCACAGTATGGCGGTATTGGTCAGGTCTGGTATGGCAGTGTTATCCAGTCACAGTATGGCGGTATTGTTCAGGTCTGGTATGACAGTGTTATCCAGCACAGTATAGCGGTATTGGTCAGGTCTGGTGTGGCGGTGTTATCCAATCACAGTATGGCAGTATTGGTCAGGTTTGATATGACAGTGTTATCCAGTCACAGTATGGCGGTATTGGTCAGGTCTGGTATGACAGTGTTATCCAGTCACAGTATGGCGGTATTGGTCAGGTCTGGTGTGACAGTGTTATCCAGTCACAGTATGGCGGTATTGGTCAGGTCTGGTATGGCAGTGTTATCCAGTCACAGTATGGCGGTATTGGTCAGGTCTGGTGTGGCAGTGTTACCCAGTCACAGTATAGCGGTATTGGTCAGGTCTGGTATAGCGGTGTTATCCAGTCACAGTATGGCAGTATTGGTCAGGTCTGATATGATGGTGTTATCCAGTCACAGTATGGCGGTATTGGTCAGGTCTGGTATGGAGGTGTTATCCAGTCACAGTATGGCGGTATTGGTCAGGTCTGGTATGGCAGTGTTATCCAGTCACAGTATGGCGGTATTGGTCAGGTCTGGTATGACAGTGTTATCCAGCACAGTATGGCGGTATTAGTCAGGTCTGGTATGGCAGTGTTATCCAGTCACAGTATGGCGGTATTGGTCAGGTCTGGTGTGGCAGTGTTACCCAGTCACAGTATGGCGGTATTGGTCAGGTCTGGTATGGCAGTGTTACCCAGTCACAGTATAGCGGTATTGGTCAGGTCTGGTATGGAGGTGTTATCCAGTCACAGTATGGCGGTATTGGTCAGGTCTGGTGTGGCAGTGTTATCCAGTCACAGTATGGCGGTATTGGTAAGGTCTGGTATGGCAGTGTTACCCAGTCACAGTATGGTGGTATTGGTCAGGTCTGGTATGAAGGTGTTATCCAGTCACAGTATGGCGGTATTGGTCAGGTCTGGTGTGGCAGTGTTACCCAGTCACAGTTTGGTATACCTGTAGTGCCCTGTATATACATGTACTGTATAGATGGAGTAGGGGGTCCTGTATATACATGTACTGTATAGATGGAGTAGGGGGTCCTGTATATACATGTACTGTATAGATGGAGTAGGGGGTCCTGTGTATACATGTACTGTATAGATGGAGTAGGGGGTCCTGTGTATACATGTACTGTATAGATGGAGTAGGGGGTCCTGTGTATACATGTACTGTATAGATGGAGTAGGGGGCCCTGTATATACATATACTGTATAGATGGAGTAGGGGGTCCTGTATACATGTTCTGTATAGATGGAGTAGGGGGTCCTGTATATACATGTACTGTATAGATGGAGTAGGGGGTCCTGTATATACATGTACTGTATAGATGGAGTAGGGGGCCCTGTATATACATGTACTGTATGGATGAAGTAGGGGGTCCTGTATATACATGTCCTGTATAGTTGGAGTATGGGGTCCTGTATACATGTACTATATATATGGAGTAGGGGGTCCTACTAAAGTCATTACGATGCCTAAATATTTCAGGCCCAAAGCACACGGCCTAAGCAGTAATACATGGTGCCCAGATAACAGAGGTTAAGTCCGCAAACAAGCATTGATTTCTCTGATCATTGCTTGTTTATTGCACACACTGGGCCATGTAATCTAGGCATCATGGATTGTTGGTAAGTAGCTGCTGTCATCCTTTGGACAACCCTTTATCTTGGAGGCCCTATGGCATCTGTCCCATTTGCCCTCCTTTAAAGTAGTCCCTGCCTATACTACTGCAGCCATAGGGGTGGAAATTTTATCCTGGTCCTAAATCTATAGTAGGGTCACAAGTATGTTGCCATTTATAACACTGGTGTCTAATGTGATAGAGAAGCTTTCATAGCCCCAAGGCACCTGGACAAAGGCATAACTGTTACCTTTACACCTCCTTAAAGGGAAACTCTGATGATTTTTTTTTCTTTCATATCAGCTGGTGTCAGAAATGTATATATATTTATTTAAATATTAAAATCTCAAGCCTTCCAGTACTCAAGCCTCAAGTACCTTATCTCAAGCCTTCCAGTAGCTGATAAGTACTGAGGTAAATAGAAGTCAATTAAAAAACTATAAAACTCTCTGACACCAGCTGATTTGAAAGAGAAATTAGCTGGAGTTCCCCTTTAAACTGGTAGGAGGCTAAAGTGGTATTACACATGCAGACTGCTGCCCTAACTAGATTGGCACTTTTGAAAGCGAATGTACCTCTAGGTACATCACTTGGTGTTTTTAACATGAACAGACCGGCGTTGATGCTGGGATGCCAGTGCCGCGGTCCCTTTTTTTTAACCACCACCCTGTTTCCATGCATGGCGCCGGTCTATTACCGAGTACCGGCCTGGAATAAAGCACTGGAGGTGCCCCCAGTATGACAAAACCCGCTCCCCTCTAGAATCAATGGAGCCGTGTCACAGAGGGGAGATCATTACACTGGGGGCTGGCAAGCCCATCTCCAGTGCTTCATGCCTGGCCGATGCTCAGTAATCGGGAACCAGGCAGCAGTTCTAGAAAAGGACTGCAACACCGGCATCCGGGCGCTGGTCTGCTCATGTAAAAAACACCAAGCGATATACCTAGAGGTGCATTCACTTTAAGGAGCATATTACACAGCTCCACAAATGTTCACATGGCCCTTACCTCAATCATTCATTATCCCAACATCCTCTGAATTTGTGATCAGCCAATAAAAGAGCATTTCCATGTTTGTTGGCTGATTGCTGGGCCTATTTCACAGGAGGGTATTGCCCTGTTCAGCTGATAATCACCCCTGCAATATGGCCCTTTTGACCCTATTACACCAACAGATTTATCTGACAGATTTTTGAAGCCAAAGCCAGGAATGGATTTGAAAAATGGAGAAATCTTAGTCTTTCCTTTATGATCTGTTCCCTGTTTATAGTCTGTTCCTGGCTTTGGCTTAAAAAATCTGTCAGATAAATCTGTTGGTGTAATATGGCCCTTAGTCTTCCATTTCTGTCTGCCATCTCTGCTATTAACATCTACATATATAATACGTTAATCTCTCTGGTTTCCAGTTTATTTCAGGTACATTTTTGATTTTTCACAATTTTCACATCTATACATTTCATTCGTTTTCATTTTTTTCCATTTTCTTTTTCATTGGAACTGCGTTTGGTTCTTCCAGCAATTAGTGAAATCAGAGATCTATGACATAATGTTAACAGGAAGTTTTCTCAACCTAATGCCTTCCCTGTCGTAATTTATATATACATCAGCTATTGGACAGACTGTGGAATTCTAGGAACATAAGCATTCCGAGTCAGATTTCCTATGGAAACAAAAGATTTGGAGTGCTCTATGAAAATGTATGTATTGTGAGAACATAAAACTTACTGATCACAAGACTACGGTTTTACAGAACTGGCTGTATTCTACACAAATTACACAAAGCTAATTATATTTTCAAAAAAAATGTTACCAAAATTTTTTTTTCAAGCTGTTGTAATATACAATACTTGTGTTAGTGAATGCTTGTATCACCCATTAAATATTTCTTGGCAGTGTTAGGCATCCTTCAGCTCCGCCCCCTGTGACAGCATTGCTAGGGTGTATAAATACACCCCCCCCCCAAACACCCACAGAATAGAAAAAAAAAATATATCTCACAGACAACATATGTATAAGACAATGCTCGGTATATAATATTGACTACTTCTAACTAATACAGTCATACTGTTACCAAATAATATCAGTATACAAGCAATATACAATAATTATCACTATATAAATTACCTGCATACTGTTACTCACCAAGTCTAAGTATGCCAAGACCAATATTATTAACATACATGGGACAAATAACCATGACCACATATTACCACCACATAGTGACTGAATAATATACTGTTAGCAAATTATACTGGCACACCACCATCATTACCACCATACTGCTACTGAATAAAGGCCACTTACTACACACAGAACAATATTACCTTTATACAATCATATAGAAGTAGATACCCGCTATACACATGCTCTGCAGACTATATAAGAAATTACAGTGCAGTTACATCTAAGGAATCACAGGTAACCAACTCTGATCAAAGTTGGTTAGTTTCTTTTTCTTCTCCATCTGAACCAGACTGCCATGATGACTTCTTCCAGCCACCACACATCTGAACAGAATCTGCTGGACAAACCTCTTAAGTTTTTTACTTTTCCAACACTTTCCCCATGTTTCCCCATCATAATCACAGTAATAGGGCCCTCTCTGTGCCCCCATCTGTAATTAGGCTTCCTCTCTGTGTCCCTATGTGTAGTTAGGCACCCTCTTTGTGATAAATGAACTGTGCCACTATGCTCCTAAAAACAGAACCACTGTCCCCCTAAATCAAAGATCCTCAAGCAGTGGCTTAGGAGTCACATATGGCTCACAACCAACTGCTGTGTAGTAATAAAAACGATTCTGAGTTATGACTAAACTGACACTGACAAATGGCAACATTGCAGACATATCGTAACCCCAGAACACTGGCAGTTTGAATGATGTCTCAATTGCTATTTGCTATTTTGAATGTGGCCCATACAGGGGGAAAAGGTTGGGGGCCACTGGCCTAAATTATTTTTCCCTAACTTGTGGTTCTGTTAGTCAGGTCTGTCTATAGCAGAATGATGCAGGCAGCACTAATCACGCTGCTGCATGATAGAGAGAGCGCTATGAGGCTAGGCAGGGAGCCAAGTCCTGGGTCCTCCAGCACTCTTATCATTGATTGGGTAGAGTCATATTGTGGGAGGACATGCTCTGCTGACAACAAGGGGGAATAGTAACACATAGTTGTCAATTTATTCTAAGATGGGACACTACAGATGATAAATAATATAAATAATCATAATATATATATATATATATATATATATATATATATAGATAGATAGATAGATAGATAGATAGATAGAGGTTAGGCCCACTTTACCCTACAGACTACCTGCATATGCAATCTTGCAAAATGCTGCTCTATTACATGTGTATTTGTGATATATAGGACAATTAGATTGATGTGAATGAAGACAGCCACTCTACTGAGTCGAGGAATATGTTGGCGCCATATATTAGCAACAGGAAATAAAATGAATAATATCATAATCGTTCATACATTTTGCTTGTGAATTGTGAGTGTTCGAAAAATGGTTCTCATGTTCTCCTTTATTTCCAGGAAACACCATAGTCCTTGCGTATGCCTGGTGCTTTTCACTGCAGCTTAGCCCTATTAAAAAGGATTGTGTTTAGATGCAGTACTGCCATTGGATAAGTGTGGCACTGTAAAGCAAAATCTTTTTTCTTTTTTTTCTTTGAGCTGGGAGACTCCCTTTAAATGTTGTTAAAACATCTGTCAATATACAATCATTCCTAGGAATGATACTAGTCACTTGTTAGAAACATTCCTGGGCTTTTCACTTGGCGTAGGTCACTACAGCAGGATATCTGTCTGTGTGGCCCTTCATTATACTGCCCTGCTTAGCACCGTCCTTCCTTTAACAGGCACTAAAGTTTTACTATGTAAAGCCAAGCATATATCAGCTCCCACTATAGCCCCACCCTAGTCCAGTACGTTATATACCTAATGTATAATATTCTTGGGATTTGATATAACTCCATTAGATTCCTCCGCTGGGTGACTTGTGCCAGAGCTTCTGTTCTGCCTCCCAGAGAGTGCCCACCAGAACTGCGCTTGTTGGGTAATGTGTGAAATTTGATGGCTCTCTTGTGAAAAGTAAACCCTATTAATCTGGACCTCACCTGTCCCTCCTCTCGCTGGGACTTTTATCACCTCTCAATTGGCCCTTCTTTTCTCCCCAACTAATCCTCTGATTAGTAGCTCAGTACACAGATGTCCCATTGATCAGTTTTGTTTCATCAAGTTGGGACCCACATGCTTCACATTCCTTGTGTCATCTAGAGAATAATCGCCCTGACTTAAACAAGTAGCAGAGAAAGCCTGGCAAAGGGTGACAGATGTCATTCATTGTAAAGTGCTACAACAGATCAAACACTGACCATCTACACAATCCCCTCTCCACCAGGTTCCTGAAGGGAAACATGGATCCCTATCTATCTATATATACTGTATATATATATATATGTATATATATATATATATATATATATATATATATATATATATACATATATATATATATCTATCACAAAGCGAGGAGAATGACTATTTTCACGCATGTCTAGAGATATCTATCATCCATAGAAAAGTAATTTAGGGCTTGTTACGCTATGTAATATAAGAGGCGGGAAACAGCTATGTCAAAACTAACAGCTGCAACTTGACAGCAAACATGCCACTTTTCTTCACATTGCATTGTGGGTGATCTAGGATCCTGCACAAGATATAAGGTTTTCCTAGGGAGGAATAGTATTGCACTTACATAGTGTATATCTGAAAATGGCTGGGTGATTGGGTCAGTGAAGATTTCAAGCACTTCTTACGTCTTTGTCACCCCTATTTCCTCATAGATTGTAAGGGTCCCTTAAGAGTAATGAGAATTCCCCGATAATCGAGTCATGTAAAAGCCAGGGATCAGCTGATCATTGGCTGACTGAATTTGTTCAGCAATAGGTGACTTACAGTAACAGAAATGACAGAATTTCCCTAATTTTTTTTGTTAGATTCAGCCATCAGATTCAGTTTGGTCCAAATAAATTTTTCCCAAATTGAAAGTTGCATATGATACTTGAAGGTCTTCTGGGTTTTAGGTTTTTATGATTTATCTGATGCGGCTGTATAGGGGTTGTAGTAGTGGTAGTACTGTATGGAACATGATGGAAAATGTAGGAGATGTGCGGCTGTATAGGGGGAGTAGTACTGTATGGAACATGATAGACAGGATATGAGATGTGCAGCTGTATTGGGGTCATAGTAGTGGTAGTACTGTACGGAACATGATGGACAATGTAGAAGATGTTTGGCTGTATAGGGGTAGTAGAAGTAGTTGTAGTACTGTATGGAACATGATGGACAATAGAGGAGATGTGCAGCTACAGTATATAGGGGTTGTAGTAGTGGTAGTACTGTATGGAACATGATGGGCAATAAAGGAGATGTGCAGCTGTATAGGGGTTGTAGTAGTGGTAGTACTGTATGGAACATGATGGACAATAGAGGAGTTGTGCAGCTGTATAGGGGTTGTAGTAGTGGTAGTACTGTATGGAACATGATGGACAATAGAGGAGTTGTGCAGCTGTATAGGGGTAGTAGTGGTAGTACTGTATGGAACATGATGGACAATGTACAGTAGGAGATATGTGGCTGTCTAGGGCTACAAATAGCAGTCACCATTTTCAGAGATTCTTCCAAAGGGAATTTTAGGTTTGCAGAACTGTCAAGTTTTTGGAAAATTCTAGATAAATTTAAATTGTGCCAAGTTAATTCACTCTCCTCTAGTAACAGGGTAGGTGTATCTAGGTAATGATGATTAAATGTAATTTAAAGGTTTCTGGGATTTGTGTGTGGCCATCCTTTCCGCATCAAATAAATATTGATGGTCTATTCCTTTGTTGTCCTGAATGGATTGGACACCAACCAGTCCCACTAAATCTCTTTAAAGACACAAAGTAAGACTTACTTGTACCTTCTAATTTTTAACAGTGGAATAAATATAGATTTCCTGAACAAGAAATCCATAGTACCCACTTCAGGTTTTCACCCAGAGCTAGTTTAAGACGTTATGTCTATTGCCAGCTTTATAGAACAAGATCCATGAATGTGACCTCGATTTCCTACTATGTGTTCTTGAACCAAAAAGCATATTGTGGGGCCTTATCTCTCAAAGCCTTCCTTTTCAATGGGGATGTCTTTCAGGAAAAGGGTGGTTGGAAAGGGGATTGGAATGTGTTTTATCTCTATTTCACTCTCCATTGACAAACACGCCCATTCGCTCTCCCCGCACACAATACGACAGCTACTTGCAATGAGCCTTCCTTGAAAACCAATTAAATGAAACAGATAATTATATTCTGGAAGCTCAGTGCAGAGTTAAGGAGAAAATTCATAATATCTTCAACCCATGAGATGAAAAGATCTTCTGTCAAGTTTTGTATATTGTAGAATATATTGTTTGACAACTTTTTATAGTAGTCTTGTGCATCAACACATTAATATCTAGTCTGTGTATTCCCATCAAAAGATAATGATGAGTTTCTATATTCAGATCTATGTAGAGTAGGGATGGGAAACCTTTGGCTCTCTAGCTCTTGCAAAACTACAATTTCCGTCATGCTTGGACAGCCAAAGCTTTGGCTGTCCAGGCATGATGGGAATTGTAGTTTTGCAACAGCTGGAGGGCCGAAGGTTCCTCATTAGTGATGAGCGAATAGTGTTCGATCGAATAGACCGTTATTCGTACTACGAATATTCAAATGATAACACAGTAAAAATTCGATTCGCCCTCCCACATCCCCTGGCGCTTTTTTTCCCCAGCCAATAAACATGCAGGGGGGAGGGACAAGCACTAGGAATAGGCAGGACTTAAACAAAACTCTAACTGTGATTGGCTGGCTAAACTACGTCACCTCCTGAATATAAGAATAGTGATTTCAGATTTGTGTCACTTGCTGTGTGGAGCTAGAGAGGGACAGACTGTTCACCAGGGAGAGAAAGCTTTTAGGTGAAGTTAGGTAGGAAGCCCTTGTTAGGGGTAAAAGTATAAAAAACAGAGATTTAGAAGCTGTTGGGAGACAGGCAGTGTGTTCAGACATCTACTGATGCGGGACTAAACCTGTTATCTTGCTACTACTGATTTGCGCAGTCAAGAAACGATCAGCCGATGATTGTTGTCATCGGCTGATCATTGTCTCTGTAACATGGAAAGATAATCGGGCAAATCGACCTGATTTGGCTGATTATCGCTCTAAGGGCCCTTAGATCCACACACTATGCGTGTCGTATAGTAGTCTCCAGAAGAAGGCGCTAAACTGAGGGTGCATAACCTTGCTATGCCTCTGATAAGACCTCTGGCACATCCGAATGACTATGTACGAATGATCATTCCAATTTTTCTTTTTTCAAATGGTTAGTGTGGGAAGTACATTCATTTTTATTCACAGGAAGGATAACAGTGAACTGAATTCAGTTATGCAAAATTTAGGATAAAAACAGGAGAGCAAATATCAGCAGCTCATGCATCAGAAAAATGTGCTGAATAGTAACAAAACCAGCAATAACACCTCACAAAACTGCTTAGAAATACATTTTTGAAACAAACTTCATTGACAAAGGAAGCGTCAATGACAGAAATCAGTCTAGAATTGAAAGACAATTAGAAAAAAATATTTTTATTAATAAACACATAGGAGGAAGTTATCATTGCAAATTATCATGGAAAATTTTTGCTTGAAAGACCACTGTCAGTAGGAGAAACCCTTCATATGTCATAGAGACATATCAAAAGTTTTGATTGGTCAGGGTCTGTGTTCAGACCGCAACCGATCAGGATGAACAGGAGAAAAAAGTCCACAATGAGTTCTCTCCTAGCTTTGTGTCATGTGGCCTTGTTACCATCCCTAGTGTGCAATATAAGACAGAGAAGCTGGTCATACTCATCATTATTATTCACAACTGAAGGCCCTGATTTTGGCAGGACTGGTCAACCAACTAATGTGCATGGTGTTCGCCAAACTCTCTTGACAGATAATGTTGGGAAGGTGGATTTCAACAAAGCCAATTCTCTTTGTTCTTGAGGAGATAAATCACTGCCAGTGGAGGCTGGTGGTGCTACCCCCTCCATTAAGAACAAATACAGTATGTAATAGCTAAGCCAAATGGAGCATATGCAAAGCTGGATCTCGAAAGACAACTGTTGGTTTAGTCTTTGACTACAGTTGATCTTAGCCAAAGGCTGAGAAGCGATGCTGTTGGTTCAGTCTATAGATAAATAATATGTATGGCCTTCCTAAGAGCCAAGATGAATGGGTGTCTACTAAAAAACAACTTAAAGCATACCTGTCACTACAAATAATACAAAAAAGTAATTAAAGATGTCAAAAGTTATTGATCACAATGGGTCTCACTACTGAGACATGCTCTGGTCAGAAGATATAGCAGTGAAGAGATCGTGGCAGCACAATCCACTCCCTGACCGGCCACACATTCCATCAATATAAGTCAATGAGAAAATATTGATGGAATGAGCGGTCAGCCGGAAAGTGGATTGAACTGCCGCAATCTCTCCACAGCTATAGCTTCTGATCAGAGCGGGTGTCAGCAGTGAGACCAGCTGTGATAAATAACTTGGATGTCTTGGCTTGTGTTTGGACCTGTGATATGGATGTGGTTTGGATTATTGCAATTGCGAAATTTACTCTTAAAAGGTACGATACCAATTTTTCCCAGTGGTGCAATGTTTTGTCTTATGAACGCCTGTGATTGTGTGAGTTGATGTTGCATCTAAATGTGGGCCTAGCCTAATGTACATCTACTTTATAGACAATTGTCATTACAAAAGTCCAATGATGATAACCAGCACAGGGAAAAGGAAGCATTACACAGCTTTGTCGGAAGTTGGAATATAAGGTCTCTATAACCTTTTATTGTAGGGAGCCCTTCAGTATTTGGTCCATGGGAAGGGCCTGGGGTTTTTGCAAGATAAAGAGGTTTCATGCAAACCAGCCAAAGAAACCTTCTTCAATGGTTAAACCTCCGGAGACCCCTGGAATGTAACAATTTTTGGACTGCCATATTGCCTAAAGCACCAGTACAAGAACAAGGGTTTGAGTGTACTGCACTGCCATGGAGGTATGTCCTGGAGTGAGAAGTGGCTAAAGGTCTAAACACTTTATATTTTGTTGGCCTCTTGGTTTCACATGTTCCGCACATGGTCTGTAGATATGGACTGTGTGCTACGGAACGAAATTAGGAGTTCCTGGCATCATCATTTATTATAATCCCGGGAGCAACAATTTTGAAGCTCCTGGTATAATAATGAAAGATGACGCTGGAAACTCCAAATTCCGTTCTGTAGAACACGGTTTGTGTACAGAACGTGTGAATATTAAGATGTTAAACTCCTGATTGTCCACTGACAGATGACAGAAAACCATTGCCTGACCCCTTTGTTCTTTGTAAGATATGCCACAGCCCGAGCAGCCAATTTTTCCTGTATATGAGGGTGGGAGTGGGGGAGAGAATGGGAGACAAAGGTTGTTCCCTTAGGAATTAAACTAGAACAGTTTGCTGTTTTATGGCATTGGGGAAATACTTTTGTGTTTTGCAGAATGTTATGCAACATGCATGGTGCATGCTTATAGCTGAGGGTAGCTGAGGGTGACTATTGCAGCTCTGCAAGGTATGCAAAGGTGGGGCAGGATGTGTCAAACAGTAGCCTTCCAGAGGCCCGTAGGATCATAGGACAGTCAATTAGACAGAGTCAAGCAGTTAAGCAGTACTGATAAAGTTACTGTCAATAACTGAGAACACCGCCCATTTAACGACACTGTAATCTACAACTGCCCATACTTTGAAAACATCAACGCTGGTGAAAACATTATACTCTGACTTGTAAAAACGAAGAAGAATAAAAATAAGCTGCAAAGCTCCTCACGCTGCTATAAAACTAAAGCTTACGTGAAAGTTCATCTTTCAGCAGGACAATGATCCTAAGCACAATGTAACATTAAAGTATCCCAGGAAAAGAAAGGTCAATGTCCTGTGATGGCCTAGTCAAACAACCCAGTGCAAAGCTACCTGAAAGAATAAAACCAAACTAGTTAAAAAAATGTTACTATACTATACTAAATGTTATGTTTTCGGTGAAAAAATGTGTTTTTATTAAAATTACATTCACATTATTATTATATTTTAATTGAAATTACTGAATATAGAAATATTAGAAAAGAAGAAATTTATTTGTCCTTTACTTTATACACATCCTCTATTTATGATCTGTTCTTTGCTTTTTATTCTATAACTACAATTAACTTAAAGGGAACCAATCAGCCCAATTGGGCTGATATTGTTCCCTGGAGCGCTGTATACAGCTCATGAGCAGCCCGCGGCATATACCGGCTGTGGCTGCAGCAGAAGCTGTATACTGGAGAAAAAGAGGTTTTATTACCAGGGCGCGGCAGGCTTAGAGTCATATTCCACGGGCTGATGGGGGCCCGATCTACGATGTAATTGAGCGCCGATCTGCTAGATCAGCACTACCGATGTCCTTGCAGCCCTTGCATCATACATTACCTGTCCGGGCTGCAGGTCTTCTCCTTCTCCCGGGGTCCCGCGCGCAGCAGCTTCGGAGCGGGGCTGTCAGTTTAGACAGCCCCGCTCCGAAGCTGCTGCGCGCGGGACCCCGGGAGAAGGAGAAGACCTGCAGCCCGGACAGGTAATGTATGATGCTGCTAAAATCGTTGGTCGCCGCCGCGCACCGCTATTCCACCGTAGCGATGCGCTGGTGGCGAACAATGATTTTAGGTCTGAACCTAAATGAACGATCAACCGATGACACGATCATCGGCTGATCGCTCTCTCTATTCCACGGAGCGATAATCAGCCGAATTGGGCCGATTCGGCCGATTATCGCTCCAATTCGGCCGATTATCGCTTTGTGGAATAGGCCCCTTAGACAGGGAGGTATTAATCTGGGTGGCTCCCCTCCCATGTCTAGTCACCACTCTCTGCCTGTCAGCGGGCTCGGCGAGATGATTGACAGAAAGAGAGGCCTGTTACTAGCAATCATTCCTTGTTAAATTCTCGAGTGCTTGCTTATCTCTAATCAGAAAGTATATTTTTCAGCGAGTCCATATAAAATACGGTGTATTTTATGCTGTTTTTTTATGGTGACAGAAGTATAGCAATAACATTGTTTGATTTATTTTTTATTTTTTATATTACTCATTGTTTCATTCCAAATCTTTAGGTTGTTTCAGATCCGTGGATATCAAATGCATGTGTTTTATGTGATGTTTCCACACCCAAAAAAAAAATATATTTTTTTGCTAAATAATTACTTTTATTTTTGTGGATTTTGTTCTATTAATATTTTAGGCTGCTTTGAGAGGAGCTGCTAGTATTAGCTTGTTTTAGAGTAGTAGAGACCCAGATGCCAAACCCCACCCCCCACCCTCATTTACTGCAGGTTAAAGAGACTCTGTCAGTAGGTCTACGCTGCCCTATCAAACGGTATCATAAACTAGTGAAAGAGAAGCTAAATGGAATAATGTATCACTTACATTGTTCTGTGCAGCTGATTGGAAGATTCTGAGATTCCATTATGTGCGTGTGCTCAGTAGACTTTGATATTCACCAGCTCCCACTGCCCACCGGCCACTTATTAGCAGTTGTCTATCTATGCTATGTATGTATGCATATATATATATATATATATATATATATATATACATATACAGGCAGACAGCTGTCAATCAGCAGCCATAGGGTAGAGGAAGTGATGCGGCACAAAGCCCATTCTCCTGCATATTAGAAAAATGGCTGAACCGAATGATGTAAGTGATACACCGATCTGTTCAGCATTTTTGTCACTAATTTATGCTGCCTTCATTTAAGGCAGCATAAACCTAATGACAGATTCCCTTTAAGATTAGTCTAAGATCTGCATCTATTATACAAATACAGTGGTACCTTGGTTTAGGAGTAACTTGGATTAAGAGCTCACAGTTTTCAAAATTGTGACTTGGTTTAAGAGCATTGTTTTGGTTTAAGAGCTCCCTGTACTGGGTGGGAGGGCGACTGGGGGAGGGGCATGCTCTGCATAGTGGGGTCTACAGCCCTGTACTCTGACCCAGGAAGTCTCCCTCACCTTCCAAATCATAGCAGATCCACTTCGGGCTGGGGCTTGCATCAGGGGACAGGACTGATGCCCAGACAGGTAATCTCTTCATAGCTGTAACCCCTTTCTCCCCGGACAGAGAGTGCTGCTATACTGTGCCCACATCTGTCCTGCTCTTTCCTCCATACTCCCTGCAGTCTGTCAGTCTCCCATCTTAGCCATTATGGGGATCTACAGTTCCATTCTGTACTGTATCTACAAACAGTTGGTGTTCTTTCAGATTTATGCACTTACTATACATTATACACCACATGCTGATTGCTATAATTATGAATTATATAATTACGAATTATGCTCGTAATCCAAGGCACCACTGTACAGCTATATGTAAAGGGAGCAATGACTACACCAGAGTATAAACTTCCTATGTAGTGTACATGTAACTGTCTCAGATAATATCACATCGGAGATACACTAGGTATATAATTCTAAATGAACATTAGATCATGGGTAAAATTTTTAATGCACCATAGAATAGGAGCTAATAGGCCAGGTTAGCTTCTAGGTTAAGATGGCGAGAAGAATAAATTTAGAATAACCCTCAGATTACCAATATCAGCATAACAAAAGCGACCAGGGACTAGATTAGGATCAGACTTTTGGTGAGAAATGGCTATATTGACCTAAAACTGAGAAAATAATATAATACTAGACAGCACCATCACCTACTGGGTGCATACAAAAAATAACATTATGACCAAAGGAACTGTAGTCTGTAAAGCCTGCTGAGATCCAGGGCATAGTGCAGCCAAGGAATTTGACCTACTAAAAGCTTGTTAGTAAAACATAAAAGTGATCAGTCCTTTTATAACTTATAACATTGAGGAAACAGCCTGTACTAAAGCACCTCTTACAACTTAGTAGAAATAAGAATTATCTAACTGATTTAGCAGACATGAAATGTCACATACAACCACCACAGTAATACCTTTGCCTTGTATCCATTGTGTCTATTGTATGGGTCATAAAAGCAACAGTTATAGGACTGTCTGGTTTAGAAAATCCCATTTTCCTATATCCAGTTAGGAAATTTTTACTTAATAGAGGAGGTCTCTTATCCATGATTTTCATCTATTAAATGGACCAGAAAGTGGCTACAAAGGACATCTCTCGTTCTGCAGGAACTGTGGGGCACTGGTTTTGACGGGCACCGTTTCATATTATTTCCTCTGTGGGGCACTAAAGGGGGAGTAATGCCACTGCCAGTTCTCCCAAAAACTAAGGAGCACTCTGTAACCATCTTATTGTTGGGGGGCTCTTCTGACAACAATTATAGTTGCAAAGCAAACTTCTATAATTTAGAAAAGAGAATCTAGCGTCACAGCAATAGTCCCATTATAGTAATTCTCACCTGTCATTAGTCCCATCTATTCACTTTAACACCCCCTTTTAAAAGCTTGCTTCTTTAGGAGACTCCGTCTGTAGGTTTATGCTGTCTTATCTAAGGGTACCATAAAATAGTTGTCGAGAAGATGAACAGAATGATGTATCACTTACATTGTTCTGTGCAGCTGATTCGGAGAGATATCCTCCTGAATAACATGGATAATAAGTAGTCCTCTCCATTATAAGCGTGATCCCAGTAGTCCTCAATATTCATGAGAAGCAAAAAACTCTGCCCACCAGCTGCTGATTGGCAGTTATCTATCCATGCTGTGTATAGGCAGTCAACTGTCAATCAACAGCTGGAGGGCAGGGGGAAGGGTGAGGTAAGAATCCTATTCTCCTGCATATTAGGAGAACGGCTGAACATAATGATGTAGGTAATACACCAATCTGTTCAGCATCTCTGTCACTAGTTTATGCTGCCCTCATTTAACCTAGTGACAGATTTCCTTTAAGCTGCGTTCACATACTCACTAAGAGTGGCGGTTTAGTTGGGGTTGTGTTATTTTTCATGCTAGCGTAGCATGCAGTGCCATTATTGCAATCAAAAAGATAGAAACCTTGATGGCATCCCAACAGACGCTTATTATAGGTGATGAAATATCTCTGTCATATGAAGGACCAGGCACAGTGTTATGGATTCTTGCCAATATAAACATAACAAAAATTGATTAATCAATTGATCAATTATAGTGGTAACAATGTGATTTTAGTGCTCTTACTGCAGTTATTTAGCCCCTGAGAGTACCCTCCCTGGTGCACAGGTATTTCCCATTCACTGCACATTAAGGGGGGGGGGGCAGCTGGGCTGTATGCCAGTAGTACACACAGGTACAACATAAATACACACATGGAAACCGCACAGCTGTTTATGTTGAAACAAACTAAATGTAGCTAGCCATGAGTAAGGGTGTATAACTAAATGCACTCGAAACGCGTCAGTATTTCTATTGACTGGGGTTTATGTGTGCATGGATGGTGAAACTTTAATAAACCAGTGAATATTGCTGACATCTTTCTGAGGTTTATGGGTGGTCAGAGGTGAGACAGAAGCCTTGATTTATCCAAGGAACAGTCTAGATCATCTGCTTCAGGCAGACTGGCTCAGCCTTTAGGTATACAGCCCAGGCTGTCACAGACTTTCTCTCCCCCTCTTCTGCCCAAACAACATAGTAATCCCCACTCCTATGTCCTGGTCTTTCTGTTACTAGAGACAAATATTACCTGACGAGAAGCAGTAGACAGCAGATTGCATGGAAGTGAGACATCTACTGACCAAAACTTTCGAGCTGTTTTTCTGGGGTGAGGAGTCATTTTTGGTTAATGAAGTGATTTAGAAATATGTTAGGAATTACATTGGCTATGGAATGGAGGGAAGTTGTTCAAAACAACAGTGACTATTTGAACTTGAGATGCCGAGAAAATGTTCTGTAATGTGTAACATGTGGACCTTTTTTTTTCATATGGTGTATATTCAAAACATCCCTTCCTCAAGATGAAATTCTCCTGAAGGATGAGGTAGTCAACTTAAAATGCTGATTCTTTCAATCTATGAGGATGCATATGTACACCCAAAAGAGATATTTAAAGGAGCTAAACTACCATGAAATTATGTCTTCAGTGCTGCAGAGCAATGATGGATGACAGTGTTTGAAGGCTAATATCTCCGCAGTAATAAGTGTAGTATAAGGAATACAAAAGAAACTGGTTACTTAGAACTTCAATTACACTGTATGTTCTGTCATTATTTGGTTCATATCTTTTGTTCTATCCTGTGGTCATCTATACACTCTCCTACTTTTACTTAATATGCTTCTCTCCTGGCAGTTTCTCCTGTTCTGAACTGGCCTCCTGGAAGATTGGGCTCCCTCTAGTGGCAGGCGTGCGCCTGTTCACCTGTATTTATAGCTCAGACCACAGGTTCTGTAGAATTCCAGGCTGTTCACCTGATGGTATATATAGCTACAACCTCCACACCTCTGTGCTCAGTTATTGGTGTGTTCCAATCAGCAAACCATGTCTGTATTCCCTGGCTATTTGCCACTTCCTCGCTTCCTAGCATACTTCTAGCCATTGAATTTTGCTCCATTTCATATTCTCTGCTCAGCACCAGTCTGAACAGTGCCTTCTCATATTTTGAAGTGTGACCCAAGAAGAAGAGCCTCTAGTTCCGGGCTTCTGTACTTCTTCACTATCATTGGTCAGTGGACATCGGGGACCTTCTCTGTGGATAGCAACCCCACTCCTTAGAAAAGGTACATCAGCACTCTTCAGTGATCCAGAGATCTACCTCCTTATGCCTGATCCATACTTTGCACCTGCACACCTGAAGACTAATTAATTGACAGCCCAAGACCCAGATTGTCACGGAGTTGGGCCCGTCCTTCTCTCTGTACTCCAGCAACATGGGCCAATACCCAACCCTAAATGCAGAGACATAGATCTCTGCCACTCCATTTCCTGGTTGCTTTTATATAATGGACATGAGGAATCTTGGGCAAATATACATCCCCATCTAAAACTTATCCAGACACTTTGTCAATATATATACACATACACACACCCACATATATATCAAATAGGTGTTTTCCTTTTACAAGCTCGCAAAGTATAGCTATGTTGTGTTTCTTGCTCATTTACTGATATTACTGTTCACGGTGGTCACAGATCCCTACAGATTAGCCGTGAGAGAGAATTAAATTACTATGGGTAGGTCCTGTCAATCATGGATTGATCTCTCTTTTTAGATATATGTTTTGGTTTTTTCATGTCACGCTGAGTTTGGAGATCACATTGTATCTGCACAATTCTTTTTAGTTGCCATGGGTTGTAATTGTTTGTCTTTTGAAATCATTTAAAGACGTTGCCTGCTTTTTTAGGTTTATTTTCAAGTACCCTACTACAGCGGTTCTCATTATGACCTCCATCAAAAAGTTGGAGCAGAGAGTGACAATAAAGATTATCTTTCAACATGGAGGAGCCAGCACGTCCATGTATTAAATTGATAATCTATTAATTTCAGTAGACATGCTTTTCGAGCATGATGGGAATTGTAGTTTTGCAACAGCTGGAGGGACAAAGCTTCCCCATCCCTGGCCTAAGGGAAGTTTGCAGGATCTAATATTTAGATAAAAAAACAAATGTATAGAGGTAGAGTAAAATTAATGCAACTGGAAAATAATAGAGGCCACCATACTGGTATATTCTGCTTGCCCAATTTGAAATATTACGCAAATTATAACATTTTCATATGAAGGTAGGAAAACGTTGTGTGTCATTACCTACAGCTTGATGTCATTCTCAGGGGGTCAAAATGTTTCTTCTGCCCCCTCCCCCAGAACATGAGCTGTTGCTTTAGGGGGCTGAAGGTTTTAGGATATCGGATTTTTCTCTGTAATAGATTCCTTTATGTGCTCTTTATTATGGGCCATTCAGGAAGCACATTATCCTGTCAGCTCTCAGCTCACTAACACAAAGCAGAGAGGGACCCCTGCAGCAGCAGGGGTCAGAATGACCGACCACACGCTCAGACAGAGGACAATTGGGAGCACTGGGAGTCTGGGAGACAGGATTAAAGCCCCAGTCCCACTTAGCTGTTCATAATGAAGAGGCAATAAATTGAATGTGGTGTGACATAACGTGCGGCTGCTGTTCACACACACTTTACATATGTCCCTAGATAAACTCTGAGGCATATATAATATTTAGAATTATACACAAGGACAAAGCCAGAAGACTATTCTATACATCCCGCATGAAGTATTTAATGTAAGGGTTATCTATCTATCAGGTATTTATTTATACCTTATAAGTATAGTAACTGGGCATCACACATAAAGGATGCTTCCATACATGTGTTGTCAGACAACTATGATAATGGTAGAAAGCTATCAATAATAATCTATCGTCAATAGACAATCATTGCTTTAAATCTAAGGGCCCTATTACACAGGATGATTATTGCGCAGAAAATCTTTAACGATAATCGTCCTGTGTAATTGCAGGATACAATCGAAAAATTGTTTGCGTGTCGTTGATTGTTGATTTAGATCTGACCCTAAAATCATTGTTAATCATTCGCTAATCGTTTGCTAATCATTCGCTGTAAATTATTCCGCATTTGTTCACTGTAAGGCTGTGTTCACATGGCGTAAGAGACCGGCCGTCATGGAGTGGCCGGTCTCTGAAAAGATCATTTCTGCCGCAGAGTTCTGATGTGGGCGTATCAGCGCGCGCCCGCATCAGAACTCTCCACAGCACACTATGGAGCGAACTCCCACAGCCGCTCGCTCCATAGGGGGCAGTGACAGGGTCTCCTATGGCCGCTATTCACTGAATAGCGGAGGCAGAAAACTGACATGTCAGTTCTTTGTGGCGCCACGAGGGATCCCGGCCGGATCATATACTATGTGTATACGCTCCGGTCAGAATCCCATAGACACCCGGTCAATGTATTTTCTTGTATTTCTCGCCATCGGCAACAGCGGCCGTAAAAATACGAAAAATAAGTTGTGTGAACATAGCCTAATTCCTTAACTAATGACTATCGTTCTGTGTAATATGGTGAACGATTTCAGGTTAACGATAAACAATCTCGTTTGCGATTGTTTAACATTAATCATTAACCCCTTAGCGACCCATGACGTATCTGATACGTCATGGTGCCGCGGGGGGTGTTCAGAGCGGGGTCCGGCCAGGACATGTGCAGTCGGGCAGTGCCTCTATTAGCCGGCGCGGGTCCCGTTGCCGCGACGGCTAATTAAGCCTCTAAATGCAGCTGTCAAACCTGACAGCTGCACTTAGAGGCTTTGATCCGTGCATCCCTGGTGTCTAGTGGGACGGAGATCCGTTCTTCTGCCTGTGCCAGGCCTAAGCGTCGGAATGACGCTGATCCCGGCTCGGCAATAGATTGCTATGGCCTGCAGCAGGCCATAGCAATCTATCACCGATCTCATTGATCTTTGCTGTGTATATACACAGCATTGATCTCTATGAGAGATCAGTGCTGTGTATATACAAGTCCCCCAGGGGGCCTTCTAGTTAAAGTAAAAATAAAAGTAAAAATGTTTTTTTATTAATAAAAAATCCCCTCCCCTAATAAAAGTCCAAATCACCCCCCTTTTCCCATTTTATAAATATAAATAAATAAACAAATAAATAAACATATTTAGTATCGCCGCACACGTAATCGCCCGAACTATTAATTAATCATATTCCTGATCTCACACGGTAAACGGTGTAAGCGGCAAAAAATTCCAAAGTGCAAAATTGCTTGAATTCCAAAGTGCAAAATTGGTTAGAATTTTTTACAAGCCATCAGATACAATAAAAGTTATTCATGTTACATCGTTGTAATCGTAACGACTTGAGGAACATGCATAACAAGTCAGTTTTACCATAGGGCGAACGGCGTAAATGCAAAACTCCCCGAAATCAAAAGAATTCCTTTTTTTTTTCAATTTGACAGCGCAAATGTTTTTTTTCCGTTTTCGCAGCATATGTTATGGAAAAATAATGCCTGTCATTGCAAAGTATAATTGGTTTAGCAAAAAATAAGGGCTCATGTGGGTCTCTAGGTGAAAAAATGCAAGTGCTATGGCCTTTTAAACATAAAGTGGAAAAAGCAAAAGTGCAAAAACGAAAATTGGCTTTGACCTTAAGGGGTTAATTGTTAAAAAACGATTCGTCTAAGTCCAACCTTTTCTTCCCAGAGGGATGTATCATTATACTCAGCCTGGCCAAAGAATTTGTGCTCTAAACCAGGCACTCTGTCTTATTTAGGCTGCTGGCCGGGGAGAGAGAAATAAGACATCCTCCCATGACCCTCCCCAGAATACACACAAGAGGGCATCAGCAGCAGGATGTGCCAGCGGCATGCAGCGGGACATGCGGAGGACGTGAGGGCATGTGGACCAGCCTGCCTTTTGCTGTGAAGGTCCACAAGGGGATTAGTTGAGTCCTGGGTGACGGCAGGTGGCAACAGGCGGCATTACTTTCCGGGGGCGCCCTAGTTTAGACTAGTTGGTAGGGTAGTTAGAGTGTCTTATTTTAGGAGGGTGTCTTATTTTGACTTATTATGGTAGTAAATGCTCCTTGCCAGAACAGCCATTTTAAATGGGCACTGTCACTTTTTGACATGGCATAAAGATACTCAGACCTCAACCAATCGATAGAATGAGCTGAGAGAAGAGTGCACAAGAGTGCTCTCCTGACTGAGATGGTATCCCAATGTCCAGTAAGTTAATTGGATGCCTGCTTGGTTGCACAGAGAGTGGTAAGAAGAGTATTCTTCTCTCATCTAACAATCAATTGGTAGACCAGACTTTGATCTGGGAGACAGATCAAAACTTTTTTTTTTTTTAATAAACGTGACAGGTCCACTTTAAGGCCTTATCTGCAAAGGAGAGGTATAACTTAAAGAGTACCCATCTCTATGGCCACTGCCTCAATCTCTGAATTAGTCTTTGAATCAGACCAGACAAAATGACTGCGAACCCCATTCTGATCCTGTGAGGGTCTTGCACATTTCCATCTCTGTATATTTGTTGCTATAGATACCTGAACTTCGTGGTTGAAAGTCCAGTTTAAAGCTGATCTGGCAGTGGTGTAGTGACAGGTACTCTTTAAAGGGGTTATCCAGCCCTAAAAAACATTGCCACTTTCTTCCAGAGACAGACCCACTCTTGTGTCCAGTTTGGATGTACTTAGTTCCATTGAAGTGAATAGAGCTTAATTGCAAACCACAGCTGAACTGGAGACAAGAATGGTTCTGTCTCTGGAACTTAGTGGCCATGTTTTTGTAATGCTGGATAACCCCTTTAATTTTGCGAACATTTTATTACCAAGATATTTTTTCATACTACAGCATCTAATGGAGCATGCACATTTTTGAATTCCATATGAATCCAACAGAAATTCTGTATTCATCGGCATTGGAGCTATTAAATGGTACAACAGGGCCTCACAGACTTCTATGGATGCCATACCATAGCTCTGTATGGACCATAACACAGCCGCCTGCTTGAGCGTTACATGTCATGAAGATCTAACACAATTCTTAGGTCATCTTCCTGTTGTGTAGATGAATACTAATGGAACATAAGTGGATTCTCCATAATTTGTACATAATTGCAACATAATTATCAAAGAGTTTTAGTAAAAACAATAAAAACTGAACGTAATTCATGTTCTCATCCGAAATATAATTCAGAGTTGAAATAAATATTAAAAATTAGCCTTCAGCAAGAGAAAAGATTATAAAACAAGAACACAATGTGCAAAGTATTACTTTCCTTTTACAGCTAGCTCCACAAAAATGGTAGGAAAACATATTATTTTTAATTTGAAGATTGTTTTTAGTTTTTCATCTTCATTATTTTTCTATTTTTGGAATGTTTCGCCTTACGGGATTTGATTACATTTTTCTTACCAGAAAGGAAGAACAATTTCAAGTAGACATAAAATTAATAAGTTTGAGTGTTACTTGTGGATACACAGGTTGCAGTGTCATGGCATCATGGTGCCTCAGGGTTACCATGGGCTCTTCTGCACATTATCATTGAGAATCCTGTAAAAGATTTATACCTCTGCATTGAGTTTTATCATTTATATATAGACAGGGAAGATACACAAAACGGTTTTAGAGACCCTTGCCCTTTAATGATTAGATATTCCATGAAAATTGGACAGGTTTGCTGTGGATCACCTTTAGTGTGAATTCACATTACAATGGAATAACCCAGTGATGAACATGACTATAACTGAGGCCTAGTTATTCCTGGGGCCAGGAATTCGAAAACTGTGGGCTTTTTGTCATGTAATCACGTCAATTGTATACTGAGGTACATCCAGCAAAGGGTTTTGTGGTTGTAAACAGGGCCTTCTTAACAGCATTATGGGTCCCAAGGTAGAGCTGTTAAGACGCCCCCCCCCCCAAAAAAAAAAAAAAAAACCCTTTTGACCAACCCCCCAAACCTAGAAGTGGTCTAGAGGGGAAAGAAAGGCACAGAGCAAAGAACTGATCACTCCCTGCTCTGTGCCTCTTGTCAGAACCATACATAGACAACCACCACCACATATGTTTCTCTACTTCTGTTCTAGATCATATCACCGACACTGCGCTGCTAATCAGCTGTGCTGGGGCCCTCATCCTGACTGAGGGGGCCCACATGTCAACATGTCAATTAGTCACTGTGAGCAACTTATGTGGTCATGTGGTGGTCTATGTACGCTGCTAACATCTGTGAGTGCGACAATTGTCTCGCTGCGGCCGGCCCTCTCAGTCCCAATGGGAAAGACAGCTCTGGTTGTAAACAACTCTTCAATGAAAGGTATCAGAGGAGGATCCCAGGATTCATTCTCATGAACTGATTGTGACCAGTTGAGAGAAATGCAGCTAAATATATCTCGGGTGCTAGAAACATAGATGTCAAACACACAAATATATAATTCCTTAGCACAGATAGGCTATAACAGCAAATGGCCGATTTGTGTGCCACTGCATTGAAATAGAAAATTAATACTCCAGTACGTATGGAAAATGTATTGCAACACATATATAAATTAGGTCAATTTGTAACATAGAAAAATGAATTGTTGGCAAAAAAGACCACTTGGTCCACCTAGTCTGCCCTTTTAGTAATTGCCTTCTTATTATCTTAGATAATTTATCATAGATAAATGTTTATCCCAGGCAGGTTTACATTCTGTTATTGTAGTTTTACCAACCACACCTGCTGGAAGTTTGTTCCAGGTATCTACTACTCTTTAAGTAATATAATATTTTCCCATGTTGCTTTTGATCGTTTCCCCCAATGTCCTTGAATTCATTTTTTTCCCCTAAAAGCACTTCTCTCCTGAACCTACATGTATCTAGTCCCTTAACATCAGGGGCGTAACTAGAAATGGCAGGGCTCTATAGCAAATTTCCCATGCCCCCCCATGGCCTGCATATTATCATTTAGCCCCTCTCCCCATACACACACACGCAATCTGGTATTGGCGCGCCACCTGCCCAGGACTATAACTCTGGTAGTGCCGATGAACTTTTCTTCCTATATTATATGAACTATACAGTACTATGTTTCCCCTAGAGCAGCTGTATGAAGTTTTTCCAGATGATACCAACTTATTGGTGAGAGTTAGAGAATCCTGACCTAAAGCTTCATTTTGAGGCTATGTTCACATTATGTATAAGACCGTCCGTTCCGTGACCCGGCCGGGTCACGGAACGGACGGTCTCTGAAAAGATCATCCCGGCCGGTACTTAAGTAGCGGCCGGATGATTTTTCCAGGCTGCAGTGTTCTAATGCAGGCGCATCAGCCTGCGCCCGCATCAGAACTTCCCATAGCGCACAATGAAGTAAGCGACCGGAGCCGCTCGCTTCATTGTGTGAACTGACAGGTCTTTCTGCAGCCGCTATTCACTAAATTGTAGCCGCAGAAAACTGACATGTCAGTTCTTTGCGGGTCCGTATGGGATCCCGGCCGGAGCGTATACTATGTTTATACACTCCGGCCGGGATCCCATAGAACAACAGGCAACAACGGCCGTACTTTTACGTAGTGTGAACATAGCCTGAAACTATTTTGACCACATAGGTCAATGGTGGGGAATAGGAGGTCCTCCACCTGTTGTAAAAGCTGCATTATGTCTGGTCCATCTAAAGTTTTGGTTTTGGCTAGAGGACTGCAGGTTCCCATTCTTGGAAAGGTACAAGTGTAATAACCAACAGAGATCAGAGGTGTTGGTGCAATGACTGGTCAAAAAGGTTAACTCAACTGAATTCACATGTCGAATGCAAATAAAGACAGTCTAGTAATGGAACACAAATTGGTAATGAGTTACTGTAGACAATTTGAGAAAACATCAGGGCCTGCATCATTTTTTCTAGCTGCTGCAGTACCTGAGTTACAAGTTCTTCCGAAAGCCAATCTATATCCAAGAAATTAAACTATATTTCTAGTTATGACTGCAGTCATTACTATTGCACAGTAAACACAGGACTGTTTTTTAATTTCAGATATTTTTTATTGAATTTTCCATAGTTTAAAGACAACAACGAACAGATAGTGCTGGTTTTACAGAATAAAGTCCAGCTATTACAGGACAAAAAGGTATCAGTTTGACAAACAGGTCAAGGATATAATGAGGTACTTAAAGAGAACCAATCACCTAAATATAACTGTCCCTATTATGACAGTACATCTCTCCCTAAGTCTATTCATGAAGATACAGACTGCCTTTGCAGTCTGTATCTTTATACTTTACCTGATCCTCTGTTCCCTGGCTGTTCCGGTGAGCGCCGCCATCTTGATGACGTCACTTGCGTTCCAGCTGTGCGTTCCAGCGTGACGTCATCAAGATGGCGCCGCCGCCGGAACAGCCAGGGAACAGAGGATCTGGTAAAGTATAAAGCTACAGACTGCAAATGCAGTCTGTATCCTCATGAAGTCTATCTATGAAGATACAGACTGCCTTTGCAGTCTGTATCTTTATACTTTACCAGATCCTCTGTTCCCTGGCTGTTCCGGCGGCGCCGCCATCTTGATGACGTCACGCTGGAACGCACAGCTGGAACGCAAGTGACGTCATCAAGATGGCGGCGCCGCCGGAACAGCCAGGGAACAGAGGATCTGGTAAAGTATAAAGATACAGACTGCAAAGGCAGTCTGTATCTTCATAGATAGACTTCATGAGGATACAGACTGCATTTGCAGTCTGTAGCTTTATACTTTACCTATCCTCTGCTTCAGTGCCGCAAGGCCGGGCACCGCCATCTTGATTACGGGCCTTGCGTTCCACCGCTGGAACGCAAGTGACGTAATCAAGATGGCGCCGCCGGCCTTGCTGCACCGAAGAAGAGGATTAGGTAAAGTATAAAGATACAGACTGCAGAGGCAGTCTGTATCTTCATAAATAGATTAGAGAAGAGGGACTTTAGATAATACACAGCGATCTTGCGCTGTATAGCGCGAGATCACTGTGTGTTAACAGAGCGGCAGGCAAAGGATCATGGGAACCTTTCCTGCCACTCTGCATGACGGGAGTTTCCTGTCTCGCGCCGGCTCTTTTGAAAAGAGCCGGCTCGAGACAGGAAAATAAAAAGGGAATAATTCAAAAACGTGACAATAAAAATAATTAATTATATTTGCAAATGTCAATTAAATTATGATTTGCATTTAATTAAGGAATAAAAAATTTTTAACTTTCGTCCATGATTGGTTCTCTTTAACGGAAAACTCATTAAGAACATCAACAATACAAGTGGTATCATAGTGCAAAAGAAGTAAATTAAACTAAATGGGTCAAACTAGAGCAAGTTCTAATAGGGCAGTCGGAATACCTATACAGAACAAAGATGTATTTAAAGGAGTAGTCCACCCAAAAATTATTTCTTTCAAATCAACTGGTGCCATAAAGTGCCAGAGATTTGTAATTCACTTCTATTAAAAAATCTTAAGTTTTCCAGTACTTATCAGCTGCTGTGTGTCCAGCAGGAAGTGGTGTTTTCTTTCCTGTCTGACCCAGTGCTCTCTGTTGCCTCCTCTGTCCATGTCAGAAACTGTCCAAAGCAGGAGCAAATCCCCATAAAAAACCTCTCCTGCTCTCCAGACTGGAAATAATACAACTTCCTGTTGGGCATACAGCAGCTGATAAGTACTAGAAGGCTTGAGATTTTTTAATAAAAGTAAATTACAAATCTCTGGCACTTCATGGCAGCAGTTGATTTGAAAGAAAAAAAATTTGGGTGGACTACCCCTTTAAGGATAGTTATTCAAGGTAATGTCTACTGTTTATCCAACAAGACCAACACTTAGCAAATTTGTGGTGAGACTGTGTTAAGGTAGCATACATTCTTTCATAGGAGGCTGAGGAGTTGACCAAATAAATCACTTCATTGATATGTGGTGTGATTGGGCTTTTCCAGTGTCTTGTGATAACCAGTTTGGTGGACATGAGGACATGGGCAATCACTGTGCGAATGGATGGATGGAAATCTTTCATGTTAATGAAAAGAAGCGCGGATTGGATATGTTTAGGGATTGTAGTGCCAGTATCTTCCTTAATTATATGGAAGGATGCGTTCCACGAAGGGGCAATATTGGGACAATGCCATAGTATGTGGGCTAAAGTGCCTAAATGGCCACAGTTTCTCCAACAGCTAGGGGAGGTAGATGGATAGATGTTATGTAATCTGGTTGGATAGAAATACCATCTATATAGTGATTTAATTATTGCTTCCTGATGATTAATACTTCTAAAGGAATGGTAGATAGTGTGTAAAGCTGATTCCCATTGGTTGGGGGAAATAGTTATTTGTAGCTCTTTTCCCACTTTGAGAAATACCGGAGGCTTAGTAAATTGCTTTTTGTTTTGCAAGACATTGTAGATACTGTAGAACTGATTTGTTCATTGTAAGGTTATGTAGGGGATGCTTCTTCAAAAAGCTCCGTATCTGTAAAAATTTATGGAAATCTTTATGTGTAAGATTATAGGTAGCGCACAGGTGTGGAAAGTGCAGGGATCTCTTTTGATCATATAGGTCTGCAATGGATGTCATCCCTGAACGTCTCCAGGGTAGTAGCCGTAGCTGTGGAACCGCGTGTTCTAACACTGCTAAGGGGAAGTGGGATAGGGGGCATTTGGTTTTATCCTCTAGTATTATGTCCCAGGCTCGGATAGTCGCTTGTGTAGTGAGTAGTTTTGGGGTGGTGCAAGGAATTTTACTCCATTTGCAGATTAATCAGTGAGGGCATGTCATCAATATTGGCTTCCAGGTCGACCCATTTTTTATCTGGAGAGGCATTCCACCAATGATAGAGGGGTTCTAGTAAAGCTGCCCAGTAATAGTCCTTCAGATCTGGTAGGCCAACTTCTCCTCCCAATCTATGTTTCACCAAAACTTTCCTAGCTATGCTGGAAAGTTTTGAGTGGTTTGAGCTTGTCCCACACAAAGTTAGAGAGTTGGGCTGAGGCCTTGGAGAAAAAGGACAAAGGGAGAGGGATAGGGAGTGTACGGAATAGATACATTAATTTTGGTAGTAATAGCATTTTGTACGCCGCTGTGGGGCATATCCAAGAAATGTAAAAGGACTTGTACGAATCAATGTCCTTTTGTAAAGTTTTTAGTAGTGGGGGAAAGTTATAGTCATATAATGATCTTGTGGGGGACGTTAATTGGATGCCTAAATAAGTGATGGAGGAAGGTTGCCAATCTAGGGGGTAGGTGGATTTCAGTGAAAGAAGAAGATCTTCTGGGATGTTAATTGATAAGATTTGGGATTTAAGATTATTTACTTTATAGTAGGAAATGCTGCTAAATTGTTGTATGGTTTGGAATATTGCTTCAAGGGAGAGATGAGGGTTGGTGGTCATAATAATAATGTCATCCGCAAATAAGGCTATTTTATGAACCTCTGGTCCTATCTGTATGCCTGTGATTTGTGAATGTCTTCTAATGGCTTCGGCCAGGGGCTCAATGGCCAAAACAAAAAATATGGGGGAAAGGGGACATCCCTGTCGTTTTCCATTTGACAGGGTGAACTGACCAGAAGCCGTCCCATTTGCAAATACACTTGCTGCTGGGTTGGAGTATAGGGCTTTGATGCTGGGGAGAATTTTTCCCTCAAAACCAAACTTTTGTAGAACAGAGAATGCGTATTGCCAGTTCACCCTGTCAAATGCCTTTTCGGCATCTAAAGTTAAGAAGGTAGCAGGGGTCTTGTTGAGTTCACAGTGTTGGATGATGTTTGTAAGCCGTCTAGTGTTATCTGGGGCCTGTCTGCCGTATGTAAATCCTACTTGGTCATTTTTAATGAGAGTGGGAAGTATATGCATTAGTCTAGTGGCCAAAATTTTTGCGTATAGTTTAACATCTCCATTGAGTAGTGATATTGGTCTATAGTGGGAAGTGAGATCAGTGGATTTACCTGGTTTTGGAATCGTGGTTATCAGGGCAGAAAGCATTTCCTGGGGAAAAGAACCAGAGATCATAGCAGTGTTGAAGACTTTTAAAAGGTGGGGTAGAAGGATGGAGGCAAATTTTTTATAGTATGCGTTGGTCAGGCCATCAGGACCTGGGGCTTTATGTAAAGGAGAGGATTGGATGAGTTTGAGAATTTCGTCAGGTTGGATATCTTTGTTCAGTAGGTCAAGTTGTTGGGGGGATAATTTAGGGAGGGTCAGTTTTTGTAAAAATTCGTCAATAAGTGGTTGGGAGGGTTGGGAAGTCTGAGGATCAGAGTGGAGATTATAGAGAGCCTGATAGTAATCTTTGAATGCATTAGCTATACCTCTCGGTGACCTAATAGGTGCTGCGGTAAAGGGGTGTTTTATGAGCGGGATTGTACTTTTAAGAGCCTGTTTTTTCAGTTTTTTGGCCAGTAGTTTTCCCGCCCTGTTGTCTTGTGAATAGAATGTCATTTTAGTTTTTTGCAATGTATGTTCATATTTAAATAGAAGGAGGTTACGTAAATGAAGCCGTTCTTTGTGAAGCTGGGAAGAGAGATTGAAAGAGGGGGATTTTTTGTTTTCTTGTTCTAATTTTTCTATTTTTTGGGAGGTAAATGAAATATCTTTTTCTCTTTGTTTTTTGAGTCTGCTACCGAGTTTAATGAATTCGCCTCTAATTACATCTTTATGTGCCATCCAGAGTGTAAAGGGGGCAATATCGGGGGTGTCATTGATGGTAAAATATTAAGTTAGTGTTTTCTCCAAGGACTCTGCAGATTTTTTATTTGCTAAAATAGAGGAATTAGCCTTCCATAAAAAATCATTAGTTTTGGGAAAGGACTCGGAGAGGGAGAGCAAAATAGGGGCATGATCAGACCATTTAATGGTTCCCACAGAAGTGACAAGAGTGCGATCTATTAGGCCTTTACTGATAAGGAAATGATCTATCCTTGAATAGGACAGGTTTCTAGATGAGTAAAATGTGTAGTCACGCTCTTCAGCATGGTGCAAACGCCAAATGTCATAGAGAGCGTGGTTTTTAGCAAAGGGCCTCAGGTAAAACGGGCGGCCATCTTTCTTGTTAGTAGTATCTAGCTGGGGGTCTGAAATTGTGTTCATATCACCGCATACGATAAGTTCCCCTTTTTGGTGTTTGTTGGCTAGTTTCATCAGTTTGTTAAGGAACCGATCTTGTCTCTCATTGGGTGCATATGCATTAATGGTGGTATATTGCATATTGTTAATTGTACATACTACAAGGATATAGCGAGATTGAGGATCTAGAATAGTGTGATGAATTGTCGGAGCTATCGTGGATCTAAACGCTATCATAACCCCTCTTTTTTTTTTTGGAAAAGAGGTTAATAATATAGTGGGGAAATTGGTGTTAGTAAGAGTAAGTGGGGACGGGCCCCCTGAGTGTGTCTCCTGAACACACACAATATCAGCCTTATGGGCAGACACCTCCCTCCATAGAAGTGAACGTTTGAATGGGGAGTTCAAACCCCGTGCATTTATCGATAAAAAGTTCAATCCCATGTCCTAATGTTCCAAAGGATAGCGGATAGATGCCCGGTACTCTGACTTTGATCCTTAGCATGAATAGATACCACACAATAAACATAATAAAATAAAACAAGTAAAAAACATGAACAGTTTACACTTCGCAGTGAATAATGAAGTAATAACAAAAACATCATGGCAACTAAAAGTAGCCTCTATGGGGGTAAGAAAACACTTTCCAACATCATGAGACTTAAAACTACAGGTCTGCAGACCAACTCACAGTCTCAATTCCTCAGTTAGGTTTTTTTGCTTCTCACAGTGTGCCACTCGGGGTCCATCCGCTTTAAGGCAGGTTTAGGAGGACGTTGCGGAAGGTTTTCAGGTGACGAAATGTCCCAGGTTTTGAGGAACTCCATGCCTTCCGACAGTGATGTGATGATATGAGTGGTGCCTTTGCGTTGGACCAGGATCTTTGTGGGGTAACCCCATCGATATGGGATAGAGTTGTGGGGGAGGGCTTGGGTAACAGGCCCCAGCTCCCTGCGGGCTTGGAGAGTAAAGACCGATAAGTCAGCAAAAAGTTTCAGCTTAGTATAGGGGTCTGGTAGTTGTTGTTGAAGCCGCGCAGCGTTCATTAGTTTCTCTTTGGTTTGGTAGAAGGTAAGTCTCGCAAGCACATCTCTTGGTACTGTATCAGGGAGAGATTTGGGTTTTGGAACCCTGTAGGCTCTGTCGATACAGAGCTCATATTTTTCCAGGTCAGGAAATAAGGTAGTCGCGAACTTTTGGATATATGGCACCAGTTCATCATTAGGAATGTTTTCAGAAATACCACGGAATTTAATATTATTTCGCCTATTTCTGTCTTCAGCGTCTGCAACTTTGGTTTGTAGGGTTGTCACGGTATCATCTAGATCATTATGAGCGTCTGCCAGTGTATTATAGGCTTTTGCATAAGACCCATTTTGTTTTCTACATGCGACACTCTGTTACCCACTTCTTTTATTTCAGTATGGTACGGTTTCAGCATGTCATCTAGCTCTTTTCTCAGTGATATTTTATAGGCACATAGCATTTCCTTCATAAGGGTATCGGAAAGTACAGTGTTGCTGGTCTGGAACTCAGCAAATGCGTCACCACTATGGTTGTCGCTCACCTTGTGGTTATGAAGCTGATCACCATTTCCCTCAGGGAATTCCTCCCTTTGTTCTGTCAACTTTTGTTTTTGTTTGGCTGGGCTGGCAGTCGGTGATGAGTCGCCCGGAATAAGACACAGGGGAATTAGAGCTTGAGTCCTGTTGCAGGTTTAGCTGTAGAGGAGAGAGGCTGAATTCCTCACCGTCCATGTTGCAGGCCGCCATTTTATCTCCCTGAGGTGGAAATGACGGGGTATTCCAACGGGACGGAATCTCAAAAGTCAGACAGTTGTGTGAACCGGATTCACCCGGACTTAGTACTGCAGCAGTCTAGGAGGTCGGTGAGGGCGTGAAGGAGGTAGGAGACACCGAGCCAGGGTTTTTCACAGACGACATGCTGTCGGCGCCATCTTTGAGCGCCGTCTCAGCAGTGAAGAAATGCTGGATGGGTCTGCTTGGAAAGGATTTGCGTCCTTTAGATCCTTTTTTCCTGCCCGGTTGTTGCTTAAACATCCCTGAGTTCTGGGGTGTGTGTTGCGGTGGGTTGCTGGCAGGATTTGCCGGTAATGTGAGCGGTTACAGCAGGAGCTCCAGTCTCATGCGGCCATCTCCCTCGGCGGCCAAGCCATGCCCCCCACAGGACTGTTTTTTCACTGATTTTGTATGTATTCCATACTAGCTGATGATGTAGCAGAGCCAGGGCCGGGACAAAGAGTAGGCAGGGGTAGGCGATGGCCTAGGGCGCCAAACGTCAGGGGGCGCCATCTGGATGGGTAAGTAATTTATTTACCCATCCATCCTGTCCCCCGCTCGCCCCCCTGCCTGTCTGCCGGCCCGCCCTGCACTGTAACTGTTACATACAGCAGCAGGAATAGAGTGTCCAGGAGGTGTAAAGGACCTTTGATGACATCATGCCCATGTGACCAGTGTGGGAGGAGCTATCTTCCTTTGCTAGGCTCTATGAGGCAGCTAGTTTCCTAGGCTGTTTATAAGGCAGTGAGGGCAGTGTATAAGATCAGCAGGAGGTAAGCCACACTGAGGGCACTGGTCAGCAGGGGGAGGGGGGGGGGTGTGTGTGTGTGCATAGATATGAGATGTTCTGCAGGAGTGTGTGTGTGCATAGATATGAGATGTTCTGCAGGGGTGTGTGGGTGCGAGATATGAGATGTTCTGCAGGTCAGGGGTGTGTGGTTGCATAGATATGAGATGTTCTGCAGGTCAGGGGTGTGTGGGTGCATAGATGTGAGATGTTCTGCAGGTCAGGGGTGTGTGGGTGCATAGATGTGAGATGTTCTGCAGGTCAGGGGTGTGTGGGTGCATAGATATGAGATGTTCTGCAGGTGTGTGTGTGTGTGTGCATAGATATTAGATGTTCTGCAGGGGTGTGTGTGCATAGATATGAGATGTTCTGCAGGGGTGTGTGGGTGCATAAATATTAGATGTTCTGCAGGGGTGTGTGGGTGCATAAATATTAGATGTTCTGCAGGGGGGGGGGTGCATAGATATGAGATGTTCTGTAGGGGTGTGTGGGTGCATAGATATGAGATGTTCTGCAGGGTCAGGGGTGTGTGGGTGCATAGATATGAGATGTTCTGCAGGGTCAGGGGTGTGTGGGTGCATAGATATAAGATGTTCTGCAGGTCAGGGGTGTGTGGGTGCATAGATGTGAGATGTTCTGCAGGTCAGGGGTGTGTGGGTGCATAGATGTGAGATGTTCTGCAGGTCAGGGGTGTGTGGGTGCATAGATATGAGATGTTCTGCAGGTCAGGGGTGTGTGGGTGCATAGATGTGAGATGTTCTGCAGGTCAGGGGTGTGTGGGTGCATAGATGTGAGATGTTCTGCAGGTCAGGGGTGTGTGGGTGCATAGATATGAGATGTTCTGCAGGTCAGGGGTGTGTGGGTGCATAGATGTGAGATGTTCTGCAGGTCAGGGGTGTGTGGGTGCATAGATATGAGATGTTCTGCAGGTCAGGGGTGTGTGGGTGCATAGATATGAGATGTTCTGCAGGTCAGGGGTGTGTGGGTGCATAGATGTGAGATGTTCTGCAGGTCAGGGGTGTGTGGGTGCATAGATATGAGATGTTCTGCAGGTCAGGGGTGTGTGGGTGCATAGATATGAGATGTTCTGCAGGTCAGGGGTGTGTGGGTGCATAGATATGAGATGTTCTGCAGGTCAGGGGTGTGTGGGTGCATAGATATGAGATGTTCTGCAGGTCAGGGGTGTGTGGGTGCATAGATATGAGATGTTCTGCAGGTCAGGGGTGTGTGGGTGCATAGATATAAGATGTTCTGCAGGTCAGGGGTGTGTGGGTGCATAGATGTGAGATGTTCTGCAGGTCAGGGGTGTGTAGGTGCATATATATGAGATGTTCTGCAGGTCAGGGGTGTGTGGGTGCATAGATATGAGATGTTCTGCAGGGTCAGGGGTGTGTGGGTGGACTGTTATGTGATGCTCTGCAGGGTCAGGGGTGTGTTGGTGCACTGTTATGCGATGGGGAGAGCGGCCTCTTGTGACCGCAGGTAACTCTGCCACAAGAGTGCAGTGAAGAGAAGACGCATGGCCCAGGTGAGTATAAGTGGGTTTTTTTTTGTCTGTTTTGGAGAATTACTGTTATATGGGAAGGGTTAGGGAGCACACAGGGGTCTATATATAACTGGAAGAGCACACAGGGGTCTATATATAACTGGAGGAGCACACAGGGGGTCTATGTATAACTGGGGGCAGCACACAGGGGGTCTATGTATAACTGGAAGAGCACACAGGGGTCTATATATAACTGGAGGAGCACACAGGGGGTCTATGTATAACTGGGGGCAGCACACAGGGGGTCTATGTATAACTGGAAGAGCACACAGGGGTCTATATATAACTGGAGGAGCACACAGGGGGTCTATGTATAACTGGAGGAGCACACAGGGGTCTATATATAACTGGAAGAGCACACAGGGGGTCTATGTATAACTGGGGGCAGCACACAGGGGGTCTATTTATAACTGGGGGCAGCACACAGGGGATTTATATATATAACTGGGGGAGCACACGGGGTCTATATACTTCTGGGAGAGCACACAGGGGTTCTATATACTTCTGGGGAGCACACAGGGGGTCTATATACTTCTGGGGGAGCACACAGGAGATCTATATATTTATGGGGGAGCACTCAGGGGGTCTATATATTTCTGGGGGCAGCACACAGCAGTCTATACTATATTGGGGCTGCACAGAGGGGCTTTACTACAATACTGGGGCACAGGGACACCTTAAAACTATGGGGGCACAGAGGAGTGTAACTACTATATAGGGGTACAGAGGGGGCTAACTACTGTATGTGTTGGAGCCTAAAATGTTTCTCTGACAGATTCTGGAGAGAAGAGACACAGCCAGGAGACGACTTCTAGGTGGCCCAGGCTGGATGGAGGGAAAAAGAAAATGTGACAGATCGAAGAAGACGGCCCATGTGAGTCACTGGATGTAACTGCACAGTTATAGGGTTGTAGTGATAGGGGTCATGGTGTGGCGGTATTACGGAATGGTATCATTGGGGATATCTTTCTGTTCTGTTCAGTGCAGTTTTCATGTAATACGTAATCACTGTATGGTGGAAATAGTGTTATAAGGTAACTACTGTATGTATTGGGGCTCTTAATACAGTGTGGGGGTACATTCAGGGCATTATACTGTGCGAGGAGAACCAATTCTAATGTGGGGGGGGGGGGGCGCCATTTGCCTTCTCTGCCTAGGGCACCAAAACTCCTTGTCCCGGCCCTGAGCAGAGCTGATGGTGTAGCTATGTGTAGCTGCATAACAGGCATGCCATCTGTTTACCGGGGTGTAGGGTAGGTTTAGATCTCAGCTTGCTGACTGTGAAGGAAAACACTCTAGTTCCATCCAGACTCTAAGAACATCCATAACACTTACAATGTGACTACAAAGGGAGGGGGGAAGAGGGAGCTGAGTGTGGTCAGAGTGGACCCAGACTAGATGATTTTACATGTCCAGAGCGGATAAGAATGAGAAAAAAAACAGGGAAAGGGTGCAATTTAGGTTATACATGTATATTAGACATAGGGTGGTATTGGGAAGGGGGATTGTTTAGAAATCAGTTTTTACCAGGATAACCCCTTTAACCTTCTGCAAGATCACACTGTATGTGTCCAGTATTTTAGGGATGTATGCACAGTACAGTACCTTCTCTCAGTCTAAAGATGTAACTGTTGCAAATCCTGTCTACAGTAAGAATTTTAATACCAACTAGACCTCTATATACAGTGACAGCTACAATCTGTAAAGTTACACGAAAAGCATCCTTTCACAATAAATGGCTAGTTACCCGGGTGCTAATTCTACCTATAAATTATTTAGGTGTTTCTGATGTTCACCTGAGTGCTTTTACTATTGTGGGGATCTTTAGAAGGTGGCAATGAAAGGCTAATTATTTGTCTGGTAGAAGATGTTGGAATTGTTGGTGTAATTGTCTTCAGAGCCATTTATTTGTGACACAAAGAGTCTGTCTGCTTGTATCGGATCTTCCTATAATAAACTGGTGTTCCCCTACTGTTTTATTGCACTGTTTTTAATTTGCTACTTTGTTAAAGACTGTTGTCCTTATAAAAAAAAAAGTGGAAACACAAGAGAAACAAGTGGAGCGACAGCAGGCTAGGAAAGTTTGGAAAGCAGAAAGAAATTGGTTAAATACTGCCCGCCAACCAAATGTTACCAGAACGCATTTTCTGTGTTTCAGTACATCTTTTTTTTTCTTTCTTTAATACAATAAGGGTTTGATAAGTATCTTGTGTCTTCATTGTACAAGCTGAATTAAATTACAGTATTATATTAATAGACTCTGTCTTTTTTCACAATACAATCTGTGCCAAAGCAAGCAGAGACTTTTCTTATGGTTAAAAACAATATTCAGAGAGGTTTTTTGTTTTTTGTTTTTTTTACATAATATTGTTTATAGAAAACAGTGTAGGGAAATAATAGAAAATCAGAAAGGTCCAATGATGAAGAATAAACATGCAAAATAAAAAGCAACATAAGGCTATGTGCACACACTGTCAAAAATGTTGTTTTTATCGGATGACCGTCATTTAACGACAAATAACATCTGCCAATTGAGGTCCGTCTGAGAAAAATAGGTGTCATTTTTACTGTGTGTTAACATAGCCTGAATAACTTAGTTTCTGACCACAGATGTATAATCACTGTGTCACGTAGAGTGTAACATAAGCCCCACAACAACACACACACACAATGTAAAATAAAGTTAAAATACAGCTGTATTTTCAATATAATAATGTGCTTCATTGAATTTAATGGGATATTGGCAGGCAGTGCATACACTGTATAAAATAAAGGCCAAAATTTATTACAACTATCCAATAAATGAACATGCTTATTATTTTTTTTCCATCTGTTTACGCCTTGTTTTATTTTCCCTTAAGATCCTAGTCAGATTTAGCTTTTATTTTACTGCCTTAAAAGGAAACAAATCTAACCTGCTAATAGTCCCCTATAGCAGACGGGATGCTGAGGAGAAAGGTATGTGTCTTGCCTTCCTCCTCGGCACCGGTCCCCCATTGTTGGCGTAATCTTCGGCTTGCAGCACTGTTAGGAGCACTGCCCCGTCCCCACAACGTCATCCTGCCTGCCAGCTCCATGATAATCAATGGAGTAGGCGTGCCAGTTGATACTGGGGTTAAGCCAGTGCTCCTAACAGTGCTCCTGGATGAACCACCGCTATGCTCTATGGGCTGCTATCCTCTATGGGCTGCCCAGACGATTAAGTGATCACCAGGGCAGCCCCCCTGTACCTCCCTGTGACATCCCCTGCTCTTACCCGCTTGCTGCCACCGCGTGTAATAGAGGCAGCAGTGAGCGGAGACCGAGGAGTGCTGACTCTAGTCGCTCCTCTAGTCGCCCTGTGTAATAGGGGCTTAAGGTTATATCTTATATCTGGGCCTTATCTAGTAAGAAGTGGAGGTGGACAGAAAGGTTAGAAATAGAAGAAAAAGAGGAGGAGAGAAAAAGAAGAAAGATAATATATTGCTTAATTTATTTTACTATTTTTTTTTTGTCTAACTAAAACCAGATGGCGATGCATATTCTTTACTTCTTATCTTTATTTTGTTTGTAGATTTTTTAGTTCGGTTTTTGCACCTGGTTATTTGGGCACTCTTCTTGCCCAAGCCGCATTTAATAGCACTTAGAATGATACTTTAAAACAGCCGTATGAACCATAGGTACCTGTCGGTGAATTTTCTAGGCATGCTCTATGACCTAGGCACAGGTGCCTTTGCGAGGAGAGGAGTAAAGTTGTGATCACCTGTAGTGATGTTGTGATTCTGAATTATGTGTATATAAATGTCATCTTTCAATGTAACCCTATATGTGAGGATAAAGAGAACACTGGTGCAAAGTGGTCTTTATAGAATAGGATGTCAACTTATTATTAGGCTTAGTGGCCAGAATTAAAACTGCAAGAATTAAATATTAAGTAATAGGTAATGAATTTTAATGTGGAAACACCAAAAGTTGTCATCTGACAGCTCTCTACTCTACAAGTGAATGCGTTAGTTAGATTTTTTTTTTTCATGATTACAGCCAGATACTGAAACATGTTTGTTTTTCTCTAGTCTGTTTTCATTTTGTAATGGTACTTTTTTACATTTAATTTTTAGTACATTATTATGGCTCCTCCCATCTTGCTTAAGCTGTTTTTAACAGCATTTAGTGATATGATTTACAGCAAGACCCATAGACACGATGAACATCTCCAGACCCTATGCTTGGTATGGAACACATTTGTAAACATGCTCTGTGTACTCTGCGACCTGTGCATAGGTCAGTCTAGAGCAGAGGGGAGACTGAGCTGGTATTGTCCTATCGCTTTAATGGTGTCACCTATCTGTGTAATATCTGTGTCACCTATCTGTGTTTTGATCGGTCCGGGTCTCAGTGTTCAGACCCATATCGAACGTGAGAGTGAGCAGCAAGAGGACTGCACTGCAATGCGACCTAGACCGATCAAAACTTTTGACATGTCTCTTTAACATATAAAAAGTTTTTTTATAATGACAGGTAAACTTTAACATAAAAACTGGTTGAAACAATGGTTTATTGTTTGATGATAAGTTCCTTTTAAAGCGAATGTACCATCAGGTGCATCACTTTTATATTTACATTTCCTGGTCAGCACCAGCACGGGGATCCTGGCGGCATGGTCCTTTTTAACATTTTGTAAATTTAAATAGATTCCTATGCTCAGTGATCCGACCAGGTACTGTAAAAAAAAAGTGATGTACCTAATGGTCCATTTATTACCTGCTAAGGAATAAACAGTGGGTACACAAGCTCCTACTTAATCTCCCTTCTTTTAGCAAACAGTGAATCAATATATCCCTAGTGTAACCTTTTAGTGGCTAATAAAAGTGATCTATCCAGGTTTTCAGGCTTCCTACATTGCTTTTCCCTTTTGCAGTTCTCTCCCACTTTTTGACAGACACTGATGCTTAGGATATATGATTCCCCCACCTTATGCAGAATCTGCTGTTCTCTCCCTTCTCTCTATACTCATACACAGTCAGTGGGATCTCCCCCTCTACACACTGCTTTGTGTGTCCTTTCCTGCAAAGAGAACCGGGGCTTGTGTTTTGCCAAGTCTACATCAAAAGCAGCAGGGCAACCAGCCATGTAAAGGATTTACATAGTCTTTACAGCAATAAAATTTGATTTTAATAAAGACCATTGAGATAGTTGCTTACTTTTGCATTTCTGAAGCAACTAATTAAAAAAAAAGTAAAAATATTCCGCAGCACTTCCATTCAGGTGAAAAAATCCAAATTTATTTTGTGCAAAAAATCATATGAAGAACAAGTGCACAGCACAGCAATAATTCATAAGTGCGACGTTTCGACAACCTCACGTTGTCATTTTCAAGCATGCTCAGTGAATAACTTCATTTCCTTAAATAACAGGTGACATAATTAAACAGTGCAAATGATTGGTGGATTCAGGTGTCCATCACAGTACGAGTTTGTGTTACAAACATATAGGTAAATCCCTGTATTATAGTGAACCCAATGTGAATAGTGACTTGTGTGTAGAAGTCCATAAAAAACTTGAAATAGACAAACAGCTGGGCTGTTTTATGTTGCATATAGTCCATGTAGATACAATTAACAATTTCATATTCCACAGTAGAAGACTCTCACCACTCTCTGCGGACTCAGAACCACGGTGTCGGCAGTTGTAGATACTGAAGAGGCAGATCATATAGTGTCCACAGCCTTGTGAGTGTGCGGCCATACTGTAAGTCAAACCCAGTAGATATGCAGCACAAATGCGGTGATCACGGGTTATATGTTTGTAACACAAACTCGTACTGTGATGGACACCTGAATCCACCAATCATTTGCACTGTTTAAAGAAGCAGTTCACTTTTTATTTTTTTCGCCCCCCCGGGTAGCCGCTGTCATGTATACTTACAGAAGATGATCGGTGTCCCGTTCCCGTCGGTCAGTTCCGTCCCGCGGTGCCGTTCACATCGGGTGCACGCTCACTTCCGCCGGCTGCTGCGAGTCCTCTTCTCTGCCCAGTGATTATACGCCGGAAGTCACTCGCTTCCATGCATTCTCTATGGAAGCGCGTGACTTCCGGCGTTCAAATGACAAGGGAGAGAAGAGGAGTCACAGCGCCGGCGGAAGTGAGCGCGCGCCCGATGTGAACGGCACCGCGGGACGGAACTGACCGACGGGAACGGGACACCGATCATCTTCTGTAAGTATACTTGACAGCGGCTACCCGGGGGGGAGAAAAAAATAAAAAGTGAACTGCTTCTTTAATTATGTCACCTGTTATTTAAGGAAATGAAGTTATTCACTGAGCATGCTTAAAAATAACAACGTGAGGTTGTCGAAACGTTGCACTTATGAATTATTGCTGTGCTGTGCACCTGTTCTTCATATGATTTTTTGCACAAAATAAATTTGGATTTTTTCACCTGAATGGAAGTGCTGCGGAATATTTTTACTTTGTTAATCACATGGTCCGGAGTCAAGACCTATCTGCTGGCACCCGCCCATATCGTTTAAAAGAGTGCTGCTTCATGATTTGAACTAATATATATATATATATATATATATATATATATATATATATATATATATTATTTTTTTTAAATTGTTAGCTTGTCTTGCAGAACAATCTCAGACCAAGTTATTTGTAACCCAAGGTTTCACTGTATAAAGTATATATATTATATACAGTGAAACCTTGGGTTACAAATAACTTGGTCTGAGATTGTTCTGCAAGACAAGCTAACAATTTAACAAAAAAAAATTGTAACTCGGCAAACAAGCAAGATTTCATGATGTGGGCCCCCTGTTTTCCCATCCTGATACTGTACTGGGTAGCCCTCTCTCACTGCTACCAGATCAACTCTGCCGGTGTTTAGACACCTTTTGACCTGTCAGTGTCAGGGACCCTGTAGAGCTGTGGAGATCCTCCTGTGGACGCAAGCAACTTGGTCTTACCTCCTCTCTTCTGCCAGAGGAATGAGTATGAGTGAGACTGCGGCGTGGGGAGAGGTAAGGTATTAGGTGTTTGGGAAAGGGCTGCATGGACATCGCTAACGATGTCCATGCAGCCCTTACAGCCTGATTATTGGGCCATCTAATAGGTCCAGTAAACGAACGCCAATCTAGCAGATCAGCACTCGTGTGGTAAAATGGTCGGGCCGTAGTTGGCCGGTGTAATAGGACCCTTAGTTATAATGTGTTTCATTTGTCCTTGGACAACATTTAGGCCCATATTTATCAAAGGGTGTAAAATATACACTGGTGTAAGGTTCCCACAGCAACCAATCACAGCTCCTGTTTCATTTTACCGCAGATGAAAGCTGAGCTGTGATTGGTTGCTATGGGCAGTTTACACCAGTGTATGTTTTACACCCTTCGATAAATCTCCCCCTTAGTTTATACTAGAAAATGTACCCGGCGCTGCCCGGGTATAAAGTGTCAGTGTGTTAATTAGATTTGTTCTAAGGTGCCCAGGAGGCCAAGCTAAAGGTATTGTTTCATCTGAGTTAATCAGTGGAATTAGTGTATACCTGTAGTGCTTAGTTGGAGGAGTTCTGTATACCCACAATGTATAGTTTTTAGGGGTCTTGCATATCTGTAGTGCATAGTTGGGGGGGGGGGCTGTATGCCTATAGTGTATAGTTGGGGGGGTCCTGTATACCTGTAGTGTGTAGTTGGGGGGGGGCTGTATACCTGTAGTGTATAGTTGAGGGAGGTCCTGTATATCTGCAGTGTACAGTTGGTGAAGGTCCTGTATACCTGTACTGTATAGTTCGGGGGTCCTGTATACCTGTAGTATATAGTTGGTGCTGTATACCTGTAATGTATAGTTGGTGGAGGTCTTGTATACCTGTAGTTTATAGTTTGAGGGTCCTGGATACCTGTAGTGTATAATTGGTGGAGGTCTTGTATACCTGTAGTATATAGTTTGGGGGTCCTGTATACCTGTAGTGCATAGTTTGAGGGTCCTGTATAACTATAGTATAGAGTTGGTGGAGGTCCTGTATACCTGTAATGTATAGTTTGGTGTCCTATATACCTGTAGTATATAGCTGGTGGAGTTCCTGTATACCTGTAGTATATAGCTTTGGGGTCCTGTATACTTGTAGTATAGAGTTGGTAAAGGTGCTGTATACCTGTATTATAGAGTTGGTGTCGGTCCTGTATACCTGTAGTGTATAGTTTTGAGGTCCTGTATACCTGTAGTGTATAGTTTGGGGTCCTTTATACCTGTAGTATATAGTTGGTGGAGTTCCTGTATACCTGTAGTGTATAGTTTTGGGGTCCTGTATACCTGTAGTGTATAGTTGGTGGAGGTCTTGTATACCTGAAGTATAGAGTTGGTAGAGGTCCTGTATACCTGTAGTGTATAGTTTTGGGGTCCTTTATACCTTTAGTGTAAAGTTTGGTGTCCTGTATACCTGTAGTATATAGTTTGTGGAGGTCCCGTGCACCTGTAGTGTATAGTTTTGGGGTCCTGTATACCTGTAGTGTCCTGTATACCTGCAGGGTCGTATTTACCCATATGGCACTGTTATTCAGTCACAGTGTGTCGGTATTGGTCATGTCTGGTATGGTGGTGTTATCCAGTCACAGTATGGCGGTATTGGTCAGGTCTGGTATAGCAGTTTTTTCCAGTCATAGTATGGTGGTATTGGTCAGGTGTGTTATGACAGTGTTACCCAGTCACAGTATGGTAGTATTGGTCAGGTCTGGTGTGGCGGTGTTATCCAGTCACGGTATGGTGGTATTGGTCAGGTCTGGTATAGCGGTGTTATCCAGTCACAGTATGGCAGTATTGGTCAGGTCTGATATGATGGTGTTATCCAGTCACAGTATGGCGGTATTGGTCAGGTGTGGTATGGCAGTGTTATCCAATCACAGTATGGCAGTATTGGTCAGGTCTGGTATGGCAGTGTTATTCAGTCATAGTATGGCGGTATTGGTCAGGTCTAGTATGACAGTGTTATCCAGTTACAGTATGGCGGTATTGGTCAGGTCTGGTATAGCAGCTTTTTCCAATCATAGTATGGTGGTATTGGTCAGGTGTGTTATGACAGTGTTACCCAGTCACAGTATGGTAGTATTGGTCAGGTCTGGTGTGTCGGTGTTATCCAGTCACGGTATGGTGGTATTGGTCAGGTCTGGTATAGCGGTGTTATCCAGTCACAGTATGGTGGTATTGGTCAGGTCTGGTGTGGTGGTGTTACCCAGTCACAGTTTGGCGGTATTGGTCAGGTCTGGTATGGCAGTGTTATCCAGTCACAGTATGGCGGTATTGGTCAGGTGTGGTATGACAGTGTTATCCAGTCATAGTATGGCGGTATTGGTCAGGTCTGGTATGACAGTGTTATCCAGTCACAGTATGGCGGTATTGGTCAGATCTGGTGTGGCAGTGTTATCCAGTCACAGTATGGCGGTATTGGTCAGGTCTGGTATGACAGTGTTATCCAGTCACAGTATGGCGGTATTGGTCAGGTCTGGTATGACAGTGTTACTCAGTCAAAGTATGGCAGTATTGGTCAGGTCTGGTATGACAGTGTTATCCAGCACAGTATGGCGGTATTGGTCAGGTCTGGTGTGGCAGTGTTACCCAGTCAAAGTTTGGTATACCTGTAGTGCCCTGTATATACATGTACTGTATAGATGGAGTAGGGGCTCCTGTATACATGTACTGTATAGATGGAGTAGGGGTACCTGTATACATGTACTGTATAGATGGAGTAGGGGGTCCTGTAAATACATGTACTGTATAGATGGAGTAGGGGCTCCTGTATATACATGTACTGTATAGATGGAGTAGGGGGCCCTGTATATACATGTACTGTATAGATGGAGTGGGGGTCCTGTATACATGTACTGTATAGATGGAGTAGGGGCTCCTGTATATACATGTACTGTATAGATGGAGTAGGGGGTCCTGTATATACATGTACTGTATAGATGGAATAGGGGGTCCTGTATATACATGTACTGTATAGATGGAGTAGGGGGCCCTGTATATACATGTACTGTATAGATGGAGTAGGGGGCCCTGTATATACATGTTCTGTATAGATGGAGTAGGGGGCCCTGTATATACATGTACTGTATAGAAGGAGTAGGGGGCCCTGTATATACATGTACTGTATAGATGGAGTAGGGGGCCCTGTATATACATGTACAGTATAGATGGAGTAGGGGGTCCTGTATACATGTACTGTATAGATGGAGTAGGGGGTCCTGTATATACATGTACTGTATAGATGGGTAGGGGGTCCTGTATATACATGTACTGTATAGATGGAGTAGGGGGCCCTGTATATACATGTACTGTATAGATGGAGTAGAGGGTCCTGTATATACATGTAATGTATAGATGGAGTAGGGGGTCTACCAGTTATTACTGTGGATGTTGTGAGGCAGCTTCCCTAGCAACCATTGCTCCCTGTGAAAATGAAAGCAGTAATCCTATTGGTTGCTAAGGCTCCAACTGCCGTGTCTGCTGCAGCTAATTATATCACCTGTGTTTGCAGTGTGGAGATTTTCCCATTCATCTCTATGGGGCGCTCTTTCCCCTCCCCCTCCCCTCCTGTACATCTGGCGGGGACGGGACCTTCGCTAAAACCTTCCCGGGCACCCAATGTATCTGTGTGCCAAATTTGGGGTCAAACGGTTCAGGCATTTGGAAGTCTATTTGGGACAGATGGACAGACAGACAGACAGACAGACTTTGATTTTTATTATATTGATGAGTTAGTCATCACTAATCATCTACTAATCTTCTAATAGCATCAAATGAGGAAACAGATTATTTATAAAATCCAATTTTTGACCGGACAGCAAATGTTTCAATTCAAGAGATTTGGTAATTACATAAGATCCCCCATTGGCTTATTCACAAAAGCAGGTCACGAAAAAACTGTTTAAAATAATAAAGCCAACATCGGTAATAGAGACGGTATATTAAGGCAGGAGATTTATATTTTTGGAGAACTGTCAGAGCAAAACCAAATTCCTTCTTCAGGTCCAAAAGAAACTAGAAGAGCCTCTAAGCAAAGTAAATATCAATTATTAAAGGATAAATATGAGAAACACTTTACAAGGATGAATTAGGAGATGCTTTAAGGTTGTTAAGTCATCAAGAGACCTGGGAACTCCATACAAAGAGGCATCGTAATGTGAGATTGGAATTGGCCACCAGAAGCGCCTCCATTGGTGTCCAAAATCTGATTGTATTTCCGCCAGGGGAATCAGTCAGATGTATTTTTAATTGACGGAACCACAGCCCTGCATACGTAACACAACCCAGAGACTTGGAAAACAACAGTGAAAATTGGCATGTCTGAATAGATTTACATCAATCCTTATTTGTAACCCAAGCCAGCTATGGAATTACATAACATTACATGTTTTAAGGATTAAAACAAAGGAAAACAGATGCAATTTATTGCAGGCAACAAATGTGTTTTTAGCATGTCTGTGCTTGTTTTCCTGTCCCCGCTCACTGGTTGAAATTCTTCTTTTCAATGGAAGACATTGATTTCCTTTATTTTAAGTAAGCTGAAGTAGCCATTTGAACCCGTGGCCGTTCACATAAATCTAAGCCTGGGTCCACTATTGGGCACATACCAAATAACAGCCAAAAACAGATATCAGGAAACAGAGCCGGAAATTCTGCTATAAAATATGGAGACTCTTTTCCTATTCACTTCCTCTAACACACATTATATTGCAGACACCTGAACTTTCCTCTGCATATCCTGATCAAGCAGCAGCGAAAACAAACCACTCAGGGGGCTGAATGCATAAAGCTTTTCACATTAGACTGGAAATGAAGCATATAAATAAACTTTACATGTTGAGGTTTAGGGTCCTTTTTACACAGACCGTCTGTGGCCCGATCATTTTAGTAAATGAGCCCCGATCTGCTAGATCAGCGCCCTTTTACTGGACCTATTAGACGGCCCGATATTCGGGCAGTAAGGGCTGCATGGATATCGTTAGCAATGTCCATGTCCCTTGCTCAAACACCTGATACCTTACCTCTCCCCACTCCCGGTCTTCTCTCCTGTGCTCCGCAGCTCCCCAGTCCCAGCGGCATTATCTTCTAAGCAGCCTGTCAGCTGACAGGCTGCTCATCCAACCACAGGCCGGGACCACCGCGGCCTGTCAGATGACAGGCTGCTCAGATGCTGCAGCCGCCGAGACCGGGAAGCAGAGCACGGGAGAGAATGTATCAGGTGTTTTAGCAATCGTAGGCCGCGCATCAGTATTACACGTAGCGTTATGTGGTCGGCGCCCGTGATTTTAAGTCTAAACCTAAACCAATGATCAGCCAATGATCGTTTCATCGGCTAAACGTTGTCTCGGTTCGGCCGATTATCGCTCAGTGTAATAGGGCCCTTTGATGCATGTCATTCTACAGTATAATCCTATTCCATAAACTGTAAGGCTATGTTCACACATGTTCACACAACATATTTTTTTATGACAAGAACAACCATTGTTGTCAATTAAAACAACTGCCGTTCTTGTCATAGAGAAAGCGGCCGCTGTCTACCCAATGTATTTAACAATGGCTGAGCGATAATTGACATGTCTATTATTTCTGGCTGTTGCACATTGATTTTAATGCAATTTTCAATGCATTAACTGTTTGACACGTTGTCCGTACCAATAGGCCAAAAATTTAGATTGTAATATATTGAGGAAAAAAAGCCATTTTAGTCCAGAATTTTTACATTTTGCCTTTGCATTTTGGTTGCACTTTTTTTTTAGATACCTAAATGCTAGTTCGTTAGAGGGATGCCTTATGGTGCAAACTGAGCAAATGGGGCGGAATTCAGCGACGGAGAATCCCGCCTGCTTCTGTGTCAGACCACATCTCAAAGGGAGGACTCCGCTCCCCTATGCTCTTGGCTCAAAGAATTGATGTGTCAATTCTTTGAGCGGATAGTAGAGGCATGCGAGCCCCCCATAGAGATGTGGTCTAACACTGAATCAGTAAAAGCAAGTTAAATGTTACCTTGACAAAGGCTTTCATTTGTATCCACGACTGGGTGCACAGAAAGTTTCATCAAAATCTGTGGCGCAGAAAGTAAAAATTCATAGCATACTTTAGATTTCTGACAAACATGCCCTGTGTAGGGGGATCAGGGCCGGCGTCAGCACCCGGCTGACTAGGGCAAGTGCCGGGGCCCACAGCTCCTCTGGGGCCCACTCCCGTCTGTTACTACATTTTTTTTCTATTAGTAAAACAAAAAAAAATGTAGTAACAGAGGGGACTGGGCGCCCAGAGGCCGCATGTGAAAGTTAGGGGCCCGCCGATACATACTGGGGTCCCCAGGCACATCATGTCTTCCTTCCAGGGCCGGCTGGAGGTGTAAAGGACCTTTGATGAGGTCATGCCCATATGACCAGTCTCTTGTTTGGGATAGGCTATCTTCCTCTGCTGGGATTTCTATTGGGCAAGGAGAAGGACCTGTGATGATGTCACAGGTCATGTGATCGGACACCTGATAGAGGGCAGAAAGGTAGGCTCTGTAACCTAATAGTGTTCTAGTTGTTTTGGGTATACAGGTCCTGCAGTGAGATATCTATCTATCTATCTATCTATCTATCTATCTATCTATCTATCTATCTATCTATCTCCTATCTATCTATCTATCTATCTATCTATCTATCTATCTATCTATTTATCTATCTCTCTATATCACTGCAGGACCTGTAGTAAGGAGAACTAGAGGTCTTAGCTGTTCATGTGTTATATATGCATATAATATGAACAGCTGGGGCTTGTAGTTCCAGGGCCATTTTAAGCATTGTGCAAGCTGGACCTTAGGGTAAATTCACAAGGGCGGATCCGCAGCGGACTTAAGGCTGCGAATTCGCCACTAAAACCGCTGCGGATCCTTCCCCTGTAAATTTCAATGTCAGTATATAAGTCACTATATGTCAGTATATGAGTCATATATCACTATATGACATAAATTTCACTGCCAGTATATAAGTCCCAGCCCCATTAAAGGGGTAGTGCGGCGCTAAAAAATTATTCACAGAATAGCACACATTACAAAGTTATACAACGGAAGTGTGTGGTGCATTATACATTACCTTACATTACATTACATTACGAGCCCGTCCGCCATCTTGTGCCAAACGTCGGACGGACGAATCCCTGCCGCCATCCCCCCTCCGCCGCGTCACAACTGTGTTCAGCCGCGATTGGCTGAGCACAGTTATGCTCAGCCAATCGCGGCTGAGCAGCTGATGACGCGGCCGAAGATGACGTTTGGCACAAAATGGCGGACGACCCTCGACATGGATCAGGTAATGTATAATGCACCACACACTTCCGGGTACACGGGCGGGGGTGGTGGGACATGGGAAGGGGGCGATTCACAGACATAACATACATTACAAAGTTATATAACTTTGTAATGTGTGTTATTCTGTGAATAATATTTTAGCGCCGCACTACCCCTTTAACCCCCACCGCCCCAGGTGTTACATTACCTGCTCCGCTATCCGGCCGCATCTGAAGCTCCCGAAGGTCCCCCGCAGCCAATCAGTGACTGTGGCGGGGCCGTGCACTGATTGGCTGTGCGGGACCTCCGGGAGCTGGGAGCATCAGACGCGGTTGGATCGTGCTGCCGGTAATGTATCACCCGGGGCGGCGGGGTTAAATGGGGCCGGCACTTACATACTGGCAACGAGATGCCAATCCTGCTGCGAGTATGTAATAACATTGGAATTCACAGAGGAAGGATCCACAGCGGTTTTAGCTGCAAATTTGCAGCTTTAAATCCGCTGCGGATCCACCCTTGTGAATTTACCCTTAGGGTACCTTCACACATACCGACTCGCAGCAGAAAACTTGCTGAGAGTTTCTACTACGATGCGAGGTCCTGGAAGGCCCCTATCACTACATACTCGCAGTGGTCTGTAAGACGAATACGTGTATGTAATGCAGCCGCACCCTTAACCCCTTTGGCTCCCGCACCAGTCCCGCACCGCTGTCTCCATACATTACCTGGCTCTGGCTCCACGGGGTCCTGCTCTGCCGCCCAGCCAATCAGTGTCTGCGGCTGGGCAACACACTGATTGGCTGGGCGGCAGAGCAGGACGCCGGGACCCCGTGCAGCCAGAGCCAGGTAATGTATGGAGACAGCGGTGCAGGACCAGTGCGGGAGCCAAAGGGGTTAAGGGAGCGGCTGCATTACATACACGCAGCCGTCTTTCAGACCACTGCGAGTATGTAGTGATAGGGGCCTTCCAGGACCTCGCATCGTAGCAAAAACTCGCAGCAAGTTTTCTGCTGCGAGTCGGTATGTGTGAAGGTACCCTTACTCAGCAGTGATAGTTACCCCCCCATCCTGTCACTGGGTCTGACTCCTTCAGAGTCCTGACTACCGCAGAGATCAGGAGATACAGGAGGAGAAAGATATGCAGCAGCCGCATGTTTCTTCTGCTGCATATCTTTCCTCGCCTGTATCTCCATGATTTGCTCCTCCAAGGGGCCCGCCGAGGCTCTGTCGCCCAAAGGCCCACAAGAACCTGGAGCCGGCTCTGAGGGGGATAGTATTAGAGAGCAAACATTTTTCTGTTATGCAAGTTTGCAAAATACAGACTTGTCCCATAGATGGACCATGACTGTTTGAAATTATATTGAAACCAAATAACACACATTAGATAAATTATCCATCATTAGAAAAACATGTCTGTGTCAAATCTACCCATTATTATTTTTAGTAAATTTTTTTTGGTGGTATTGCATCTCAGCTCCATATACTTTATGGTTAGATGTTGATCGTTGTTTTTTGGCAAGTTTAACAATCACAGGACCCTGACCACACATTGCTTCATGTAATAGGTATCGCGGCCAATAGCTGATGATTACCTGATCCCTGTCTGTGGGATTCCCCGGTCTCCACAGCTGCAGCTCTCACTTCTGGTCCTGTCTGATACTCAGCCAGTCACTGGCAAAGACAGGACAGTACCACAGCCAGTGATTGGCTAAGTGGCCTGTCAGAGAAGGGACCAGAAATGATAGGTGCAGCTCTGGGGAATCCCACAGGTAAGACCTTGGGAACATGATCTGGTAAGTACTGTAATAGCTTTGTTATTTCACACCAAAGCAAGGACTGCATAGACATCGCTAGAAATATACATTATATTCCAGCTGTTATTCATATTTGGCTGTCAGAGTAGTTAGTAGCCCTGAGAAGTTTTGCAGGGGCGTAACTAGGAATAGCTAGGCCCCATAGCAAACTTTTAATGGGCCCCTCCTTCACGACTGACCACTAAGCTGCCAAGTGTAACCATAACTGCATAATTGCGCTTGCCGGGAGTGCTTTCCGTTAAAGGGACATTTGCAGAACCTGAGAGGCCTACTTGGCCACCTGGTGCTGCAAATGATGACAGCTGAGGGGGCTCAGTATATTGCAGGAGTGGGCCATGGGCCCCCTGATGCAGTGGGCCCCATAGCAGCCACTATGGCTGCTATAGTGGTAGTTACCCCCCTGCTAGGCTGTCATTAGTGTGTTTGTGAAAAACTGTTTTAGGGCGCCTTCACACCTACCGGATCCCGGCTCCCATCGGTTCCACTCAGCCAATCAGCACCACTGATTGGCTGAGTGGGACCGGAGCTGGGAGCCTGACATGCAGCCGCGTCACCAGAGCAGGAAATGTATGATCTCAGCGGCAGGGCTGCTGGGCTACAGGCGGCGGGGCTGCGGGCAACAGGGGGTTAAAGCACATACTCAAAGCGGGATGTCAATCCCGCTGCAAGTATGAGCTCTATAGAAATTAATGGGACTGGATCTGCAGCGGATCCAGTAGGTGTGAAGGCACCCTTAGAGAGTGATGTGATGTTAACCCTGCCCCTGAGAATTGTGTGGAGACGATGCTGGCCTGGGGTTCCTGTGGACCTACTGGTAGCCTTCAGCTTGTGAGAAATATAACCATGGTATTCAAAATACTGTTCCAGCTATAATGTAGAAACATTCAACTGTATAGAGTGAACTGTAACTTCTACCCTGTATCCCCCAAAATAAAACATCCCCTGAAAATAAGACGTAGTACAGGTTTTGCTGAATTGCTAAATATAGGGCTTCCCCTGAAAGTAAGACCTAGCAAAGTTTTTGTTTGGAAGCATACCCACCGAACAGAACACCAGAGCATGCAGCTGTAATTTTTTTATACCTCCGCCATTGTCCCCTACCTTAATCGTCCGTTGTAGAGCAGCTGCATGCAAGACATGAAGACCATCACCTGCTGCCAACCCTGATGTTTCCTTCCGCCGCCATCATTTGTAAATGTGCAGGCAAGGCATCAAGAGGCCCGTCACCTGCTGCCATTCCCATTATTCCCTGCCTGTTGCTATACCGTACGCTGTCCCTGCTGTGCTGTACGAGTGTGCTTTGGTAAGCTCCCCCTGGGGCTGGAAGCCACCATACCGTACACTCTGCCCCTGCTGTGTATGTTACATGTGAATTCTTATTCATGGAAAAATAAGACATCCCCTGAAAATAAAACCCAGCGCATCTTTGGGAGCAAAACTTAAAGGAGAGGTCCGTCAACATTTTTTATTAAAGTATTGTATTGCCCCCAAAAGTTATACAAATCACCAATATACACTTATTACGGGAAATGCTTATAAAGTGCTTTTTTCCCAGCACTTACTACTGCATCAAGGCTTCACTTCCTGGATAACATGGTGATGTCACTTCCTGGATAACATGGTGATGTCACAACCCGACTCCCAGAGCTGTGCAGGCTGTGGCTGCTGGAGAGGATGATGGCAGGGGGACACTGTGGGACACAGGGCACTGGACGGACACTGAGCATCCCTCTGCCAACATTCTCTCCAGCAGCCACAGCCTGCACACCTCTGGGAGTCGGGTTGTGACATCACAATTTTAAGTGCAGGGAAAAAAGCACTTTTTGTGCATTTCCCGTAATAAGTGTATATTGGTGATTTGTACAACTTTTTGGGGGCAATACAGTACTTTAATAAAAATTTTCGCCAGACTTCTCCTTTAATAGAAGACACTATTTGTATTTTCGGGGAAACACAGTAAACATATAATGCCCTACCAGAGAGTGTTATTATGAACAGTTGTTGACTATTGTGTGATAAACTAAAATCTTTAATTTACTCTACAGTGTACAATCATTTCCTTAGGGTCCTATTACACAGATTTTTAATGATTAACGACTAACGATAAACGATCGCAAACAAGATTGTTTATCGTTAACCTGAAATTGTTCACCATATTACACAGAACGATAATCGTTAGTTACGATCGTTTCTTTGATCGTTATTGCGATCGTTATTATGATCGTTTTCCTTTAGATCCTAACAAAACAATGGGCAAAGTGCAATTAGACTGAACGATTAGTGGAAAAACGTGGAACTTGAGAGAACAAACATGGAATTACAGCGAACGATTAACGAACGATTTATGAATGATTAACGATAATTTTAGGTTCAGATCTAAATCAACGATCAACGACATGCGAACGATTTTTCGATCGTTGCCTGCAATTACACAGATTATCGATTTTTCGCACGATAATCGTCCCGTGTAATAGGGCCCTTAAAGTGGAACCTAATGGTACTTTTACATGGGACGACTGATCGTTCGTTTTTGCACGATAACGGTCGAATTCGAACGATAATCGTACGTGTAAACGCAGCGAACGATCAAACGACCAGCAAAAAATCGTTCATTTTGATCTTTCAACATGTTCTCAAATCATCGTTGATCGTTCGCAAAAAATTCTCAGATCGTTCAGTGTAAACATTCTTTCAGCGATGTGTGAGATAGGCTTAAACGATCGCAAAACGATCGCATAGCGAATTTTCCGTACGATGTATAGTTCCGTCTAAAAGCTGATCGTTTTAAAAAAAACATTGTTCACTCAAAATCGTTAATCGTGCGATCGGGCGAATTATCCATCCGTGTAAAAGTACCATTACACTACACAAGAGCTCCAAGTTAAATGTTGCCATCTGCTAAGAGCACAACTCAAGAAATAAAAAAAATAGGATAGATTAAATAAAAAAGGAAAATAAATGTAAAAACAACAAAAACAACACGTGAACATATTTTAACCAAAAAACCAAACCAGTACAGTAGACATTGGAGCCAGAGGTACATGTAGGAGCTCACGTCTGAATAGCCTTATGAACTTACAAAGCCTCTATCCTATGGTCAATCATTCAACTGCAAGTTAGCAAAAATAGCCTTGTCCCCTAGGTGGACCGTGACTGTCTGGAGTTATTTTTAAAATTGAAAACTTATTCAGAAAGTTTACTATTAAGAGACATTGTGGGACCTTCCTTGGAATCAATGGTAGTGCAAATTCTAGAAATCATTCGCCTAAAGATGCTGCTACACAGTTACATTTTTGGCCCCTAGGTTGAACAATTCATACCTCTATATGTAATAACACCCTACATGGGTATTTTTTGGTTGGCCTTCTATCAGCCAAGACACTTATGTAACTATGGACCTGATCTGTGAATTATGAGCCTTCCCGCATATTCAGAATATTTCTAACGGCTAATATGATTATACGGTTTCGAGATAAAACAAAGTATAAGATATTTCATCATATTTGCAGATGGGCTCCGAAACAATTTTTTTTCTTTTTTTAAGAATACAATGTGGACACATATTTGATGGGATATGATACATTGGGAACAGATTTAGCTAATGTGGATCAAGCCAGAATTAAACAAAGCTAAAGCATCAACAGAAAGAGCACCCTTAACCCATTCCAAGTCTTAAGACTATTGCCATCATACACTATTTATTAGAGAGCCAACCATCAGGTCCAAGAATTTTTTTGCACATTTTGAAGTATTTAGAAGGCAGATCAAAGATGTTCAAATGTTAAAGCTTAGCTGAAGAAGCCGTGTGACTATATGTGGGCAACAAAAATAACCTTTTTTTAAGACAACGGACAGACAATGAACTAAAAAAAAAAAAATCACACTATGTTTTGTGAGGGCATAGTTACAAAGTGTAACCAATTAATAAGACTCTCTTCAGACTACTGTTAAAATCCACCAGGTTTCTGTTACTTTTTGGCAGCCTTAACTGAATAGTTTGTGAAAAATTGAAAGCCGATGGTCCTATTATCATTGGGTCTGTCAAAATCTGTTGTGTACTAGAAATATCAAAAAGTTTCTGGCTAGAGTAATCATGTGAACCTAGCTGCATGGACAATGTAGTCTACGGCACTGAAAAAACAAGAAATTGCTGCGTTATCTTGCATACATATGATTTTATTATAGTACATATGTTCATATAGGCTATTTGCTGATGCCAGTCATATCATGGCAAGTGAAGAGAATAAAAAGGAAACTGACAGCAGGTTAGAAGACTCTAACTTTGCATGTGGCCATAGGGCTATGGATGCTGAGCATACAGCATACAATTTTCTTACATGAAAACTAGATGTGAATAAGAGCCATTATAATATTTGGGTTTCTTGGTTCCATCCCTATTAATTATACCAACCTCTCATCGTTGAACACATGGGACATATCAATATTAAAGGAAAAGGCCAGCGACTTCTAAAATGTGACAGCCAGCAGGGGCAAGGGGGAAACTGATTACAAGTAGGAACTTACCTTTCTCTGTGCCCGCGGTGGGGCCGGCCTAATAGGTTTCTCAACCAATGAGAAAAAGACTATTGTTAGGGCCCAGGAAACAAAGAGACATAGGACAAGGGGCCCTATGTTAACACCCCCCCCCCCCCACGCTATCCCTACCTACTTGCAGTGCAGGTCCTAAATCCCAGTCCGCAACTGGGCATCAGTCCCTGCACTCAAATAAGTGCAAAACACAGACAAGACACAGTACAGGCGAACAAGGCAATGACAGTAGACAAGGCAAAGTCACATAGAAGGACCAAGAAGGCAGCGAAGAACAGGGGACCAAACCAATGGAGGACGAAAGCCAGAGAAGCAACAAGGTAAACTGAGATCGAAAAGCCAGAGATAGTAGCAAGATGAACCAAGGACAAAGCAAGAAACACTGGAGGACTAAGTGAGGCACACAGAGGACTAAGCGAGGTAAACTGAAGACTAAGCAAGATACACTGAGGATAAAGTGAGACACAGAACCAAAAGACGAAGAATGGTAAGAAACAGGCAAAACAGTCAGCAAACCAGGAATACAGTCTAAAGGCAAAAAGGCTGGATCTAGCTAAGCAGACAAGCTGCACAAGACTATCAAGAGCCCAGACTGAAGGGAGAGGGACAGCTATAAGGGAGCCAAGTACCGGACACAAAGCTCATAGGTTAAGCAGGAGAAACACAGAAAACTAGGGGGTAAAGAGACCTGTCCATCAAAACACAGCTGAGACAATTTGTGAGAAAGCTACAGCAAGGTAAGTGCAGGGAGAACTAAGAAACATGGACTTGATCACAGAAGACATAAGCAAAGAACATAATAAAACCAGACACAGATTTAAGGCCAAAAGCGCAGTCTTTGGCGCAGAGGTATAATCTTCACCGCAGAGAGTGGCACTGATGATTTTCAGGCACGATCATGACAACTATAGTGGCACTGGCTTTGAATTAAACTCAAAATTGACTTGCTCTAGACTTTTTAGGTCCCAATGCTATGTCACTGGGCCAGCCCAGGCCAAACCTATAGGGAACCAGTCAAGCTTCAAGTCATATATACAGGGCATCACGTTTGCAGGTAAATAACTATGCTAATAAAGGTTAAAGTTAATCTGTCATCTTATATTCACATTCCAAAATATAGAAGACAAAAAGCATGAACTCTAATAACATTTTGTAACTAGACAAAAACAAGATCAAATGTGAGATACATTAAAAAAAAAAAACAAATCAAAAACTAAAAACATAATTATATGTATTTTGTAAGTTAGAGGTCTTGTTGCTATAATCAAGGGAAATATGGTATATATTAAAGCTGGGTTTATGTTTCAAGGATACCAGTGCATCAAGTACTGTAAATCATGTTTTTGTTTACAAAAAAGCAAGTTCACTTTCTAGGAATTTCCTATTCTACTGACCATAGCTATTACACATTGTGCTTGTCTGTAGTCTTCTTCAGAGATGAACAACTTGTGTTACTGTCTAAGTTTTAGAACAAAGTGTGTACTTTGGACATAACTGATGATTGATAGGATCAGAGTTATAGGTACGGAGCTACTGTTTGTTGGATGTCATGTAATGTTAACTTACAATGAGCTCTAAATCCAAACAAATACATAAAGCTATAGGATAAACTTTTGGCTGTGTAAAGCCAACGCAAAGGAAAGCTTACTGGTATTACATTGAACTCTTCCCGTATATATAGTGTTTAAGTTCTTGGATATGTAAGAAATCTGGAGCTCTGTATTAAAAATGAGAAGCTTCTACAATTATAAGGCTATGTTCACACCTGGTAAGACACTAAACAAGGAACGGCCATTTTCAGATAAGATCATCCCGGCCGCTACTGCAGTACTGGCCAGATGATCTTTAGCACCGCTGAATTCTGATCCGGGCACATCTGTGTGCGCCCGCTTCAGAATTCCCTGCTGCTCACAATGGAGCGTGCGACCGGAGACGCACGCTTCTTGTGTGCACTGACAGGGTTTTCTGTGGTCACTATTTAATGAATAGCGGCTGCAGAAAAATGACATGTCAGTTTCTTGCGGCGCCGCTAGGGATCCCGGCCGGAGTGTATTCCATGTGTATACACTCCAGCTTGGATTCCCTCAGCCTTCAGCACAACGTAAGTTCCGTACTAATCACGGCCGTTGCAACAACGGCCGTGATTACTGCGGAACTTATGTTGTGTGAACATGGCCTTAAGATGTAAATTAGCAAAGAGCTGAACTGAAAATGACAGGCCAAAAAGATGTACATTTAGTTTAAGGGTAGACTCACATGTGCCAAGTTCACAGATTTCACATGGAGAGTTTCACAGCAAAACTCGCAATGTGAAATCCGCTGTGAGCTTGTGAATGTACCCTAAAGGGTTTTCTAAGCAAAACAAACTGATCAACGGAGTTTTGACACCGAGCACCCATGTTGATCAGCTCTTTGGTGCCCACACTACACAGTGAACAATGTTTGCAACTCAGTTCACTATGTAGTGTGGGCACCACTGCTGATCAGTCTGTTTTGCCTGGAAAACCCCTTCTAGTCTGCCTTCTTTATATCTGCTCCTGGTACCTGTTTTGTGCCAATTATAGTGGTTAATCGTTAATATTTAGTGTTCTTGTTTGTTTCAGCCTTCATTTCTATCACCTTTGACCTAGATTATTCCGGACTATTCTCCTACTTTGTTTTCTAATATTGGACTTGCTTGACTATTGAGGTTTTTGTGCCTTGTAACTTGATCTTGTCTATTCTTTATGGTTCTGTTTGACTCTTGTCAAATTACAACTTTTTTCCCTTTCATTCTAACTTGACCTTGATCACGGTTGGTGACCAGACCAGTGACTACACATACGTCTCAGTGCCACTAACACCTACTTGCTTTCAAGTACAGCTTTGCCTTGTTTTATACAAAGTAGACCCCCAAAAAATCAATGTCTGTAAGTTTCATAAGTATTGCAGTATAAGGCTCTCTAAAGAAATTCCAGATCAATTCCCTTCCTATATGCCACTGGTATAGCTAGAAATTTTCAATGTACTGTTCTTGTGTCACTAATTGTTTATTACCAATGATACAAGGGCATTGTACTATAACTTCAACATTATGTTAAATCAGATGTCTGACATTTTACTTAATTCTATAAAAGTGACCAGGCTATTCCAATGGTTCCTTGTCCCCTGTGCTCAAAGCTTGGAAATTGCTGCTTAGCCAACCTCTGGATGCAGAAGTGACCCACCTCAGCCAATGGTTGGCTGGGTGGAAACTTGTGTTGAGACTGAAACCAGGAAGTGGTAAGCAGTTGGGGCCAGGTGTTGGGATGGTGGGGGGATTAGGTAAGAGGAGTATAGCTTTTTTCTTTTTCACTCCTGTCTGACTAAAATAAACAATTTAAAGGGAATTAGCTCTTGCACATGAACTGAACTACTGTCAGCGTCATATAATTGTCAGAGACAATTTTACCTTTGATGGAGCTATCAGTGTTTTGTAACCATGTGCCTGAGGCACTTTATAAAGTGACCTTTTAACTTTTAAATAAAGATAGTTTTCTAAATGATAAACTAACAACTTCTGTTGGCAATTGAGTGGTTTTAAGACACTTGTTAATTGTCCCTTAGTTGTGTGATACAATCAGTCCTTCTTTTTGGCAGAGATCTTATAGCCAATTTAAACAAATTGTTTAACCCTGAAGGTATTTTGAGGATGACATGTAAAAATGTCTTGGTTATTAATTCGTCCTGTGTGTTAATATACAACTAACAGTTACATTGCTTCTTAAAGGGACATGTGCACAGTTATTAGTTTATTATTGATTACAAAATACAAAGTAAATCAACAGAAGACAAATCTAATATTTGGTGTGACCCCCCTTTGTCTTCACAATAACCTCCTCCCTCAGAAAAAAGGCAGGGAGGATGTCCCAAACATAACTAACCACAGATCTTCTATGGATGTCACTGCTCAAATCCTTAGCTCCCATGTAATCCTGTGGATTTTATTCAGTAGCAGTGGCGACATTAGTCAGCATGCGGTGGTATTAGTCAGCATGCGGTGGTATTAGTCAGTATGCGGTGGTATTAGTCAGTATGCGGTGGTATTAGTCAGTATGCAGTGAGATTTGTCAGTATGTGGTGGTATTAGTCAGTATATGTGATGGTATTAGTCAGTATGCAGTGGTATTAGTCAGTATGCGGAGGTATTAGTCAGTATATGTGATGGTATTAGTCAGTATATGTAATGGTATTAGTCAGTATGCGGTTGTATTAGTCAGTATGCGGTTGTATTAGTCAGTATTTGTTGGTATTAATCAGTATGCGGTTGTATTAGTAGGTATGTGGTGGTATTAATCAGTATGCGGTTGTATTAGTAGATATGTGGTAGTGGTGTTAAACTCAACACAGTGACCGGGGCCGGAAGCAGTCTGTCTCTGTACACTGTGTAGTGGTAACAACCTGTAACTGCAGCACCGCAACATAGTACAGAGACAGAAGCTTCTGGCCCCATTTACTGTGTTATTATCTGTAATTCCAGTCATGGCCGTGATGCACTCACAACATCGTCTCATAACTTTTCACCGCACGCCGAGTGGGCCTGTGTGCTCGGAAATGCCAGGGCTGATTTTCAGTCCCAGTCCGGCCCTGGGTGATGGTCACAGCCTTCCCCCTCCCTTTTCTTGTAGAGTCACTGGCCTAGAACACTCTCCCATAAAAGAATAAACATCTCAATTAGGGATGGTCCGAACCTGCCGAGGTTCGGGTTTGTATGAACCAGAACGCTCGGCAGCAGATTCCCACTGTCTGCCCGCTCCGTGGAGCGGGCGGATACAGCGGGAGGAATGCCTGAAAAACTGGGATACAGCCTATGGCTATGGCTGTATCCCAGTTTTCCAGGCGGTCCTCCCGCTGGACAGCGGGAATCATTACTGAGGGTTCGGGTTCGTAGGAACCCGAACCGAACTTGGTTCGGACCATCCCTAATCTCAATACCACTAGTTTTCATGGTTTGTTGTATAATCATATTTCTAAATACTGGTAACAGCAGTTCAGCCAAGATGGCTGCTCCTATAATTATTTACAGGAAATTGAATTAAAAAAAAATCTAAACAAAAGGAAAAAAAAGCCCTATGCTTCAGTGTGTGTTTTTTATTAGTAAAAAATAAAGGTGATGTCTTCCCTTTAAGTGTTTTCTATTTCTCTCCTCGAATAGGTCTTGCACCTATGTAACTGAACATTACATAGGCAATGATAGCTTTTACTTTACAACTTAATACTAAAATCCCCAAATCCTTGAAATTATTTGTATTTAAAATCCCCAAATCCTTGAAATTATTTGCATATTTTTACTAGCATTATGTTGTTTTCCATTCTTGGAGTGGGGAAACTTAACACTAGTGGTGGAAATTTTTACACATTCTAGTATGGCACAAATATAATCTTGTCTGTGGGTAATTTCACACTATGGAAGGCATTGCTGATCACTGTTGGTTTGGAAAAATATCAATAAATCCAGATGAGACGAGGTTGTGATAGGACAGTTTGGCATTATCACCCCATCCCAGCCGCATGGCCATGCACGTGTGGGTGACCTGAATCCACACGTACACGAGCACGGAAGGTCCTTTAACGAGATAGATCTTTTAGATAAACAGATAAAACAATCACTTAGACGTCGCTCATTGGTCCCCTTGCTTATTGGTCACCTAGTCTGTTATATTAAGCAGTCATTTTTGGTACAGTGATTTCTATCGTGTGCAGCCAGCGTGAGTTTCCCTGAAAATTTTGAGGAATAAGGGAATTTTAAAATTGTTTCTGACATTGTCTTCCAAATTAATATTTATACCACCAACATATGTTTCTTTACATAAACACATAGGTGTATGTGTCTATAAGATGATGTGAAAAATTTATGACCCCTGTGAGTTTGTGCACGAGAGCCTTCTGCTGAAATCACTGCGATGCTTTTCAGGAAATGTTTAACAACATTAACAGTCATTTGTTAACTTGAACTTTGGAACTGACTGATAGAAAAAAAGGATAATTCTTGTACTAGACATCTCAAGTCACATTGCCACAGACACACTTTACTTTGCTTAGCATTTTTTTGCAAACATTACTCTGCAAATTTCTTTGACTTTGGCATTTTTGCACATGCAAGTTTTAGATCAGCTAATGAGACTTACTTGGAGAATTACCTCATGTGACATAAAAAGTAGATCTATCTATCTATCTATCTATCTATCTATTCTTTATCCACATCAAGAAAACAGCCACCATTGTTCCGGTTTAGTTCCTTCTGGAAATGTATACATAAACGACAACTATCAAAAATAAGGTGTCTGTTTACAGTGTCATATTAGGTTACAACCAATTCAGTTTGTAACACCCATTTGTCAACTCGTGACCCCATTCTTTGTTTTGCATACAAATATTCTAGATATAGTAGAAATGGGAAAATTAAGTCTATGCTTAGTAAATAGGCTAGGACTTCCGTTGCAAGAGGCTTCTGTGACACACACTGTTTGTGAGTTGTTGGCCCCCCCATAATTTACTTTGATCATGGCGCCATCACTCAAGGGCCTGCCAGAGGATCCTCCAGTGGGCCAGTTGGGGGCATGGACCCATCCAGGAGCCTTGGTCCCTGGGCAGCAGCCCTAACAACCCCATTGTGATCCGATTTTGTTAATATGCAATATTAAAGTGAATGCATTTTTATAAAAGATCTTCAGAAGTTTATTTGGTCACATTTCAGCATTTTCTAGATAAGTTTTAGTCCGGGATTTCACCTTGTATTTCCCTGCCCTGCAGTATTTACTAGTAACTTTAATTTTTGATTTTAAGCGAATGTACAACTTCCCTTATTAAAAAATATTTTTGTACGACCTGGTCAGTGCTGGTGTGTAGATCCGAATGGCCCTGTTCATTTTTCAAACTGTCTGCACCGGTCTCTCTAAATGCAATTAGGGTCGCTTTGGTGCACTGGATGTGGGACTAGCGCCCCCAGTGCACTGATATCTCCTCCCCCGGCCTCCTTAAGAATCATGTCTGACGGTGTCACCGAGATGGGGGGGTGGGGGGGGGGGGTGAATACTGGTGCACGACTAGGTTGTATAAAAAATAATAAGGAAAGTTGTTTTGATTTCTTGCTTGAAGTCAAAAAATGTAAGTCACTAGTAGATATGGCTGGGCAGGAAGATGCAAGGTGAACCTCGGACTTAAACTTATCTAAAATATGCTAAAATATGTGCAAACAATCTTCTGAGGACCTTTCAAATATTACTTCACCCACCCTTATTTATTGCTTCAGAACCGACACAGGTAAGTTAATCCCTATGATAAAAAGAAGGTAGATAGTGAAGAAGGAAGAATGTTCAGTACATTTCCACTGCACAATATGTACCTGTATGTTTTTATTATCCCAATCATTGTTGTCTATAGGGGTTTATCTGTTCCAGATTTTATGCTTCAATATAATAACAACTAAATTATTCACCTTTGTCAGGCATAGATATACTTTCCATAAAATGTTGAGTGTTTTCAAGTATAATTTATCTTCTGCTGGTTATAGCTTGCATAGTTGCTATCAAAATTGGGCAACACTGTAACTTCTGTGCTATTCCTTTAGCTTTATGATATGTGACAACATGTAATTCTGTGTAATTGAAACTAGTAAATAATTCATAGTCTGTCAGAACCACATATGGTGTTCTTGGAAGGTGCCTCTTGAGGAAACTTGGGATGATGTCTAGTTTGACATAGTTTCAAGAATTGCTCACATCACATATTAAGGGACTTTAGCTGACACAATCATTGGGCTGTCATTTATGGAAATACTGCGTAGACATATTTTTCGTGCACGATGCCTTACTGATATTGGCATATTGGGCTGACATTTTGGGAAAATTGAGCTGACGATTTTATGGCTCTGTGGCTCCATTGTGTATTTTTATTCAGCACCTTGGGACTGAAAAAGTGTAATGTGAAAGGTTATAATATATAATATACCCTATTATACAGATATATAATCATAAGATTATTTGTATTGTGCATGGTAGGTGTGTACTCTTCTTTGTGTTCTCATCAGTTCTTGACTTGCATGGTAGGTGTGTAGGCATTAAAGATTCTCAAATAATTCACTTGTGGGTTGTTAACAAGTAAGAAACTTGTTTTTTAAGGAAGTTCTAGAAAAATCAGTGTAGAAACTCAACATTGCCTAGATCCTTCTAGAACATTCCAATAATGCTGTATTTTACTAGTCACTCAGCCAGAGATGCAGTTTGCCTATATAACACTGAATGTCAGCAATGTTTTCATACAGGTATGGCCAACAGAGTTGCTAACAAAAAGTGTCTCTTGGCTTGGTGGACCAAAGCTGGCCCATGCAGGGGAAATAGTTGGGTCAGTGGTTAACACTATTGCCTTGCCGTATCAGTGTCTTGGGTTTATCTACAAAGAGTTTGTGTGTTTTCTCCATATTTGCTTGGGTTTACTCCAGGTGCTCTGGATTACTTCTACGGAGAGATGAGCGAACCTTGAGCATGCTCATCCGAACCCGAATGTTCGGCATTTTATTAGCTGGGGCTGCTAACGTTGGATAAAGCTCTAAGGTTGTCTGGAAAACATGGATACAGTCAATGACTATATCCATGTTTTCTACATAGCCTTTAGGCTTTATCCAACTTCAGCAGCCACCGCTAATCAAATGCCGAACGCTCGGGTTCGGATGAACTTGAGCATGCTCGAGGTTTGCTCATCTCTATTCCCACGCCCAAATACATACTGATCAGTTGACTTCGAATTTAGATTGTGAGCTGCACTGGGACGGTGTGTGACAATCTGTGTGGAGTTCTGTGCTATATGAATTATTATTATTAAATTAATAGTCACCTTTAGTTTACATAACTGATGATTGGGACTGTCAGCTGATCTAGCTTCAATACAGGGAGGGGATTGCTATGTTAAAGTATTCAGACTCCTTTAAATTTTTCACTCTTTGTTTTATTGCAGCCATTTGGTAAATTCGAAAAGTTCTTTTTTTTTTTTTTGCTCATTAATGTACACTCTGCACCCCATCTTGACAGAAAAAAAGAAATGTAGCTATTTTTATAAATTTATTAAACAAAAGCTGAACTATCACATGGTCATAAATACTCAGACACTTTGCTGCGACACTCATATTTAACTTACATACTGTCCATTCCTTTCTGATCCTCCTTATGATGGTCCTACTTCTTTATTTGAGTCCGGCTGTGTTTAATTAAACTGATTGGACTTGATTAGAAAAGGCACACACCTGTCTATATAAGACCTCACAGTGCATGTCAGAGCACATGAGAATCATAAAGTATAAGGAACTGCCCAAGGAGCTCAGAGGCAGAATTATGGCAGAGCACAGATCTGGCCAATGTGACAAAAGAATTTCTGCAGCACTCAAGGTTCCTAAGAGCATGGTGGCCTCTGTAATCCTTAAATGGAAGAAGTTTGGGATGACCACAACTCTTCCCTGACCTGGTTGTCCAGCCAAACTAAGCGATTGCGGGAGAAGAGCCTTGGTGAGAGAGGTAAAGAAGAACCCCAAGATCACTGTGGCGGAGCTCCGGAGATGTAGTAGGGAAATGGGAGAAAGTTGCACAAAGTCAACTATTATTGTAGCCCTCCAGTAGTCAGGGCTTTATTGCAGAGTGTGCCGACGAAAGCCTCTCCTCAGTGCAAGACATATGAAAGCCTGCATAAAATTTGCCAAAAAACACATGGAGTACAGAGATATCCTGGATGAAAACCTCTTCCAGGGTGCTCTGGACCTCAGACTTGGCCGAAGGTTCATCTTCCAACAACACACAACTAAAATAACAAAGCGTTGGCTTCAGATCAACTCTGTTATCATCTTGACTGGCCAAGCCAGAGCCCTGAACTAAACCCAGTTGAGCATCACTGGAGAGAATTGAAAATGGCGTCCACCAATGTTCACTATCCAACCTGTGGGAACTGGAGAGGATCTGCAAGGAAGAATGGCAGAGGTTCCCCAGATGTGAAAAACTTGTTGCATCATTCCCAAGAAGACCCATGGCTGTACTAGCTCAAAAGGGAGGGGGCTTCTACTTAATACTGAGCAAAGGGTCTGAATACTTATGACCTCTGAATACTTATGACCATGTGATATTTCAGTTTTTCTTTATCCATTTCCTTATCAATTTATTAAAAGAACTGTGGGAACGAAGAGGGAATTTACATAAGTGATAAAGAATCAGGACACAATATGAAAAACAAATGTGTTTCATAGTGATGTTTGGTCAGTCAGTATGTACAAGGTTACTTAAATGCCTTGGTTGCAAATACAAATTGCACAAAATGTGCGTGAGTTTTTTCTCCAATGAAATACATCTGGTATGCAGCGTCTCAAACTGTGATATTTGTTATACCATTTATAAAATTTTTGTATTGTATTTTTATGTATTTTATGTATAAATTACAGTTTATCATTAAATTGATATAATAAAATTTTATTCGCTAAGCTTAACTACTAAGTCCCTGTTCACATCACAGACCTGTCAAAGGTTAGACAAGGTCTTGGTGCTCAGACCCTCAGTGATTGCTAGACAGAGCAGTAGAAGTGCATGGCTAAGCGCTTCACTCCCTGCCTTGCTTATCTCCCTGTCTTATTGCAGGAGTTGGTTTATAAAGAAGTCTATGGAGCCTGTCTCCTGCAGTTAGACTTAAGCCCCTATTACATGGGGCGACTAGAGGAGAAAACGAGTGCTATCAACGTTTGTTTGCTCCTTTTTCCCTGCTTGCTGCCGCTGCTATTACAGCGGGTAAGTGCAGGGGGGCCGTGGGGGGGCTGCCTGGGTAATCGCAAGATCGTACGGGCAGCCCATAGAGGATAGCGTCGGTCTGCTGCTGACACCGCTCCTATTCCGGCAGCATATCGCTGCTATATGACTACTTTGTCTTTCAACATGTTGAAAGACAAATGACTGCAATGATCAGCCGACATCGTTCATGTCGGCTGATCGTTGCCTTCTATTACACTGAACATTTATCGGCCGTAAGGGCTGATATCGTCTGATATCGGCCGAACACAGCCTATAATCGTTCCGTGTAATAGGGCCTCTACAGAGCAGTGAATTGCTCTGCCATGTGCTTCTCTTCTCTAGCAATTGATGGGGGTCTGAAGACCCCAACCAATAAAAGCTTTTAACATCTCTGGGATAGTAGTGATAGTAATGCTCTAAACAAACCTCCTACAGCAGATCCCATGCAGTGGCATCCTATACTTATGAAGGGAATTCATCAACATGCTGGTCTTACATAAAGCCCCACACCCATGCTTCACACGGGATTTACTAAGCAGTGCGCGCTTCTCAGTCTTTCAATCCGGAAAATCTGAGGCTGTCACACAGCAGGTGCAGAAAGCATGGAAATCCACACCAACTCCAAAGCTGGTGTAGATTCTCACTATGATTTACCCTTGCTAGCAGACATAAATCATGGTAAATCAGATGCAGGAGGAGGCCATGCCTTCTCCCCACCTTGCCAAACCCTCCTGCCCATCCATAAGGTGATCAGGGCATATACCAGGGAATCTTGCAAGTATGAATGCTAAACATACATTATAAATGTGATATGGACACAGCCTAAGGGCTCCCTTTTTGTTACAAATGTTTTCCCACCTCCCCCATTCATGGCACATCACCAGAACATGCTACAATAACTGATAGTAGGGGTCGCACCTCTGGTATGCCCAACTATGGGGAAGACTAAAGATGTCTTAACCTATTATCTGACAGGACAGACAGCTCAATGCAGCCACATGCAGCCTGCCTGAAAAAGGCGTGGATCTGCTAGGAGCGTGGATCTGCTAGATCTAACCAGTCAGTGATTGGAGAATATAACTATCTTAAGATAATAATAAAGTAAATTCTAAAAGGGCAGACTAGATGGACCAGGTGGTCTTTTCTGCCGACAATCTTCTATGTTTCTATGAGAAGATTTTGCCTATATTGTGAAGAGATCTGCTTCCTCTTCAAGTTTCTAAGTGAAGTAAAGTTTTTAAAGTGTCTATGAGAAGAACAAGCTACATGCAAGTTATGCTGCCTTTGAGTTGACTCTAGAACCTCCAAAAGCTAAATAAAGCAAGTCACCATTTTTCAGTTCATACAGCGAGCATGGGTTCTATTCTCTGCAACAAACTTATTTAAATCTAGGGTTGGAGAATTTGCTTAAGGGTGCCCTGGCCTTACCCATGATGTACCTCCGGGTATTGTAGGACAGATTTTCAAAGTTGTTCTGTGGGTATTAACGTTCTCTTCTTAAGCACGGCCCACCAAACTGTGAAGATCCTTGTAAGCAGAGCTTAGTCTAACTAGAGATCCCTATAAGAAAGCCTGTAACACATAGTAACAAGCGTCTCCAGACACAAGAGCCTTCTCAGCCAATCACTGGCCGTGGCCCTGTCCCATCTCAGTAAGTCAGTGATTGGCTGAGCGGGGTGTCACTCCAGAAATGAGAAGTGAGATGGGATGGCGCCACAGCCAGTGTTTGGCTGAGCAGCTGTCACTCTTGTTGGAAGAGTGACAGCCTGCACAGCCAATCATTGGCCGTTGCGCTGTCCCTCCGGCAGTGATTGGCTGAGTGGGCTGGAGGTGGCTGAATACACTAGACACACAGAAGAACACTTGGGAATCGCGGACAGGTGAGCTTACCATTTTTCTGTGTGTGGCCACCATCTTGGTTGAATTTGAAAATGAAGTTGCAAAGATTTGCTGCGCTCAGCCGCAGCCAGGGCCCTATATACAAGTGGCTGGTGCAGCACCATAAACAATGCCATCAGTCATTTTTGAGGCAAAACAAAGGCCTAGAAAGGGATAAGTAACTGTAACTTTTTTCTGTTCTGTTCAAGAGTCTGAACCCACTATGGGGGAGATTTATCAAACTGGTGTGAAGTAGAATTGTCTTAGTTGCCCCTAGCAACCAATCAGATTCCACCTTTCATTTTTTCAAAGAATCTGTGAGGAATGAAAATTGGAATCTGATTGGTTGCTTGGGGCAACTAAGACAATTCTACTTTACACCAGTTTGATAAATTTCCCGGAATGTAGAGAGGCAAATCAGCTCACCATGTGTGCAATAGTCAGTGGTGCTGGTCCTCAATTACGTCTGGAGCAGGTGGAAGGAAACAGAGATCCGGGCCATTTTCCGGTGGCAATAGGTAAAAAGTGGAAGTCCACAGCTCCAAGTAAAATGTAAAGTCTTTATTTAGAAATGCTCTTAAAATCCAAACATAACAATAAAAAACACGGCGTGTTTTTTATTGTTATGTTTGGATTTTAAGAGGATTACTAAATAAAGACTTTACATTTTACTTGGAGCTGTGGACTTCCACTTTTTACCTGATAAATTTCCCCCTAAGTGTGAAAGAAACTAACAATATATGTTCCTTTTCCACAGACTAAAAGTGACAGTAACTACCAAGTGTGTTGTGCCTCTACAAGCGAAACTAAAGGTTTCCTGTTTGCACCATTTAGTGTCTGTGGCATCCCTCTGAAGTAACACCACACTCCTTACATCTATGCCATCAATATTTGGTGGCATATTCCTAAAATTAGCCATCAACATATTATTACCAGTACCGATCTACAGGACTGCCATCAATCATAAGGGCTAAAAAATGGAACAACAGTCCTTTTGGCTTCTACCAGCACCTTGTCATAGCATTGAGATTAGAAACAGCAAAAGGGATGATGGTGTTTTGTAAAAACAAAAGAGGCCATGACTCTCCACCAGACTCGCACTGATCACACAATGATGGTACACCCTAGTGACGTATCATCAATGATTTGCAGTGGACACCTTTATTTTTAAAATGGCCACATTTGATGCCTTTGCTATTTTCTGTTACCGTAGAAAATGATTAACATTTATTATAAACAGAGATGGGCAGAACTCAAGCATGCTCCAGTCTGATCATGCTGCATTTGAGTGGCGGTGGCTTAGGAAGTTAGATACAGCCCTAAGGCTGCCAGGTAGGCCCAGACTCCCTAGGGTTGCGCTCATCTTCTTCAGCCACCGCTATTCAATTGCCGAACAATCAGACTCCATGTAAAAGTTGCGCTTACTTCTAATTGTGAATTCGCCAAAAAATGCTTAAAGGGAATCTGTCAGCTCCCGGGCCCTACCTGAGGTGCTGACGGTGTGCTGTAGCTGACAGTCCCCTAGTGAGCATGGTGCCTTTTGGTAATTTGTCTGTGCAGCGGATTATGCACAATCTCAGGTCTCCTACTGTAATGAATTGTCAAAGAGGAGTTGTTTGTGCCACACTCTGGCCACCTCACCACTGCTTCCTCCTCCCTCTTCTTCATGAATAATCTCTGCTGTCAGCCAGTGATTGCAGATCAGTCCTCTGTTTAATTTCCATCAGGGAATTTGAACCAAAGAATGAAATGCTGGCAGGTCTCTGGACAAGTGAGTTACCCTAGACCATAGCTCCAACACATTTGGGCTCAGAGATTTAATTATAGCTAAGTGTTTCTTTTAGACAAAAACTAGCTATAAAGAACTGATCTGCAATCAGAGACACTGGCTGACAGCTGAGTGAGCAGTAGGCCAGGCAGCAATGATTATTCATGAAAAAGAGGCAGGAGGGAGAAGGAAGGCGTGGAGAGGCATGCCAGAGTGTGGCACAAACATATCCTCTTTAAAACTTCATTACAGTAGAATTGTGGATAATCCACAGCATGGACAAATTACAAAAAGGCACCATGCTCACTAGGGGACTGCCAGCTACAGCACACGGTCAGCACATCAGGTAGTGCCCAGGAGATAACAGATCCCCATTAAAGGGTACCTGTCATTATGTGTGTGGTCCCTAGTGGCTTTACCCAACCTGTCGGCCTTGAGTAATAGATCTCTGACTATATCCAAACATGGACATATCTATTAATCAAGGCTGATGCGTTACGAAGCAGCTACAAGGATGGCTCCAATGACCCGTGGCTCAGGTAACATGAAAGTGAAGACAGGTTCCCTAAGAGTTATGAAGTCCATTGATAAAACATTGGACATTTTAAAAGATTTCCTTATGTTGACCTTTTTTTTTTCTTTTAACTTTATTTAATAAAGGAGAGAGGAATGGGGTGGCAGCTAGGTTCAGGTCAAAGTCTATGAACACCTGGAACACGTGGAAGACTTTTTAAAATCCATTCACCTACCAGATCCTCATAGAATATATATAAAAGAGTCAATAATTAATCCCTAATTCCTTGTAGACTGTGTTATAAATATAAACAAAAAGTGTTGTTAGCAAAGCAGAAAATTGGAGTCAACATATCATTTTTGTATGTTTTTGCACTGGCTAAACATTCACTACATGAACTATGATCTAAGGAGTATTTGGCTACAACTTAGTTTAAATCCAAGTTCTTTCTGGAATGATTTGGTGACTCAATCAACAGGATGACAAGCTACAAGTAATGCATTGTGATTCATATCAAGTACAGTATACGTATGAATTAGTCACTGCTTCATTTTTAGAAGAACCTATTCATAGGCTAAAATTGTTACATGTTACAAGAGAAGTGTTACATGTTACAAGGTAATGCTATCCAAGATGTTTTTTATAGGTAAAACATGAACAACATCTTATGATATCATATATATATGTATATATATATATATATATATATATATATATATATGTATATAACATGCATAATGTGATGATGCTATGGAAGGAACATGAATGACTACATGCATATATACAGAAAAAAAAAAAATAACTTACAAAATAAAATAGAGGGACAATGACTACTGATCCCATCAAACAAAAGACCAAAAAACACAAACAAAAAAAAAACAAAAAAAAAACACATAGATGTCCTCCAAATTATTAAATTTTTTTTGCTATTGGGATATTCTCTGGGAACTGGAACATATGGACTTTTTTCCACATCATAATGTTTTGTTTTGTTTTTTTGTGAAAAATCATTTTGATGTTAAAGTGATGTAATGATTTTTTAAAAAATATAAATAAATAAATATAACAAAAAAAATGGTGGATAAAAGTTTATAGATAGAAAAGATACTATATTATTTGGTTTTGCTTATTT